>NC_142473.1:45535000-46175000 GCF_049115385.1 Moschus berezovskii
ATGTTGTACACGCATGATCTCAGTCAATCCTTATAATAACCTTATTAAGTAGACAATGACATTCCTATCTCACCAATGAGGAAATGAAGAAGTTTCAGAAGTAAGTTGGGTGGGTAATATCCCTCTGGAATATACTAAGTGTGTTGGTACAGCATAATAATAGTCAGAGTCCTTCTGATTGGTTGATGCCTATTTTATTAAGAGTAAGGAAAGCTAACTGCAGTACCAACTTCCAAACCTCAGTGGCTTTAACCAATAAAAATGTATTCCTCACTTATCCAGTGACCAATGTGGAAGTTCCTAGTGAGCTGGCAGTCTTCCTTCCACCCAAGGATGTGGACTCGGGACTTGCAGCCTTCTGCTGGACCCTCTGCTTGCAGCTGGCAGACATGTGAAGAGAGAGAACATGGAGGACCTCATGGGGAGTTTTCATGGGCCTGGATTAGAAGTGGAGCACATAATTTCTGCCGTGTTTTATTGGCAGGAACTCAGTTGTGTGGTGTTCCCTAACAATAAGGGAGGCTGAGAAACGTAGTGTAGCTGGTTGCCCAGGAGGAAAAGGAAATGCATTCAGTGAGCACACAGCAGTCTCTGCCACATGGGCTTGCTGTTTTGGTTGTTGCATATTTGAGTGATACCCTTGGTAAAGTCACAAAGGCAGCGAGTGGCAGAGCCAGGGGCAGGACCCAGATCTGTGGAACCCTAGCTCTGGATTCTTTGCTCTCTTTCTCTCTCTCACTCTCCTCCACCGGCTGGATCAAGTTCTGCAGCCCCGGATGCAGTGGGTGCTCCACGTGACCATGTTGTCTCTGCCTTCCTGGGCCACGTTAGTTCTGTGAAACATATGGATGCCCTCCCTGGGTCCTGCCACAGATTCTCTAGGCTGTGGATCTGAGAGTAGGTTGTAGGGAATCTTTGTGGGCAGCTGACTTGGGATCAAGCCTTTGAAGGCGCTGGCTCATGTGGCACTCAGCGGCTGTGCCGGGAGTGATGGACGGTGGACAAACTGTGTCACCCTCCCCAACCCGGCTCTGGCTGTCATTAACATTCAGCAAGGCTGGAAGCCTTGTACAAATCAGCTATTTAGGGCTTTTTTTAAAAAAAAAAAACTACTAAAAGCCTCTCTTGGTTGAAGCTCTTATGGAACTAACAGTTTCCCACGCTTGTTGAACAGCAAAAGGGGAGCCTTGGTATAGTGTTTTCCCTTTGGGGCATATTTGGGTGTCGTTTTTAGCAATGTGGCTAAATGTGAAGATGCTCTTGGAATGTAGGTATTTGCTATCTTTGGCAAAGGGCATTACTTCTCCTTTTTAGAGCTTCAGATCTTGTTTATTCAGAGGAGCAAGCAGGAGCTATTGGTTTTATAAATGTGCTTCTCTTCTGGAAAAAACATGTCTTGCCCCACTTCCTCACTGGTCCATGGCAGAAGACTCAAGTTGGAAAGTGTCTGCAGGCCCTTTCTCCCTCCAAGCCTCTCTCCCCACTCCTATGGGGACCCTCAGGGGAGGGACACATGACTAAACAGCAAGGTCCAAACAATCCATTCCCTTAATTCAGGATTTTAGAGTTCCTTCACTTTCTGCTATCGATTGAGAAGGTGATTCCATGCCTTGGGATTCCATCCATACCGTCTTCCCCAAGATAAAGGGGACCATGCCAGGTTTATGGCAGTCACTGTGCTCACTGGTATAACTGATCCTGCTTCCTCAGGTTTGGGCAGAAACATGCCTTGTAGGTAAAGAGTTCTAATGGGCACTGCTTGTTCAGTGGTAATTAAGTGGGCATTGGGAATTTCCCTAGTTACAGGTGTCTGGGAGTTAGAGACAAATAACATCTGTTCTCATCAAAAGGGAGAGTGGTGAAATACAAATGACAAGTCACTCTTAATAAATCCTGGAGCTGGGGTTTGAAATCTACAGCCTGCTTACGTGTGTGCATAAGGTGGTTGCAGTATTCGTCTTTGGATAGAGAAAACAGAACTAAAAATTTCCTCCAGAGCCCAGAAATGACCCAGATGAATCTCCTCATGTTTCAAGGCATCCCCGAGTCTTCATTCACCAGATTTGAAGGAAGTAGATGGAGTTAGTCAGGATGTAAATGATAAGGAAAAAGGGATATTGCTGAGCCTAGCATCTGCCTGATCCAGGGAGAGACTTCATAACCAGTAGGGAGACATAGGAGTTGACTCACCAGGCAGGAGCTTAACATTACACCATTGTTCCTTCCTTCCTTCCATCTATTCATTCATGCATATGTTGATTTAATTAAGAGACAATGCCAGATTCTATGCACAGTGCCCAGAGACATGCAAAGGAGGGCATGTAGTCCTTGCCTACAAGTTCATAGTCCAGTGTGGAGATAAAGACATGGACAAAGGTAACCCATCCCCAAGACAGAATGTGATAAGTGCCATAAGATAGTACTGAAAAGCATGTGTGGTGGAAAGTCAACAGAGGGTGGACTTGCAGCTGAGCAGGTGTGTGCCAATGCTTGGGGCAGTTTTCATGGAGAAAGAGGTATTTGAACTGATCACTGTGAGATCAGGGATGGATATCAACTTCAAATTTTGGAGAAAGGGTTAGAAGCCTCAAGGCAGAAAGACCTGCATGTATAAAGGTGTGGAAGTTAGAAAAGAAGATGGAGATTTGTGAAACATCTGTATTGCAATTAAATAGTGGGAAGATACAATACCCGATGAATTAAAGGAAAGGCTTTCTTTCTCCTTCTCTCTCTCTTTCCCCTTGGATTTCTGTATTTTGATTTAATATGAACCTTTGGGGTCATGAAGAGGAGTTCTTGCTTAAGTCTGACTGGGAGTGTTGGGGGTCTGCGTGGGGGTGAGGCTCCACCTTGCCTTCCCAGCCATGACCATTTTCGTTTTGAGTACCTACCAGGGAAAGTCAAAGGGAAAAAGTTCTCCCCATAATTTTCCTTGTTACAGGTTGACTTTGATGTTGATTACTGGTCTTACTCCACAGGGATGTAACCTCTGAAACAGAATTCATGAGGACATTAGATTTTAAGCATCAATCTCAGCTTTCCCCACTTTAGGATGTTTCCCCTGCTTGGCTCTGTGTGGTCTTGCAAAGCTGAGTCTGGAGCTCCCCTTCAAAAACTGGGCTGAGCTACCAGGAGCTCCCTCCTGGATCTGGGCTTAGAGATGGTCAGTGCTCATCCCCACCTTGCAGGCAAGCTGGGGGTCCCACAGTCACCTCTGGCAGCTCCCGTTGATTTGGTGTGTAACTCGTTCTTCAGCGGCAGGCCTGCTTTGCTGACAGGGTCCGTCTCCAGGACCTGGTGACTTGGGCATCACAGTGTTTCCAGTCAGTGTTCAGACCTCTGGAATGTTGTCCCCTTGAAATCAGGTTGCCTCATGTTTTTTCTCATCCTTGAGGGAGAAGCTGAGGAAGGTTGATTTTTCAAAAGTGTGAGTAACTGATATAGCATTGCCCAGATCGTGGTGGGTGGGAAATTTCTGTTAGGTGGTGGGAGACAGTAGCTTTTAACCAAATGGTAAAAAGTTATTTCAGTATTTTAACTACTGTTATGGTGGGGCCAGTGTGTACCAGCTAAATATCGACCCTAAAACAAATTATTTTATCAGCCTCGCCCTGATTGTTTACAGCCCCAGAGAAAATGTCCCTTGTGGCATCTACTTGTCAATAAGGATGATCTCATCGTTGGGATTTGGAGGAGGCTGGTCCTGGGTCTTATGGATGCTGGGCTCTGAACAAGTAGAATTTCCTATCATCTCACAAGAATTTAAATCTGTGTTTTCAAGTGCTTTAATCATTGGATTCTTTTATGCTCTTAAAAATCATTGAGGACCTCAAAGAGATTTTGTTCATGTAGGTTTCACCTATCAGTATTTGCCACATTAAGAAATTTAAACTGAGAAAATTTCAAAATAGTTATTTATGAATTTAATTACCAATAACAATAGTAAACTCAATTAAATGTCCACATAGATAACATGTTTTAAAATAAAAAATAACTGGAGTTTCCAAAACAAAAGATACTTCCTTGGGAAGCATGGGCTTGTTTTATATTTTCACAAGTCTCTTTAATATCTGGTTTGATAAAATAAAACTGGATTATCATATCGGCTTCTGCATTGTCTGTTGCAATGTATTGTTTTGGTTGAAGAATATAAAAAACATTCTTGTATATTAATAGCATTTTCGGATAATTATAGATATTCTTTTTTGATACTATCCCCAAACTGGACAAATGGCAGGTTTTTAGAGGCTAGTTGCAATGTGGAATCTGAAATTACATCAAAATAATTTTTGTACTCCATTACATTAAAATCCAGTGATCTGTTTTGAACTTTTATGCTTGTTTCTTTTACCCAAGCATGATCTGGTAACGCTTTGCATTATTCATTTGAAAAAAAAAATAGGTTCACTGAGTTATTCAGATCTTTTAAATGTTGAACTAGTTTTACTATACAGTAACAAAAATTGCTTTTACTGCTTACAGAATTAGAAAACTGTCAAGCTTATGGTAGTGGATGCAGGTTTTCAAAAATTCTAATTTTATTATTGTTTTTGGCTTAAGAGCTTAAATTTTATCATTGGGAAAATTACTATCGGTTATTTTCGTGACTTGACTAGCTTACTTTCATTTTATCAGCCTCGCCACAATCAGAGCTCCACCATAACAGATCCCCAACTTTTGAATAATTATTATCTGTTAGTTGTTCTTTCGAGTAAAAATAGTGTCCCATGAAAAAGAAAAACTGGCTAGTTCAGCTCACAATTCAATCACTCATAAATCTCTTTTTCCCGGACAACCTTCGTTCTTCAGTCTGCAGCAGAGTGCTTTGGTGCATCTATGCTCATAAATATTTCTGGATAATAGGAATAATTTACACTGAGGCTCATTGGTTTTGCTTGTTTGCACTTCATGCTCCCCAGGAATGCCAAGGAGCAAATGGCTCTCTTGGTGTTTTCCTGAAGGCTTTCTTTTCTTTCTTAACATGTTCAAAAGGGCTCTTCTGAGCTCTACCCCGCTCCCTCACGGGTGAGAATGTGACCAGTTGAAATGCCCTAGAGAATAGGAATTGGTCTCTCATATAGTTATTTCCCATCAGCTTTCCATCCGTTGATAATCTAATGTCTCTCAGGTTCCTGTTTACTTTGGTTTCCATTTTTGAGACTGAAATGCAAGCTCTTGCGTGTGTGTATGTTTGTTTCTTTCCTGGACGTAACCTCCTAGCTTTTCCTGGTGTTTATCCTTGAGCTTCCTGTCCGCAGGTATTGGCAGGACAGTTTGCTTTAATTTTATTGCCTCTGGCCACTTGTCCTGCCTTTTGGAACCAAGTCCCTGGAATCCAGGGGTCACTTCTTCTCCTGCTGCGCTTTCTTGCTTCTCTGTGTGTCCTCTTTTCCCTTCCTCTCGGTCTGGCTGCACTCTTCAAAGCTTACAGTGTCTCTAGCCTGCCAGCTCACGATGCCATTTTCCCCTAAATTCTTATGTCCTTGCAAGAACTTCTTTTCCCTCTGTTTCATTGAGTGTGACCTTGTGTTTTCATTTTGTGGAGAACTGTTGACTTGCTCAAGACCAGAATTTACTTCCTGGGGTCTTGTGTGGGCTTTGAGATCATGTGCTTCTTGCAGACAGGACTGTGCCTCGGACAACTTCATTTTTCCCTCCTGGTCCCGCTAATGGCTGGCATGTTGTGAAGATTCAATCACTGGCTAAGAGAGTATATGTTCCCGTTCATTTTTTGCCATTACTAAGAGTAGAACAAAAGATTTGGCCAGCATTTTCTCTGGCCACATGTGTGGTCAGGGCATTAGAACTGGCCTGATATATGCCATTATGAAGATCTGCATTTGAATGAATGTCATCTCATAAGACCTCTGGTCTGATGTTCTACCTTTAGGGAATGGGATGTAAATGTGTCCTTTGCTGGTGCCAGGTAGAAAGAAATGTAGTAACTACAACCTTTTCCATTTATTGATTAAATCCAGCTTTCATGTACTTTCTAGCCAGAAACAGAGCTAGCAGCCTTTCTGCCTTCTGGATTTTATTTTCATCTATGGATTTTGATAATATGCTTTTATTCATTCATTTAAAATATGCTAATTGAGCCCTGTATGAGATGCTCTGGAGGATACAGAGTCATCTGGTAGGTCATTATCTATTAGGAGATATGTAGGAGGTATGAGATGAACATGCAGAATACTCATGCAGAAGGGCCAAGTGCCAGGAGAGAGAACCTAAGAGATGGTCCTGCAAAGAATGGAGGAAGTGGCAGAATTGGCTTTATCTCCCCTGATGAGTAACTGAATGGAGACCAGTCCCTTAGTGTAGTGAAAAATGGAATGCAACTTCTCAGTTAGAGTGGAAGACGCCATCTCTTTGCTGGCCCTCATGGCTTCCTCAATACATCACATGAACATTTTTTTCCAAATTGGCAGAATTTAAAGAGAGGCCAGTGCCTTTCAGTTCAGCGTATAGAATAACATGAGGGATAAGATGGCTCCAGGGGTATCTTGGACCCTTAACCCCCAGAGGCCCCTGATGGCCACATCTTCATGGAATGTGTGTCTAAAGATGTGCTGGGTGATTGGGTTGAGGGGAATAGCTGACAGGGGAATGGCTGAGAAGGAATTCTGTTCTCCATTCAGCAGCCAGCGTGGTCTTTCAAAAGTGCAATCATTCAGTTCATGGTTTTTTCCTCAAAGCCCTATAATGGCTATTCATTAGATGAAGAATAAATTCTACCTCCTTTAATGGCACCCGTGAGTCTTTTAGTGAGTTTCTGCTAGGTTTTGTGGCAGTAACATCAAATGCTTCCAACCCCTATAGTATATTTCTCACTCACATTGAATATCGTCCCTGCTTCAAGGAGGACCCAGGCTGAGGAGTAGCAGTGGCTGAACAAACTAATAGCTCTTAAGGCTTCTCCTCCAAGTGGCATACGTCACTTCCGCTCATGTTCCACTGGCCCAAGGAAGTGAGATAGCCACTCACTGTGGGGCTGGGTGTACAGTTCCCCCACTGGATAGCGTGGTCAGTCACAGGGTGATGAATGGGCATGTATAACCCTCTTACAGGGAGGCAGTAAATAATTGGGAAAGGTCATCTGGCCCTGCCTGCCTTCCTGAACTCCCCTCCCACCACTCTCCCAAGCCTCTTATTCTACCCTGGTCCTGTCGACCTTGTGCTGCTTCTCAAACATCCACCTTTGTTCCTGCCTTGGGGCCTCTACCCAGAATGCCCAGCTCCTTGCATGGACCCTCATCACTTCATTGGGCCCTTTGCCCAGATCCCACCTCCTCACAGAGGCTTGCTCCTCTCTCCCGTTGCTTCTCCTTTGCTTTCCTTTGTGTGTCCACTTGAGATGACTTGATATGTCTGTTCACTTGTTGTCTTTCTTCTCCTGGAGACTGTGACTGTCCGCAGGGACTTGGTCCTGTTCTCAGCATCTCACATACCTGGGGGCCTGACACTTGGTCAGCTTTCTGTAAATGCTTTCTGAATGAGTGGCTGCTCACCCATAGAACAATCATTCCCCAAGCAGAGAGGCTCCCAGCATATGGAGGGTGGCAGCCCATTTGGGAACAAGCACAAGTCTCTGACCAGCCTGGATGTTTCTGTCCTGCTGAGCATGAAACAAACAGATGCAGTCTTTATACGCCCCTTTATGGAGACCTCTGCCTACACCTGCAAGTCTAGCTGGGGTGGGCAGCCAGAGCCCACTGGCATTACCAAGCACCCATGAGCAAGCAGCCCCTGTTGAGCTAACAAGGAGCTGCAGCCTTCTGCAGCCCTGCTCTGGGTGCTGCAGTAGATGACTTGGGCTTGTGGTGGGATTAGGACTGTGTACAGGGAGGGGCCAGCTGGGTAGGCAGGAGGTCCGCCGGGGTCTCAGCTGCTCATGACTCTTCTTGGATTCATGTTCAGATCCAAAGGAGCAGGGAGGTCAGCAGTTATTACAGATGGGTGAGAAAAGCAGAAAATCCTGGCAGGCATCCCCGGAAGGCAGAACTTACACACGACTGGCACCTGGCTCTGTTTAGAGCCCATTTGTAGCTGGATGAGAAGTGAATTTGTCACATCAGTTGGAGCCAGTGGATTCAGCGATTTTCTGAATCCAGGGAACAGTCAGGAAACTAGGACCACCTGGGTCCTGCCTCTTGCCCTGGCCTTCCTCTGCCCTGTGCCAAGTCCACTCAGCACCAGTGTGGCCTGAGCCACCTGTCTCCCACCCCCATTTCTGCCCCACCTCTCAAGGCACTTCTCTCCTGTGTCTTTGAACAACTTCGGAAAGATGAGGCTTTTCTGGCTGTCACAGCTGGGGCTCAGCAAGCTTGCTTCTCTTGGGATACTAGCAGATAGACAAAACTCACAACACATAAAATTTTCTTGTCAACAAACACACTGTTTCCCTCTCTCCAAGGGCTATAGGGAGCTACAAAGTAGGCTTCAGGGTGGCACTGTGGAGGTCATGATCTTTTTTGTTCTTTTACTAGGATGTCTTTGTGTTGGAGAAGGGTAAAGGTCACTGGGCTTCCCTGATAGCTTAGTTGGTAAAGAGTCAGTCTGCAATGCAGGAGATCCCAGTTCGATTCCTGGGTCAGGAAGATCTGCTGGAGAAGGGATAGGCTACCCATTCCAGTATTTTTGGGCTTCCCTTGTGGCTCAGCTGGTAAAGGATCCACCTGCAATGCAGGAGACCTGGGTTTGATCATCCCCTGGAGAAAGGAAAAGGTACCCACTTCAGTGTTCTGGCCTAGAGAATTCCATGGACTGTATAGTCCATGGGGTCGCAAAGAGTCGGGCACTACTGAGCGACTTTCACTTCACTTCAAAGATCACTGAAGCTGCACTGCAGTTGACCTGGCCCGGATAGGGTGGAAATAAGATCCTGCAGCTTAGAGATGCTTATCAGCAGGTATAGAGGTTCCTGCCGTCTGCCTTTAGCCCTATTGAGCCAGGAGTGAGTTAGGTCCTCATTAGACCTGGGGAGAGACAGCCCTGATGTGGGGTGATGGTAGGTGGAGGCAGGCTGGATAGTCACTGGACATGCTTGGGTGGCCATCTGGCTTGTCTTGATAAGTATCTGTTTCGATTAGTTGGGTGTTCTGCTTGGGCAGTGCCCATCCTATTCTAGTTAATAAATATTTAGAATATTCCTCCTATGTGGAAGCCTTGTTAATCTGTAACCCCAGTGGCTGGACTGTCTGGGCATAGCGCTGTAGTCATTTGAACTTTAACACTGTGTAAGAGTTCAGTAGCAAGATGGTGAAGGGAGGGATTGAGGGAGCAGTCTGGGCAAAGGCCCAGAGGCAGGAGACAGCTGGGAATATTTAGGGGTTAACATCTGGGGATTGTTTTGCAAAACCTTTGGGAAGGAGAACCCAGAGTTAGGTCTCAAGGTGGAAAAGGAATAGTTCTTCCTTTTCCTTGTCATCAGCCTTTAAGATACAGGTAAGGCTTGCCTGGACCTACCAAGGTGTTTCACAAAGGGGTCTGGGTACAGAACAGGAAACCTGTGTCCAAATACAGAATGTGAAGTGCCAAAGGTGACAAGATGAGTTAGTGGTGAAGCCAGAGTTTATCTGATTGTTGAATACAGGACTCTGCTTCACAGAGGTATCTATCCATCCATCTATCATCCATCCATCCATCCTCTATCTTTCTATCTATCCATCCATCCACCCATCCTCCGTCTCCCCATTTCACTAATCCACTTTGTCTCCCTTTTGCTTTCTTGTCCAAAGCTGATTGATGCAGATCTTTCCATCTCCCAACTCCCTCCATTCTGGCCCTCCTCTCATTGCCATAGGAGGTCCACCACTCTGAGGTTTGGGGAGCATCTTTTGTTGAGTTCTTAGGTCCTATGAAACCATGTACAAGGGCAGTGACTGAGTCACAGCTCAGCCGTGGGCTGGGTGTAGACCTAGCATGTTAAATCTGCGTCCTAACAGCCTCCAGACCCTAGGACTCTTTCCTAACTGAGACCAGGCTCTAAAATGTGGAAATTAGCTCTTGAGCATTTCAGGGCTTAGCACACTGATTTATAAAATTGTTAGCGTGACTTCAGAGCATACAGGAATCGGTTTAATAGTTTGTTTAGAAAGGGACAGATTATCAGTTAATCTTAATCACACTTCTTTCACTGCCCCTTCCCACATTGGAGCTCTGGGTGTCATTTCCAAGGCTCTCATCTAATCTTCCTGGTTTCTGATTAAGCCCATGGATACCTTGGCAGTGATCCAGGGGCTTGTGACAGATGGGTAAATGAAGGGGTGGAGACCCCATCTCTCCCTTCACTTCCAGAGCAGTTCTGCTCTATCTGTATTATATATTAGGGTTCACATAGGAGTTTATTTGGACACATATTAGAGGATTAAAACAAGTTTGGAAATCACTATTTGGAGCAAGCCATAGAGCCTGGCCAGGTAGACTGCTGTCTGTCACCTCCAAGCTCTGGTCAAGCCTGAAGAGTTGGTGGTAGCTGGGCCTCGCCTTGGCACTCACTGGAGCCAGCTGGGGGCTGACCAGGGTCGGCCCATGCCATGGCAGAGGGATAGGATGCTTCTCTGTCATCACCATCGCTTGGCCCAACAAATTCCCAGACTCATATTTTCCCCAGTGGGATGCTATCTGTCCGTAGCCAGTTCCTGGCCAGCCCTGCATGTCTGCTGGGATACTGCTGGCCAGGAAACTCAAGCCGGGTAAAGCTCCGGAAGTGACCTGTCCTTTTGCCAGCTGTCCAATGGTGCTGCCCTCATCTCCTTCCTTCCCGAGGCCAAGAGAGGCCACTCTGTCCCTTCCGGATCTCCAGGGAGCCAGCTGGTTCTGGCCTCAAGTTCTTTGCTATTGTTGTAGCCCTTTCCATTTTTAAGAAGGCACATAGCAGCCTAGGCTGATTTGGGGAGAGTAGCTGGTGGGGAAAGATGGACTGGGATCGTGCTTTCCTTTCTTCTTCCATCACTGCCTCTGCTGGCTCAGTGGGCATCTCCAAGGGAGTCAGTGGAAGCAAGGGGACTGCAGCAGCCTTTGTCCTGCACATGGAGGCCCAGGCCTGCCTGCTACATGTGACCCCGGTTCCCTTCTGAGTCTGGGAGTTGGGGTCCCTTCCTGAGATGCCTTGTTGTCTTTTCTTGTTCCTTCAAAAGCCAAACAATCAATCCATCCCAGCAAAGGAAAGGATAAAAGGGAAACTTCTTAATTGGCTCAAGGCCATCACACACATTACCAGGTATACTCAAGCTGCAATTTACTTCTTAATTAAAGTTCTTTCTACCTACAGGAAAAGCTGAACATTGGGCCATGTGTTCTGTCCCAGGAACAGGGAGTTTGGGGAGTGATTACAAAGAGAAGGCAGGAGAGCATTTGGCTTCTGAGTCTGATGTTGCTCATTGTTACTCTTTTCAGTTTCTCCTTGTGAGTATCAGTCTTTTCAAAGCCAGTGACCTGCAGAATAGTCTGCCATACATCCTTATACAAACCGCCTAGTTTTCTTGGCTCACCTCCTCCTGGTCCTTCATTCCATGGCCCAGGGGTGTCGTCAGCCTTCCCAGGACTTCGGCAAAGTCCAGGGCACATCTCAGAGTCCCCCATGTCAGGCTGTGATCTGTGTCCCTGTGGTCTCTGCTTTGCCTCAAGTCAGCACCGGCCAGAAAACCATTCCCTCAAGCAGCATTTTGTGAGGCAGTCATAGAATCTTCACTTCCGGGAAGATTAGAAGGTCATGGTGAAGGTCATGTCTTGAGGTCAAGCCCTTTTTCTCCTTCTCCTACGTTGCTACCATCGTTCCTTTCATTATGCAGGGTAGTCTCTCATTTTTGGAAGACTTGTCTAGACCCGCACCGCTGGGCCCCATCTTTTGCTTTTATTTAATCACCTTCCAAAGCAAGACTGTTCCTTAACAAGAGGTCAATCAAAGGTTTGCCTACCACCTCCCCTTTCTACTAAGAGAGAAGGGTTCATGTTTCCTAGGGCCTGTCCCTGAATCATGTAGCATCACTGGCTTCTGTGTTTGGAACTCAGGATTCCATGAGCTTCACTGAGACTCCTTGGTTTAGAGAGGAGACAATAGACCCCTAACCAAGGACACTGTCTCTAATGAAACAGAAGCCAGAAGGCATGGAGTCAGGAAAGCACAGAGGGTGGAAGTCTTCTTCTGTCATTCAGTGGTCACTCTGCTCCCAGTAAGCCAGGCATTTTTCAGATGGAAATCTTCAGAGTATACTTGCCCAGAGCCGGGCTAGATAGGTAGGGCTGCCCAGCTGGGGCCTGGCTCTAATCTGTGGCCTGTAGCGATGAATGGTTCAGTGACTCCACAGTGGTCCTCTCCAACTATCTCCTGAGTCTATTAGGGCCTGGTGGTATGAACTTGAAAGCCTATGATAATAATCAGAGCAATAACTAACATTACTGAGCCCTGGTATGGTCAGGCACTTGTTGAGTACAGTATATACATTATTTCATTTCATCCCCACCACTAACCTGTTAATGAAGTATGATCATCTGTGATCCTCCCCATTGTACAGATGAGGAAACTGAGTTCAGACCACACAGCCAGTCAATGCTAAGTAATCTTGCATCAAGGTGACAGTCTGACAGTCCAAAAGGCAGAAAAGGTGATTTGACCATTGCTGAAGCGTGAGTTTTGGTCTCTGTCTACAGAAGGCAGGCCTCCCTACATCCAGCAGTGGTGGGCCAGGGCTAAGAGCTTTCTGTGGAAGGGTGGTGAAGGTCTGCTCTCAGTCAGCTCCCTCACCTTGTTCCATCTCTGGACTAAGGGAGTTCATTCACTGCGTGATAACTGGGGCTCAGACTCAGCCAAAGGAAAGAGATTCGCTCTGTGCAAAACCAAGAACAATTAAAAAAAAATGATCATCTGGGTCAAAGCACATTTTCATTCTCAGATAATGTGAGCCCCACACCCAGAGCCCTGACCTCATTAGTTCCATGTGCTAACACAGCTAAAGGAACAGGCTTAGACCCTAACTTGAACTTCATAGTTGAGTGGGCCTGGGATTGAATTCTATCTCAATCTCCTTCCAGCTTCGTGACCCTACATGAAATATTTAACCACCCAGAGTCTCAATTTCTTGATCTATGAAATGGGATAATAATCTCTCCTGATATGGTCATTGTGAAACATAAATGAGTTTCACAATGTGGATGCTTGGTGTGGCAGAGCAGGTGCCTGCATAGAGTAGCTGAACGTGTCACTGAATGTTAATACCTCTTCCTATCCACACTGGCCTGCTCTCTAACTGCATCTGGTTAAAGCAGGAACATCTTGTAGTTCATGCCTTTGGGGGAAATCACTGGAATCATATGATGCGCCATCATTTAGATTTTTCTCTTAGTTATTCCAAACCCAGGCCATGAAACCAGAGTGAGGTTCTACCTGGAACCCACAGCCTGGTGAGCAGCAACCTGGCTAAAGACCCCAGAGTCAGTGCCCTGGTCCCCGGTTACATGCGGTCACTGCAGGAGGAGTGTGCTGTTAGAGAAGGGCAGCGTGTACTCTTCCCTACCCAGGCTTTCATACGTGCCAGGTATCCTGGCCTTCCAGAAAGAAATAGAAACCAGATAGCCAGATGGTTCAACGGAAGAGCCTGAAGTCCTGACTATCTCTTCTTTCCGGGTGATACTGGGTTAGTTGCTGCACATGCTCTGAACCACAGTGTCCTCTTCTGTGAAGTGGAGGTCAGGTCAATCCTCCCAGTGTTATTCTCAGTAAACTGATATTGTTTTCAATATTTGAGACTGATATTACATTTCCATCATGCTGATAACTTATTTTCTCTGGGATAATTGATGACTTACACAAGGACCCTTAATTCGCTGTGAGATTCATCTTCCCTTCCTCCGTCTTCTTTTCTTTCTTTTCCCATTCCTTTCCTCCCTTCCATCATCTCATAGCATCTGCTATTTGCAGGACACATTGTGCTGGATGCTAGGAAGGACGCGAGGAACTCGTGATCTCATATAGAAGATAACACGGGGCGTGAGTTCCAAGGGGTGAGAACTACATTCAACTTTCGCCTGAGAGAAAATTTGAGGTTATCTTATCAAATGAGACTTGGATCCTGGGAAGAGCAGAGACGGGGCCCAGGGCCTGCCGTCTCTCATTTAGCCTCTTCATCTACCCCTGCTTAGGCTGGAGAGGCGAGAGGGATGGTCTTGTCTCAGATGATCAGGAAAAGCTTTAGTGGAGTAAGTCCTTGAACTGGGCCTTGAAGGCTGTTTAGAATTTTGGAAGGCAAAGGTGTGGAGTAGAGAGGGCATGCCAAGGGGAAGTCACAGCTTGAGCCAGAGGTGTGGCAGCCTAAAAGCAGAGGCTGATTCAGGGCTAGCAAGTGGCTCTGGAGTAGAAGAACAGTACTTTGACAGTCCCCTCCCCACCCCCGCAGAGACTCTGCATGACTGTTCAGTGGCTCACGGATGCAGTGAATTGGCTTCCACCCTCTAATGCCCTGCTAGGAATTAATTGTATTCATGATAATGAGTTTAGACCCTGGACACCAGGCTGGCTTAAATAAACCTCTCTTAAATGGTGGATTTATGATGCGTTTTGTAGAATAGTAGCAGTAACTCGACTGGGCTCATGCTAGATAGATGAACCGAAATACTTAAAGAAACCTGGTCCAAGAACATCGGTGAAAAACACCCCATGATAAATCATGGCTATTAATTTGCATGCTTTGGGTCTGCCAGGCTGGAGAAAACAATTCGTAAGCCTCCTGGGAGTGTTGAGCAGCGAGCCTTTATGAACACTCAGAGTAATTTATGCCAATGTTTCTGCTTGTCCTTGCTTCCCTAACATGACTCCTTTGCTGGGAGAGATCATGAATTGGCTCCATCTGTTTCATGTGGCTCTCCTGGTCGGCCTGCAGAAGGGGTTCCCCTTTGACACAGGCTCCTGCCTGCTCTCAGAGTACGTTTGGCTTTCTTTTGCCATCTTGGAAAGTGGTCTGTGCTGGTGGGTGGACTTGTCATGAAACAGATTTTGACCCTAAATAGACCTCACATGTCATCCTGGCGGCCATGATGCTGTGGGCTCCTTTAAGAGGGTGAAAGGCCAAGCCAGAAGCCAGGTCTGTTGCCTTCTTCTGCAGAATGTGATATCATGCGAAATAGTCAGAATTTGGTGTGGTTAGGAATTGAGGGAAGATCTTGTGTTTTGATAGTTTTAAGGTAATACATGACTGGAGCGACTTAGCACACACACATATATGCATACTTATACAAACGTTCAGGACTGTCTATTCCAATCAGGCCTTTAAGTCCAGACTGAAAGGAAGGCTCACCCACCATATACCTAACCTGCCAGCTCTCTCTAGTCTCCCAGCCTGAGGAAGCAGATTTCACCACTCTCTGGTCCAAGAGGCCAGGGATTCACTTGTAGCCTTCAGAGCCATTTGTCTTCTCTGGGCCTTTCTGCAGTTGAGGGACCCAGGGCTTTTTTGTTTCTGTACTTTTGTCTGATCCACCTGGCAGTTGTCCTGCGGGGAGGCCATTTCCTCAGCTGATTCCACAGACAACCACAGATGGGGGTGGAACTTGTCCTGTGATCAGCGAACTCCCTCTCCCGTGGTGTGGGGGGCTACACCCACAATGATTGATTTGCTTGGAGCCTCATCTGCTGTTGAAAGACCCCCTGGTGTCACACAGCGGGCTCAGGCTTGTGGGCTAACCCTACCTGAGACTTGCTGGGAGACTCAGGGAGCTGGTCTAATTTCCCTGAGCAATTTCTTCTAAAATGACTGTCCTGATGGGATGCAGCAACTCTTCCCGTTGCCATGAGCACCAGATGAAACATGTCCAGTAAGCCCCAGAACAGTGCCTCAAACATGGTGGGGTCAGAACACCAGGCCCCTGGAGTGTGAAGGATTGAGGGCAGCCTCAGAGAGTTGCTGTCCTGGCCCGTGCCTGGGTGTCCTCTGAATGAGTTTATTGGGACAATGACGAGGATACAAAATAGGAAATAGGACAGCCTCTTCAGTCACACAGAGCCCTTGTTGGAGAGAAAATCTGTCTGTCCTCACAGCATCCAGTGCTTTGCCTTTGGGGTTTGAGGATCTGTTCGCAGCAGTTCCTCCTCCCTGGAAGCCATTTGTTGACCAGCCAAGCGCGTCTTCCCATGCTGGCCCAGATTGCTGGGCGAGGACAGGGTTGAATAGTGCTCCCAACCCCCTCTTTTCCTTCCCCTTCCCTGACCTTCAGGTTCTGCATCTGTAAAATGGGTACTGAAACCCAGCTTGGCATGGTGGTGGTGAAACTTGAATCTTATCATCTATGAGCAAGTTCCGGGTACTAGGTGGTGTTCAGTTAATCATGACTTTTCATCTTGGCCTGACTGATGATTGAGGTAGGCACACCCTTAGCGTGAGGCTGAAGCCCCTTTGAACTCAGTCTTCTCAACCTTCTCACAGCTTCAGGATGCTCTGCTCCCCACTCCCACCCCCGCCCTCCCGCCCCCAGGACAGGGAGCTTCATATTTAGGATCTTAAGTTGTATGTAGGGAGTTTCCAGGAGGGAGTTTCTAGGGTTGTGAAGTACTAACCTCTTCAAAGTCAGCCACCGTGATGGTGAAGTGCCCGTGGGGGTGTTGTGGCACAGGAAGGGCAGGACTCTGGAGCTGGGCTCCTCCTAATCGGATCCACTGTCCATTGCTTACTGGCCCCGGGGCACCTTAATTAGCATTTCTGAGGTGAGGTTTCTCACATGTAGAACCAGCTCAGAAGAAGCCCAGCTTGTGAAGGTTAAAAGAAATGACACCTTAGAAGGGTTTTGCATAGAGTTGGTGCTCAATAAATGGTAGCATCTTCTTGTCCTTGTCAAATGTCCAAGCATAAAGGGCTGTTGTTTTAAGAATTCTCAATATTTTTGGCTTCTGGCCTTGGTATTTCAAGATGGCCACCCATGCCCCAGTTGGAATTGTTATTGTCCTTGTCTTTTCCTTCTTTCCTGTCAGCAGAAACTGGTGCATGCTTCCACACCCCTGACAGCTGGCAGGGAGGAGTGGGTCACATGAGGGCCATTGTTGCTTGTCTTCCTGCAGAAGGGCACCGGCTGACTGTGTTTAAGTTCAAGGCTCCTCCTGTCAGGTCCCTCTGGGCTTAGATCTGCCATCCTGATGCCATTAGTGGGGATGGGGCAGGAAAGCAGGATCTAGAACCACTGTCTCAGACGTGCCCAGCACGTTCCAGGTTTCACTGGTGGAACTGGAGAGAGGCTTGAGCTCATATCCTAGCTCTGTGATTTGGGGCCAGTTGCCTAAGCTCTTTGTGCCTGAGTTTACGCACCTTTAAAACAGGTAACTGAGTTGAAGGTAACTTCTTCATACGATTTTTTAAATGAAGACTGGGTTATGCAGGCAAAATGCTTCATCTGGTGCCCAGGGTGTGGTCAATAGGTAGTGAATGTTAGCTATTTTCTTATTTTACTCATATCATCTCCCTTGATCCCCATGAGCCACCCAAGGGGCAAGAAGGCCATATATTGTGTATTTCTTCTCCAGATTAGGAAATTGAGGCTGAATGTTTCATAATCAAGGAGCTCACAGAAAGGAGTGACTGAGCCTGGATCCCTGCAAGACGCTACTTGGCAACAGCATCTGCACCGCTGCTTGATTGTGTCTGAACACTGCTCCACAGGCCTGCCTGCATGGAAAGACACAGATTCCTTTCCTGGGTCCAGCTTAGGTCTGCTGAACCATAATCCCCAGGAGTGGAGCCTGGGCATCTACATTTGTAAAGTGCCTCCTTAAATGAGTGATGCCCAGTGTTGGAGTTGCCATCTCCATTGCTGGGTACACAGCTCACTGTGTCATTCCCAGCATGGGGACAGGGGAGAAACCTCCAGAAATAACTAGCAACTTCAAGCCAGGTGCACAAGGCTATCTACAAGTTAAGCGGGAGCTTACTGAGATGTGGGTGAAGGAAAGGGTCTCTTTATTGCACACCGAATTTTTTCCAGGTCATTGGATTTCTTTCTGGATTAAATAACCTCATTGCATATTATGGGCTCTGTGGAGAAAGCCTGTTTGCCCTGAATTGAAACTTTCTTTGTCAAGTTATTATGTTTGGCCTGGACACAGCTAATCGATAGGAAGTTGTCAGAGCCAACGTGGTCCCTTGAAAAGGGCCCCTGGGGACACCAATGATTCGAAAATTGCATAGCACCCTCCACAGCCCATTCTCCCTGCAAAGGGAGAGGTACTTCTTCCTGCGGGGACATAACATTCACTCTGACTTTGATCTGACCTAGTCCTTGAGAGGACTGAAGCCTTGGGGGGCTTCTGGAAATGGAGGGGCCCAGACTCAGAAGGTGGCACTAGTTTTGAAGAGCTCCACTTATCAGCAAGTAATCGCACTTCCCAGAATGCTTAGAAAACAAATTATGGCTCATTGACTTCCTCCTTCTAACAGTCAGGAGTCCGTCCTGGAGATGCCATCCTGGTGGTGGCTAAGCACATGGGCCAAAGACCAGTATGCCTGAGTTTGAATCCAAGCCCTAATACACACTAGCTGTGTGCTCTTGGTCAAGCAATTGCATTTGTTTTAAGCCTTGATTTTCTCATCTGTAAAATGCTAAGAAGGAGTCTTACCTCCTTAAGTTGTGGTGAGGATTCAGGGAGGTAACCCAGGAAAGCCTGAGTCACATGAAAAGCCCTGAGTGCATGTTAACTTCACTGTTACTGCATGTCTTCAGTATGGTGTGGGTTTAATATGATTCAAGGGGAGATGTGGAGAGCCGTTTGGAGACTGACCCTCTACAGGCAAGTAAGTGATGTATTATTCAGCTTATTCAGTGACAATTTAATGATGCCTGGATGCTTAGGGCTGGCACTGAGGCTGTGTTGGAGAGCTAGATGGTCCCTTCCCCATGGTGCTCAGCTGGATCTGGAGTCTGATGTTAAATGTGGGTCAGCACGTGTTGTAAGAAGTGCCTACAAGGTAGGAAGATGATGAGAGGACCATATCCTCTCCCCTTGGGGTGGGGAGGTGCTTCTCAGGCTTGGGTGGTCAGGGGAGGTTTTGAGACTGTTAAACTGAGATCTGAAGGAAAAGAAGTTTCTGGTTAGTCAAATCATGAGAGGGATAAAGCTTTCAAGGCAAGGGGCAGAGTCATCAAGGAAGAACAGAGCTTGGTGTGTGGGAGAAACCTAGGGAGTGAGGGGAAGGAGCCCAGATGGGGATGGAGTTGTGGACACAGGCAGCGTGTGCAAGGCCTGCTGGGTGGAGCTGCCGGGAGAGGCAGGCTGATGGGGCAGTGGTGGGCCAGCTGGGGCGTGTGAGAAGGGAGGAGACCTGAAGCGGGCAGCGGGAGGGCTGCTGTGACTGTGGGGTGGAGAGGGGGCGTGGTGGGCAAGAGCTCAACAGGGAGGCTGCTGGCGTGGTTCCTGGTAGACTCAGTCCAACACACTAGATCTCACATTGAGTGCTCAGCCCGGTGCTAAGCTTTTAGGGGCTAATACTGATCCATGCAATGGGGTTCTCTTCCCATCACAGTCCTGGGTTCACTCTGACTCTGACTCTAGCCTGCGTGAGCCTGCTCACATCTCTGCTCACAGAAGAATCTAGGCCCATTCTGTGTGTTTTCCCAGCCAGGAAAAGTCCAAGCTGCATTTCCCATCAAGCAGCCCCTTACTTCCTGAGCGGCCTGCTCTGTTTACATCCCTCTTATGGAAATCTCCTTGAACTGGAGTTTTTCTCTTTCCTGAGCATTTCCTGTCTCCACTGGCTAGCTCATCTCTGCTTCAGTTTCTCTCCTCTGACTGCTCCAGCAATCTCATACCCTGTTTTCTGGCCCCCATTTCTCATCTCTGCCCCACTTGCCTATTTATCAGCAACTTGAATGTAGGTCACAGTCACCCCTGGTTCTGCCCCGGCATCCAGCCCACTCTTTGTCCTATTGTTGGTGCTGGGTGGAAAAATGGATTCTTGTCACATGGGGAATTGTTCAGTCATTTCAGGAGGCACAGTTTGCCTGGGTGGATGGGAAGTGGCCCTTGGTGTAGTGAAGTCCTGACTATTAAGACTGCCCCATTGCCCTGGGCTTAGAGTGTGTGTTCTCCCATGGGGGCTTTGGGAAATCAGAAGACTCTCCATCCCTCAGCTGGAGGCCCCATGGCAAACGAGTTCCCTAAGACCAGAGTTTCTTAGAAGAATTCAGAGAGAATATGAGAGAGACAGAAAAAAAGGTGTGGGGTAGGGTACAGAATGAGAATCAGAGAATTCCGATCAACAAATCCCCCTACAAAGTTCCATACCCAGAGATTGTTTCCAGGACATGTTGGCCATATAATGTGATCTGAAAGTATGAACCTCACTCCAAAGGACCCATTTCAAGTTGGGATGTTGGGGTTGGGGCAGGCGGTGGTCTTACCAGATCCCTCAAGCAGAAGATAAACTTCGAGCTGAAATTGAAAAGTCTGAGCTCACTTCCATGGTGGCATCTTGAACTGAATTTTTTCTTATATCTTTAGCTTTCCAAAGGCCAATTGCCTGGCAGAACTTAGTGGCAGCTGTTTTATAACTCTTGGTTGAGTTGTTTTGAATCTACCTCATTCTATCCTTGCTTGTCAGTCAGTCATCACTGGCTGCCCTCTGGGTGATAATAAATCCCTGCCTACAGTGACAAGGAGGCAGGCGGACGCAGAATGCACAAGAAGTTGGGCATCAGAGAGGCTCCCAGTGCATCAGAGCTGGAAAGTTGCTGGAGATCACCTGTTCAGTAGTTTTGAATGCAGTTAATCATGGAATTCCTGGCTGAACAGAATCTTATTTAGAAATCCAATACGTTCAAAAGTGTAAAGCAGAGCTGGTTTGACTGAATGAAGCAGGGGATGAGGGCCCACTGGCCACAGGCTTCTTCTTTCCTTGGCTGTTTGCTGAGACCTCTGAGGAACCCAGAGCTGGCTTCGGAAACCACTGATCAGTTCAGACAGGGGAGTGACTTTCTGAAGTCACTGAGACCCTTGGAGACCGATGGCTTAAGGGGGTGATATGGTCTAGTAACTTCCCCTGGACGGGGGTCCAGCACTTCAGACTCCCTCTCCTGTAATGGAGCTCCCTCTATCACACAGTGAGTGTCCATCCGCCCTTGGTGTGGGGTCTCTCCAGGAGAAGTCAAGAAGGAATATTAGCTTTGAGATTCCCATTTGTGTTGCTGAAACGTTAGGCCTGCTTTTCCGTACCTCAGCTGGAGTCACTGGCAGGAATGAGTCGTGAACTAAGTATGCTGATGGGAAGACTCAGTTCCTAAGGAGCCTCAGGTGTAAATAGATGGAAAATGAGTCTCAGTGAAGAGGGAACCTGGCCTGGGCTGTGTTAGGTGGTGGATAGGAGTCACAGGATAAGGGTGTCAAGAGCCAGCGGACTCCCTGCAGCCTACTTACGGCTCCTGTATTGGAGGGTGGTGAGTCAGTTGTTGCTAAGTCTGGCTGCATAACAAACAGCCCCCCAGTGTCAGTGGCTTACAGAGGTCTTCCTTGTGTTGCATTTGGACTGTGCGTTGACTGTGGTTCTGCTCCACAGACCTCATGCTGTGACATGCCTATTTTATTATGGCTGAAAAGAGCAAGAGGATCTTTAGTCACATCTGCATAGTCACTTTTAAAACTTCTGCTCAGACAAGGCATGCTTCATGTCTTCTCACATTCCTTTGGCCACAACAGGTCACATGACAGAGCCTGATTTTGGGGTGGGACCTTTGTAAGTCACAAGGCAAGAGGAGAGAGGTTGTATAATTCTCTTACAGACAGGGTGAGGGTAGCAAGTAATTGCAAATGAGTGTGGCCTGCCACCAGGGATGTTGGGAAAGGTGGTGGAAGAAGATATACAGGGTGCTTATCTTCATAGGATATAGTCTTTGGAGATAGAAAGTCTCTAGAACCCAGCTCCTGAGGACACTGAGAAGTATATGCCCAGTCTCTCAGAGTCCTGGTTCCCAAGTGCTGTCATCTGTCATTGGTGGAGGACAATGGCACCTCCTCCTTTTCCTTTCCTAGAAGAGGATGTGGGCCTGAACTGGATTGCAGAGGCAGTGATGGGCATCCCCTGTTGGTGCTGGCCAGGTTTGGTGCCCAGGGAGGCCCAAGGAGCTGCACTGATGAGCATTGCTCCAAGGCCATGCTCGGCAGGAGAGTGGGAGGGCGGAGTGGTCATTTCCACTATGCTTGCTTCAGCCCTTTCCAAGAATTATGTATTTTGTACTTTTTGGTATTGCTTTGACAGATGAAAAATCAAACCTGAAGTTCTTTGAGATTCTGGGCCTCCAAACAACACCTTCCCAATGGAAATCAATGGATGACTACTTTAATGGAAGGGTTAGTGTTTTTCATGGAATTGATTACTATTACATGAGGAACGCTGGGCTGGAGGAAGCACAAGCTGGAATCAAGATTGCTGGGAGAAATATCAATAACCTCAGATATGCAGATGACACCACCCTTATGGCAGAAAGTGAAGAGGAACTCAAAAGCCTCTTGATGAAAGTGAAAGAGGAGAGTGAAAAGGTTGGCTTGAAGCTCAACATTCAGAAAATGAAGATCATGGCATCTGGTCCCATCACTTCATGGGAAATAGATGGAAAAACAGTAGAAACAGTGTCAGACTTTATTTTTTTGGGCTCCAAAATCACTGCAGATGGTGATTACAGCCATGAAATTAAAAGACACTTACTCCTTGGAAGGAAAGTTATGACCAACCTTGACAGTATATTAAAAAGCAGAGACATTACTTTGCCAACCAAGGTCCATCTAGTCAAGGCTATGGTTTTTCCCGTGGTCATGTATGGATGTGAGAGTTGGACTGTAAAGAAAGCTGATCGCTGAAGAATTGATGCTTTTGAACTGTGGTGTTGGAGAAGACTCTTGAGAGTCCCTTGGACTGCAAGGAGATCCAACCAGTCCATTTTAAAGGAGATCAATCCTGGGTGTTCATTGGAAGGACTGATGCTAAAGCTGAAGCTGCAATACTTTGGCCACCTCGTGCGACGAGTTGACTCACTGGAAAAGACTCTGATGCTGGGAAGGATTGGGGGCAGGAGGAGAAGGGGACGACCGAGAATGAGATGGCTGGATGGCATCACCGACTCTGTGGACACGAGTTTGAGTGAACTCTGGGAGTTGGTGATGGACAGGGAGGCCTGGCGTGCTGTGATTCATGGGGTCACGGAGAGTCGGACACGACTGAGCGACTGAACTGAACTGAACTGAACTGATTACTAGTAAGTTGAGAATTAGGAAATCACTCTGCAATGGGATCATTGGATCTGCATTCGGATCTGGGTTACTTGAGCAAGTGCTGCTGCCAACCTTTTCAACAGTGTCAGCGGCTCCTGGCTCATCAGAAAGCGTTGCACCAAGCACCTGTGGGGTCCAGGTGGCCTTTGATCAGACACAGAGTGCTAAAGGCTTCCTTTCACAGCGGCTGCTCCCGAGGCTGTCTTCTGCAGAAAATCCCATGACTGGGAGTACTTAGGGCTCTCCGAGTTGCTGCTTCTTCCACAGCCGCTGAGGCTCAGTGTCAAAAGCAAACTGGTCTCCAGGCCGTTGGGTGAGGAAAACAAGAATTCAGACAAAAGGGGGTCTGAGAAGGAGCCAAGAACCTGTACCCATTTTTGCATTCCAATGACTTTCCCTGGTATTGCAGAACGAATCAAGAAAAACAAGATGCATGATCCAAAGTGGGTTACATCCACTCTGCAAGAAAGACAGGCCTGTCCTCGGTCAGGTCAGAAAGCTCTGAAGGACGGGGGAAGTACTGAGCGGTCTGTGCATGAAGACCTTTGGTCCTCTGAAGCTGCGTCAGTTTCTAGTTTTCCTCCCAACATTTTTATTTTGAAAGATTTCAAACTCATGAAGAAGTTGCAAGATTAATTCAGAGAACATCCGTATTCCCTTCACCTGGCTTCACTATTCTTAACGTTTTGCACATTTGCCTTATCTTGCTTTCTTCATATACTTATTATCTCCCTGATCCACTTGAGAATTAGTTATAGGCTTTATGCGCTCTAAATACTTCGGTGTGTATCTCCCAAGAACAAAGACATTTTCGGGCAGAACCACAGTATACTTATCACACTCAGGAAAATTAACATCAGTACAATGCCACTATCAACATTCTCTATTTATGTTTCCACTCTGAGCATGTTCTTTATAGCAAGGGTCAGTTATGGGGGCCAAATCCTGCCCGCTGCCTGTTTTCATAAATGGAGGTTTTCTTGGAACACAGATACACTTAGTCATTTATGTATTGTTTACGGCTGCTTTTCTGCTACAGCTGCAGAATTGAGTAGTTGTGACAGAAACTGTATGGTCCACAAAGCCTGGAATATTTTACCATCTGACCCTTAGAGAAAAAAGGTGCTAACTCGTGCATTATTAGCATTTGTGTCATCCAGGATCCGATCAAGTCTCATACTTTGCCTACATTTCAACTTTTTTTAAAAAGGTGTAAATGATCTCTAACTTATGAACATTCCTTACACGTAATGCCAGCAGGCTCCCTGATGGAATGTGAGCAAATGTGGAGTATACCCACTCAGAGCAGTATCTGAAATGTGACTGCAATTTGGCTCAGCCTCTTGTTCTTCTCAGTCACAGTGAAACGGGCATGTCTTGGAAAAAGAGAGGACATGGGGCAGAACCACGGCCTGACGCCCTAAGACTACATGACCTGCTCCCTTCATCCTCCCCATCACACACCTGTGTAAGCCCCTGACTCCGTGGAACTGCTTGATGTAGTGACGTGGAGTATTCATGCCTCATATATCCTTGTTCCTGCAGCTTCCTCTGCCTGGGATGCCTCTCCGCACTTCCTATGAAGATTTAGTGCAAGTGCCACCTCTTGGAAGCCTCCCAAATCTTTCTCATTTCCCATTCCCAAGATCCCTTCAGCTGCCATCTGGTTGTCTAAGCTCCCAAGACCCACTGGATTTTCCATGACCACAGCACTTACTGCACTCATGCGTTGATTCATTTTCTGTTGTTTTACCTGCTTGTTTGTGGAGACCTTCAGGTCAGGGACTATGCCTTATTCATCCGTGTCTCCTTGCTACCTTGTATACAGACCTGACATGCCGAATAATTGCTTATTGAATGAATGAAAAGATCTTTCCACGGCTTGAGGGCTTCTCTTTCTTTTTTTCCCCCACCTTGGGGGATTTCCAGGCTTGTCTTTCTCCTGCCCTTCCCCTCCCAGTGCCTGTGATGGGGTACTTACCCTCCTGGTTGCTGATTTATAAGTGATCTTAGATCATTCCAATGCAGGGACTGAAATGACCCAAGATGGAGAGAGGAGAGCAGGGCAGACCCTTGAGGCTGCCAGCCTCTGCAACCATGGGTCCCGTTTTGGCTCTTTACCACCACTGGCCCAGACTGCACAGAACTGTTGATGGCTTTGGGTTAGGGTTCCCAGTCACCACTGTGTGGCTAATAGAATTAGCGGTGCACAGAGGGAGCTCTGGGTGCGCTGAGCACCATCTCACTTGATCTTCATGGATACCTGCTCAGAGGATCTTGTCCCCACGCTGGAATGAGGACACTGAGGCACAGAGAAGCTAATGACATGGTTAGAAGTGTCCGAGCTGGGACAGACTGGGAGCTGTGTGACTCCAAAGCCTCCCTCCTTGTTCCTTGCTATTTACCATAATTTCCCTTAGGAAGGGTGGTGTGGTACTGGCACCCCAAGTTTAACCTCTGAAGGAATTTATTGTCTTACACACAGTTGGAACCAGGGGCTCGAGTCTAGATCAGGCTGCCCAGTAGAACTTTCTGGGATGATGGAAATGTTCTATATTTGATTTGTTCAACGCGGTATTCTGTAGTCACCTGCCACTTTCAAATACTTGAAGTGTGGTTTGTGTGATTTATTTAATTTTAATTAACATTGTTAAAATTTAAATAGCCACATGTGGCTAATACCTACTGCATTGGACAGTAGAGACTAGAGTAAATGTTGGCTGAGTACATTCTGGGTAAATACACTGTGTGGGTTGGCTGGCTGGAGACTTCTTGGGTTAGCATGGTTGTCATAGAAAGAATTGGCATTAAATTCCAAACAACTCGTTTAGCAACCGATTTGTTCTGGAGTGGGGAGACTGCCTGCCCTGCCATCACTGTGATGAGCAGGGACAGTTTTCAGGTTTGCATTTGAAGCAAATGTATCTTCCAGCCCCAAACGGAGGGAGAGGAAATGCACAGGGCTGTGGGGAAGATAAGAAGGGAGACATGGGAGAGAGGACCCAAAGGACCAGAATGGTGGAGGTGCTGTTTATTTATTTATTCCAGTTGTGCTCTTCCAAGTGCTCGCCTGTCGTCCTTCTGGGGATTTGGGAATGCAGGGCTGGCTCTGGGTTCCCAGCCGAAGTTCCCAGCGGAGTTTAGATTCAAGAATATGCTTGTCCTTTTAGGACCTAGAATGGGGTACCAGCAGAGAGTCAGGTGTCTTAAGCTGGGCTGTTCTGTTGGAGGCTGTCTACACAGTGGTTATAAACCTGGACTTCGGGGCCACACACCTTGGAGTGAAAGCTTACAAACTCTATGACCTTGAGCAAGTTACTTCAGTTCTCTGTGCCCAAGTTTCTGCAACTGTAGAATGGAGTTACTGTTGGGACTTAGCTGGTAGGGCTGCTGTAAGGGTTAAACAAGGCAGCCCACATTTAGCCCGTGCCTCGCTTGCAGTCAGCATCCAGCAGATCTTCGATGGTTTTAGGGTGTTCGCACAGCCGTGATGGCCCAGTGTCAGATCAGCATAGCCTTTTATGTTCTGTCCTCTGCTTTTTCTTTCTTTTTCTCTTTCCTTCTCTTTGTCTGCACTGGCAGTTTTTTGCTCTCAGAACTCAAAATGCTTTTGGGAGCTTTGCAAGAATTTGCTCCCAAATCCTGGGAAAGGATGTCTGTTTTCTCATCTCATCTCCCTGTCTCTGGATATTTATAGTTCTGGATAGAAAAGAGTTGCTTTGATTTCTCAGAATAGTTTCCACAAAAGTGTGGTGTTGGGGGAGGCAGGGCTGTGGAGAGAGACTGTTGGACTTGGCCTCAGAACCTGAGTTTGAATCCCACTTGCTCTCTGTGTGACCCTCATCCTCAGCCACAAGCTCAGTAAATATTCTGAGCCTCGGTTTCCTCATGTGTGAAATGAGGTTAGAGTGATAATCTGATAAGATAATGCATAAGGGTGGGCCCAGACCACTGCCTGCACAAGACATGGTGTCAGTTGAATGTGAGCACTTAAATCCTTTGTCAGCTTAAATGTTCAGACTCACAAGTAGGAAGCTATGGGGGGTCCTTCGTGGCGGGGCTCTCAGCTGGAAGCTGTCCAGTTCTACAGTGAAAGGCAGCAGATTGGTCTTCTTGGCTCTTTGCTGTTCCTCTACCAAGGGACCGTAGTTAGACTGTCGAAACAAAGCTTCTAGAAAGAACAGACCACAGGCTGAGCTGATTTGCACCGTGGAAGCAGAGGCAGAAAGAACCAAGTCCCCAGACCGCAGAGGCATGAGGCCCACAGCCGCACGGTGACTCCAGGAGGACGGATTTGGATTCACCCCTGTGAACCAAGGGGCTGCTGAGAGCACCCCTGCCTGATGGAGGCAGCTACTGGGCTGTGGGGTCTTATTTTCAGCGGGGAAGCTGATCAGGAGATATCAAGAAAGATGGCAAACTGTAGACGACAGGGAGAGCACAGCATGCAGAAGAAACAGGACGGTTCTTGCTGTCTCCATCTGTGAATATGAGGACTGCAGGGGACGGAACGAAGCCTCGGGCAGGGTGGTCTGGAGGGAGGGCCTGGGCCCCAGGCTAAGCAGACCCGAGTTCAAGTGTGCTTTGCTGCTTTCCTTCACGTGACCCAGGTTCAATAGCCTCCCTCAGCCTCGAGGTACCCATCAATAAAATGGGGATTAAAGGAGGACTGCTTAGTATTTAGATGAACTTAATGTGTGAAGTTCATTGGAGAAGGCAATGGCACCCCACTCCAGTACTCTTGCCTGGAAAATCCCATGGATGGAGGAGCCTGGTGGGCTACAGTCCATGGGGTCGCTAAGAGTCGGACACGACTGAACAACTTCACTTTCACTTTTCACTTTCATGCATCAGAGAAGGAAATGGCAACCCACTCCAGTGTTCTTGCTTGGAGAATCCCAGGGACCGGGTAGCCTTGTGGGCTGCTGTCTATGGGGTCGCACAGAGTTGGACACGACTGAAGTGACTTAACAGCAATGTGTGATTGGGGCTTTCCTCATAGCTCAGTTGGTAAAGAATCTGCCTGCAGTGCAGGAGACCTGGGTTCGATTCCTGGGTCGGGAAGATCCCCTGGAGAAGGAAATGACAACCCACTCCAGTATTCTTGCCTGGAGAATCCCATGGACAGAGGAGCCTGGCAGGTACAGTCCATGGGGTCACAAGAGTTGGACACAGCTTAGTGACTAAACCACCACCAAACCAATGTGTGATTGATTCCTTTTCCTCATGGAATTTCACAACATATCATCTACTTATCTACTGTGGAGTCTTGCATGGATCTTTGAAATCATGTTGTTTGCCCTGGGGCTGGAGGCCAGCTTAACAGTGATGGTGGTGGTGGATGTTTCCAAAGTAACTTCTGAAACCTCTTAGGAGACTTTTGTTAAAGAGAAGAGCTTAAGAGTGGTGGATGTTTCCAGGATAACTTATTTCTGCCTCTTAGGAGACCTTTGTTAGAGAGAAGAGCTTAAGAGTGGGGGTGCTCAGATGACCTGGCCAGAGCGCTGCCTACTGTATGGCTGTGGCAGGTCCCATCACCCCTGTGAGCCGTGGCGTCAGGACATGGAGTTGATAACATCTGCCTCCCTGAAGATCTGTGGGGAGGTGAAATTCAGCGGTGGGTAGTGGCCATTGTTATTTCGTCCTTGGCCTCTATCCTGACCTCGTCTTTCCACATAGATGCCTCCCCTTTGCTGCCTCTGCTCGTCAGCCACTCACCCTCTCTATGCTGGGGAACCCAAGATTTCTGGAGGTAGTACCTTATTTCTTTGGAGAAACCATACCTAGGACCCCTGGAAGATTTGGGGAAGATCCTTGGTCTCAGTTCTGCACTAAAGTTTATCACCTCCTCCATCCCCACTCCCAAGCTGGACCAGAAAGCATTCCCTCAGAAAACTACACTTTCATGATGAATTAAAGAAGGGACCATCTTTTACAGAACATCTAGTCTTTGCTGACTCTGCTAGGCGTTTTCACATTTGCTTTCTCATTTAATCCTAAACAACCATCTTGTATTGCTATGCCCATTTTGCAGACTAGGGAACTGAATGTCAGGAAGCTAGTGTAACTTGCCCCAGATCAACTGATATAAAGGCAGGGCAGGGATTTGAATCCAGAACTGTACACTTCCTCTTCTTGTCACATAGAGCTTCATTTGCAGGAGCTTCATTTGGGTTTTGGCCCCAGATATGGAGTTTCCGGGGCGGAACTGCAGGTGGAGGTTGAGAAAGGCCCCTGCAGGGCTGCCATGAAGAGAATATGGCTATGCTTACAGGGAGCCCAGATCCCCTTCCCTTTTCTTTCCCTTCCCTCCTCATCTCCCGGAAGAAGGCACCCAGCAGTTTCAAGTCTGCTGTTTCTTCATGGATTTTTAATAAAGATGATGAATGAACCAAGAATTGATAAGGAAAGGCAAATGGTATTTGGGTTATGCATTGTTCTAGTAAAAGGTATTTTTCACTGCGGGTCTTAAGTGACTTTTTCGTTAAAATGCCATAACGGAAGGAAAGGTTAAATAAAATGAGTTTTCCATGGTAGAGGTGTCAGTCAAGGGGCCTCTGCAGGACAGTGCCCTCAGGTAGCTGAGCTGTAAACTTTGTCAGCTTCCTGCTGGCAGAGTTGTGGCATGTTATGCCAATGAGGGGCTCTCCAAGAAAGGCCTGGTGGGAATTTCAGTAGCTATGTTCCCTGGAGACTTAGTCGGGTCTGAGGGCCCAAGGCAGTGGTCCCCATCAGCACTGACCATGTGGGGAGCTGGGCTCGATTCCCTGGCCCACCTGACATGGAGCCTGAAACCTCGAGAGGGTCAGGAACTGGGTGGTGGTGCAGAGCCCTTTCCAGCTGAGCTCCTGCTGGCTCAGCAGGAAGTTTCTCTCATGGGTGGGACTCAAAGGGTTTGCCTGATTCTATGTCCTCAGGGATACCTGCTTGTTCCAGGCCTTAAAGATGTTGGTGCCAATTGGTGAGTTGCCTTCCAGATAGATTAAGGTGATTCATCTTCCTGAATCTACCTTGAGCAAGTGTCCTTTTGTGATTTGAAAAGATCTCGTCACAATTGTTCTATTACGTTTCATGGTTCCATTGTTCCACCATGTCCCAGCCCATCCCATTACTCTCTGTGTTCTAAACAGTCATGAGTCATACTCAGTTCCAGGTCATGTTCTAAGCATGATGGCGCGGAGATGATCAAGACACAACACCTGCCTTTATGAAGACCCCCTCTAACGAGGGTAGTAAGCAGACAATTGTAGTGTGATGCAGATAATACAGAGGAGAGACTGGCTGTCCCCCCTCCCCCCAGACAAAGTCACTTCACCCATAAATATCCCAGTAACAGAGGTAGCAGAAAGGAAAGTGAGGGAAGGTGTAGTCAGGGAAGGCTCCTTGAAGGTGATTATGGGGTTGAGTTTTCAAAGAGTGAATGGGGGTTTAGTCGGCCAACAGCTAATCTCTGAACTCACGCTTCAGTAGAACTTGCTAGGTGCTGGGCCACATTCCTGACATGTTATATGTTTTAACTCATTTACTCCTCAAAACAGCCTGTGAGGAAAGTGCTTTTATTGTTTTCTAAATGAGGAAGCAGAGGCACAAAACAATAGTTTAGTAGGTGATAGAGCCAGGGTCCAACGCAGGCAGGCTGTGGCTTTAATCACCGTGCCTCATGGCTTCTCTGGAAAGACAGGGAGGACATTCCAGATGCAGAGGGGAGAACCGGCACTGTCCTTGATCATGGGGACCATAACAAGGGGCTCCAGGAGCCCCTCCTCCCATGGTGAAGATGCTGTATGATTTTCTCCATGAAGTGAGTCTCCTTAAGCCAGACTGTCCAACTTCTTGGCCACAGAGGAGCAACAGGAGCCACCGCCACCTTTCCGTCGCCTCCCCTTGCTTTCCTGCCAGAGAAGCTGGGTAGATTCAGCAGCTGCTTGGCTGCTGGGACTCCGGGCCAGGAAACTCTGAGCCTTTCGTCTCTGATGTTTGCAGAGAAGGTGGGAAATGCTGCAGGGCCCAGGCCTCAGTCATGGCCATTCTTGCCGCTACTTGCCTCACAGCTCGGGTATGCCCAGGCTCCGCCCAGCACCCGGCCTCAGCGAAGCACACCAGCTGGAGCGTTTGCAACACTCAACAGTAGGACTCAGGCATTCTTTCCTGTCTTTTCCTAGACAAAATTCAGGGTCCCACTGCATCTGTTATGAGGTATGCTCTTTTCTATATTTTAGTACGTCACCAATTGTAAGACAGATCACTGATTTAATAATAGTTTTTCAGAGGAGAACAAAGAAACATTATGGCATTAAGGTACACATTAATTTTAAGATTCATCACCATTTCAGAAATGTTGAAATGTAAAAAAGAAATGAACATCTAAGAATATAAGGAATATGATGTTTTCTAAACATATTGTGGTCAAGTGAGGGTCTCTGCACGGTAAGGTTGTCCACCAAGGGGTGGTGGTGGTCCTGGCTGGCACTGGCCAGGGCAGAGTGGTGGAGACCCACATCTATCAGCCCTGCCTCTGCTGCCTTCCTCTTTAGCCACCCTGCCCACTTTAGAGTAATGCTCAGAGGCTCTCTTGTTTGCAGGGACCTGGTTGGGGGGGGGCACTTCTGTGGCATCCTCAGCTCCTTGAAACAGCATGAAAATAGCTAGACTAGACAGTTTCCAAGGACCATCCAGTGGCAGTGTCCTGAGATTATCAGGGGAAGACCCAAGATAGGGCACCAGGGCCTCTCTGAGACTTGTTGGCTTCCTGGGCAGGCAAATGGCATGACAAATCTTCTATCTAATTTTCTGGAAGTATTTCTTCAACATTTATTTTTTGGGACCAAGGAGAAAGGGACTTCCTAGTAACAAAATCTGTATACCTTTTTCTTTGTGTTCTTTAGACGATAACATGAGCTGAACATAACATTTAAGCTTACTTGGGACTACAGTTTACTACATATTTTTCTGTCATTCGTAACTGGATAATGTTAGTCACTGATATTCGTTAAAGATAACGGTAGCTTACATTGTCACATCATATTTGCTCCCTGCAAACTATGCTTTACTTCTTTCAAAATATCAGTTGACTGTTCTGCCAAGTTCAAGTTGCTGGCTACCATGGGAGTTGGTGGTATGGTCTGCATTTACATGGTGCAACTTCCACATGCAGATTGCAATACTCAGCAGTGGTAGGGAGCTGGAGCCTGCAAGAAGTCTTATTTTTATATTGATTTTTTTTTTTCCTCAAGGACACTGTTTTGTATAGAAGTGAGACTGACTCACCTTTTTCCAGCTCCATTTATTCCATAATTGCCCATGGAAAACTGAGTTGACTGGTGCCATATTGCTGATGAATTCAGCAATATATTTTTGTAATTCCTGTCAGGGCTTCCCTGTGTGGGGTACAGGGGGTGTCTACACAATTCTGGGTACAAATGACAGTGTGAATCTTGGCCCCTTCAAGTTTTACCACCTACATGTATGCTGCTTGGCCCTGACAGTGGATTCCTTAACCACACAATGGAGTTTCACCTTTGCTCCTTACATTTACCCCAACTGCATGAAAGCAAGTACTGGAATCCTTGGAGAAGAGGTTGTCTCTTTGAGAAAGAGCCCATCTGGTCCAGGAGAGATGCTCCCTAACCAGGCTGTTAACTTCTGACCATGGATCTATCCCTTGGTCTGTAGAAGATCTAGTCAAGGAAGATTTGCAGGAAACCTTCACCGCTGCCTTCTGCTCTAGTAGTTCTGTGAAGAAACTGACGTGAATCTGACAGGATGTGTCCTCTGTAGGTACAATCGTTTCCCAAGGTGGTTGTAACAAAGTACCATGGAGTGGGTGACTTAACTCATTAGACATGTATTCTTTTATAATTCTGGAGTCCAGAAGTCCAAGGTCAAGGTGTTCTATAAGACCGTGCTCCCTCTGAAGGCCACTCCTAGCTTGCTTCTTCCTAGCTTCTGGTGGTGGTCAGCAGTCAGTCCTTGGTGTTCTTTGGCTGGTAGATACATCACTGCAATCTCTGTCTTCACATGAACTTCCTCCCTGTGTGTCTGTTTTTGAGTCATTGGATTAAGGCCCACCCTAGTCTAGTATGACCTCATCTTATCTAATTATACCTACGATGCCATTTTCAAATAAGTTCACATCCTGAAGTTCTGGATGGACATGAATTTGGGGGTGGGTGGGAATTATTTGACCCAGTTCACAGGCCATCTGGGCTCCTAGTGCTCAAATCCTTCCGGGTGTCATTCTCCTAGACTCTCTTGTGGGTACCTCTACATGTCTGTAGTCTAGGAGTTACTTCCTCTCCCTCTTTAGAAACTGGAGCTGTAGGATGCTTGGTTAATCTCATGACTTTCCTTCTATTCTCCAAAACTCATTAAAGACCATTAAAATGGGCCTAGTTATTCACTGGCTCTGAATTCATCCAAGGCAGAAAACATGCCTCATTTAGGTAGCCAAGTGCCATCTTGCATCTTCTTGGATTCCCTTGGGTTTCTGTTTATTTATTCATCAACAAATTAGTTATTGAGAGCTTTCTGTGTTCCAGGTATATGCTAGTCCCATAGATACTGTGTAAACTGGAGTGACAATTGAATTGTTGCTTCCATGCTGGACACAGACTAAAGAAGAAGACATATAGTTACTAAGGAAGCAGTGATAAGCCTTGTGAAAGGATAGAGTGCTGGGAGGGAGAAGATTGTGTTTTCGATAGGGGAGGCCGAGAAATCTTCCCTTTCCCTGTGATTGTTCAGTGCTTATTGTTGTTGTTGTTGTTTAGTCACTAAGTCTTGTCTGACTCCTTTTATGCTTTTAAAGTCTAGGAAGGCAGCGTGGTAAGGAGGAAAAAGGTTGACTCCTGGTGACAGATCAGTTCAGTTCAGTTCAGTTCAGTCGCTCAGTCGTGTCCGACTCTCCGCGACCCCATGAATCACAGCACGCCAGGCCTCCCTGTCCATCACCAACTCCCGGAGTTCACTCAAACTCATGTCCACAGAGTCGGTGATGCCATCTAGCCATCTCATTCTCCGTCATCCCCTTCTCCTCCCGCCCCCAACCTTTCCCAGCATCAGAGTCTTTTCCAGTGAGTCAACTCGTTGCATGAGGTGGCCAAAGTATTCCAGTTTCAGCTTTAGCATCAGTCCCTCCAATGAACATCCAGGATTGATCTCCTTTAGAATGGACTGGTTGGATCTCCTTGCAGTATAAGGGACTCTCAAGAGTCTTCTCCAACACCACAGTTCAAAAGCATCGATTCTTCGGTGATTAGCCTTCTTCACAGTCCAACTCTCACATCCATACATGACCACGGGAAAAACCATAGCCTTGACTAGACGGACCTTGGTTGGCAAAGTAATGTCTCTGCTTTTTAATATACTATCTAGGTTGGTCATAACTTTCCTTCCGAGGAGCAAGCATCTTTTAATTTCATGGCTGCAATCAGCATCTGCAGTGATTTTGGAGCCCCAAAAAACAAAGTCTGACACTGTTTCCACTGTTTCCCCATCTATTTCCCATGAAGTGATGGGGCCAGATGCCATGATCTTTGTTTTCTGAATGTTGAGCTTCAAACCAACCTTTTCACTCTCCTCTTTCACTTTCATCAAGAGGCTTTTGAGTTCCTCTTCACTTTCTGCCATAAGGGTGGTGTCATCTGCATATCTGAGGTTATTGATATTTCTCCCAGCAATCTTGATTCCAGCTTGTGCTTCTTCCAGCCCAGCGTTCCTCATGATGTACTCTGCATATAAGTTAAATAAGCAAGGTGACAATATACAACCTTGACGTACACCTTTTCCTATTTGGAACCAGTCTGTTGTTCCATGTCCAGTTCTAACTGTTGCTTCCTGACCTGCATACAGGTTTCTCAAGAGGCAGGTCAGGTGGTCTGGGATTCCCATCTCTTTCAGAATGTTCCACAGTTTATTGTGATCTACACAGTCAAAGGCTTTGGCATAGTCAATGAAGCAGAAATAGATGTTTTTCTGGAACTCTCTTGCTTTCTCCATGATCCAGCGGATGTTGGCAATTTGAGCTCTGGTGCCTCTGCCTTTTCTAAAACCTGCTTGAACATCTGGGAGTTCACGGTTTACATACTGCTGAAGCCTGGCTTGGAGAATTTTGAGCATGACTTTACTAGCGTGTGAGATGAGTGCAATTGTGCGGTAGTTTGAGCATTCTTTGGCATTGCCTTTCTTTGGGATTGGAATGAAGACTGACCTCTTCCAGTCCTGTGGCCACTGCTGAGTTTTCCAAATCTGCTGGCATATTGAGTGCGGCACTTTCACAGCATCATCTTTCAAGACATGAAATAGCTCAACTGGAATTCCATCACCTCCACTAGCTTTGTTCGTAGTGATGCTTTCTAAGGCCCACTTGACTTCACATTCCAAGATGTCTGGCTGTAGGTCAGTGATCATGTTATCGTGACTATCTTGGTCGTGAAGATCTTTTTTGTACAGTTCTTCTGTGTATTCCTGCCACCTCTTCTTAATATCTTCTGCTTCTGTTAGGTCCATACCATTTCTGTCCTTTATCGAGCCCATCTTTGCATGAAATGTTCCCTTGGAATCTCTAATTTTCTTGAAGAGGTCTCTTGTTTTTCCTATTCTGTTGTTTTCCTCTATTTCTTTGCATTGATCACTGAGGAAGTCTTTCTTATCTCTCCTTGCTATTCTTTGGAACTCTACATTCAGATGCTTATATCTTTCCTTTTCTCCTTTGCTTTTCGCCTCTCTTCTTTTCACAGCTATTTGTAAGGCCTCCTCAGACAGCCATTTTGCTCTTTTGCATTTCTTTTCCATGGGGATGGTCTTGGTCCCTGTCTCCTGTACAATGTCACGAACCTCCGTCCAGAGTTCATCAGGCACTCTATCAATCAGATCTAGTCCCTTAAATCTATTTCTCACTTCCACTGTATAATCATAAGGGATTTGATTGAGGTCATATCTGAATGGTCTAGTGGTTTTCCCGACTTTCTTCAATTTAAGTCTGATTTAGGAATAAGGAGTTCATGATCTGAGCCACAGTCAGCTCCTGGTCTTGTTTTCGCTAACTGTATACAGCTTCTCCATCTTTGGTTGCAAAGAATATAATCAATCTGATTTCGGTGTTGACCATCTGGTGATGTCCATGTGTAGGTGACAGATCAGCAGAGCTATATGACCTTTTACAAGTAATTGAACTTCCCTGAGCATAACTCTCCCGTCTAGAAAATGGGGATACTCTTCCTATCTTATAGTGCTATAGTCAAGATTCAGTGAAGTAAACCTGAGTCATGTAGCTGATGCTCACAAATATTAGCCCAAATCCCATTCACTTGTAAATAAAGACGCCCATAAGACAGGAATATTTTATTGACCAGGGAAGCTTCTGTGTTCTTTCAATGGCACAGAGAGGGTGCTTAAAAATTTGTGGATGAACGGGGCAAATGAGGGGCTTCCCAGGTGGTGGTGGTGGTGGTCAGGAACCCACCTGCCGATGCAGGACACGTAAGAGACTCGGGTTTGATCCCTGGGTCGGGAAGATACCCTGGAGGAGGGCACGGCAACCCACTCTAGTATTCTTGCCTGGAGAATCCCATGGACAGAGGGGCCTGGCAGGCTTCTGTTCATGGGGTTACAAAAAGCTGGACCCGGGACTGAAGCAACTTAGCATTCACGCATGCACCAGGCAACTGAGATGAAAGGCTGCTTGTCTTTGGAGTCTCCAGAGAGTCTGTGAGCCCTCTGCTCCCTCTGGCACCAAAAATGTCTCTCCCCTGCTCCTATTTTTGCTTGTAGGAATGCGGGTTTCTGGGAGGTTGACAAGGATCTGCTTGAATGCGTTCAGAGGTGCAAAAGCCTCCCCTGGGTATCTGTGCCGTGCATGGGACTAAGTCTCTTGGAAATTATGGGGTGCAGGGAATTACTTCACGGAGAATAATGGGATTTCCTCCAAACAAACAGGGCGGTTTAAGTGAGAAAGCAGACCTCAGGTGAGTTTTGTCACAAGAGGTGTTTCCACATGCCACACATGCCCACTCCTGGGGCCATGCTATTGAGGTCTGACTCTTTTGAGCACTAGAGCATAAGTTAAGCTGGGGCTGGGGAAGATAATGGAGAAGGCACTGGTGACCCATTCCAGTACTCTTGCCTGGAAACTCCCATGGATGGAGGAGCCTGGTGGGCTGCAGTCCATGGGGTTGCTAAAAGTCGGACACGACTGAGCGCCTTCACTTTCACTTTTCACTTTCATGCATTGGAGAAGGAAATGGCAACCCACTCCAGTGTTCTTGCCTGGAGAATTCCAGGGACAGAGGAGCCTGGTGGGCTGCTGTCTATGGGGTCGCACAGAGTCAGACACAACTGAAGTGACTTAGCAGCAGCAGGGGAAGATAAGAACCCTGTTCCTGGCAAATGTTTACACCATGTCAGGAAAATACTCACAAGTTAGTCTGATAAAAGAGACCCCTGCAGCCTGCTGGCTGTCAGAGAGGGCGGATGCTTGGCATCCTCAGTGGTGTGGGTGGTGGTGGTGGGCAGGGGAGTGGACAGGAAGTCTTCGGTCAGTAGGCTCTGCCCTTTCCCTTTGCCCTTCTTTGGGTGGCCAGGTCTCCCCTCAGGGTCCTTAGCAGGACTCATCATTGGGAATCTTAATTTAAATCCTGCTGGTTTCTTAGCATCTTTGGGTCTGAGTTTCCACACCTGTAAAATGACAATAATGATATATACTTCACTGAGTTGTTGGTAGGATGTAATGGGACCATGATTTCAAAGTGCCTAGGAAGGTGCCTGCGGAGCAGGTTCAAGGATTACAGATTCTTGACCAACAGGCTGCTTAGGACCCACTCCTGTTGCTCACTTCCACCCCGCACTTGCTCCTTCCAGGGTCCTTAGCCCCTGCTGGGGGACAGTGGGCTTAGACACATGCTGTCAGCAACAGGGCCCGACCAGCCTCTAATCTGGCTACTTTTGACTCTCTGTGAGCATTTTTCACATGTAGGGCATCTCGGGAGAGATGGATCTGTATGAGTCATGGGAGGGAATCAGACGCACTCGTACAACCCAACTGCTGAGAACACCCCCATTCCTGAACTGTGTGACGCGGAACTCTAGTTCCATGCCAGGTCCATGCAGTGAAACACTGTGGCTAAACACGCTTGAAAATCTTTCTTTGTGAATGACCACAATATATTTCCACACTCAAGGCTCTAGGACACCTTCTTGTAAGAAAGCCTGGTTCATTTCTAGGGTTTTCCAAATGCATTTCATCACAGAAGTAGCCTCTGGCCCTCGTTTTTCACATAACACCTGCTAACAGCTGCAGATTACATCTTCCACAGAAGGCATGTTGGAAAACACTGGAGACACAGATTGTAGTTTTTATTTTAGTTTATGTTGGAGTATAGTTGCAATGGCAAGCCACTCCAGTACTATTGCCTAGAAAATCCCATGGATGGAGGAGCCTGGTAGGCTGCAGTCCATGGGGTCGCTAAGGGTCGGACACGACTGAGCGACTTCACTTTCACTTTTCACTTTCACACATTGGAGAAGGAAATGGCAACCCACTCCAGTGTTCTTGCCTAGAGAATCCCAGGGACGGGGGAGCCTGGTGGGCTTCCGTCTATGGAGTCGCACAGAGTCGGACACGACTGAAGTGACTTAGCAGTAGCATAGTTGCTTTACAATGTTGGGTTAGTTTCTACTGTACAGCAAAGTGAATCAGCTATGTGTATACATACAATCCCTTCCTTTTTGGGTTTCCTTCCCGTTTAGGTCACCATGGAGCACTGTGCTATACAGTAGGTTCTCTTTAGAGACACAAATTTTAGATATTCCCTGAGATATTTCAGACCAAGACACCCCGAGTCTCACTGTGCCCCCCCTTACCAACCCCCTCATGTCTGTGGCCCCTACTCTTATCGTGCTTCCTCTAGAACCCAGCTGCTCTTGGGAAAGAGACAGGGCCGAGGGGCCCATTGGGCTGGCTTTTGGGGCTCGATTGGAGCAGAGGGAAGCAGGCCGACTGGGGAGATGTCCAGGGCAGGCAGAGGGCAGGAAGGGGAGCTACTCTAGAGCTATTGTTGTCACAGTGAGTTTGTAGGGCTTCCAGCTGGAGTACTGCCCTGGGGCAGAGAGATGAGCCTGAGCTGAGGAGGGCAGGGTGGGTATCAGCATGGCGATGACCTGGGGAATTCATCCCCTGGCCTTTAGTGAGCAGACCCATTGGTGCTTAGGAAGTGCTGAGCTGGGGCCAGCAGTGCAGATGCAGCAAGGTAATCAATGTATAATTACAAAAGAATCAGCAAGGCGGAGCAAGAAGTGCCTGTGTCTTCTGCTGCAAATTCTTTAGTGCTCCCTTAGGGCTGTGCCCCTGCATTTTCTAGGAGTTAAGTGGATTTCTGGGCCACAGTTGAAGACTTACAGTCAGGGGCGTGGCAAGCAACCCTGGCACCCAGCAGCCAGGGATTGCAGCTAAGCAGAAAGTGAAACTTCAAAGGAGGACTGCTTAGCAGGGCTCAGGAGGGGCCACCTGGGTAGCAGCGCCTAGGGAAGCCTGGTAACCATGGGGGCAGCTTGGTGCCTCTCTGTCCTCGCCAAATTTCTCCCTTCTGCTTAGGGTCTTCCCTGGGTCTCTCAGTTCTCCTTACAGTGAATTTTAAAGGCTTTTCTCATCCCTGAGCTTTCCTTCCTGTCTCCTCTGTGGATTCGCTCTGGCCTGTGGGGTTCTGGGAGGGCGTGGTGGCTGCTCTCACTCCATCCCTGCCCTGAGTCTGTGGAGACGGGCTTTAGGAGGCAGCCCTGCCGGTTGAGCAGTGTCTTCATTCCAGTAGAGGCTGGCTCTGGGTGCTGGGTCAGGAAGGAGAATACACACAGCTGGGGCCACCCCGAGGTTCAGGTAGCAGGCATGAAAGTCTGCTCAGGGGCTTAGTACTAGCCCTGGCTTGTGCATTGGAGGAAAACCCCAGTCTGGGGATGGGAAGAGGTGCAGTAAAGAAAGGGGAACTAGGCAGAATTTCAGAGTGGTTCTCAAATTTAAGAATCTATCAGAATCCTTTGAAGGGCTGGTTAAAAGGTAGATATCTGAGCCCCACCCCCAAGAGTTGGTGTAGAATGGGGTGGGGCCCTAGTGTTTGCGTATCTCCAGATTCCCAGGTGATGTTGATACTGCTGATCCTGGGTCAACAGCTTAAGCACTGCTGATCTAGACTAAACCAGAAGAGTTGTGACTGGGAGGTCCACCCAGGTGCCTACAGCTGTCCAGGGCTTTGGGATTGCTAATGATGTCTGCCTGAGGTCCATTGGGTGGGAAACTATGGCTCTGGGAAAACTGTTGAACTCTGTCTGGAGTGGCTCAGGAGTGGGGGTGAGGCATCAGAGACAGGGCGTGGGGACAGAGGCTTGGATATAAGGTGAGGATGGTACTTGGTTATTTAACCAAGGAAGCGCTTGTCTTCCCTGAGAAAAGCCAGCAGCACCATGTGGAAGCTAGAGTACTGGGGATAGCCTCAGGTCAAAGGCAAGTTCTTTAAGTTACAGTGAGGGGTCTCTGGGAATTACTTTGTACTTAACGGGGTCTTATCACCCTCCTGCTCTGTCCACAATAACCCCCTACCTACTGGTCTTACTGGGAGCCAGGGTCCAGGCTGGGGCTAAAATGCTGCCTCACATTTAATCCAGACTTCGAGACTCTTTGAGGTTATGTAACTGGCCTCACACAGCCATCAGGAGGCTGGCTGGGATTTGAACACTATGCTGCCCATATGCTCTTTTTCTCGATTCAACAGTCAATTTCTCACACCTGCTCTCCACTAGGCCCTGAGCAGGGCACGGGGGTGCTGGGATGGGTACACTAGCACCTGCCTCGTAAGAGCTTCTGGTCTCTCTGCAGTGATGGAAGCTCGTGCATACATGAATACAACATAACGACCCTGCTGTGAATGTCTGAACCAAGAGTTATGAGGGCCAATGGGAGAGTGGCTAACTTTCTCAGAGGCCTAGACTCCTTGCCACAGTCCGGCCCTGGCCGGTGAGTGAGGGCCAGTGCCTGCAATTCTCACATGACACGTCTCACTGCCCAGAACCCCTGACCAGAGGGCAGAGGCCTGACTTCCTGGCTCCTGGGAGAAAACAGGAGCCTCCCAACACCCCTGGCTGCTTCGCCTCTCCCTTCCCTTTGTTGAATGCATTTGTAATACGTCACTTCCCTTTTTACACTTTCTTATTCCAGTCCAGAAAATGAACAGTCACCCAAGCAGTTCTCCAGGCAACTCTATCCACCAGCTTTTCCAAAGCTTCAGCCTGTTGTGTCCTCACCAGGGCGGGTGAGCTCCCGTGGCCTCCCAGGCAGAACCACTGTGCCTTTATTCTAAGGAAGCTAAAGAAGTCCAAAGTGCTAGAAATTTCTGGGCTTGCTGAATGTGTGTGTAGCCAGGCCTCATGGATGATCTCAGGCCCTAAAGTCTCTGATGATGGAAGGCAAGGCGTGTGGCTGAGGCAGTGATCCTGGGGCCATTTATCCCCTTTCCCCAGGGTGGGCAGGGAAACACTTTGTTCTCTGACAGACTCTGTTGCATAAGAAAAAAAAAATTTAGGTTTGGCCCACATATAAATAGACAGCAACTTTATTTAGTTTACTTTTCCTCAGAGAGAAATATATAGTGTTGCGTTGACCCACTTTAAAAAAAAAGTTTATTCTTCTTTATATAAATAAGATGAATTTGTTACAAAGCATTTGAAAAATATTTCCGGTATCTTTCCTTTTGGACTTTTTTTTTCCTCACAGAGTTTTGTTTTGTATGTCTGTAGTTGGGTCACTCTGTAAAACGTGATTGCTTCAGAGGAATAGTCCCTCGCCCTCCGGGAAAGGGTAAATTCTCCTGTCATACATACTCACTACCTGCTGTTCATTCCTTCCATGGTGCTTATCACAATTAATAACATTCATCTCCATGTTTGAACAACTATTTACATATTTGACTCCTCCAGATTGTCCGTATTCAAGATAGCAGCTACTAGCCACGTGTGGCTATTTAAATTTAAATTAAGTAAAATTAAAAATTCAGCTTCTCTTTTGTACTCACTGCATTTCAAGTGCTCAGAAGCCACACGTGGCTGGTGGCTGCTGTCTCGCATCGTGTAATAATGGAGCATTTCTGTCACAGGAAGTTCTGTTGGACAGCATCACTCTAGACCATCGACTCCCCAAGCGTACGTGGGAGTCCCATGGTCCTCTCTGGTGTCAAGAAGTATCCCATGCACCAGCAATCTGAGGAGCTAGTGAAACCTGAGATATGCTTTACTTCTAAATTATGGATGAATAGAGGGCTGGGGGCATGTGGTGGGAGAGAAAAGCAGGGAGAGGAAAGAGCAGGAGAAGGCTTTCAGAAGAGCTGTGTAAGGGTGAGACAGGGGAGGGCTTAGGGGTCGCTTGGCTCTGGGCCCCACATGGCACAAGGTCAAGGTCAAGGTCCTTGGTCAAGGTCCCCCAGTGGCAGGGTGCTAAAAATCAACTTGTCTTATTGGAAGGTCATGAGAACAGGTCTGCCCGGAGGTCCCCTGTGTCTTTCTCTGAGAGGTCCCAAGCATGTAGACCCTCAGGGAGTGGGTACCATCAACCTACTTATCCTGGAGACAGGAGCCCAAGGAGGTCTAAACTCTGTATCCTGTGTCCCACCTGGGCCGGAATCATCTGAGTCTACTCTCCCAAAGGGCTGAGAGCTGAGCTACCCTTGCCTCTGGGTCTTTCCTATGGGCCGCTTGTGGACATGAGTTTGAGTGAACTCCGGGAGTTGGTGATGGACAGGGAGGCCTGGCGTGCTGTGATTCATGGGGTCGCAGAGAGTCGGACACGCCTGAGCGACTGAAGAAGAAGAAGAAGAATGTTGGTTGAGTCCTTCCTCTCTGGGTCGTCCACCAGAGTCCTGCCTTGGGGGCCAAGTCTCCTTTTCAGTGGCCTCTGCCCTGTATCAAGTGAGCCTTCCTCTTCCCCAGCTGATGCTTGTGGCCAAATTAGGCCTGACTGGCAGCTGGACTCTTTGAGAAGGTAAAATCAACCAGCACAGGCCCTTGACTCTGTTACCTCATCATGCTTCAGGGTAGAATGAAGAAGGTAGGTCCATAACGACATACTTGTGTGGCCTAGCCTCTCCTACAGCGTGAGGGCAGGGGAGGGGAAGTGCTCAGAGTCCCATCAGATTTGTACTCAGAACAGTCCCAAGAAGCTAGACATTTGGAAACCACTATGTGAAATAAACCCTGCCTATATGCAACATGGAGAAGAAACTGGGAATGGCAGGATAGAGTTGTAGGCCAGAAAACAAGCTGGATATCAAGCTGGAAGGTCAGGGCAGATAGAAGTGAGGAGAAGAAACCACAAGGGTCAAGGGAGCCTTTGCAGTGACAAGTTCTGGCTAAGATCTGGGATTACATATTCCATTTAGAATGAAGCAGTCCCTTGTAGAAACCCAAGCATGTGGGACAGAGTAGCTCTACCTGCAGTGTTTGGTACTGATACAGAGGAAAATGCCTAGAGAAGCAAATAAGCCTTGTTAGGTAACCTGCCGTATCAATTAAAATTAGGTTTAGCAGTGACTTGACAGAAAACAGACCCAGTATAATAGTGGTTTAGGCAGGATAGAAGTGTGTTTCTCTTATATTCAAAGAGTCTGGAGTTAAGCAGTCTGGGGCTGGTTTGGCTATTCCAGTATCAGAGGCCTGGGCTCTTTTTAGCTTGTTGCTATCATTCTCAGTATGAACCTTCCAATACATAGTCCAAAATGGCTGCTCCAGCTCCAGCCATGGTATGTACGTTCCACCTTATAGTAAAGGAAGGAGGAGAAGTGTACATCCTTTTTCTTTAAGGAAAATTCCTGGAAGTTACACATACCACTTCCTCCTACATCCTATTATCCAGAATATAGTTGCATGGCCACACCTAGCTTTAGGGGAAGTTGGGAAGTATGGTCTTTCTTCTGGATAGTCATGTTCCCAGACATAATTTGGAAGTTCTAACTAATGGTTTCTGCTACAGAAGCTAATTTGAAGTGCATTAGTATAAGTGCGAGTATAGATGAGACATTCAGGAAAATATCCTATTGTGGTCAGTCAAAGAGATTTTGTATTTGTGTTGAATCTTCTGCTCTCAGCAGAGAGATTTATTGAATTTACAGATACTGCCTTAAATAGGAGGAGGCTTAGCATGCAAAAGTAGAGTTTGTTGAAGTGGGAAAAGTGATAAGTCATATGTGTTTACTCTTGTATGCCTGACACTTAGTGCGATTCAAGACGTGTTTGGATGTGAGGAGCCATTATTGATGGCGGGGAGCAATAGTTTTGAGCACATGGCTAGAGGTCTTCAGAGGCTCTTCTCCTGACAATCAGGAGGTCCCTGGTCCAGAGGCCCCGGAAGGTCCAGATGTCAGAGGGAGCTGAAGCTGCAGAGAGGTGCCTGAGAGCAGAGCAGCAGGGACCAGAGGTCTAGCTGGGACAAGAGTCTTTGTGATGGACAGAGTGGTTTTGTCTTGGCTCTCAGTGCCTTCCCAGTGGGTGTTGGAGAGGTGCTTCCTTGCTGCCCTGGATGCCAGGGTCTGCCTTCACTCCGCGGACTCCTGCCTCTGCAGTCGCGTGAGGGTGTACCGTGCAGTGCACAGGGACGGAGAGCAAGAACCGGGTTAACTGGAAATGTCAGCTTGTGGTCCCTTTGGCAGCTGAGCCATTCAGAGCCTTGGAGACGCAGACTGCAGCCTGTGCTGGCTCTATTTGGGTAGCCATCGACTCGGTGCTCACGGTGTCACCCAGTGATGTGTAATGAGAGCAAATTCAGGGAATCTGGGATGTGAGGAATGGGAAAGATCCGACCTGGCATCTCAGCACATGCGACTGGGCTGCTTTGGAAGCCCAAAGCCCTTCCCGCCCAAGGAGTGTGGAACTCAGTGCCGTGAGTATGCATGCGTGCTAAGTCGCTTCAGTCCGACTCTTCGTTACCCTCTGGACTGTAGCCCACCAGGCTCCTTTGTCCACGGGATTCTCCAGGCACGAATACTGGAGTGGGTTGCCATGCCTTCCTCCAGGGGATCTTCCAGACCCAGGGATTGAGTCTGATCAAGTCTCTTATGTCTCCTGCATTGGCAGGCAGGTTCTTTACCACTGGCACCAAGGCCTGGAGTCCTGGCTCTGTCACCTCCTTGCTGAGTGACTCTGGTGTGTTCCAGTCAGAGGGAAGAGCATATGCAGAGGCCTATGTAAGTATATGCTAGCATGTGGGGCAGGGTGAGAGGCTGGAAGTGTCTTGAAGACCATACCAAGGAATTTGGACTTTCTCTAGAAGGCAATCGGCTCCCTTGAGTGGATTATAGGCTGGGGAGGATAGAAACTATGTGTATACTGCTCCCCCTGGGTACCCTGTGGAAGATGAGCCAGTGGGGAGTGTACGGATGCAGGGAGACTTGTGAGGCACCTAAGCATCATGGTAACAGGGGCTAGAGGACTTGCTTGGACACACAGGCCTCTGTGTTATATGGAGAAACTTTATCTTAATTCCTCCTGCCTTTTTAGTTAGGTATTGGAGAGGAGTTTCCCTGTAGCTTCGGATGTCAGAGGTTTCCTTTTTTTTTTCCCCCTTTTCTTTTTGTGGAATGGGAGCATGCCTGGCAACTTTGCAGGGGCCTGAGCCCTGGGCACAGCCTGAAGCTGGATGAGAGCCCTGGGCCTTCAGGTGGAGCAGGCCCTGCTGGAGAAAGCCGCCCCGAGTGCCCTGTCCCCCAGGCCTCATTATCTGCAGTTGGCGTTGAGTGCTCTTTCCATCACTTATTGTCTGGAGCCTTGACTGAGCCTAAAATGACACAAAGTAGGCCAGGCACTCCTCTGTGACTACCTTCCACCTTCACTCCAGCTTTCAGGAAAGATCCATCTCAACAAGAAGTAGGGGAGCCTGGGGCACCTGGCTGTTGCCCATTGGGAAGCAAAGGAGCTTATACATAGGCGCTGATTCCAGCAGCAGTGGCAGCTACTGTATATGGTGTACGGACTACGTGTCAGGCACAGGGCTAAATACTTTGTTTTCTCATTTAATCTTCACAACAGCTCTACAGTGTAGGTATTATTATTCTCATCTTTCGTATTCATCAGTTTAAAAGTAGAGGCCAAGCAACCTTTCTGTTTGAGAATGTCTGATCAGGCTACTTGCCTCCCAGGGACACATCAGATAAAGATGACAAGAGCAGATAAATGATTCCTCATCCATCTGGCTATCCATCCGTCACCTACTCAGCTACCTATCTGATCTAAAATTTCACTCAGTGCCCACTCTATGCCAGGCCTTCCAGGAGTTTATATGACAGAGGGATAAAGGCCTGGGAAGAAACTCGTAACATTCAGGATATCTACTGCAGTAGATACCATAAACTGTTTGGGGAACAGATGTGTTTACGTGGCTAGAGGCTGGAGTATTTGGAGAGGTTGGGCAGTAGATAATGTCATGCAGGTTGGCTGGTTTTAGGTTGCCAAGGGCTTAGAAGGCCAAGTCAAAACTTTGGGTTTATCCAGTGGGAGTCATGCTGTATCTTAAAGCATCACAATGGCAGGATTTGAGTTGTGTTGGACAACTGTAGACAAAATAGGTTCTGAGATGACGAATGCTGGGAGATCCTCATAGGGAGAATGTACAGGGATGATGCTTTAGGGCCTAGGGAACAGGAGTGGGTGTGATTTTATAAAAAAATAAAAATAAAAACAAAACACAGCTGGACAGTAGCTAAAGTGGAAAAGGCAGATTTTATTCAAGACTATTGCAGTAGAGGAAGAGAGATCTCCCTATAGAACCAGGCTCAATTTCAAATACAACAAGACAAGTGGGAATGTATAGCCAAGGAGTAGGGTGGGCTCAGTGGAAGGAAAGTTACTGGGAGGAGCATCAGGGGTTAGAGGAGTTTTGGGCTAAACTGACTGAGATTCTTGCAGGTTCAGGCTGAGGTGATCAGACATCATCTGGGGGGTTGTGGAGGATGCATAAACCAATCTGATCAGCTGAGTCTGATCAGATCCCGAGGGTGGGAGTGGTGGTGGGGGATCTGGATAAACTGATTTAGTAGGATTCTTGCTGAATTTGCATGATGCAGAGATGAACACAAGAGCCCAAAAGTCAAAGTACAGTCAGAACATGGATTCTGAGGAGCCTGACTAAAGTCCCACCAAGGATCCTTTGTCAGTTGTGACAGAGAGAAGAGGACAGACCTGGGAGAGAATAAAAAGGGCAGAAACAGCAGGACGGGTACTTGAGGTTGTGGGTGAGGGGAAGTCTGGCTGATCCTAGGGTCCTGGCTGTGTCGACAAGTCATGTAGAATTGGTGTTCACCAAGTAGATGGAAGTGGCTGAGCCTCCTCCCTGTGCACCCGTCTTGCAAGCATGCTGTGGTCCAGGGGTACCAGGCAACAAGGTCTCTGTGGGGTTGTAAGCCTCCTCAGGGATGTCAGAGCTCAGTGTGAGTCAAAAAAAGGAGCAAGGGAATTGGCACTGGCAGCCTGGCTAAGAGGCCGGGACGGGGCCCAAACATTGGCACCTTTCCCAGAGTGTCCAGCTCTGGGAGGAGTTAGCTCTGCACTTATTCAGGGGTGTGAGATGCATCTCCCCTCCCCTTGCAGGTTAGTTGGTGTTTGCTATATGCACAGGGGCTTGTCATGTAAAGGTAAGACCAAGTCCCCTGGGATCCAGGCCTTCCCGTGAGCGCCACAGCTCTGCAGGCAGTTTAGAAAGACACGTGATTCCAAATGTCATCCCCAGGCAGCCCCTCCCCAGCTGTCTCTCTCTTCCCCTGGCATGGTTGTCCCCCTAGTGGGGACTGACCTTTACACATGCACTCTGGCTGTTAAAACCCCTTTTGACTGGAAAACACTTTTCAGCAGAGGCTGTTTAATCCTGTGGCGATGGCCATTTGGGGTGGTGCAGGACCACCTGGCACAAGGTGGCTTTTCCATGGAGTGTTCCCAAAGGGCTGGGATTTCAAGAAGTGTGGCCTGGATGTGGTGTGTGTGCGTGACTGTCCAAATGTCGCCATATACACCACATGTGCGGTGGCAAGCATGTATCCTCATGGTGATACGTGTACATGCAGGATTTCCCAGTGTGTGGGTTGAGCTCCATGGGGCAAGGCAATTCAGGGATTCTATGCCTGTGAACACCTCTAGAACCATGAGAAAAAGAATTCCTCTCCTGCAAATTTAACCTGCTAACAGAATACCTACACTGTTTTCTTTCCCTTTTGAGCATGACTGGTTTTCATGGTTGCCTTTCCGTCTGATTGCTCCTTATTTTTATAAAAGAATTTTCAGAAGGAGGGTCTTAGAAAAAGCATAAGCCTTACAGTGGGACAGACCTGACTTTGAAGCTTGGCTCTGGGGCCTGCTTGCCATGTGACCTTGAACAAGTTGCTTTACTCTCTAAGCCCCATTCTTACATCAATATTTGAAAAATGGGAATGATAGTAACACTTTCCACCTCATGTGGTTAGGTAGTCACAAGGATCACACAGCAATGAAATGATTTGGTAAACTATGAATACACTTACAATTTTTGGGAAGGCAGGCTAGAGTAGTAATTAAGAACATTGGCTCTGAAATCTGATGGGGAAATAGCCCTATTCAAGTTTGCCCCTTATGAGCGGTGTGATGAGTGCCAGTTACTCAGCCTCTCTGAACCTCAGTTTCTTCATCTGTAACATGAACCTGGTAATAGATTTCTCCCATAGCACCAGACCAGTGTTTCACAAAGTGTGAATTAGGAACCAGGTGCTTGAGAGAAATGAAGAATCCTGTTTGGGGGGTGTGGCCCAGAGTTACACACCAGGGATTCCTACTGGGTGCACACAGAAGCTGAGAGCCATGACCCTAGACCGTTTGCTCCCTGAGTGTGGGAACCATGACTCTACACTGTGCCTCCATGCCCAGTACGGCTTCAGGCACATGCTGAGTGCCCACTAAGTTTTCAGTTGAATAAACAAATCATTTTATAACTTGATACAGCCAGAGCACTTAGTGTAGTGCCTGACACAGAGCAAGACCTCTGTAGATAGCCAAGTGTTTCATTATTAATAATAGGGAAGGCATGTCTCTGGAAATAAATCAGCAGGACCCAGCACTCTGGCCCACAGAGCGCAGTCGCCACCTCCTCATATGCACTGAAGGCTGGGTTGCCTTCATTTCCATCACAACATGCCTGGCTTCTCTGAGGCTGACAATTGAGAGCCAGGGGAGGCTGGGCCACCCACGCCCGTGGGGTCTCGATGTCCCGGTTGGGCCCACTGGTCATCTGCTTCTTGCGTTTGGAAGAGATACTGAAGCCCAAGGACCTTCTGGGCTGATGAGGAAGAATTGTGCTCACCATTCCAGAGCCCAGGGCATCTATTTTTATTAGGTTTGCAGACAATCGTGATGGAAGATTGGCCTGGCTTTTTATTGTTCCAGGTTTCTGGGCTTGGACATGGTGAGAGGAAAAATGATTTAGAAAAGGCTCTTCCTGTCTGAAAAAGAATGGGTATTTCCAGAAGCCACTAGACTAAAGCTCAAAGCACCAGCGTGGGGGATGGAGGGAAGGAAATAGGAAACAACGCTGCACCCTCTCCCACCCACTACCCTGCAACACATTCAAAGCCTGGGTCACGCCCCTGAGCCACAGGATGCAGGAGATGGTGATCTAACCCAAAGCTCTTCACTTTACAGGGGAGCAAGCCTGGGTCTTTGGGGGAGATGGAGTTCATGCAGGTCAGTGGGCGGCTGGGGCAAAGCTGAGCCTTGAGGCCCTGAGTGCTGAATGTTAAAGCCAGGCCCTTCCCTGTGCCACTCTTCCCTGTTTCCTTCCCCACACCTTGGCCCGCCTCACCCCATACCCGGATGGGAAAGTCTCCAGCAACGCTTGTGAGTGACCTCCCTGTGCCAAGTGGTATGAGGGATGGGGCAGGGTAGCTGCTATGGTCCCAATGTTTGAGTCCCTCCCAGATTCAAATGTTGAAATGCTAACCCTCCCCCCACCCAGATGATGGTATTAGAAGGTGGGGCCTTTGGGAGGAGATTAGGTAATGGGGTGGAGCCCTTGGGAATGGGATTAATGCCCTTATGAGAGAGGCTCCGGAGAGTTCCCCCGCCCCTTCCATTGTGTGTGGACACGGGAAAGCATGACCACGCTGGCATCTTGGTCTCAGACTTCCTGCCTCTATATCTGTCGGAAACAACTCTCTGTTGTTTCTAAGCCACACGATCTGTGGTGTTTCAATATAGCAGCTTGAACAGACTAAGACTGTAGCATGCCCTGAAACTGAGGGCATGAAAAACTGCTGACTCAGGGTCCCCAGGGTCCCCACGGAGCCCCCTTTCCCCTGCACCAGCCCCCTGTCATTTCAGCCGGCCAGGGGAGCGGGCACAGCACTGGGGCTGAAGTGGCCCAATTAGGAGGTGGGGATGAAGCTACGACGGTGGACGCCTATGTCAGAGATGCTGTTTCCCCTGAGGCCTCCCTTGAATTCTGCCCCTGAGGACCCACGCTGGTCACAGGTCAGCAAGGCTGGGATTCACAACTTCCTGAAAGGGAGGCTCTAGAAATATCTAAGACATGGAAGCCATTTGGGCAGAGCTCGTTGTTCTCTAAATGGTAGAAACATCTGGGAAGCTGGTGCCTACCTCGCAGTAGTCACTAACATTGACTGAGCGCTTGCCTTGCACCAGACTCTTCCCAAGTACTTTATGTAACATTCAATGTTCACAAAAACTTATGAAGAAGGTCGGATTATTTACTCTCCCTCTGTGTTACAAGTAGGAAAGTGGATGCTCAGAGAGATGAAGAAAATCGACTAAAGTCAATTTAGTCAATTTAGTCAGCTAGAAGAGGGTAGGGATATGCTTTGAACCCAAGGAGCATAACTGTTCACCTTTTCAATCCACATTCTTTTCTCGATACTCAGGTTCTTTCTCTTTGAGCTTGGCTTGATTGCTTGCTGTGATTAAGGTGTGGAAAGAGTTATTCCTCGTGTGAAAAGCAAGCAGCACGTGGCAAGTTCTTCCTTCATGTGTTCATTCATTGATTCATTGAAAAATTGTTACGTGTGTGCCAGTACCATGCTCTTCATGAGACTGTCTAGGTTGAGGTCCCTACCCACAAAGAGCTCATGGTCTGGAGAGGAGACAGATATCATCGAAAGGAACATGCAGATATCACAGAAGCAGGAGAGCTAAGAGGAGGGAGCCCGGGTTGCTATGGTAGCACAGAGGTGGCTATGATTTGCTCTATCCAGTGTAGTAGAGTGGGTGAAGGAAAGTTTTAAGAGGAGGGGGTTTGAGCTAGATGAAGAACTGTTCCCCCAGTGGCTATTTGTGGGTGGGGACCAGAGCAGGAAGAGCCTTATATGTTGGGCTAATGGATGACGGGGCTTCTCTGGTGGCTCAGTGGTTATAGAATCCGCCTGCCAATGCGAGAGACATGGGTTCAATCCCTGGATCAAAAAGATTCCCTGGAGAAGGAAATAGCAACCCGCTCTGGTATTCTTGCCTGGGAAATCCCATAGCCAGAGAAGCCTGTCGGGCTACCGTCCATGGGGTCGCAAAGAGTCAGATACGACTTAGTGACTAAACAGCCACAACAACAAATGGGTGAAGACTTGATGGTGCAAGGCTTAGAGAGCCACAGAAGAATTGTAAGTCGAGTGGTTAGGGAGACCTCTCTTGCGGAGATTGGCTTTGGAGAGGGTAAGGCTGAAGGCAAGGAGGCCAGCTAGGAGACGACTGGATGAGTGCGTGTGAAAAAGGCTAGCACAGCAGTGGAGGCAGTAGAGGTGGAATTCAAGGAAGACTTGATGACCAGTCAGGGTTGGGAGGGTGAGAGAGATGAAGGAGTTGGGGTTGATTCTGGGTCTGATGCATGCATGGAAATGCCGGCAGTTATTCAGGCAGTGGCAGGCAGCCCTATTTGGGGAGGGAGGGCGAAAGAGCTTGTAGGTGCAGAGCGTGATGTGAGAAATGTTGGCAGCCACGGTGTCACCCCATTAATTTCAGCCAGTGGAGACCACGGCAGTCTCAGGATTAGATGTGGGGCGAGCGAAGACCTGTTGTGTGCCATTTTATCAGGAGCAAGGCAGCGTGCCTTGATCACATTGCTGGCTCCTGAAATCACTACCACTGTAGAAAGAGAACTGTAACAACGCACCAACCTTTGAGCAAATCTGATGCATCATATAGGGTTCTAGAGAGGGGATGATTTTCTAACCCGCTTTCCCTCTCCAACAACTCAGAGTTCGAATATACCACCAGCGGTGGCCTTTCTGCCAATTACACGTTTCTGTTTGGGCCCCTGAAGACCTGCTTTCTGACACGCATGTCTGCTGAGTTGATATGTTTTCACGATCAGAGGGAGTCACACAGAGGTGCTGTCGGACCCTTCAGTTCTTGTTGAGGGTGTGTTTTTGAAGTGTGTGTCTCATTAGAAGTGGCAGGAAAGCCGTAAAACGTCACCCCAAAGTTGCAGAGCAAGCCCAGGGAGGCCCAAAGAAGGCAGAACTGGAGTCAGTTTTCAGAGCCGAAGGGTGTGCAAATAGTGGGAGCCCCTCAGTGCAGTATCAGTATTGCTAATGTGATTGTCATGACCCCAGGCTTTCTAGCGAAACTTGGTGATTAAAGGGGGAGTGGCAGTGACTCATATCAGCAAACCACCACCTTCAGCTCTGGGAAGACTTCAGTGCATCTTTTGTACAATGCATGCGGACAAAACAAACCCAAACCTCCCAGGAGTTCCAGGCACTCTATTGTCCTAGCACCAGGGATGCAGGAGTTGCAAGTTTCCATAGCAACGAGGCAGAGAAACAATTATCACGTGCCTTCCAGGGCCCTTTGCCAAGGTTACACGAACACTGTCTAAGCACTGGAGAAGATGACAGAACTATCTCAGTCTAAAATGTTGACATGGAAATGAAAAAATATTTATGACACCACAAAATATGTGCAGGACGATCTCTTGCAGTTTTCAGAGAAGGAAACAAAGACCCAGGGAGGTTAAGCCCCTCATTCAAGGTGGCACAGCTTGAGAAGAGCTGGTCTGCAGTGCCACCATGGTTCTCTGGTTCCTGGCCCTGTGGCCTTTTCTGCCCTCCCTGGAGTAGGTACTGGGGATAGAGGTGCTCCTCAGCTCTGCCAGGTGCTATGTCTCAAAGCCATATGTCACGTTCGTGTAGAGAAAATTCTAGTCTGCCATCAACTTCCTTGATCTTCCGAGATGATGTCTTCTTTATTTATGATCCATCTTTTGGCAGCCCCTTCCAGCACTTTACTGCTATGGTTTTGTTTTGTTTTGCTTCCTAAGATCCGGACATAGCTTTTCTTGCAGCTTTTGAGCAGAGTCTTTATTGCTCGGTAAATATACTTAAGTAGTTGAGAGGGACCCATTAGTCCACCAGTGGGGGGCCAGGAGGCCGCTTTGGCAGGCTCCCCTGTGGACAGCTTCCCTCTGTGTTCCCAGCAACCCAACCTTGTGACTGCTTGGTGCTTCCACTATTTGGAGCTAGGTCCTCCCAGGGCCTTCTGAGAGGTGGGTGTGAAGCTCTTCTGGCTCACGCCTATGTCTCTTCCTGTCTTGCAAGTGGACTTTTCTGCAAGAGGCTTTGAGCAGTAAGAATGTGTTAGGACAGCTCTCTGGAGGGGTGGCCAGGCCAAGAGATAGCTACTGTTTGCGCCTCTGGGCTTGTCTTCAGCTCTGGGCCTACAGGGAAAGTTCTAGAAGCATCTCTCTCTGGGAGTCTTGATCCTGGGACAGAAGTGAAGGGAGTAGAAGAGCGAGGCTCCACTGTTGGATTAGACTCACTTTGGGAGAGGAGGAGCAGGGTGGGTAGGAAGGGGACTTCCATCAGTCTGGAGCCCCTGAGAGGGAGCCTGGGTGTCAGGGGTAAGGGCAGAACCACACGCTCCAGGTGTGTTTGTTCTCAGTACTGGGCCCTGTGCAGAGCAGGTGTGTAGTTCTTGTTTGTTGGATGACTGGATTCATTCATTCAGCATGAATTGAGTGCCTGCTCCCTCCCAGGCACACTTCTAGCCTAGAGAAAGAGCACAGAACAAGAGCGTTAAGGCCCTGCCCCTGGGAAGCTGACGTCCTAGGCTGAATGCTCAGGAGACTGAGGGAACCCACAGCACTGCTGGCAAGAGAGTGGGGGGTGTGTGGGGTACCTCTTCCAGCAAAGGAGCCCCCAGAGTTTCTTGGGGTTTCTTACCTGCAGCCTGGGGTAGGAGATCTGGTAGTGCTGTCCAGATGGGGATGATACCAGGCAATTAAAGACAGCAGCAGCAGGAGTACGGTGGGGGTCCGGGCACCTACAGTGTGGGGCGAGGGCCGGGCCAGGTGCTCTCTACACGGTGTCAGCTTTAATCCTCCCAGAGCCCCATTGAGGCCTCAGCCGTTGTCACAGATTCCCCCGGAGGGTGAGCAGCCTCCCTGAGGCACATGTCTTGGAAGTGAGGATTCTCCCTGGGGTCAGCAGACATCATTCCGTCAGCAGAAGGGAAGCTGTGTGAGGTGCCCAGAGAAGCTCTGCGGGCTCCGGGGCCTCAGGCTTGTGTCTTCTAGCCACAAAGGGTCCCCTCAGGTGGTGACACCCTGGCCTCTCCCATCCTGCAGACTCAGGCCTAACAGAGCTGGTATCAGCCCAGCATGTTGACAGGCATCAGAACAGGGGGACAGGTTGTCCCTGCGGCATGAGCTGAAATGGGTGTGCAGCCGGAAGGGCAGCTTCCTCACCCGGGGGCCTGCCCAGCCCCAGCGTGGCCCTGGGGATGATGGCGGAGGGGGGCCTGCTTGCAGCACTGACCTTGTGCTCAAAGCCAGAATAGCCAAAGTGACAGAATGAGTTTGAATTCCATCTCCACTGCTCACTTCGCTTGTAGCCCTGAGCTAGTCACCCAGACTCTCTGAGCCTTAATTTTATCATCAGCAAAACAAGGTTGACCACAGCTACAGCAGAAGGCTATGATGAGAATGCGCGTAAATAAGATTGGGAACGCACCCAGCAGTGTGTGGCGTGCAGGCAATGCTAATAATCAGTAGCTCTCATGATTGATGTTGATTTATTATGTTAGTATCAGACTATACTCCTCCATGTAGCTGGGGCTGAGCTGTAAGTCATGGTTTATTCTGGTGGCCGAGCCATATTTCCCAGCGATGCATGGGGCAGAGAGACTTATGGCAAATAGAACCATCAGGTTTTACAGCAGAGGATCCAAACTTCCCTGTCATCAGAACACCCGGGGTGCTTATTATAGATTCGGGGTTGGGGGCTATACCCCCTCCCATTGCCCTCTTCCCTCCCCAGAGATTCCCAATCATGGGTCTGGGGGAGGTTTTAAATCTGTGTTTTTACTAAAATCCTGAGGTGACTCTGTCGTAGGAAGTCCGAGAATTAGGTTTTGGACAGCACTGCTTTAAAAGCTGTTTCCTCCAGCCCCGGCCAGCCTTGTGGCTGGCTTTCCTCCACAGCTGGGCTATTTCTGTCTAATCACTAGGAGCTGTCGCCTCAAGTCAGGCTCCTCTTCCCTGGGCAGCCCTGGAGACACACATGGACAGATCCTTTCTCTTCAGCTTTCTGTCTAGACACCATGCAGACCTACAAAGCCTTTTCTCCTTGAAAACGTGATCACCTGTCTCTGGGCGGCTGCAGTTTTTGAACTCTCTCCTCACAAACACGGTTAGATAGAGGTTTTTTTTTTTCCCCCCTGACTTGAGAATCCATTTTAAAAGTGTTATAAAAGTATAATTGTTTATCTCCCTTTATTTGTATACAGAATGATCCCTAGCAAATGAAGACTGGCTTAGCACAGTGGCTCAGCATACAGACTGTGGCCCTGGACTGCCTGGGTTTGAATCCCAGCTCTGCCCCTTCTTGGCTGTGTGACCCTGGGCAAGTTCTGCAACCCAGCTTCTGTGCCTCGGTTTCCTTGTTTTTAGAAGAGGACTAATAGTAGCAGCTGTCCCCCGGAGTTGTTAGAAGGATCGATAAAGCACTTACAACAATGCCTGACCCATAGTGAGCCTTCATTGTAGACCGTGAAATGTAACTGCGCGAGGCAGCCTGGGAGATCCAGGGAGCATGAGCATCACCTGCTTTCCAGGAAAGTAAATAAGAAACTTACCGTCATGATGCCGACTGGCTTTAGCTAAGTCCTGCTTTTTCCTGGACAATTTCCTGGACAATTCTGCCTTGAAGGAAGGACCAAACCATGAAGGCTGTAAAGGAAGCCCTATCGGTGACCACCAACCATGTACGAAAACACAGCATCGTTTTGCTGAGCCCCATTAGCAAACTCCATACAGCCTTGTCTGCGGAGAATCATTCTAGCTGTGACCTATCTAAGTGGCAGTCAGGGACCAGGGGACTTTTCCCTTTGTCTCAATTTTCATTTCCAAGATATGGAATTGCTGAAGGTCTTGGCTGGTTTCCTTGACTGAAGAGCTGCAGGGGAAGAACCTGATGTAGGAACGGGAGGAATTAAGAGACCAGAACAGCAGTGTCCAATCAGGCCTTCAGTCATGATGAAAGACAGGGGAAAGGAAACCGGGCTCACTTCCCCCTCACCTGCCCCTGGCAGGTTAGCCTGCCTGTGTCCCCTGGGACAGCAGTATGGCTTAGCACTAGGCCTTGGAGCAGGCAGAGCTGGCTGGACAGCCGACAGATCAGTCTAATCCTCCTCTGTAAAATAAAGGTGATAGCAGTACCCATGGCTCTGAATTGTTGGGTCAAATTCAGTGAAGTAAAATATATAAAGTGCCAGACTCAGTAAATGAAAGCTTTTATTACTCTTATTGCTACATGGACTTTTCCATGGGCCCAATCTAGTCCAAGATCGAATGATTCTGATCTCATCCAATACAGCCTCCCTCAAAGAACAGTCCAGAATAGCTGGAGAAGGAACGAAGACTGAACGACCAGCTTGCTGGGACAGACCCATGAGTTACTGTGTATGTGTTTGGACAGGAAGTGTGTGAGGGACTTGGGAGCTCCTTGGGTGGGGACCACCCTCCCCGTGGCAAAGGCCCTCCTGGTGACTTCATGTGACTCATCTGGGTGCTCCAAAAGTAGTTGCAGAAACTCATTTCTGAGAGAGACCCAGGGAGCAGGGCAGAGCCCAGCACCGCAGATGGTCCCCAGGGTAGAAACAGAATGAAGACGTTAGCCTGGCAGGGAACTCACTCATGGGGCAGGCCGGGTGGGCCTGGGTCACTGACATGGCAGAGAAGGTCTGGAAAACATCTGTCAGCGGGTGGCACCCATACTTTCAAGGAGGAATTTCCTGCATACCAGTTGGGCAGGTGGATCTCACAGGACCTTCTGCAGGAGCTCAGAAGGTCCAGCCAACAGCAGCTGGGCCTACCTGTCCAGTGGGGGCAGGGCAGGCTCTGCTCCCTGGGGAGTGGCACCAGCTCAGCACCCAGGCCTGGAAACTGGAGCCCGTGGGAACAAGGGTCACCTTAGGACATTGGAACTTGGCCCTGGAGGACCACAGAGGTCACACAGAAAAAGATAACTCAGGAGACTGTACCCAGAGCTTTGTCATGTACCCCAAATCACATTATTTCAGACAAGTTTTCACACCAACCCAATGGAAGAAGCACTGGTGTCACCGTATTATTGACGAGTAAACTGAGGCTCCTTTAGGTTCACTGATGTGCCCCATATTCCAGAGCTGCTCTGTGGCAGAAGCAGGAACGCCCAGGTCTGTTTGCTCAGAATCTCTTGCTCTCATCCAGGTACCAGTGTGCGCAGGTCTCCAGCTGGTGGGGCCAGGGTCTGCCTCACCTACAGAATTCCTCATGCATTCTTTTGCGTTGTATGAAAAGCACCAGCTGTGGGCTGAGAACCACCAAGATGCTCCCTGGGACTTTGGAAGTGACCCAATGGGGTGCCTTATCCAATCTCCTCTGTCTAACGATAGGGGAGTGGAGGTTCAGAGAAGTTAGAAGGCTGGCTTGGCGACACTCAGAAGAAAGTGGCAGAGCCAAGGACCCAAACCACGTCTGCTGGCTCCCCGCCTGGTGTCTCCACTGCATTGAGCTGTTTTCCTCCCACCCTGAAGAAGATACGGGCAGACTCATTATGTGGCCCTGCTGCATAAGGAACATCTACAGAATCAAACATTTAAAGGCCACTAGCACATCTCTCAGGACAGGTGGCAGGAGCAATTTGTCTGCAGTTGCATTTGTAAACACATCAGGAAGCCAGCAAGGATCGTACAGGTTCTATTTGTCTGCTGATTAAAACAAGGGTGATACGAGTGGAAAAGAAGATGGATTGGGGAGAAGGTGGAATGCGGAATGCGGAATGGCGGGAGGACGGCACTTCCATGTCCTGGGCAAGGGTAGTCCTGAGCCGAAGTTGGTTGTGTGACTCAGTTGGCTCGGCCACCACATTCTCGTCTGTCTTCCTGACTGGCTAAGTGTCTTTAAGGACAATACTGTGTCATGTTTACCTTTGCATCAACAGCATGCAGCACAGGGTCTGGCATGGAGTAGGTATTCAGCAAATGTTTATTGAATGATCGACGGAATGAATGTTTGAGAACCATTACTCAGGTTAAGGGTGAGACCGAATGGCTGGTCAGAGCTCTCCCCTCCTTTCATATTACACCTGCCATGGGCTCAATGTCTCCAGTTTTGGCTTGCAGAGAGCCCTGGGAGAGCCCATGGTTCTCCTCTGCCTTTTTGAATATTGGCTTCCCTTGGGAGCCATCACCTTGGTGTCCGGGACCACCACTGGAGTTTGTTAGGGCTGACTAGCTATGGTCAGGGGCCTGAGCCAACTGGCTGTGATCAAAAGCCCAAATGCCAGGGTCAGGGTGTCCCAGTTTGAGTGTTGGCTTCATCACTTTCCAGCTGTGTGACCTTGGGCAAGATGCTTGACCTCTCTAAGTCTGTCTCCTTATCTGTAGAATAGGGGTCATAGCACGGAGAACGATGAGGATTGAACGAGACCACGTCCAGTGCTGGCTCATAGTAAGGGCTCAATCCATGTTAGGTCTTTGTTCTATCATTCCCTGAGGGGCCTGGGAACGTGGCTGGTCCCTCTGCCAGGGGGATGGTAGCAACTTTGGCTGTGTGCCCGCCTTGCCTTTGTTTAGGAGCACAAAGGAGGGCAGGGGATTATGAGAAAGAGAAAAGTCTACTAGAAACAGCAGCAGGAGAGGCTATCGGATATATAGACGTGCACCAGGGCCAGCAAGGGACTGGATAACATTTCCATTCTGTTTCCTTCATCCATAGCTGAGTTATTTAAAGTGCAGGAAAAAAGCCAGAATATGCCGTCCTGTTTGTACAAATGAGGTTTATAAATAGCTGTTGTGGAGAGCTGGCACCGTGGAGAGATCAGGGTGCCCACAGTGAGCCCTGACTCAGTTCCGTGGGGGCCGGGTCTGCCGATCTGGAGATGTTCCACGTGTCTGCCTCTGAGCCACTGTCACCTCGCTCTCCGTGACTCCTTGGGGAGACCTACTTGCTTCGACTGTGGCGATAAGGAGCACTGTGGCATTCCAATGGGATTGGAAGGCGCTGGCATCACTGGGCGTGGCAAGGAGTACAGGATTTGAATACAGCAGACTGGGATTTGCATCCCTCTCCATCACTTGCCAGCTGTGTGACTGTTGGCAAATTGGCCAGGCCTCAGTTCCTCCTCCATTCACTGACTGGCTGTGAATACAGGTTTGCTATACCTGTATCCACCAGATATACCACTAATACAGGATTGCTGTGAAGATGGAGCTTATTCCTGCACCAGCTCAACAGCATCTCTTGCTAATTTTGACAAGGCAAGCAGATATTTCTGAGGCCAGACAGCAGCAAGAGTTTTAGGGGCCTGGAGATAAACTAATGGCTAAGGAGTAGACAAGGATGACATACTGGTCACTATGATGGAGCTGGTATGCCCAGGTGCCACTTTGACCCCTGAATAGACCCAAAACTTTGAGCCATCTGATCTTCAAAGGATGAGTCTAGTTATCATTATTATAATTATTAAACATCCTCGTTGCTGTCTACTTAGTTGCCTGGCATTTCAGTTTCTGTGAGTGACAGTCTGTCACTGCAGATTATCTGCCACTGAATTCCTGTGCCAGCCTTGCTGAGAAGGTAGCCTGAGTGTGTTAGCAGCTCAGTTCTCTTGTTGCTCTGATCCCCAGCCATGCATCTGACCATCAGAAAGTCCTTGTCCGGCCACTTACCAACACCCTGGCTTTGATTAAGGACCAGCCTTGAAGCAGCTCCAAGGGAAGCCCTGATGTTTACTGTAGGACTGCCGCCGGACACTATCCATGTGTCACTCAAGATGACCTGAGCTCAGCGCTTGAGCAGTTTGGCCCTCTTCATGACTGTCAGCTTTCTCCTTGGACTTCAGCATGCCTCTGGACTTCCTTCTCAGATTCAGATCAGTTTTACAAGCATTGGTTGAACACCTACTATTTGGCTTTAACTGTGATGCAGGTCGGGGGACAACAGAGCAACATGGTGGCCTGGGAAGGGGCACGACCCCCGCTCACCTACAGATGAATGCTTCTCCACTGCTCATTAGCTGTGTGGTTTTTGAATTGTTACCCCAAACCTTTGAGCCCTGGCTTCCCACTTGCAAACTGAGACTGGTTATCTCCATGGTCTTTAGAATAGAGAAATGGCTCCATAGCAGGTACTCAGTGGATCTTTTTCCTGTGTTCCTCTCACCATTCATCTCCCTTCCTCCTTTCTACTTTCTCCCACTACTCCTTCTTTCCTTGCTTTCAAGGAATTTACCATCAAGTGAGTCAGGCAGAGACCTAGCCTAAACATTTCAAATGGCATCAGGATAGGAGTAGGTACAGGAAATTCTGGAATACAGAGGTGGACACACACAGATGGCTTCCTTCTGTTGGCCTTGAAAATTCAGGGAAAAACTGAGTCATGTGTGTGTGTGTCCAGATGCACACACAGGGTTGAATGTTTGTATAGCCTGCCTGTACCCACACTTACAGAAACACGGACTTCATATAGATATTCATATATAGACAATCATACTATTAGAAGGGACTTGGCACAAAGCAGGACTTAGCCCTATTGGTTCACATAGAAGCCTTAACCAAGAGACAAAGATGGAGTTAAAGATCAAGAAAAGTGAGGTGCCCAGAGACTCACAATGGGAGGAAGCTCTGCCACACCTAGGGCTGGTGGAACAAGGGAAGACATGGTGTTACCAAGGTAGGAAAGAGCCTAAGTCTTGGAAGTGTCACAGTCTGGCAGGAGTGATAATCATGGATGGACATGACTACTCCCAGAGTTGTGCACCCCCATCCCTCCTCTTACCCTCTGATTTTTTCCCCGCCCATTGACTGAGCCCTACCCAGGGAGGCTGGGTGATAGCATAGGCAGGAGCTTCCTTCCTGGGCACAGAGCCCAGCAGGGAAGCATGGAGAGTGGCCCTTTGGGAGGGTGCAAAAGGAGAGTAAGCGGCAGGGGATATGCATGCAGGGAATGAGCTCATGCACAGGCACGCTGAGGCTGCCCAGAGCTGCTTCCTGCAGGGCAGGTGGGGTGGGGGGACGGATAGGGGCTGGGCAGGCGTGATGCAGCTGGATGATTCCCAAGCCCCTCCCACATGTCTGTAATGCCAGGAAGGGCTTTCAGATGCCTCTTGGAGTTTTCTGCAGGATTTTCTGAAAGGTCATACACTGTCATGCCTCAGTTGTTTATGGCAAACTACAAATTGGCTTCTAGCCTCACTAGTCTTTGCGGAAGGCGACTGTGAGTTTGCACGTATTTGAGATAAATCTGTGTGTCGTGCTTTCTCTTTCTGCCCCAGTGCCTATGTTCAGGAGGCATGAGAGATATAACAATGGCCCTGGGCAAGGGCTGCATCTGGCTGGAGTCGTGTCCTCAGAGCGTGCCCAGCTTGGTGTGGACGTGGGCATCACGTGCGGTCCTCAGTGAGCAGCTTGGCCCCACCCGCAGCTCCTGGAGGCCCCAGAGGCACTCTTAGGTTCCTCCCCCTTGGCTTCACATCCCTGGCTCTGCCCTCTCCAACACCATTAATTGTATCAGGGCTTTCCCAGGAACTGGGAGTTGGCAGTGCCAGGCTGAGCTTCCCGTCAGCACCCAGCAGACAGTAAGTTTGCACTGTTGGTTGACAAGAGGATACGTGTTCTCCAGAGGCTAGCACAGCTGACCAGTGTGGCCTCGTGTTGTGAATTCTGAAAGTTCCCACAGGTGACTCCTTAGTCCAGGTGGTGGGCAGCAGAGGGGAGTGGTGGGGAGCTCTGTCTCAAATCCCAGCTCCGTGTGGCCTGTGAGAGATCTCCAACTAAATGGTCACAGGTCTGCCTCTCTTTTTCCTCAACAGGATGCCTGCAGCACACGTATTCTGAGCAGGTTGGCTTCCAGCAGGGTTAATTGCAAAAGGCACCCTGGATAGCAAAGCTTATGGGCCTGTATCGCCCATTTGCTGGGTTCAGTTAACATCACCCTGATGTCGCTGAGAGAGCCCACACCTTGAAGTCGTCTCCTGGTACTGGAGACAGGGCCCTGTCAGCAGCCCAAAGAAAAGGTCTATCTTTCTGTTTCCTGCGGAGGAGGGCATTTGTCCACTGGATTTAGAAATTGCCCTAAGTTACTGAGTGGATGTTAAGTTGGCAGGGAGCTACGTTCCCTGCCCTGCCCATTTTAGGGCTGGAATTTGCCTTGTGTTTCTCCTCTCTGGCTGGCCTGGCCTGGCCTTTCTGTGTAGGACTTTGCATGTGAATGAATCTGTGTCCAGGAGGAGTGGGGAGGACCTGGGCTCCAGGAAAAGCTGCTCATCTGGGATTTAGGTAAATCTGTGGTACCCGAACCATCTCTCAGCTGCAGTCCAGGGTCCTGCAGTGCCAGGGACTGGACTTAGAGGACCTTCAGGAAGATGCAGGCATATTTCTGTAGAAAAATCCACACCAAATGTGAAAAGCAAGGAGAGCTACACAGGCATACATACTCATACACAGACACGCACCTATAAAGAGTCTCTCTTCTCACACACGCACACTCACACTCACAGATACATGCAGTTCGTGTTTGGTCAGAACAGGTAAACCTGTTAGAGAGGATTGCTGATCCAGCTTAGTCCCCTTCTGGATGAGTTAGATTGATTTGCTCAGCACAGAGTGGGTACAGAGCTGGTGACTCTGTGCCCTGGGTACCCAGCCAGTTCTGGGACTGGAGACATCACATCCCGGTGCCAGGGCCCCCAGGACCACACAGGTCAAGGGCAGGGTTAGACTCCTTCCTGAGCTGCAAGTTCCCCGAGGAATGCCAGGCTGGCATGACTCACCAGTACCTGGTCGGGATACATGTCCCACATGTCAGATTGTACCCCTCAATGAGCCCACACCTGGCCAATCCCATCCCCTGAAGGGCCAGTGCCTGTGGACTTTGGGACTGGACTGAGCAGCCCCAGCCAGCTCTGATGACAAGGGGGCAGGGTTCTGGCCTGCTCCTTTTTGACCTGATGTATCAGTTATGTCTTCAGAGGACCAGAACGACAGGGTGTGTACTATGTGTAATAAAGAGATTAATTATAAGGAATTAGCTCACATGATTATGGAGGCTGCTGCTGCTGCTGCTGCGTCACTTCAGTCGTGTCCGACTCTGTGTGACCCCATAGAGAGAAGCCCACCAGGCTCCCCCATCCCTGGGATTCTCCAGGCAAGAACACTGGAGTGGGTTGCGAGGAATCCCTAAATCTGTAGTCAACAAGGTGGATATATACTGCAGTGGCTGATGGTATAGTTCCAGTTCCAAGGCTAGCAAGCTCACATCCCAAGAAGAGCCAATGTTTCAGTTCCAATCTGAAGGCAATAAAAGACAGGTATCCCAAATCAAACAGTCAGGCAGGAGGAATTTCCTATAACTTGTGGAGAGTCAGCTTTTTCATTCTATTCAGGCCTTCAACTGATTGGATGGGGCCCACCCACATAGAGGAGGACCATCTGTTTTACTCAATCTGCCAAATTCAATATTAAGCTCACTCAGAAACACTCTTGTGGACACACCCAGAATGTTTAACCAAGTGCTGGGCACTCCATGGTCCCGTCACAGCCCCCAAAATGTATCTGTATCACACCTAGTGTCTGGCGACCTCACGCATCAGTGGGTGTCCTAGCACGGTGGGTGTCCTGGGGATAAGCACCAGTCTCAGGACTTCCTGGAGCTTTTGGTCACCCCTGTAATACAGCAGAGGTTGTCCTCTGGGGTGGCAGAATTTCACATCTCAGGTGAGTCCACCAGCTCTTCAGCCATGAAGATAGCAAGGTGTCATGACCAAGACCTCCTCCAGCCCTGTGGGCCTCTCTTGGGAGCAGAAATGTCAGAGCTTTGCCCATCAGCTTGTCTAAGATGCTTCTCATTATCTTCTTCCCATACCCTCTGGGTTTAATAATAATCTTTGCACCAAGGTCTGTACCAGAAACCTGCGCATTATATTTGAAATCTTTTTTTCCCCTACATCTTAATTGCCTTCAAGTCCTGCCAGTTTCTTTCTCCTTAGTATTTCTTTCTCCAATCCATTACCGTTTTCCTACCCACTGCTATTGCTGGAGCCCTACCTGGCTTCATCTCCTGACGCTTCCGTGCACCTTTCTCCCCAGTGGTCTTCTTGCCCTCAGTCTTGTCTTACAGAGCCTGTCATCCATACTCTTGTCAAAGGGAGTTCTCTAAAATAAGAGATTCAGCTGCCTTGTTCCCTGATTAATCATCTTATCAGCTTCTCACCATCTAGTAGAGTTGTAAGCTGATTCTCTAAGGGCCAATTTCAGCTTACACTTACCCCCCCCAAAAAAAAGAAAAAAGAAAGAATTCAAGTACTTTTACCTATTGAAGGGCACCTTCCAGTTTGCCACAGTGCTCACCACTCCTTATGGTCTTAACTCTGCCTGCTTTCCTCCGTTATTTCTTGTCCAGTTCCTGGAATCAGAGGATTCCAAACTCTTAAAAAATTTTTTTTTACATGTACACGCTGCTATATTTATTTATCACTTATTTTTGGCTGCACCGGGTCTTTGTTGCTGCGTGTGGGCTTTCTCTAGTGTGGTGAGCAGACTTCTCACCGCAGTGGCTTCTCTTGCCGTGGAGCACAGGCTCTGGGCACCTGGACTTCAGTAATTGTAGCACACAGGCTCAGCACTTGTGACTCGCTGGCTCTAGGGTGTGCGGGCTTCAGTAGTTGTGGCACAGGGGCTCATTCATTGTGGCTCGAGGGCCCTAGAGCACACAGGCTTCAGTAGTTGCAGCTTGCGAGATCCAGAGTGTGAGCTAAGTAGTTGCAGCATATGGGCTTAGTTGTCCTGAAGCATGTGGAGTCTTCCAGGAGCAGGGATCAAACCTGTGTTCCCTGCTTTGGCAGGAGGATTCTTATCCACTGTGCCACCAGGGAATTCCAGAGGCCCAAACTCTTGTGTGAAATTTGAGTCCCTTCATGATTTGGCCTTCACACATTTATTTTTAGGCCATTCTACCTAAGTACCGTGTGTTCTAGCCATCCTGCTCTGTACCTTTCCCCAAACACAGAGTATAGTTGACCCTTGAATACCAGCAGGGGTTGATTCGCCTATACTTTATAGATAGCCTTTCTGTCTGTGGTTCTGCCATATCCACAGATTCAACCAACCCTGGGTTATGTACTGTTTACTATGGAAAAATACCCAGTGTAAGTGAACCTGCACACTTCAAACTCCTGTTGTTCAAGGGACAATTGTAGTCTTCCTCATTTCCATGCCTTTACCTGTGTTGTTTAGTTTGATTGAGGGGTCTTCCTCTCTTTGAACCCCTGGCTATCCTGTGTCCATACTATCCTGCAAGACTCTATTCATATGGTGCCCACTTTTTATAGTCTTTCCATAAAATTCTATAAGTCTCAGTTTCCTCTATAAAATGGGGTAATCATAGGATCTACCTGATGGGGTTGTCATGAGGATTAAATGAGACAACCCAGGTAAAGTGCTTAGCACAGTGTCCAGCAGGTAGAAAGAGTCCAAGAAATACTCAGCCACCAGCCTGCCTTGCATTAGAGATGTCAGTGTTTTGGGTAGTGGTGACTATAGGGAGCCTTCAGTCTGTCTTTGACCAGGGGGGCCTGAGTTTGCCAGGCTTTTTACCTTTCACAGTTAAAACAAATAGATAATAATTAGTGTCTATCAGGCAGTAAGTAGGAATTAACCTCTTGCAGATGCCTGCTTGTTGGGGTCATGCAAGACTGGGGGTGGAGGGAGGAATTTGTTAGGCCCAGAAAGATCTGCCTGAGAAAGCAACACAAAGAAAATGAAAATGTGGTTTTATAAATACATTTAGACTTGAGATGAAAAAAAAAGTATATCTATCTACCTATCTAATCTTGGAGGGGTTTAACTATTTCATCTCTCATGGCCTGGTACTTCTCATTGGTGAACCACGGTAGTGGGGACAGTGCTGATTGGTTTCTGTTTGCAGTTCCATTGACTGAAACTCATGTGGACATTTACTTAGTAAAAATCCATTAATTGCAAAACCACCTGGGAATAATAATTGTTGTCCCTGTATGGTACTGGAATGATTTGACCGCATCAGACTGGAGACTTTCAAGGTCAACAAATTATCGACAGACATAGAGAGAAACCCCACCCACCCAGCAGCAGACCAGTAAGTGACTTTTGATCTGAAAATGCCTCTGAGAGTGAAATACAGTTCTGTGCTAGGTTTTCTTTTTCTTTATGTAGAGAAAAGCCATAGTGGAATCAGAAGTAGGTGATTCTTGTCTCCATCCTTAGTTTAGGGTTGGGGGGCACCTCAAGATAATTAAGGGTTTTGGAAGAATCACAATGAGGGAGTACAGGTGTCAACTTGAAATGCTCTTGGCTGGAAATATTAAGATCATTGGCAATCTGATGCTAATGACTGAAGAGATGCATTTCTAAATGAGAAAATGTAGCCCCAGGGTTGAACCCCTTTTGGAGGAGGTGTCCAGGTCACATGAGAATTGTGGAACAGCATCACAGATATTGAAGAAGTTAGCCAGCTTAGTGAGTGTGTGTTACAGACTCCACTGCTGCTAAGTGAGATCTCATATGCTCCTTTGGGAGGGCTATACTTCCCCCAGTGCCCCTGCATGCCAGTATTGGCCATGTGACTTAAGTGTTTTGGCCAAGGAAATAAGAGCAGAAGTGACATGCTTCATTCTCAGGTGGAAGCTTCAGGAGCCAGTGTGTGCTTCATCTTGTTCTTTTCCCTCTCGCCATGAACGCAAGGGTCTGTGGTGCAGCTGCTCTATCAGCTTGGATCTCAGTATGAAGATGGCAGTGAGAACACAGGAGCAGGGCTCCTGGTTGACCCTTGATGGCTGCATAGCATGAGTGAGAAGGAAACCATTGCTGTACTGACGTTTTGAGAGTTTTGTTCCTGCAGTCTAACCCAGTCTGTCTTGACGAATACTCTATTTTTTAAAGGAGGAATGATATGACATTTATTCCTTCTGTGAATAGCTAGACATATTCTGATTTTTATAGCAGAAGGACAAAAAGAGAAAGAAGAATTCAGGAATGCCAGAAATGGACCTACAGTTGAGTTTATAAAGTAACATCAAGGACCCAAGGCATCCACTTTTCAGAGTCTTCAGATTTATTCACAAAGTCTTACTACATCACTGTCACACAGCCACTCCCTCACCCATAGAAAGGATAACTCCATGATCAGTCCCATGGATTGTGGGATGTCACATAGGGAAGTAACCACATATCTGCTCCTCTTCCTTCAACCATGTTTAAAAGTTTGCTCTTCCCTAATTATATCCTTTGACTTTCTAATTGTATAATCCCTGCCTGGAGTGCTGTTCTCTTCCCCTCTTCCAACAGTCTGTTTAGTGAATACCTGCTGCTGCTAAGTCGCTTCAGTCGTGTCCGACTCTGTGCGACCCCATAGACGGCAGCCCACCAGGCTCCCCCATCCCTGGGATTCTTAGGGCAAGAATGCTGGAGTGGGTTGCCATTTCCTTCTCCAATGCATGAAAGTGAAAAGTGAAAGTGAAGTCGCTCAGTCGTGTCCGACTCTAAGCGACCCCATGGACTGCAGCCTACCAGGCTCTTCTGCCCATAGGATTGTCCAGGCAAGAGTACTGGAGTGGGTTGCCATTGCCTTCTCCACTGAATACCTAGTGGCCTTAATAAAGAAGTTGGACGGTTCTATGAAGACCTACAAGACCTTTTAGAACTAACACCCAAAAAAGATGTCCTTTTCATCATAGGGGACTGGAATGCAAAGGTCGGAAGTCAAGAAACACCTGGAGTAACAGGCAAATTTGGCCTTGGAGCACGGAATGAAGCAGGGCAAAGGCTAATAGAGTTTTGCCAAGAGAACGCACTGGTCATAGCAAACACCCTCTTCCGACAACACAAGAGAAGATTCTACACATGGACATCACCAGATGGTCAACACTGAAACCAGATTGATTATGTTCTTTCCAGCCAAAGATGGAGAAGCTCTATACAGTTAGTGAAAACAAGACTAGGAGCTGACTGTGGCTCAGATCATGAACTCCTTATTGCCAAATTCAGACTTAAATTGAAGAAAGTAGGGAAAACCACTAGACCATTCAGATATGACCTCAATCAAATCCCTTATGATTATACAGTGGAAGTGAGAAATAGATTTAAGGGACTAGATCTGATAGATAGAGTGCCTGATGAACTCTGGACGGAGGTTCGTGACATTGTACAGGAGACAGGGACCAAGACCATCCCATGGAAAAGAAATGCAAAAAAGCAAAATGGCTGTCTGAGGAGGCCAAATAGCTATGAAAAGAAGAGAAGCGAAAAGCAAAGGAGAAAAGGAAAGATATAAACATCTGAATGCACAGTTCCAAAGAATAGCAAGGAGAGATAAGAAAGCCTTCCTCAGTGATCAATGCAAAGAAATAGAGGAAAACAACAGAATGGGAAAGACAAGAAATCTCTTCAAGAAAATTAGAGATACCAAGGGAACATTTCATGCAAAGATGGGCTCAATAAAGGAAAGAAATGGTGTGGACCTAACAGAAGCAGAAGATATTAAGAAGAGGTGGCAAGAATACACAGAAGAACTGTACAAAAAAGATCTTCACAACCAAGATAATCATGATGGTGTGATCACTCACCTAGAGCCAGACATCTTGGAATGTGAAGTCAAGTGGGCCTTAGAGAGCATCACTACGAACATAGCTAGTGGAAGTGATGGAATTCCAGTTGAGCTATTTCAAATCCTGAAAGATGATGCTGTGAAAGTGCTGCACTCAATATGCCAGCAAATTTGGAAAACTCAGCAATGGCCACAGGACTGGAAAAGGTCAGTCTTCATCCCAGTCCCAAAGAAAGGCAATGCCAAAGAATGCTCAAACTACCGCACAATTGCACTCATCTCACATGCTAGTAAAGTCATGCTCAAAATTCTCCAAGCCAGGCTTCAGCAATACGTGAACTGTGAACTTCCAGATGTTCAAGCTGGTTTTAGAAAAGGCAGAGGAACCAGAGATAAAATTGCCAACATCTGCTGGATCATGCAAAAAGCAAGAGAGTTCCAGAAAAACATCTATTTCTGCTTCATTGACTATGCCAAAGCCTTTGACTGTGTGGATCACAACAAACTGTGGAAAATTCTGAAAGAGATGGGAATCCCAGACCACCTGACCTGCCTCTTGAGAAAGCTATATGCAGGTCAGGAAGCAACAGTTAGAACTGGACGTGGAACAACAGACTGGTTCCAAATAGGAAAAGGAGTAGGTCAAGGTTGTATATTGTCACCCTGCTTATTTAACTTATATGCAGAGTACATCATGAGGAATGCTGGGCTGGAAGAAGCACAAGCTGGAATCAGGATTGCCGGGAGAAATATCAATAACCTCAGATATGCAGATGACACCACCCTTATGGCAGAAAGTGAAGAGGAACTCAAAAGCCTCTTGATGAAAGTGAAAGAGGAGAGTGAAAAGTTTGGCTTGAAGCTCAACATTCAGAAAACGAAGATCATGGCATCTGGTCCCATCACTTCATGGGAAATAGATGGGGAAACAGTGGAAACAGTATCAGACTTTATTTTTTTGGGCTCCAAAATCACTGCAGATGGTGATTGCAGCCATGAAATTAAGAGACGCTTTCTCCTTGGAAGGAAAGTTATGACCAATCTTGATAGCGTATTAAAAAGCAGAGACATTACTTTGCCACAAAGGTCTGTCTAGTCAAGGCTATGTTTTTTCCAGTGGTCATGTATGGATGTGAGAGTTGGACTGTGAAGAAAGCTGAGCTCCAAAGAATTGATGCTTTTGAACTGTGGTGTTGGAAAAGACTCTTGAGAGTCCCTTGGACTGCAAGGAGATCCAACCAGTCCATTTTAAAGTAGATCAATCCCGGGTGATCATTGGAAGGACTGATGCTAAAGTTGAAACTTCAATACTCTGGCCACCTCATGCGAAGTGTTGATTCATTGGAATAGAAGCTGATGCTGGGAGGAATTGGGGGCAGGAGGAGAAGGAGACAAGAGAGAATGAGATGGCTGGATGGCATCATCGACTCAATGGATTTGAGTTTGCCTGAACTCCGGGAGTTGGTGATAGACAGGGAGGCCTGGTGTGCTGTGATTCATGGGGTCGCAAAGAGTCGGACACGGCTGAGCGGCTGAACTGAGTGGCCTTAATGCAAATGTCAACACTATGTGAAGCTTTTCCCATACCCTTCCCCAACTCCAGGCAGGTGGGAATTTCTTCCGTCTCTTCCAGCGACCGACTGGACACCTCTATGGGTTTGTCCCAGAGACAGCTCACATGTGTTGTGTTCAACGCCAAGTCCTTAGCTTCTCCCATGCCTGCTCCCCTTTCTGCTTCCCCACATCCACGAATGCCTCTACCCTCCCTTCGGTGATTAAATCTGTGCCATCATATGCTGTTTCATCTTAATCTTTCCTGCCTCATCCCTCATCCAACCAAGTCTCACTGATGAACTCTGAAATGCTTTGTGAACTTTTTGTTCTCACTGTCCCAGTTCTGGAACTGGTTTTGATCTAACAGTCTTCTTCTTCACTGTGTTCTTTGCTTCTACCTCATCCTCCACCCTGCCACCTCTAGATTGATATTTCTGAAATATAGATTTGCTGCAAACTTTTGATCATTGCTGTAGTTCTGAGTATGAGGTTGAATCCTGTTGGCATGGCATTCTGGGGCATTTGAAATCTGCTTCTCCATTTGGCTGTTTTTCCCACTGCTCCTCCTCCTTAATTGCCTATACTCCAGCAACGCCAGAATTTATTCTTGCATACATATATATTTTTTCTTGTATCTCTGAATTTGCCTATTTGCATGGAATTCTCCCCTCTTTCCTCTTTAACCTTCTCTGCTAACACTGACCTTAACCTTCAAGATCCAGTTCAAATTTCACATCCTCTAGAAAACCTTCTTGGAAGCCCCAGGCAGAATCTCTGTCTCCTCTCCTAGTGTTCCCTGCTGCTGCTGCTGCTGCTAAGTCACTTCAGTTGTGTCCGACTCTGTGTGACCCCATAGACGGAAGCCCACCAGGCTCCCCCGTCCCTGGGATTCTCCAGGCAAGAACACTGGAGTGGGTTGCCATTTCCTTCTCCAATGTGTGAAAGTGAAAAGTGAAAGTGAAGTCGCTCAGTCGTGTCCGACCCTTAGCGACCCCATGGATTGCAGCCTACCAGGCTCCTCCATCCATGGGATTTTCAGGATTGTGTTTATGCTTCCTTTGAAACATCTCAGCTCTCTGTGCCAGCCATGAACATCTCAGCTTCTCTGTGTCACAGAGAAGTGCCACAAAGGCGGGGTCTGGACCCTATTTATTTGTGCATTCTCTTTGTTTAATAGGCAGTCATTAGAATGAGTCTCAGTGTTGAATCAGACAGTTTTGTTATAACAAGCATTGCTCCCCCAAGTCAATGACTTATTAAAAATCACATTCATTTCTTGCTCTTATTAATGTTGGAGACTGTGTGGGGCAATTGTGGTTGCTATAGGGCTCTGCTAAGTTCTTCCCATTCTGAGGCATAGTCTGGAGGTTGTTCCATTTGGGACATACTGTTTTCCTGGAAGAGAAAAAAAGCAAGAGTCTTCCATGTGGTGGCTCCCAGAGTTTCTTTTAGGGCATAGTTTATGTCATATCTATTGGTCAAAGCCAGTTACTGCTTAAGCCTGATGTCACTGGAGACGTATTCTCCCATAGGAGGGAAGGGGCCCCACAAGTCAAAGGCAGTGAATAACGATGTCTAATATTTTTATTTGTATGATGGAGCTAATGAGTGGGAATTATGATATACTCCACTGCAATGTGCTTGTCAGATTAAATGGACTCGAGCTACTGAAAAGAACCTTACAGAATTCAGTGTCCAATTTCCTCATATGTTGGACTTTTGTCATTTTGAACTCCCCAGCGTCTGAACTCACTTCTTATGTTTGAGGAATTCCCTACTTTTGAGTCTTGGTGGGAACAGAGACCTATCAGAACAGCCTCCTACAAGAGAAGTGATTTCCTGGCCTCCCTTGATCCAGGCTCAGGTTCATGGCTTGGCTTGCATCAATCATATGTGCCTGCCCAGGCTTTGAGTCAAGGTTGGCTGGCAATGGCTGGGTGCCAGGAGCTTCAAATTCTCAGGGCGCTGGAGGCAGCAGTGTGGGTAGCAGCATCCAATATCAGCACCATCGGCAGTGCTGGGTGGGCCTCTACTGAAAGAAGACTTGGAGCAGAGTGTTTGCTGACATTACCAAGAATATGGTCCTCTAGCTCTCCTGGCAATTCCATGGTAACCCAGTGTCCTTTTACTAATTCCTTGTCTGCTTGCATCGGCCAGTGCTGTTGCTACTGCTTATAGTCATGTACCCTGGCTCACCCACCAACTTTCCCAGGGTGGGCAGTGTTTAAGGTAGTTAACACTGCCAGCTTTGAAACCAGACTTCTTGGCTTTGAAGACCTCCAGCGTCCCCTGTACTTGGAGCAAGCTACTTAACCTCCATCAGCCTCAGTTTCCTGATCTGTGAAATGGGGGTAATGATGCCTTACAGGGTTGTTGTATTAAAGGAGATAATATGCAAGGAGGGAGTTTAGTGTCTGTTATGATGACTGTTATTCACAAGAAAGTGAAATGACTTTCTTAGCTTTATAAAATATGCTGGTGGTAAAATTGAGTCCAGAAGGCAGGCCTCCTGGCTTCAGAAGCTCAGCAGTGCTCAACTTTCACTCAGATGGAATTTGCCTTGCGGACATAATGACAGGGCTCAGGTAAGAAAGTGTACATAAATTGCTACTCTCTTGGCAAGCAATTCATAAAGGAGGACTTCTGTCTGAACTCTTGGTGGATGGCACTGAGCTCTGTCTCTTACTTTAATCCCAGCTGCCTAATCCGAGGACTAGGAAAGAAGTTTAAGACTTGACATCTTTGTCAGTATTTCAACAGTAGGGAGGCTGTAGAACCTAGATTTGAAAGTAGGTCTAACCTGTACTGTCCACATGGCAAATGCATGCTCCAGGATGCCAGATGCGAGGTACAGATGGTCTACTACTAGCTGTGTGCCAATGGCTAAGTGTCCTTGTCAGTAGAGGAGGAGCCATCACCCCAAGACTGTTAAGAGACCTGGATTTCATGGGTGCAGTGGGGTGTCTATTCTGTTTTTCTTTTTCAGCATCCAGAAAAGAATGCAGTCCTGGTGGCTTGTATCAGGATCCCAGAATGCTCTGAGCTTTTCTGCAGTCATCCTGAGGGACTTAACATGTGGCACGGACCAATCTGGAGGTCTTCATTTGCTTTTTGAGCCTGACAGTGAGCTGCGTGTTTCTGTGGGCATGCCTCTTATCTGTGCCATGAGCCAAGGCCATGGTTCAAAAACAACTACAAAAAATTAGCGAAGACCTCATTCCCTACTCCCCTCTGGAAGGGAGGACCCTCCAGCCTGGCTCCATCCCTGTCCTCGTCCATGTGCCCCGATTGACCACTGGAAGTTGTGCTGAAAGAGTGGCAGGTTGGCTGTGAGGTTTAGGGGATGGGCAGCTCTCTCTTGAGGGTCCAGCAGTGGGCATAGAGTTTGCAGGGCAGAGATGATGTGTGTCTGATCTACTACTTATTCTCTGGACTGGGGCGAGGAGAACCTCAGGAGGAGGACTCTTGTAAGACAAGAGACCTGGAACCTCCCTTCTCAGGTCAAGGGGGTGCTGCCACCTCTCCCAAGGGTGGCTGATGTGGTTCTAGGGTTTTCCCCATTTTTGAACCGCCCGTGTCCCTGTTCTTTGGTTCTTGCTTTTTCTTGGACCTTAAGAAACTGTTCTTGGTGGTGGACTCTTGGTTTAGCTGGTCTTGGGCCCCCTATAAAAGGGGTGATGATGGAAGAGTCCCCATCAGGGCGTCAGGACTGCAGGAGCAGGGGCAGCTGCCTGGGACCCCATGGAGAAACGCCTGGGCTTCCTGACCAATGGGGTGCTGGTTGGTCCTCCCAGAGGGCATGTCTGAGCCACTCAACAGTTCCCTTCATTTAAGCTGCTGTCCGAAGCCACTGTGATTGTGGTGTAAATTATGTTAGATGAAGGTGGCTTTGAATAATTCTTTAGATTCTCTCCACAGGGATTTTCTCTGACATTTTCTGATTGTGGAAGAGGACAGTTCAGCAGTAAGGTAGGAGCTCAGAAAAGTGACTGTCCTGCCTAGCATTTCTTCTGAGATGCAAGCGAAACTCCTCCGGCCTCTCAGAACATCCCTGTGGCCTTTCTGGTAAGGCCTACAGAGTCCACAAGAGCTGGAGAATGAGTCAGCCTGGAGGGATTGGGGGAGCCCAGGGAACAGACCAAAGAGCCAGGGAATGAGGAACAAGTCCAGCCAGTGGTTGAGGACCGAGCTGGGCCTGCAGGTCTTCAGAGTTCCGGACAGACTCTCCTTCTGCTTTCACATTTCTGGTCATTTCTGATGTTTGCTAGTTGTTACTCCTGTGAGTGTTCAGAGAAGTATGATCTTTCAAGACCCTTAGAAAACTTCTAGCTTGGGAGTGTGGGTGTCAGCCCCTATGGGACCCATTATGAGGCACAGAAGAGAGCCAGGAGGTGTAGGCCTTGTGTTTAGGGCAAGGGAACCTGGGATTCCTAACACCCCTGCAGTTGTGTCCTGGTTGATACAGCCAAGTAGCCCAGACACAAGGACGTTTGGAGAGACTTCCTGGGTGGCCAAGGCTAGGCAGAATGTTTCTGATTTACAGCTTATGATGGGCATGGTGATGTATGTCCCAGATCCCTTCCAGAACAAAGAAATGGTTTCCACCTGCTGGGAGCACTGCTGGAAGAAAGCCCTGCTGTTGAGGGAGTGCTTCGACGGAGAGGGCTGCCTTGCCCAGGCCATGGTGCCTCCTTGGGCTCTTCTGCATGAAATGACTGCTGGTATAGGGTACCTTCACCCCAGCTTGTGAGATCACCCCCTCTAACACTCACCTCAGGGACAGCTCTGGCTTCTTTTGAGACTGTCACAACTTGGCTTCTCACTCTGCCCAGTCCCGCTTCTTCCCTCCCTTCAGAAAAGGTGGGTCCTCAGAGCTCTCCCTCCTGAACCCCCACATGCTCATCTCCATTTCAGAGACCACCTCTCAGAAACTCAGCCCACGACTTTTCCTTGCAGGGCAGAGAGGCCCTGGGTCACCCCTGAGGTTGTTCACTTTCGTTTGATGAGTGGCGGAAGTCTTTCCAGCGATGCCTTAAATATCCAGTCTGGGAGGAGTGGGAAGTAGGCCGTGTGTCTGGGTGGCAGCTCATGTCTGTGGCTGGCAGGGATGGCAGTTGATGTGCCCCTGCTAGCTCAGAAGCTAAGAGAACACATCTGGGTGCCAGGTTGACTGAGTCTGAGACTTGCTGTACCATTTGCTCCCCATGTGATCTAAGGCAGGTTAATTAACCCCTCTGTGCCTCACTTTTCTCATCTGTAAAATGGAGACGATAACCATCCCTCCCTCATAGCTTCTTATGAGGAGTAAGTGGAAAGATCTTCCTGAAGCTTTTAAAACAAACAGTGCCTGCTGGGCATGCATTGCAGTTATAAGCTACTTAGGAGTGTTTGTTAAAACATCACTCAAGAACACTGCCCGGGCTCTCTCCAGGAGGCCCACCTTCTTGGGAAGAGGAAGGACGGTTGGTGGCTACTTGCAGTCCTTGCTGCCCTTTTGGCCTTGGATGACGTGTTTGGCATCTCCTGTCAGGTACTTGGCTGGCAGCCCTGCTCCAGTTTTCTTCCTAGGATATAGAAACCGATCCCTGGCAGGCACTGGGAACTGTTGCTGGCCCTTGCACAGCAGGCAGGGCCTATTCTTACCCACAAGCTCTACATGCTCTTAGGAAGGAGAATAGTAGGTTCCCAGGATGCCAGTGATCCCAAGGAGACCTGGCATCCAGATTTTCCTGATTGCAGCTTGCTGGATAGGTCACCACCCATTCTTCTAAGGTTTATCCTGACATGGGGATGGGGCTGAGATACATAGAAATGGAAAAGTACATAGAGTATGCTGGTGGTGGGGGGTGCAAACCAGGAGAGATTCCGCAAGGGCAAGATGAAACGCAGTCATAGGGAGTGAAAAGAAGATGTGAATCCGGTTCAACCATGTGGCCCTTTGTGGGAATCGGAGAATGGGGTCCAGGCCTGGGAGGGTCCGCTTTGCCCCTCCGCTTTGTCTGCATTCACTCCCCACTTTTCTCGATGATGCCCTGGGTCACAGTAGACTGACCTCTGCGGATTGCATCCAACAGGCTTCCATGCCCCTGGCTGGGCTCCCAGGTGGGCGTAGCCAGTGGGAGGCACCAGCAGGAGAGCTAAGCCATTTCCTGTCCAAGCCTCTTCCTGCTGGGGGTGCAGTGGCCGTGTTCTTCCTCTCTCCCCGCACCCACAGATCCTGCTCCTTTCTGTGGGAACTCCCCTTCATAACCCTCTCCAACCTGAGTCTGTGATAGCCCCTGTCTTGCTAGCCCAGGCTGCCTCCAGCCCTTGTTGATTTCCCTGAACCCTTCCCACCTTTGTGAAGCGTTCCTTGTTAAGCCCTCTTGGCTAGTTTCTTGTGGGACCCTGACTGACACATATCCCTCTGGCAGGCGAGCGGGCATGGGCTGAACGGCAGGGGTGCATGTGCAGGACACCATCTGTAAGACTGCATGCGGCAGTGGCCGGTGGGTCCCAGCTGCTGCTGCTGCTGCGAACCTCTTTATTCCCAGTATGGGACACCCCTTCCATTGCCAGCAGCAGAAGATCTGGGTTTGGTTTCATCCAGGGGGCTGATAGGATCCTTTAACTGTGACAGCAGTGTCCCTAGGGAGGGAATGGGACAGAAGCAGGCTTGAAGTGCTGGTGCAACCAGAGCTGGGAGAGCAGACACTGGATGTTCTGAGGGACAGGGGCCTGGGGCTTCTACCAGGTCTTCCTGGTCTGTGTTTAGGGGAGTTGATGGGTCCAGGGTTCCCTCCCTAATCTCAGATGACTAGCGCTCAGCTCCTGGACAATTGAGCCACTGGTTCTGACTTATTTCTCAACTGGACTGATTTCCTAATGAAAAGCCACAGATCAGTGCCCCTGAATCGGTCTTATTCTATATCCCTATAATTTCAAGAATTTTCTTCTCCATGTCCTCAACTTAGTAGAAAGACCAAAAGCTACTCTACTTATTTCAGCTTGCATGTCTGAATCTGTTTTATTCTGATCTTTAGCCTCAGGATTTTCAAGTGGAAAACCAACCTTTGTAGTCAAGACACCCACAAACATGTCATCTCTGCTAGGAAGGAGTTAGAGCAGTGGAAAAGCCCTGGAAATCCCAGGTCCAATTAATAATTCCATAAGACAGTTCATTAGAATGTACAAGTGCTTAACTAAACAAAACCATAATCGAAGCTGTCAGAAGTGATCCACGGTTGTGTTAGAATTTTCTCATTCACACATCATTTCCTCTACAATTTGGTTAGATAACAAACACCACTTATCCCGTCACTGGCTTTTTCAACCATGAAATGCAGTTGCTGTCTGTATTGGGCTAATGGTACAGAAAGGGGCTTTGGGCTGGTTGGTGAGAAAGGTCCCAGCTTGGGGATAGGCAGGGTCTTGGGCAATAATGTTCAAAGAACCTGGCATCCCACAGCTCCTGAGACATTCTCTGGAGCCCGGCATTGTATCTGAGGATGTCATCCTTCTACTGGCATCTCTAGGGCTCTACCACCTTGGGGATTGCTGGCAGGAGACAGGCCTTCAGAGCAGAGCTGTTAAACCAGGCCAAAGAAGGCACTGGCCATGGGGAAGCCTGTCTAAAGTGCCCCCATTACAGCATCACCTCTTCGGCTAAAGTTGGTAAGATTGAGAAAGTGCAGATCCTTTTCCTAGGAGGCTCATTTTGCCAGATTATCAGTGTTCTCACTTTGGTTACAATACTTTGTCAAGCCTTCTGAGCAGGATTTGAAGCTCAGGGACTGTGACAGGAATCACAGGGGATAAGAGGGGACCCGGGTGACTCAGTGGGATGGGCCGCTGCGACTGGAGGTTGGGGCAGGAGCTCTGTTGCTGCCAGCTTCACCCAGGCAGCTAATGTCTCTCAAGGGATAGAGAAGGGAATGACTGCTTTTATTTAAATGGCGTTTTAGGACGAGCTGGACCAGGGATGCCAGGGCTGTTTGTGAGGGTCCCTTGGTCTTTAGTTGTCTGAGGATAACTAAACACCACAAATGTTCCCTTTAACTGACTACAATAAGCCCATATGTGTGCACATATGGGTTTATTTATTTGTCTAGACCTCCCCTCCTCCATTTATTTCTTCCAGGGTGGGAATGAGCATTCTCCGCACAGCAGTGAAAGACGGCAGTGCTGAATCCCAGCAGGTTTGAGTGGGTGGAGCCTCGTCTCCCATCTCTCTTGAGCTGTCTGGCTGCCCCTGGGCTGCAGTGATCACTGCATGATCTGTTTCACAGATCATGCTGACCTTTTCTGACGCGTTGTAACTGGGTCAGCTGATGTCAGTCAAGGCCTTGGCATCTCTCTTAGTCCATCCATATGCTGCCGTGGTAGCAGGGACGACCACCCTTTACTGAGGGTCTGCTGTGTGCCAGTGCATGCTGGGAGCCCAATCAGATGTATCCCCTGTAACACCCCCATGGGGCGGGGCTTGTTACCTATAGGAAATGGAGACTTGGGGAGTGGTCAATTGACTTTTCTAAGGCCTCTTATGCAAAACTGAGAATTTAAGTCCAGGCCTCCTTTTCTTCAGGCTTCCCTTGTGGTTCAGATGGTAAAGAATATGCCCGCAATGCAGGAGACCCGGGTTTGATCCCTGGGCCAGGAAGATCCCCTGGAGAAGGGATTGGCTACCCACTCCAGTATTCTTGCCTGGAGAATTCCATGGACAGAGGAGCCTGGCAAGCTATAGTCCATGGAGTCGCAAAGAGTTGGACACAACTGAGCAAATAACATGCACACACACACACACACACACACACACGCACACACCCTATCTCCTTCTCTTCTACAGTCCAGGGACAAGGCTACTTGGAGGAGATTCCAATTGACTTTTCAGGGTATAAGTGTTTTACTTCGTACAGGATGCCTGGCTTCCTGTCCCGGCACTTCCCTTGCAGCTGGGTCTATGTCACAGCTCTGTGGCTACTCCCAAGAGGAGTTGGGGCTAGAAGGAGGCTGTCTTGAAGGTCTGTTTTGGAGCCATTCTTGCTTGGACCTGGTCCCAGCCCTTCTTCATGGACTCCTTCCCCGGTCTTCCCAGCTGTTAGGGGCCTCACCCTGTTCTCCTCCTCCTGGAAGCCCAGTTCCTGAGTCCCAAAGCACCTGCCCACTGTTGCTGAACCTCCCAGAAGCCTCAGCCCCTCTGTGTCTCTGTCCTGGCACCAGGACACCCGCCCAGGGCCCTGGGCTTGGAGAGGAACTCTGGCCCTCCGCTCTGTCGGAGCACCTTGCAGACAGGCTCCTCTCCCACCTACAGGAACCAGCTCTGCCCCCACTCTCACCGTCACTCCTGAGCCCCAGCTGTGGGGCCTTTCGCCCTTCCTTCCCCTCACCAAGCACTCTCCCCCTGTCCCCTGGGGTCCCTGCACCTTCTGCTCAGGCTGGATTGCTCTTCCCTCCTGAGAGCCAGGTGGCGCCCTCCCCCTCCCTCTCTTCCCCCAGGTCTCTGCTCAGGTTTTGTTTGCCCTGTTGAAGAGGCCTTCCCCAGCCACCTTCATCAAATAATCGCTGGCCTGTCCGGCTCCGTCTCCCTTACTCTGCTTCATTGTTCTCAGCAGCACTATCTCCATCTGAGACCCCCTTCTGTTTATATGCTTGGTGTGTCTGCCCGCTATGTTATCTGAGTGAGGGTAGGGCTGTGTGGGCTTAGTTGCTGCATCTGAAAAGGAGGTCACCTGGAAAGAGCAGGAGTCTCGGATGCAGACAGAGACCTGCTTCTGCCACTTACAGGTGTATGACCTCAGGTATATCCCCACGTCCCTGGACATAATACTAGTGACTTGTGGCCACAGTCAGATCAGTGGCAAGTAATAGGAAATGTGAAATTTCACACTTGGAAAAAAATTCTCTGTGTGATTGCCTTTCTCCTTATCTACACTCAGATGTGCCAGGATTGGAGACTCTTGGCCATCAGAGAGGCCTGCCACCCACCGTCACTGCAAAACCAGTGCCCAGGGGAGCTGCTTCCTGGCAGGGTTTCAGGATGCTATGGAATAAAGGGCTGGAGTCTTGGTCATTCCATTTGGGGAGCCTCGGTCTACAAGTCAGAGGCTATTCCCCTGACACGTCCACCTGGCGCGGCAGCTGCAGGTGTGAGTGCTGGAAACCAGGCCCTAGCACTTACTCTCTGCATAACCTTGGACAAGTGACCTCACATCTCTGAGCCTCAGTTCCCCCATCTGTAACATGGGACTTATCAGGTGGGTTTGAATCTAGGATTCTCTTTAAGTGAGGGTGTTCTAGGAAGCTCCCCTTCCCGTTCTGACCCCCTCCTCTGTGATCACAGGGGATCTCCCAGGGAGAGGGTCCCCTTCACTCTCAGTGACCACGCCCCACCTTTAGACCATGGCAGGTCCAGCGCTCAGGGTCTGAGCTGCTCACTCACCGTTTGGCCCACTTTCCATCCGGGACCCATTCAAGCTTGATGCTTTCTTTTTAGAAGTCCCATCAGAATCAGTCAAACAGGACCCTGTAGGTACCTAGAAACACATTTTTAGTCCCACTTACAACAAAAGAACAATAGTCTTTAAAGTGCTGCAAAAAACTAAGTTATGTTCCTTGTGAACAATCCCAGAAGAAATGCCATTGGAGACATAAACTGTTTTACTGTGAGTATGTGAATGTCCTAGGAAAACTGCCTTCCTATTCCTTAAAGCCCTCTTGTCTCTTGCTTTGAACAAAATGGGTTAGATTGTTTAAGAAGCAGAAGCTTGGGGTCTGGCAGGGAAGACAGGTCTGGCTCTGCTGGTGATGCATAGCGAGAGGCAACTTTACATTTGGGGAAGCTCGGTGTCCTCCGTTTTATCACCCAAGACCTCTCTGAGAGCTTGGGAGAGCTCTGAGCGGCGCCAGTCACTGGCCTCTTGTAGGATGTGAAAGCACAAAACAGGTAGACTCTGGGGTCGATGGAGGGTCTAAAAAGCCAGAGCCAGATTTTTCACTCAGATGATTCCATCAGGAGTTGCATAGAGCAAGGGACAGAAAAGCAACAGATGGGTCTTCACCATCTCTGATGTACCAGGCATGGTGCTGACACCTCGCCTTCAATCCTCACATTTATTTCTACCAAACCTCAGAGAGAGGTTCTGATTCCCCTGTCACAGAAGAGAAAACGGGCTCAGAGACATGAAGTGCCCAACCTGAAGTCACAAAGGAATTAGGCACAGGAGTCTGGACCTGAATCCGGGTCCAAGTGTCTGTGATTCTAAAGTAGCTGATCTTCTTTCTCCTCAAGTCGCCTTTTTCTTCTCCAGTGTGTTTTTATAGTCCAGAGGGTACATGCGTGTGTGCTCAGTCATGTGACTGACTCTCTGTGACTCCTTGGACTGGGGGCCTGTTGATGCGTAAACTCATACACACACACACACACCACACAGGAAAGTGCTTCCCCCCAACATACTCAGGGGCCACCTGATTGATGAGAGGAGTTACCTTCATTCTGGGATTTTGTTGAAAGGTGTCCTTTTTCTGGCCATGTCACCTGTGTCCTAGTTGCTTGCCTAGATAGGCTAAGAGAGTAGTCAGGCATGGATAGTACCACTGGGTTAGGGCACATAATGAGCCCAGACCTCAGGGGCTGCCTCGCCCCCCATCAGTTCAGTTCAGTTCAGTTTAGTCGCTCAGTCATGCCTAATTCTTTGCGACCCCATGAATCACAGCATGCCAGGCCTCCCTGTCCATCACCAACTCCCAGAGTTCACTCAAACTCATGTCCATGGAGTCGGTGATGCCATCCAGCCATCTCATTCTCTGTCGTCCCCGTCTCCTCCTGCCCCCAATCCCTCCCAGCATCAGAGTCTTTTCCAGTGAGTCAACTCATTGCATGAGGTGGCCAGAGTACTGGAGTTTCAGCTTTAGCATCAGTCCTTCCAATGCACCTTCTAAACACACAATCCCTACACAAAATGCCAATTGGGATGAAGACCTTGTCACTTAAATTATGTCATAATAAGGTCTGAGCTGGGCTGACCCATCCTGAGGAAATGGCTCCTTTGCTGTCACTGCCCTGGGCTCAGAAAGAACTGTGTATGCCTGTGTGTGTTTGCACGCATGTCCCCTCGATGAGACTCCCCCCTCCACACCTTTCATCCCAAATTCCTGGGCCCGCTCAGAATGAGGGATTTCTACAGCACTCGGATGTATCTCTCCCTCTCTGAGTGAAACCCAGAGAGAAAGCCTGTGAGTGACAGAGTGCCATGAACTCCTCCCACAAAGATAGCAGTCTGTCCTGCTGGCAGGTCTGGGTCAGGCAGAGCCTGACAGCTGTGACAGGGGTCAAGTGTGCCCAGCCATGGGACAGACGGTCCTCCACGCTGTGTGCAAGGTCACATGCCACTTGGCCCTGGGGTTGTGTTAACTGTTTATTCCTTCCCAGGAGACAGAGCTCAGCCCTGACCCCATGGGGGCAGGAGGTTTCAGATGGAGAAATTGGCTTCTACTTTGGGGACTTTGAGGAGGAAGTTTGCTAAGAACCCGTTGCTAGGCTACTGGGAAGATGTAAAAGCAAGAGTTCTTAACCTGGACTTCATGGATGGGTTCTAGAGAATATGTAGACATGCAAAAATTGTGGGAATAATTCTGTGTATGTATATATATGCACCCCTACACACATATATATGTGTATATATGTAGGGGTGTGTGTGTGTGTGTATGCATTTTGAGGAGAGAACATCCGACCCTTTTCTCAGGTTTTCCAAGGTGTGTGTGACCCAGAAAAGCAGAAGAACCATTGCATCAGTATAACTGGAGGCCCAGCAGGTCTCCTTAGGATCGGGATGGGGGATGGGCGGAGGCTGCTCTGGGGTGACATGTGCGGGGCGCTGCTCTATCTGCCTCAGGGGACTGGCTCAGCTGTGCTTCAATGGTGACTGGAGAACAGAGCAACCTCAGGATGGAGCTATGTGCGGGCCAGTCTGTAAGGTATGAGACCAGGGCCTGGGAGCTGGGGTAGTAAGTAGCTGTGGAGTCCCCCTGTGCGAAGCCGGAGAGCTGGTCCATCCAGTCTTCATCAGATCCCTTGGCTGGGATGACAGAGTATGGGTCGCTGAACCTGGTCCTTGGACGCTTTAGCACCACATCTCCAGTGGGAAACCTCATTCAGCCCAAGGTAAGGGCAGCCTGATTTCAGACTCTCCAGGACAGAAGGTCCTCAGTTGCAGCCTGTCCTTCGTCTGTAAGCCCCGGGGGACCCCATCACCTGACCCAATGTCTTTGGCAGATGTAGACAGTGGTGCCAGCTCCACACCCTCCCAAGAGGAAAGGGGACTGCTGTGTCTGCAGGAACTGCACTGGGCTGCCTGAGCACTGTCCACACCAGCGGAGCGATGGCAGGGTGTGCAGAGACTGTTGCCTGGGGGAGTCAGCTGCAGCCTGCTGGATGTTCTTCTCCTAAGGGTGGAGCCCAGTGGGCACACATGCTTGATGGGCTCCCAGGACTGTCCACCAACAAGGAAGCCTGTCTTAGAAACAGTGTTGCAGTGTGTTCAACCCTGAGGCTTGCCATGGGGCCACAGAGATCCCTATTTTCTGAAAAAGATCACAGCCTGGAAGAAGAGACAGATGGGTCAATAGGTTCCCAGTAGATGGTGTGAAAAGTGGACAATAACTGGAGAAGTCCTCACGGGCAGGTGCTTTAATTTCTGTGTTCCTTGCACTGAGCCCAGAGTCAGACTCAGAAAATGTGTCACTAAATGGTCAGATTCTTTGCATACAGTTAGTGCTCAAAGGGTCTTTCTATGTCCCCAGGTCAGATGTCTACACATGGACATCACCAGATGGTCAACACCGAAATCAGATTGATTATATTCTTTGCAGCCAAAGATGGAGAAGCTCTATACAGTTAGCAAAAACAAGACCAGGAGCTGACTGTGGCTCAGATCATGAACTCCTTATTGCCAAATTCAGAATGAAATGGAAGAAAGTAGGGAAAACCACCAGACCATTCAAATATGACCTAAATCAAATCCCTTATGATTATACAGTGGAAGTAAGAAATAGATTTAAGTGACTAGATCTGATAGAGTGCCTGATGAACTCTGGACGGAGGTTCGTGACATTGTACAGGAGACAGGGACCAAGATCATCCCCATGGAAAAGAAATGCAAAAAAGCAAAATGGCTGTCTGAGGAGGCCTTACAAATAGCTGTGAAAAGAAGAGAAGTGAAAAGCAAAGGAGGAAAGGAAAGATACAAGCATCTGAATGCGGAGTTCCAAAGAATAGCAAGGAGAGATAAGAAAGCCTTCCTCAGCGATCAATGCAAAGAAATAGAGGAAAACAACAGAATAGGAAAAACAAGATCTTTTCAAGAAAATTAGAGATATCAAGGGAACATATCGTGCAAAGATGGGCTCGATAAAGGAAAGAAATGGTATGGACCTAATAGAAACAGAAGATATTAAGAAGAGGTGGCAAGAATACACAAAAGAACTGTACAAAAAAGATCTTCACCATGAAGATAATCATGATGGCGTGATCACACACCTGGAGCCAGACATCTTGGAATGTGAAGTCAAGTGGGCCTTAGAGAGCATCACTACGAACAAAGCTAGTGGAGGTGATGGAATTCCAACTGAGCTATTTCAAATCCTGAAAGATGATGCTGTGAAAGTGCCGCACTCAATATGCCAGCAAATTTGGAAAACTCAGCAATGGCCACAGGACTGGAAGAGGTCAGTCTTCATTCCAATCCCAAAGAAAAGCAATGCCAAAGAATGCTCAAACTAGTGCACAATTGCACTCATCTCACACGCTAGTAAAGTCATGCTCAAAATTTTCCAAGCCAGACTTCAGCAATATGTGAACCGTGAACTTCCAGATGTTCAAGCAGGTTTTAGAAAAGGCAGAGGCACCAGAGATCAAATTGCCAACATCCGCTGGATCATGGAGAGAGCAAGAGAGTTCCAGAAAAACATCTCTTTCTGTTTCATTGACTATGCCAAAGCCTTTGACTGTGTGGATCACAATAAACCGTGGAACATTCTGAAAGAGATGGGAATACCAGACCACCTGACCTGCCTCTTGAGAAACCTGTATACAGGTCAGGAAGCAACAGTTAGAACTGGTCATGGAACAACAGACTGGTTCCAAATAGGAAAAGGAGTACGTCAAGGTTGTATATTGTCACCCTGCTTATTTAACTTATATGCAGAGTACATCATGAGGAACGCTGGGCTGGAAGAAGCACGAGCTGGAATCAAGATTGCCGGGAGAAATATCAATAACCTCAGATATGCAGATGACACCACCCTTATGGCAGAAAGTGAAGAGGAACTCAAAAGCCTCTTGATGAAAGTGAAAGAGGAGAGTGAAAAGTTTGGCTTGAAGCTCAACATTCAGAAAACGAAGATCATGGCATCTGGTCCCATCACTTCATGGGAAATAGATGGGGAAACAGTGGAAACAGTGTCAGACTTTGTTTTTTGGGCTCCAAAATCACTGCAGATGCTGTTTGCAGCCATGAAATTAAAAGACGTCTACTCCTTGGAAGGAAAGTTATGACCAGCCTTGATAGTATATTAAAAAGCAGAGACATTACTTTGCCAACCAAGGTCCGCCTAGTCAAGGCTATGGTTTTTCCCGTGGTCATGTATGGATGTGAGAGTTGGACTGTGAAGAAAGCTGATCGCCGAAGAATTGATGCTTTTGAACTGTGGTGCTGGAGAAGACTCTTGAGAGTCCCTTGGACTGCAAGGAGATCCAACCAGTCCATTCTAAAGGAGATCAATCCCGGATGTTCATTGGAAGGACTGATGCTAAAACTGAAACTGCAATACTTTGGCCACCTCATGCGATGAGTTGACTCCCTGGAAAAGACTCTGATGCTGGGAGGGATTGTGGGCAGGAGGAGAAGGGGATGACAGAGAATGAGATGGCTGGATGGCATCACCGACTTGATGGACATGAGTTTGAGTGAACTCCAGGAGTTGGTGATGGATAGGGAGGCCTGGCGTGCTGTGATTCATGGGGTCGCAAAGAGTCGGACACAACTGAACGACTGAACTGAACTGAACTGAACTGAATGTCCCCAGGGCCTGGTATAAGGCTGGTGATTAGTGATACTCACCGAGTAGCCTGAATAGAGCTCGGGACATGGAGAGACTTCCCTGAAGAGGAGACACAGGGAAAGGAGCTTTCATTATTACCCCGCTTCATATTTAATGCTTCTTACCAGCCCATCCCTTGAACTCCCAGATGTTCAAGCAGGTTTTAGAAAAGGCAGAGGCACCAGAGATCAAATTGCCAACATCCGCTGGATCATGGAGAAAGCAAGAGAGTTTCAGAAAAACATCTATTTCTGCTTTATTGACTATGCCAAAGCCTTTGACTGTGTCGATCACAATAAACTGTGGAACATTCTGAAAGAGATGGGAATCCCAGACCACCTGACCTGCCTCTTGAGAAACCTGTATGCAGGTCAGGAAGCAACTGTTAGAACTGGTCATGGAACAACAGACTGGTTCCAAATAGGAAAAGGTGTACGTCAAGGTTGTATATTGTCACCTTGCTTATTTAACTTATATGCAGAGTACATCATGAGGAACGCTGGGCTGGAAGAAGCACAAGCTGGAATCAAGATTGCCGGGAGAAATATCAATAACCTCAGATATGCAGATGACACCACCCTTATGGCAGAAAGTGAAGAGGAACTCAAAAGCCTCTTGATGAAAGTGAAAGAGGAGAGTGAAAAGGTTGGCTTGAAGCTCAACATTCAGAAAATGAAGATCATGGCATCTGGTCCCATCACTTCATGGGAAATAGATGGAAAAACAGTGGAAACAGTGTCAGACTTTGTTTTTTTGGGCTCCAAAATCACTGCAGATGCTGATTGCAGCCATGAAATTAAAAGACGCTTGCTCCTTGGAAGGAAAGTGATGACCAACCTTGATAGTATATTAAAAAGCAGAGACATTACTTTGCCAACCAAGGTCTGTCTAGTCAAGGCTATGGTTTTTCCCGTGGTCATGTATGGATGTGAGAGTTGGACTGTGAAGAAGGCTGACCGCCGAAGAATCGATGCTTTTGAACTGTGGTGTTGGAGAAGACTCTTGAGAGTCCCTTATACTGCAAGGAGATCCAACCAGTCCATTCTAGAGGAGATCAATCCTGGATGTTCATTGGAGGGACTGATGCTAAAGCTGAAACTGCAATACTTTGGCCACCTCATGCGACGAGTTGACTCACTGGAAAAGACTCTGATGCTGGGAAAGGTTGGGGGCGGGAGGAGAAGGGGACGACGGAGAATGAGATGGCTGGATGGCATCACCGACTCTGTGGACATGAGTTTGAGTGAACTCCGGGAGTTGGTGATGGACAGGGAGGCCTGGCGTGCTGTGATTCATGGGGTCGCGGAGAGTCGGACACGACTGAGCGACTGAACTGAACTGAACTGAACCAGCCCATCCCAGAGGGATTTGGGAAAGCATACTGAGACAAGAGGTGTTAAAGTGTTTTGTGCACTTTGGTGCTGGGCAAAATGCTGGCTACCCTTAAAGGTAATTTCTCCAGTGTGGGAATTTCCAAAACCCCTCATCTTCCATTGCCTTGTTTATTCTTGGGTCCTCCAGGTATTTCAGTATTTTCTCTGTGATGTGCTGGTAATACCCTCATGCTAAATTCCCTATGCCATGGTTGGCAGAGCATAGGCACTTTATTAGTATTCACAGGGCCACAGTGAGGGGTCTGGAGGGGTCAGATGCTATAACCAAAAAACGAGGGATGTACTAATAGGCTTTGCCCCTGAGAAGCTTTCCAGAGGAAGACCACGTGGTCTGTGTCTTATATGAATATACCTTCTGAGTGGTGCTAGGGTGGTCCCAAGCATAGCCAAAGAAGTGAACTCGCCCTCCAGTTGTCATCATGAACAGGACCTTCCATTTTTCACAGAGGATGGAGTTGCCCTGTGCAGAACACAGGCCAATGAAAGTCTTGAATTCAAATATGCAAGCCTGAAGCCGAAGGCCCATGGGCATCCTTTGTTCTCTGATGTGGTAGTCGCAGAGGGCCTCTTGGGATGAGCTGTGCCTTGGATGAGGGGCATAGGAGAGCTGGGAAGAGTCATTCCATCTTCAAGGGAGCAAAACAATTGTAATTCCTAGTTTTCTCTCAGACATTCAGTAGCTACTTACTGAGCAGTTACCATGCAAAGCACATTGTGCTGGGCCTGGGGCTAGGGAAGAAATATTGTGAATTCTGTTGTTGGGGTTTTCAGCCCAGGCTAGATTAAGATATATGGGGTCCTAAGAAAGATAGTTCTCCCTTCTCTTCTCCCCCATATGTAATTCAAAATAAAAATATATTAAATTATAAATATTTATGAGGAATACCAGCCAGTTCTAATTTTTCTCATGATAACTGCTTAAATTTTTTTTTTTTAGATATCAAATTTTCTCAAAAATGTTTTGGTACTTGAACATCGTTGATGTTCTGAACACATTCTCAGGGTACTGTTCAGAGACCACAGCTCTGATTTCAGCCTTATGGGAAGAGAAGACACAGATAGAACAAAGCTGTACTGAGGGCAGGTACCGAGGGCTCTCATTTCCAAGATAAGGAGAACTCAGACAAGGGAGAGGTTACTTTTGGAACAAATGCTTTTGGAAGAGCGCACATTTGACCTTGGCCTTCAAATCTGAGTAAAAACGTCTGTAAATCCTCTGATGGAGATCAGAATGTTCAAGACAAAGGAATCGAAATGAGCAAAGGAGGAACTGAAGGGCTATCTCGGAAGAAGAGGACAGTTCCACGTGGTGGGAGCGTGAAACGGAGTCATGGGAGAGGATGACCTGTGTGCTCAGATCCTCTAGGGCCTCGAATGCCAAGATGAGGGTTTGGGGATGTATTGGGTAGTTCTTGGGAGCCACTGAGGGTTTCTGAGCCTCTGCTGTTGTAGACCAATTTTCACCTTCAGGATATTCAAAATCGCCCTTGCATTGTGTTAAAGAGTATCTTCAGTGATGAAGTGACGCCAGAGTAATTGAGTATTGGTAATTGCTTTCACTGTGCTTTGGTGTAATGCATTTTTTAAATGGAATTCTATCCTGTAAGTGCATCTATAGGAAAAAAAGCGCCAAAGGCTTCATTGTCATTAACCAGTGCTAAATGGGATTTAGAGAGATAGTGAGTGAATGAAGACCATGCCTTTGTCCTCCCATTACTGCTCAAATCTGTTAGGGAGGGATCACAATAATTGCAGTGATTAAAAAACAACAACAATTTGGAGACGCAGATATCTACAGGGCCTCAAAGTAACAGCCCCACACATTACTTATTAATTACAAAGGAACAAAGTGATTTTACTGTGGAGAAACATAGCAGACACCATCTCCATCAAGTGATCACACTTAGCGTTACCAGTGATGGGACAACGTGATTTTTGATGGAGTGCGATGGGAAAGACACCTCACTTACATAGTATTCAGGTCAAAAAAATTGACCTGAATGTAATAAAGAGAAATTAATCAGACACATTCACATCATAAGATAGCCTTAAAATCAAATATCATAAACTCTAAAGCTATAAATGTTTTGAAAGGAAATAAAAAAAGGGTGTGTGTGTGTGTGTGTGTGTTCAGAGGGACTATGTTAGACTAAAAGGAGACCGAAAAGGTATGACAATGAAATGTAATGCTTTATCTCTGATTTGATCATGAACTGGGAAAACTAACAAGAGCTATAAAGAACATTATTGGGATAACAGGGAAAATTTGAATACAGAATGTATATTAGATAATTCATTCTATCAATGAGAATGACATTGAGAATGACAATGGTATTATATTAATGTACAAGAATGCCTGGGACTTAGGTGAAAACTGTTGCTGTGTTTAGAGGGGGAATAACAAGGAGATCCAACCAGTCCATTCTGAAGGAGATCAGTCCTGGGTGTTCATTGGAAGGACTGATGCTGAAGCTGAAACTCCAATATTTTGGCTACCTCATGCGACGAGTTGACTCACTGGAAAAGACTCTGGTGCTGGGAGGGATTGGGGGTGGGAGGAGAAGGGGATGACAGAGAATGAGATGGCTGGATGGCATCACTGACCCGATGGACATGAGTTTGAGTGAACTCCGGGAGTTGGTGATGGACAGGGAGGCCTGGCGTGCTGTGGTTCATGGGGTCGCGGAGAGTCGGACACGACTGAGCGACTGGACTGAACTGAACTGAACAAGGAGAGAGCAAGAGTAGCGCGGTAAGACGTGAACAACTGGAAAATCTAAGCGACGGCTATGCAGATATTCATTGTGGTACTCTTTCAACTTTTCTATAGGTTTTAAGTTTTTCAGACTAAACCCTTAAAACAAAGCAACAACAATTCCTTGTGTAGTAATGTCAGACAATATATATTCTTAGAACTGTGATCTCAAATTGGCATGAAGTTAATTTTACATGTTGCAAAGCTGCTCCAGACCAAAGGTACATAGTGCGTGCTCAGTTGCTTCTGTTGTGTCCAGCTCTGTGGGATCCCATGGACTGCAGCCTGCAAGGCTCCTCTATTCATGGGATTTTCTGTGCAAGAATACTGGAGTGTATTGCTCTGCCCTCCTCCAGGGAATCTTCCTGACCCAGGGATCGAACCCAAGTCTCTTCTGTCAGCTGCATTGACAGGTGAGTTCTTGACCACCACCACCACCTGGGAAGCCCAATGTAGTACTGCTGCTGCTGCTGCTAAGTCACTTCAGTCGTGTCCAACTCTGTGCGACCCCATAGACGCCAGCCCACCAGGCTCCCCCATCCCTGGGATTCTCCAGGCAAGAACACCAGAGTGGGTTGCCATTTCCTTCTCCAATGCATGAAAGGAAAAGTGAAAGTGAAGTCGCTCAGTCGTGTCCGACTCCTAGCGATCCCATGGACTGCAGTCTACCAGGCCTCTCTGTCCATGGGATTTTCCAGGCAAGAGTACTGGAGTGCTATTCCTTGCTTAATAAGAGATGTGTGCTACAGGTTGACTGAAAAGTGAATTTTTGTGGTTCATCCTATTTTAAATTGCTGCTGCTGCTACTGCTGCTGCTGCTACTGCTGCTAAGTCGCTTCAGTCGTGTCTGACTCTGTGCAACCCCATAGACAGCAGCCCACCAGGCACCCCCGTCCCCGGGATTCTTCAGGCAAGAACACTGGAGTGGGTTGCCATTTCCTTTTCCAGTGCATGAAAGGAAAAGTGAAAGTGAAGTCTCTCAGTTGTGTCTGACTCTTAGCAACCCCACAGACCGCAGCCCACCAGACTCCTCTGTCCGTGGGATCTTCCAGGCAAGAGTACAGGAGTGGGGTGCCATTTCCTTCTCCAGGATTTTAAATTGAACCATAGTTAATTTACAATGTTGAATTAGTTTCAAGTATAGAGCAAAATGATTCAACTGAACTGAACTGATACATATATATGTATATATATACACATTATTTTTTATTGATTTCCATTGTAAAATGGAGAATAATTGAGGGAAAACGTTTGTTAAGAGAGATGTTTGCATGAAGTGCTCTTCTGTGGCACCCCGGGGTGTTTATGTGAGTATTACAAGACTGTAAAAATTTTCTTGATTACATGCTTTACTTCCCTTAGTGTTTTATTCACTTTACTCTCTAAGATAATGTGTTCTGCCATGCTTGGAGGTCTCTAATCTACCACCCCCTATTTTCTTACACCCTTTGGGAGATTCTTCCTGGCAGTTGTCCCCTCTCACCGTGTCTAATGGAGCTAGGCTGCCATGCTGCACTTTGCCAGTAAGTGTCACTGATCAACAACATTAAAATTTTCTGTCTGCAGCATCAGAATCTAGAAAATGTATATCAGTAGTGCTTCCCTGGTGGCTCAGAGGTTAAAACGTCTGCCTTCAATGTGGGAGACCCAGGTTTGATCCCTGGGTCGGGAAGATCCCCTGGAGAAGGAAACGGTAACCCACTCCAGTATTCTTGCCTGGAGAATCCCATGGACGGAGAAGCCTGGTAGGCTACAGTCCACGGGGTCACATAGAGTCAGATACGACTGAGCGACGGAACGGAATTCCCCTTATCAATTCTGTGAACTAAAATTCAATTATGATGCTTATTTAAAACCAAAGAATACTTTTTGAGGAACTGCAGTTAATTTACACCGCACCCATAGTTAACACCAGGGGATGAGTGTGACTGCTGTGTAGGATAGGCAGTTCTTCCACCCACAGTGTCTTGATGCTGCTGAGTTGCTTCAATCGTGTCCGACTCTGTGCGACCCCATAGACGGCAGCCCATGAGGCTCCTCTGTCCCTGGGATTCTGCTCATAGATAAAGTCCAGCACACAAAGAAACTAGTAGACTCGGGAAGGCGCTTTTTCTGTTTCTAGTTCTTTTGTGTGTCAGCAACAGCAGCGTCATTGCTTACTGCTACTGCTAGTTGTTGCTGTCGAGTCGCTCAGTTGTATCCGACTCTTCTGCGACCCCGTGGACTGTAGCCTGCTAGGCTCCACTGTCCATGGGATTTTCCAGGCAAGATTACTGGAGTGGGTTGCCATTTTCTTCTCTAGCTACTGCTACTTTTACTGCTACTGACTATCCATTGCATGCCAAATAACTCTATGAGGTACTTTAAAACTGTATGTGTAATCCTCATGAAAATCCTATGAGATGAACATGATTTTTACAGTTTAAAAGTATAGAAACTTAGACTCAAAGAGACTAAATAACTTGCCACAGCCACACAGTTTGAACCAAAAGTAGAACCAAGATTCAAAACCTGACTGTAAAACCTGGGCTCTTTTCAGACTTCAGTGAACCCAATTTGTCTACCCTCCTGGAGAAACTTTGTTGTTGTTTCGTCGGTCAGTTGTGTCCAACTCTTTTGTGGCCCTGTGGAGTTTATCCTGCCAGGTTCCACTGTCCCTGGGATTTCCCAGGCAAGATTACTAGAGTAGGTTGCCATTTCCTTCTCCAGGGGATCTTCCCAACCCAGGAATCGAACCTGCACCTTCTGCACTGGCAGTGAGTTCTTTACCACTGAGCCTCCAGGGAAACTGGCATACTGTTCATCTCTGAGTGGGCTTGGAAGGGCTTTTTTTCCTGTTGAAAGGAGTTTAGGCAGTCCTAGAAGATAGAGGACACATTCTGGGACAGCCCTTGCAGTGGTCATCTCCTTGATACTTGCAGGTAATAAATGGGGATGAAGGTCAGGGTGTGAAAGCTGGAAGTGCTAAGGAAAGGGAGCCTGGAGACTTGAGGCCTGTTGGCAAAAGATCAGACTTGGGGCCCTGAGCCCCAGTTGCATTTTCACTTGGTGTATTCAATGCCTTTTCCCCTTCTGAAAAGCTCTGGCCATTCTTATCTGTCCTTAGGGCATTCTGTCCACATGTGACCTGAGAGCCTAGGAGAGGAGATGGGTCTCTTGGGAACCAGGGGGTGGTACCTGGAAAGGTTCTTCTTTGGTTCCTTCTATTGGAGCGTCCTCATCATTTGGTTCTGATTCATGTTCAATATCTCAAGCTCCAAATCTGTTCTCTTGGTTCACAAATATTCTTGTCCTCCAAAGCTCTCACTAGGTTGTAAACCCTAAACCTCTTATTGGAACCTGAGGTCCCTCAAGCACACTTTTGCTGTCCTTTGTTCCATCATGATCTCACTCCCTTTCCCTTCCTAATAGACAATACTCTAGAAGTATCTTTGCAATCTCTACTTCTTCCATATTTACATTGCTAGCAGCTACTGCTGAAAGTGCAGATATGATCAGGACTGAAAGCAAGAGGACTGGTTGAAAGCCCTTTGAGCAGCAGTCAGACCCTCCAGTTTCCTCTTTTACTCCACGGAGTCAGGTAAATAAATGCTACCGCCCACCACCAACTTTGACAGAAGACTGAAGATTTACTCTTTCAGGAGAGTAAAACAGGATTTGGGGCTGAGGAACATCTAGCCAAGTGGGATGCCATACTGAAAACAGCAGGGTAAAGTGAAAACCTGTCTTACACTGGATATAGAGACATCCCTGGCCATTATCCTCCACTTGTTCCTAGAATAGGAGCAGATTTTTATGCTCTAGTCAAGTGATAAGAGGGGCTTCCCTGATAGCCCCTGATAGTTGGCAGAGAACCTTCCTGCAATGCATGAGACCCCAGTTCAATTCCTGAGTCAGGAAGATCCACTGGAGAAGGGATAGGCTACCCATTTCAGTATTCTTGGGCTTCCCTTGTGACTCAGCTGGTAATGAATCCACCTGCAATGTGGGAGACCTGGGTTCAATCCCTGAGTTGGGAAGATCCCCTGGAGAAGGGAATGGTACCCACTCTAGTATTCGGGCCTGGAGAATTCCATGGACTGTATAGTCCATGGGGTCGCAAAGAGTTGGACATGACTGAGGGACTTTCACTTTCATGTGATAAGAAGAGTCTTCTCTGGGAAACCTGATCAGTCTTTCAAAAAGAGTGGGGTGGAGTAAGTTGCCATTTCCTCCTCCAGGGGATCTTTCCCACCCAGAAATCGAATCCACATCTCTTGCATCTCCTCCATTAGCAGGTGAATTCTTTACCACTGCACCATTAATGCTTGAAAACCTGGTAAAATTAATCCTTCTTTCTGTGGATAACACTGTGAAACTTGGGTTTTCTTGGGTCTTCTTGCATGTGGCTTTTCATTGAATGTTGTCTCTTCTTTGGTCAAAGTGAACTTTTAATGAAATGCATTACTTTCCTCTTTGTACAAAGGGAAGAGCCTACTTTTTTGTATTCTGGTGCTGGCGTCATGAAATTTTGAAATGGCAAAATGTAAAACAAAAACCCTTGTCAATGTAGAAAGAGTTAACTGTGCTGAAAAACTAAAACACTAAGAAAACATTAATAATGTATGTTTCCCCTCAAAATGACCCATCCAGATTGCTCCACTGTAAGGCTCATAGTCACAACATTCCCCCTCTGCAGAATTTCCAACAAATCTTCTAGTGCCCTACCCTTAAATAAGAGGAGATGATTGAAGGTCACCAGACACCCCAAAAGAACAGCAGGAAACAATATACAAGAGATGTGAAACAAACAAATGAGACAAACCTAAAGGAAACAAACAATCCAGAAAATGAAGTTTTAAAAATTCTTAAATATCTTCAGAGGGATAAGAGTAGAAACTGTGTTCAGGAAGAAGATGCTTTTACAAAAGTAGGAACATAGTCAGAGTTCTTGGGAATTAACAAAATTAACATGCTAACAAAAATGAAACACTCAGCAGATATGCTGGAAGCTGAAATTGGAGTAATCTTTTAGACTGTGGAAATGAGATAAAGACAAAGAAATGGAAAGTAGGAGAGAAAAGGCGGGTAGTACATCAGTCCTGGAAGTCCAAGAGCAAATAATAGGTGTTCCAGATAGAAACGGAGAAGGCAATGGCAAGCCACTCCAGTACTCTTGCCTAGAAAATCCCATGGATGGAGGAGCCTGGTAGGCTGCAGTCCTTGGGGTCGCTAAGAGTTGGACATGACTGAGCGACTTCACTTTCACTTTTCACTTGTCACACATTGGAGAAGGAAATGGCAACCCACTCCAGTGTTCTTGCCTGGAGAATCCCAGGGACGGGGGACCAGATAGAAAGGATGGATAAGAAAGGAGAAATCATTAAAGAAATAATGCAAGAAAATGTTTTGTAATTGAGGCACATATCAGGATGGAGAGGGCCCACTGACTGCTTCTCATAATGAATGAAAATAGACTAATATCAAGACATATAAAGGTGAATTTTCAGAACACCACGGATAAAGTGAAACCCCCTGGACAGAAAAGACAAAGGAGGAAGAATCACAATGGCTTAAGATCACTCAAAAACAATGTTGGAAACTAGAAAAAAAGAGAACAATGCCTTTAAAATTCTGAGGGGGAATGGTTTTTAACTTGGAATTCTATACCGACCTAAATTATTAATTGTGGGTATAGAACAAAGTCATTTTCAGAAATGCATAGCTGGAAATGAGTGGGAAGGGTAGGCAAAGTGTTTGTGACAGTTAAATCTTTATCTTCTACTAGGGAAAGTCAATAGATAATACTTTCACCTAAACAATTAGGAAGAAGTAATATCATGAGGAATGCTGGGCTGGAAGCACAAGCTGGAATCAAGATTGCCGGGAGAAATATCAATAACCTCAGATATGCAGATGACACCACCCTTATGGCAGAAAGTGAAGAGGAACTCAAAGGCCTCTTGATGAAAGTGAAAGAGGAGAGTGAAAAGTTTGACTTGAAGCTCAACATTCAGAAAACAAAGATCATGGCATCTGGTCCCATCACTTCATGGGAAATAGATGGGGAAACAGTGGAAACAGTGTCAGACTTTATATTTTGGGGCTCCAAAATCACTGCAGATGCTGATTGCAGCCAGGAAATTAAAAGACACTTACTACTCCTTGGAAGGAAAGTTATGACCAACCTAGATAGCATATTAAAAAGCAGAGACATTACTTTGCCAACCAAGGTCCGTCTAGTCAAGGCTATGGTTTTTCCTGTGGTCATGTATGGATGTGAGAGTTGGACTGTGAAGAAAGCTGATCACCGAAGAATTGATGCTTTTGAACTGTGGTGCTGGAGAAGACTCTTCAGAGTCCCTTGGACTGCAAGGAGATCCAACCAGTCCATTCTAAAGGAGATCAGTCCTGGGTGTTCATTGGAAGAACTGATGCTAAAGCTGAAACTCCAATACTTTGGCCACCTCATGTGACGAGTTGACTCACTGGAAAAGAGTCTGATGCTGGGAGGGATTGAGGGTGGGAGGAGACGGGGACGACAGAGAATGAGATGGCTGGATGGCATCACCGACTCGATGGACATGAGTTTGCGTGAACTCCGGGAGTTGGTGATAGACAGGGAGGCCTGGCGTGCTGTGATTCATGGGGTCGCAAAGAGTCGGACATGACTGAACAACTGAACTGAACTGAACTGAATATAAAGGTGTGTTGTGGCTCAGACAGTAATGAGTCTGCCTGTAATGAGGGAGATCTGGGTTTGATCCCTGGGTTGGGAAGATCCCTGGAGAAGGAAGTGGAAACTCACTCCAGTATTCTTGCCTGGAAATCCCATGGACAGTGGAACCTGGCGGGCTAGAGTCCATGGGGTTGCAAAGAGTCCATGGACATGACTGAGTGACTTCACTTCACTTCTTCATGTTATATGTTATATAAAGATAGGGAGTATATACTATGAGAAAAAGCCAGAAGAATTGAAAGCAGTTAGTTGCCTTGGAAAATGCTGGGAGGCAGGGTTGGAGGTGGAGCAGGATATTTTTATAAGGTTTATAGGAGTAGTTGAACTTCCCACGTGGTGCAGTGATAAAAAATCCACCTGCCAATGCAGGAGATGTAAGAGACACGGGTTTGGTCCTTGGGTTGGGAAGATTCCTGGGAGTAGGAAATGGCAACCCACTCCATTATGCTTGCTTGGAAAATTCCATGGACAGCAGAGCCTGGCGGGCTACAGTCCATGGGGTCACAAAGAGTCATACATGACTGAATGACTAAGCACAGCATACCATATAGAAATAGCTGATCTTTTAATCTTTGTGCCTATAAAGCTTGTTTAAATATAAGACACTAAAAAGTAGAAGTGGGGGGAAAGAAGTTGAAGCAGAAGAAGAGAAGGAGGAGGAAGAAGAGAAAAAGAAAGAAAGAATAAAAAGGAAAGTGCATTGGGGCTGGTGGTTGGGAGACTGACTCAGTTCAGGGTTTTTCTCTGAGATTCAGTGTTCTTATAAGATGGGAAAAATGTGTCTTTCATGGGTTTTTATGGAACTTGAATGTTCCTGGTATAAAGTAAGTCTTTAATAAATGTTTATTGCAATAATTCTTTTGTTTTTAGTGAATGAGCAACTTTTAAACAGTTGACATTTTCATTAATGGAAAAATTCATTTATCTTCTCATTATCTGCTGCTGCTGCTAAGTCGCTTCAGTCGTGTCCGACTCTGTGCGACCCCATAGACGGCATTATCTACTCGTTATCAAACGCTGCTGCTGCTGCTGCTAAGTCGCTTCAGTCGTGTCCGACTCTGTGCGACCCCACAGACGGAAGCCCACCAGGCTCCCCCGTCCCTGGGATTCTGTCCATATAATGGTTGTGACTAACAAAGCCAAGGCAGCCAGCTCTAAGTCACTGGGTACTTTTGCTTCTGTTTGTCCACATTTTCATATATGCAGAATAGCCTCTGCAAGGGAGAGGCTCCCTCACAGAGAGATGCCCTATCCATGGGAAACATCCCTGGAAGGTTGCCCTGCACTTTTCCTTGTCTGGGGTACCTAGTGTGGAAGATACAGAAGCAAAAGTGTGGTCTGGGGAGGAGCGAAGGATTCTATGACTGCCTGAGAGAGGGCTAGCAGGCCATTTTACATGACCAGTTCTCCATCCTTCTCCATTGCTATAAGTCTCCAGGGCATACCTGCTGCCAGCATACCGGTCTTGTCAGCTGCAGGTCTCCTGAGCACATTTTCTTGCCCATCAACTAGAAGTTTTATCTGCTTGGCACGGTCTTGTGAATTTGTTCACATGCCTTCACTTTTCTAACAACACAGTTCTTTCTTCTAGTTCATTTTTAATTTATCTAAGACAAATGCCCCACTTTCTAACAGGAAAAATAAAAACAGGAATCAATAGTGTCAGCTGATGCATTTTTAGCCTTCTTCCAGGAAATGTGAGGCTGGGACAGGAATACCCTTCAATGTAAGCACTCTGGAGAGTCACCTCCTACTCCCAAAGCCTGAATCACTGGTTGACTGATAATCTTCATTGTTTTTCTGGGGTCTCCTTGTAGCTATTTGGGGAAATAGTTGGTCATCTGGATAGGATTTAGACCTCGTCCCTGACCATTCTGAATCTGAAATTATCTCCCTGCAGAAAAAATCCCACATGTGTATTAAACCCATATTAGATATTTTGTGGTGGCTTTTCTTTTGCAAAATGGATGAATTGCTTAGATTCAGGCATCTGTAGCAAGTCCATGTGGAATTTTATGGGGGGTGCGTGTGTGTTGCTTGTACATTTTTTATATTCATGTGCTAGAAGTGCAGTGTGCGGAACCTCTGGGGATATAGATCATTTGAAATCAATAGATAAGCTCTAAACTTCATTTCAGCAAGGAAATGGCAACCCACTCCAGTGTTCTTGCCTGGAGAATCCCAGGGAAGGGGGAGCCTGGTGGGCTTCCGTCTATGAGGTCACACAGAGTCGGACACGACTGAAGTGACTTAGCAGCAGCAGCAGTAGTGTCTACCCTCTTGCTCAGCTGGGTCTTCCATCACAGAAGCGCCTAAGAACTAAATCAATCAGATGGTTCTGGGCATTACAAGTTGCTGTAGGGGGAGGAGGCCTCAGTAATCCATAGTTTCATCCCCCAAAGCTGAGCCAGGCTTTAAACACTGCCAGCCTGCACTGATGAAGAAACTATAATGGAAGGGCGACTCCCTTTCAAGATGTGTGTGTGAGGATGGATGGCTGACTTCTCCAACTTGGAGGTTCCATCAGTAAGACCTGGACTAGGGTGCTGACAGTGAAGAAAGGCCAGATCTGAAACAGTGGGAAGGAAGTGCAGACATAACTTGAAGACACTGGATAAAGGAGAGAGCAGTACACTGGATTTCATAGAGTAGGAAACAAGGGTTTTCAGTAGGGAGTGAGCGTGGTATCAAATCAGAAGGACTTCTGAATTTGGTGAGAAGGAAGTTGATAAAGATTCTTGATAGAACAGTTTCAGTGGAATGTTGAGGACTGAAGCCAGACTCTATGCCATTTATGAGGGAAGAGGTGGTGAGGCAATGGAAGCCATAACGTACAACCCAGGATGATGCTAACTCCTATTATTTGTATTTGCTGCCTAGAGCTCTTTGCAGAGCAGAATCCTGGGGTTGTTTCTGGGTGAATCAAGTAGGAGTGCTGTGATTGATTACTAATGTCTAATGTGGGCTTAGGAGTGGTCAGTGTTGCATTGTATCACAGCTCCGTGCCATCCTTAGCAGAGGTTAGATGTTCAAGAAGCTGGTAACTCAACACCATTCTCCCAGCATGGCCTGCCCTTTCTAGTCTTCCTGTTTGTACTTAGGGTGAATATTCATGATCTCTCACAACTAGCCCATGACTAATCCCAGCAGACGTAAGCTATAAATAACCAGTGTGTCCATAGGGATGCTTACTACCAAATAATCCTACTGATACTCCTGTTGTTTGCTCAACCTATAGTGTCCTGCCCCTGTGTTGATCTAGTAAACACCACTCATTCTTCATATCCTCTTCAAATGGCATCTCTTCAATGTAGCATTTCTTATAAGCTTTGCTCCTGTGTTCCATGACACTTGATGTATATCTGGATTATAGCACTTCCTACACTTTAATATTGCAGTTGTTTGCTTATGTGCCTTTATCTTCCTTTAGCCTCTAAGCTACTTCTGGGCCGCAGGAGTGCCTGATTCATCTCTGAATCTTCAGAGGGAAGCAGAGTGCCTGGTACATAATTGGCACTCAGTAGATTGTCCCTCTTACCTAGTGTAGGCGTTCATTTAATATTTGATGACCTGGTTTGTTTGTGGTCAGTTTTTTTCTTTTTAATAAGGAAATCTGTTTAAAGGCAACACAAAATGCCTGATACTCAGCAGAACATTGGTGAATCAGGATTGGGCCCAGGGTTGTACAGTCCACCTGAACAGAATGACCTAGAAAAGAGGCATCTGCTCTACAGTTCCTTCTAAGACTCATCACCATACTTCCTGCCCTGTAACTGTTTTTCATGATCATCCTTTTGCTCAAATGTGTTGACTGTTGAGGGATCTGATATTATAATTCATTTACTCAGTTTACCGAGCACCTATTTTGGTCACGCACACTTGTCCCAGACCTCAGGGGCTCATCATAAATGAAAACCATGTAATGGTGGAATTTCATGATGTAAAAGGAAACCTCTTCTTTGTCTAGGGTTTCCCTGATAGCTCAGTCGGTAGAGAATCCACCTGCAATGCAGGAGACCCCAGTTTGATTCCTGGGTCAGGAAGATCCTCTGGAGAAGGGATAGGCTACTCACTCCAGCTTTCTTGGACTTCCCTTGTGGCTCAGCTGATAAAGAATCTGCCTGTAATGTGGGAGACCTGAATTTGATCCCCAGGTTGGGAAGATCCCCTGGAGAAGGGAAAGGCTACCCACTCTAGTATTCTGGCCTGGAGAATTCCATGGACTATTTAGTACATGGGGTCACAAAGAGTAGGACACAACTGAGCGACTTTCGCTTTCACTAGGTGAAAATAGTCCAAGGAAGACAAGAACCCCTTACAGAAAATCTTTTAAAGATAATGTCAAAATAGTAAAACAGGCAAAATGCATGTGTACATCTAGAATTTAGCATTATGGTTATGTGGGATGTCTGGGGTGCTGGTGATGAATCTGTGCTGTTGACGATTCTGTTTAGGGTGCTGGTTATGATGGGAGTTGTATGGAGGTGCTCAGCTTGTGACAGTTCATCAGACTGTATGCTCATGTTAGATGTACTTTTCTGTATGTACATTACACATCTACAAAAAAAGAAGAAAAAAGATGAAGCCTGGAAATAAAGCTGAAACTGTCAGAGAAGGTAGTAAAGTTTCCTCATAATCCTCTCAACCTGCAGGGAATACTGTTGCATTGCAATAGTTTTGACTCATAATTAAGGGATCTTGAATCATTTTCCTGTTCACTGAAACTAACACAATGTTATAAATCAACTATACTTCAATATATATTAAAAAAATCCAAAAAATAATTAGGAAATCTTTTCTGTCAAAATAACCCACAGATGATCTCAACTTTTGGCTGGGAAGGGGCCAGTTTTATTGGTATTTGAACCCAGCATAGGTCCTAGTCTAAAGAGACTGACATCACATCTTTGTAAAATGAAAGATAGATGGTGCCTGCAGCCAATAGCATCACTGCAAACCTTCAGGTAGAAGTTTGATTGGAAATTGCCGTGGAGGTGGGCACTTGATTGGATTCACTTCAGTAATGGTGATAGCAATAGCTGCTCTCTATCAAGAAATCATAGTGTGCCAGGTTCTCCATGTATGTCCTTCCAGGCTCTTCCTAGTAACTCTGCTGCTGCTAAGTCGCTTCAGTCGTGTCCGACTCTGTGCGACCCCATAGATGGCAGCCCACCAGGCTCCCCCGTCCCTGGGATTCTCCAGGCAAGAAACACTGGAGTGGGTTGCCACTTCCTTCTCCAGTGCATAAAAGAGAAAAGTGAAGGTGAAGGCGCTCAGTCGTGTCCGACTCTTCGCGACCCCATGGACTGCAGCCTACCAGGCGCCTCCGTCCATGGGATTTTCCAGTCAAGAGTAATGGAGTGGGTTACCATTGCCTTCTCCTCCTAGTAACTCTACATGACCTAAAAAAACCCCGAAGCTCAGAGAGGTGACTTAACTTATCCAAGCCCACTCAGCTCATGAGTGAGACAAAGCTGACGTTCGAAATACAGCATATTACCTCCAATACCCTCAGTGTCTGGTCCCACTCCTGGCCCTCTTCAGTGCTAGGCTCTATCTACTCCCTTAGAGATAACTGTTGGGAAAGCCAAGGTACAGCTTTCATTGTGTCGGGTCAGAAAGCCCTCTACTCCCGTAAGGTGTTGGCCTGGCCTGTGTACTGCAAACCTTTAGTGAGGGAGTCTGGGCAAGTGGGGGCTCATGGACTAGCCTGAAACCCCAAGGGCCGGTGGCTAGGCTTCCATCTCAAATGTTTTCCTTCTTGGAGCTAGAAAGAATACTTCCTCTCTCTTTCAGAGAGAGTTATGGACTGATGCTGGTGAGAAATTCACTCATGAATTTCTCTAAGGATACACGGCGCCCCTCCTGACTGGCAACTTATTACAAATGTCACAACTTATCTGCAGCTGGAAGGATAATTTAGCAAACTCGGCGTCTGCCAAATGAGGATGTTTGCATTTCATACCAGGCATACTGTTCGTGTGCTAACAGAAGTGATCAGTGGAGGAGGCCTCGATCAAACCAACAAATGATTAACCTTAAAAACAGACACATAAACAGAACCACAATGGGTGAATTATGCAGCAGGCCACTCATGATGCTGACGGGAGCCCACATTTGGTTTCTCTGCTCAGGCCATTCCTGTAAATGACTTTCCTTCCTGGCTCTCTGTACCTGTTTTCCTTTACACAGAAGCCAGCAAAGCATGTCAGAGGCCTCCTGTCTCTTATCCTGAGCTGTCCTTCCCCCAAAGGGCTCGGAGACCCAGGTCTCTCAAAGGCCACACATGCCTCTGCCCATCCAGTGGCAAACCCCAGGCAAACATAGCAGCCTTTTACCCCAACCTTTGGAGCCAAGTCACACAGCTAACAGAAGGGAGGGACTCAGGTCCTGTTGGTTTAAGCTTGTTTGCAAGGGGGCCTCAGAGCACATAAATCCTGCAAGACTCACCTCGCCTTAGAGAGACATCTTATTTATGCAGTCTAGGCCTGGCTTTATGAGGTGCTGGGCCGGGCTCAGGGGAGGGCACTTCATCCTCAGACAGGCCCCACACTCAGCACTGTGGGTGTGTTCCTGCAGACTTCCTGCTTTGGGCCAGACGGGCATTTGGCAACAGGCAAGACTCTTGTTGGTTCCTTCCAGCTGGGCACCTTCTGGTTCAAGGCTCCTCCAGAGGGTCCCGCAAGGACCTTCAGTGTTCAAGGGAGCAACGCCATGGGCAGAGGAGCAAAATCCTGGGAGAGCGACCTCAGGCCTTTCTGGGCTGCATTTGCTTCTACCCTCCCCAGACTGGAGAGCCAGCAAGAGGAAAAAAAGGACAGGCATCTTAGCAACTTATGAGCCACGGATCCAGGAAAGCAAAACCTCCCTTGTCCTGCCCCTAGGAATCTGGAAATTATGATGGCTAATACAGATCACAGGGCCAACATTTGTACAGGCCTTCTGTTCTCAAGGCACTTTCCCCTGTGTTCTCTCTCACACACAGGCAATATATAAACAGGCCTTATTGAATTTAGGAATGAGGCTTCACTTATTGGGCCATCTCTGTGGAGGGCACATTATTATCTAACACAGGCAGACTGTGTCTTAGAATAGTTTGTTCATAAAAGAGTTACATTAAAAAAATATTATGCTTCAGAAGCTCAATGAATCAAGAGAGAGTGAGTAATAGAATAATATTATTTTTTTTTTTTGCCATTTTATCAAGTAGGTATTTTCCCCATTTAAAAATGAGGCTGGTCGGATCCAAAGTTCTGTGAGGTTTAAACATCTCCTTCCTGCTATTATTTATTCATTTTCATCGATGTCTTGCTTAAACAGTTGCATAGTTGGAAAAAAAATAACACTAATTTATTTTTTCTAAAAATAACACTGATGTTTCTTTTTTAAAAAAAAAACACATGGATTGTTAGTGCTGTGCAGACCAGAGTACACGATCAATGTTTGCTGAATTGAGTGAAGGGATGAATTCTGCCTTCTACTACCTAAATACAGGATTGTTGTCAAGTCTGGGAGAAATCAGATGGTCATTTTTGGTCTCTGAGAGTGGGTATGGAAGAGGGGTCCTTCCCAGAGATGCCCCCTGGCCCAGCCTTTCTCTGTGAGTTCAGCCTCCTTGGAGCTGCTTTTCTGCCCAGTCTGCAGGCTGACAGTGACATGGCTCTGGGACCTCCCTGCCAGTCAGCTGGCAAATCTGTCTTGTGCATCCCTGCTCTGTGCCTGGCTGCCAGGTAGGCACAGCTCTGAGGGGAGAGCAGAGAGGACAGGAACTTCCAGATATAAAGGAAGCCAGGTGAAGTGCTCAGTACTCTACTTTCTCCCTTTGTTCAGTTCAGTTCAATCACTCAGTCGTGTCCAACTCTTTGCGACCCCATGAACCACAGCACGCCAGGCCTCCCTGTCCATCATCAACTCCCGGAGTTCACTCAAACTCATGTCCATCGAGTCGGTGATGCCATCCAGCCATCTCATCCTCTGTAGTCCCCTTCTCCTCCTGCCCCTAATTCCTCCCAGCATCAGACTCTTTTCCAATGAATCAACTCTTCCCATGAGGTGGCCAAAGTATTGGAGCTTCAGCTTTAGCATCAGTCCTTCCAATGAACACCCAGGACTGATCTCCTTTAGGATGGACTGGTTGGATCTCCTTGCAGTCCAAGGGACTCTCAAGAGTCTTCTCCAGCACCACAGTTCAAAAGCATCAATTCTTCAGCGCTCAACTTTCTTTACAGTCCCACTCTTACATCCATACATGACCACTGGAAAAACCATAGCCTTGACTAGACGGACCTTTGTTGACAAAGTAATGTCTCTGCTTTTTGATATGCTATCTAGGTTGGTCATAACTTTCCTTCCAAGGAGTAAGTGTCTTTTCATTTCGTGGTTGCAATCACCATCTGCAGTGACTCTGGAGCCCAGAAAAATATAGTCAGCCACTGTTTCCACTATTTCCCCATATGTTTGCCATGAAGTGATGGGACCAGATGCCATGATAGGAGAAATATAACAAAAAGAGGTCCCTGGTCCTTACCTGATGAAATGCACTGTCCAGGAAGAGAAGGGCAGGGTGGCTCGAGCATGGGGTTGAGGACTAATAATTGCTTATCTGTGCTTTGCTATGCTTTGAAGAGCTTCTCCACCTTGGCACTATTGACACTTTGGACTGGATTGATCTGCGTTGTGGGAACTGTCCTCTTCATTGTGGGATGACTACCAGTGTTAACCAATATCCCTGGCTTCTGGCTTCTACCTGCTGACAACCAGTCCTGTGCCTCCATCCATACCCACCATGTGCAAAAACCAAAACTGTCTCCAGCCATTGCTAGTCTAGGTGCTGGGCCAGTACTAACTCATTTAAGCCTCAACAGTCATGAGGCAGGTGTTACTGTCATTATTTCACATGGAACAAAGTAAAAACTTAAAGAAGTTAAGACACAAGCGTAAAGCCACATAAGTGGGGAGTGATGACGCTGGGATTTGAAATCCGTGTCTGTCCACCACAGTCAGAGGTTCCTGAAGGGCCAGCATCTTTCACACCCTCTGTCACGAATGCCATCTGTCTAGATTCATACTTCCCTAGAGTTCTGCACTGTGACTTCTCTTCCTGTAGACCTGCAGTTTCTTTATCATTTGCTTTGAGATCCTATTTGTGGTTTCCAATGAAATATTTTTGTAGTTGAGAACAAATGTGGTGAAAATGCCAAGTTTCAATATCCCTTGGCCTTTCTTTCCGATTCTGATCCCTTTCTTTGGATCTTTTTTCTGCCTCTGTCTCTCTAGGTCTGAGTCTTTATCTCTTTGAATCCTTTGGGTTTGGGGCTGTTGGGAGCTAACCTCTGCCATCACTGGGAAGGCTGCCTCTGTCTGAAGCTGCCACTGGGATTCTCAGGAACTGGTCAGAGAAGCCTCTTCCTATACATTGTCCACTTCCTGTGATCCTTCCACCCCAGCAATGTGAGAATGTGCTGTGTCTGTACTAAGTCAGGGCAGCAGAGGCCTGAGTCTTTCTGAGGGTCACAGTCAGAGCTCCAGGTCAGAACAGAGCTTGGGTCGCCAAGATGTAAGGCATGGATGTGGGAACCATGCAGAGCATGGGTGAACACAGGACAGGCCATGGGGTGGGTTGTGCTTCTCGGAGGGCAACACTGGGATCCCTGGAGGTCAGGGCTGGAATGGTACAGAAACCCAGATGGGCTAAGAGTGAGGCTAAGATGGAATGCAGGCAGCAGAGGGCTGAACAAGAAATCCACAATTCAGGAAGGGGGCTTCCAGAAGGGAGGTGAGATAGAGCAATCCTTGTGTAGCCTTAGGAGGGCCATGCTGATGGGGCTGCATCTGTCCCAGGATGGGCATCTCAAGCCCACAGTGAGGAGTAGGGACAGGCTGAAGCCATGGTGAGAGGACAGGGTAGATAGCTGATGAAGAAAGGCTTTATTTCTGACCAGCTTGCAAAGCAGAGGGTGGGACAGTGGCATAAGTGAAGATTTGTTCCTGCTGACAGCTGTGGATTTGACGCCCTGGCAGCTCAGGGAGAAGCTGACTGCAATCACCGCTTTATGGGTCAGAGAATGGACAGAGTATTGGGACAGAGACCTGGGCCTGGATTTGGGACCTCCTAAGTGAACACAGTCGTACAGTCATAAAGTGGGCCATCATTGGCTCTGCAGAGTGACTATGAGGACATGAGGTCATGTGAAAATTGCTGGCATAGAACAGGAGCTCCTGAAATGATAACTGTCAGCAGTATTCTTTGACTCAGCCACAAGCACAATTTACTCTTTATTTTTGTGAAATATTATTTATGACAGGTCAAAAATTTAAAAGATAAGGGAAATTGTTAGGAGGAATGTAACAATCTACCAGAGAAAACATTTTGGCAAATTTCCATTTAATCTTCTGTGACTACAGCTACAATTACTGCTAATAACGAGTGCTACTGCTGCAATAGAATCTCTCTCAACTCATCTCTACTTAACCAACTCACGAATCCATCCATGCTCTCCATACTCGTCCTTCTGTAGAAGCGGCTGACTGAGGGGTGTGGCCTGCTGGGTACTCAGGGCCCACAGGGAGCTCCTGGGTTTCCTATGATTCTCTGCGCCCACCTCTGGGGTGAATGCTTACCAAGGGTTAGAGAGCTGTGTTCCTGTCCAGTCTTCCTTATGCTGCCTGCACTTGTGATAACATAATTTAATTACATTTTAAGCGATCCAGTGAAATATGAGTGAAAAGAGTTGTTTCTTAGGAAAATCAAGTGGTGTGCATTGAACAAGTTGCTAACCATCAGTCAATAGCAATGAAGGCTGTCAAATTAGTTGTGAGCAGGGCCACTGGCAAATTAGAGGAAATTATACATAATCCTAGAAGAATGTTGCACTCAGATTGTTTGCTATGAGAATTTAAGTTCTTTCTCCAGTTTAAAGCCAAATCTGGAAATCACGGATGATACCTAAAGGGTATGAGTTACTAAAAAGAGGTAAAATGTTAGGAAGGGTGGGATGGGTGGGAGCAATGAGGCCCCCATAGACCAAGGTAAAGACTTTGAGCATTATACTAAGTAAGCACGCGTGTGTGCATACTCAGTCACTTCAGTCGTATCCAACTCTTTGCAACCCCATGGACTATAGCCCACCAGGCTCTTCTGTCCATGGGATTCTCCAGGCAAGAATACTAGAATGGGTTGCCATTTCCTCCTCCGGGGGATCTTCCTGACCCAGGGATTGAACCCACGTCTCTTGTGTCTCCTTCATTGTAGGCAGATTCTTTACCCACTGAACCACCTGGGAAGCCCTATACTGAGAAGAGAAGCTTTTGTTCAGCTTTAAGTAAGAGAGTGGTGTGATCTAATTTACGGTTTTTAGAGTTTGCTCTGGCTGCCGCGGTGATGGATTATAGGGAGTAAGGGATAGAGGTAGGGGTGCTTAGACTAGCTGAGAGCACTGCAGAGATCCAGGCCAGCAGTCCGGTCAGAGTGTAGACCACTGTGGAGGCAACAGCAGAGGTTTGGAGGTAGAAGCAGTCAGAAGAGTGATGCAGTCTGCACAAGGAAACTCAGCATCTCCTCCAGGCCATTCTTCAGGGTCTGTCCTTCCCTCCTGGCGTGGTCTTTTCTTCTTCCACCCCTTATAATAGCCCCCCAACTGCTCTTCTGCAGTGTCTATCAGAACCCACCAAGAGAGAGTGAGCTGCCTTGTCTTTTAGAAAAGGTGGTCAGTGACCAGTACAGACTAAGAGAAACAGACTCTTGTCACAGAGGATGCTAGACTGGAGGTGCTGGGGAAGGAACCCCAGTTTCTAGGTGCAAGTGTCTGCCTTGCTTATCAGTTCAGTTCAGTCTCTCAGTCGTGTCTGACTCTTTGCGACCCCATGGACTGCAGCACACCAGGCCTCCCTGTCCATCACCAACTCCCGGAGGTCACTCAAACTCCTGTCCATCGAGTCGGTGATGCCGTCCAACCATCTCATCCTCTGTCGTCCCCATCACCTCCTGCCTTCAATCTTTCCCAGCATCAGGGTCTTTTCCAGTGAGTCAGCTCTTCACCTTGCTTATACTGCTCCTTAAAATAGTATGTTTTCTGCTGAGAATTTTAACATCATCTTCCTGTGTTCGGTTTCTACTCTGGAGATTTAGTCCTTTTCTCTACCTCTTATTCCGGATGATGATGGTGATAATGGTAATGATAATACTTAACATTGTGATATTGTGATTTATAGTAAGAAATATATATTCCCTCTTTGTCACTATTCCTGGCATAGAGCTCCTAAAACCCTCAGAATTCCCTAAGTGATGGTAGCTGAAAGTGTCTTTCGTTATGTTAATGAGGTGACTTTTGGGAAGCCTCTAGGTCACCTAAGGTTGGGAGGTGGTCTATGGAGCCAGCCATGTGATCGGAGGGTTGGACATTTTAGTTTCACCCCAACCTCCAGGGAAGGGAGAGGGGCTAGAGGTTGAGTTAAATACCAGTGGCCAATGATTTAAGTAAGCATCCCTGTGTAATGAAGCCTCCATACAGACCCCCCAAGGCCAGGGTTTGGAGCGTTTCCAGGTTGGTGAACCTGTGGAGATGCTGGCGAGTGGTATACTCAGAGCCTGGAAGCTCCGTACTATTTCCACACACCTTGCTCTAAGTATCTCTTCCCTCTGACTGTTCCTGAGATATGTCCTTTTATAATAAACCAGTAATCTGGTAAGTTGGCTGTTTCTCTGAATTCTGTGAGTCACTCTAGCAAATCAGTCAGACCCAAAGAGGGGTCATTAGAAGCTTCATTCTATAGCCGGTCAGTCTGAAGCCCATGTTACAATGTGGACTTGAGATTCGCATCTGAAGTGAGGTGGGGGTAGGGTCGTCCTGTAGGATTGAGTCCTTAATCTGTGGGATCTGATACTATCTTTAGGTAGATAGTGATAATATCAGGACTGAGCTGAATTGTAAGACACCCAGCTAGTGCTGGAGAATTGGTTGGTGGTATGGAAAAAAGCACACTCTTTGTAAACATTTATTAAGCATTTACTATGTGCCAGGTACTGTGCGCCTAGTTGTTATATGCATGGCCTCATTAAATCCTTATAGTAGCCCTCTGGGCTATTTTTAACCCCATTTTACAGATAAATAGACAGACACACAAAGAGGGTAAGTAACTTGCCTCCCCTGGCATCTGAACTAGGCAGTCTGAATGATTACGATCTGGCCTCTGCCACATTCTGGGGAGTGAGAAGGTAGAAGAGAAGGGTGGACGTTACTATTTACCCTGAGCTTACCAACTGGAAGGCCAGTAGTGGGTGTTCTTCACGTACTTTCTTTCAAAAAAACTCTGGAGATATAGATAGATAACAACTTTTCCTCTTTGTAACCAACAACCATTAGCTGAACACCACTGTGCTAGGGACAGCACTAGAAACTTCCAGTCTTTCCCCTCATTCCCCTAACAGTTCTTCAAAGTAACTAATATCATCTTTTTACAGATAGAAAGCTGAGGCTGCTTGCTAAGTGTATGCAGCAAGTTTGAGCTATTTCTAAAACTGAGGGATTTTAATGAATGAGGGGTTGTTGTTTCTTGAGTGGTCTCAGCCTTAGGCTACAAAGAGAAGCCAGATAAAAAGAACCATCCAGTTGAGGGAAAGCCATCTTGTTGAGGCCCCAGGGATTGAAAGTCATGGGCCTGGGCTTCGCCTCAGGAGCTTGAGAACACAGATTCATTACCAGCCATGTGCTTCTGTCTGTTGCTGGCATGGCCATTCTTCCTTCTGTTTGCAGCATTCTTGGCTTCTAGGGTGCAGGCATCCCTAGTTTCATAACAGCAGCTTCCAGACATGAGAGATGCCCCTTGTGAGGCTGTGCTTAGAAAAGTAAGCTGGTGCCCACTCATTTCTGAGTGCCCACTACTGCACATGGCACTGACAGGACATCAGTGTGGGCACACTGGATAAAATGCTAGGTCCTTGTCCGGCACCAGGATACCTAGTGTTGCTTAAACACCAGGATATAATTTGGAGTGATTTTCATGTGCCCTAAAGGAATTGGTTTTTTTTTTTTTGCATTAACCCATTACTTCTGGTTGAGCCAATAAAACTCATCACTCATTATTCATTTCAGAATTTAAGAATCAAATTTTGAGTCAATGCTAAATGGATCACAGGTACTCTTTCCTTCTATGAGAGATGAGCTTTTCATTACCGAGTCTGTCAGTTTGAGTTGCCTGTAACAGGCAGGCTTTGTTCCTCGGGCTCCGCGTGGCTGCGGGGGCCACATGAGATTGTCATGCTTGTAGAGGGGAGCGAATGCCTCCGAGGTCCCCTTTCTCATTTGCCTCCGTGACTGTGGTGTGGGCTGCATCAGCCAGCACCGCTCAGTGTTTGCAACCTGCCACCGTAGCACTCTGCTCTCAGCCTTCCCAGGGCTCAGATGCCAGGGTTAAAGGGTAAAGTGAAATTGTGTTGAATGATTAAATGAATATGCATCAGAAAATGCCTGGCAAGTGCTTTGAAGCATGGAGATTATCAGCGGACTCTGCGCATAGCCATCTGAAAACCAAGTCCGTGGGGAGGTTTTAGATCTGCTTTGGGAAACAGAGAAGCGGCTCAGCAGGAAGAGCCCCTGCAGCCCATACTTTGCTTCTTTGAGCGAATCAGTCAGCTTTTTTAAAACCCAGGCTTTAATTGGTTATACTCTGAGAGAGCGTTTTTGATACATTTCCCCATCTGGCAGGAAGAATTGTTCTTTGCATTCAGTGAATAGATTGGTGCTCTGAGCCCAGGAAGGAGGCCTGGAAGGTGTTCATGCCTATACATGTCACTGCCATGGCTGTGTGATGATAGTGAGTCTCTTCTGCCATCTGACTCTTCCAAATGTTCCTAGGTTACATCTTATGTCTGAGCAGCTCCTGCAGAACTCCTGGGATGTCAGAGAAGCGAGGTACCCTTGTATGGCCAGGACCTCTGACAGAGAGTCACCTGGCATCACAGACCTGGCTTCTGACCTCCCTGATGGTGATGGCCTCATGTGGACCAAAGAGACAAATGGGATGGACCAAACGTAATCACCTCTCTCTGGATACTTGTTGGGGTCCCAGATCTGACCTCTATCGGTGGTCCGCCCTGTGTCAGTGAACACAATGCTTCTGCTCCTTTGCCACCAATATTGCCCCCCACCCCCCACAAATACCTCCCAGAGCCCACGCTTAGGAACTGGGCTTTCAGGTCTGATGAGTGAAGCTGTGTCAGAGTGACAGGGCTGCTGGGTCTCTTATCCAATTGTGGATCCATCAGACAGACCCTCTAACAGTCAATGCTGAGCTGTCTCAGTTTCCTCAAGGAGAACAGCCCCAACACAGCGGGATTTGGAGACATCGTCGGTCAAAGGCATCAGCAGGTTTCCTGGCTGTGTTTGCTGGGGAAGACCTTCTGGCCAGGCATACGAGTCAGAGAAGGTCCTTAGAGGGCTTGCGTTCTCTTGTGACTCTGGTCACATTGCCACCCGTTTTGTAAAGAGTGGAGTCTGCAGGTCCCTGGACTGTACTGGAAGGCTCCATCACTGAGCCTCCCTCCATTTGTCAGTTCCTTCATGTCAACCAATGTTTAATATTTATTATGTCAGGAAGGTATGTACTTTTATTATATGATAATTATAAGTGTGTGTTACATAGATACTTAATTCCTAACAGTCCTATGAAGTGAGCCGTGTTTGTGAGGCAGTATAGAACAGTGGGTAGGACTGCTGAGGCTCGAGCCAGACTAGGTGTATTCAATTTTTAGCTCTTCCCACCATTGACTCTGTGACCTTGGGTATGATGTTTAATATAAACTTTCTGTGCTTTAGTATCCTATCTGGAAAATTTTTTTGTTTCGTCACTAAGTCATGTCTGACTTTGTAACTACAAGGACTGTAGCCCACCAGGCTCCTCTGTCCTTGGGATTTTCCAGGCAAGAATACTGGAGTGGGTTGCCCCTTCCTTCTCCAGGGGGTCTTCCGGACCTGGGGTCAAACCTGTGTTGCCTACTTTGGCAGGTGGATACTTTCCCACTGAGCCCCCAGGATCAGTTCAGTTCAGTCACTCAGTCATGTCCGACTCTCCACGACCCCATGAATCACAGCACGCCAAGCCTCCCTGTCCATCACCAACTCCCGGAGCTCACTCAAACTCATGTCCATCGAGTCGGTGATACCATCCCGCCATCTCATTCTCTGTCGTCCCCGTCTCCTCCCACCCCCAATCCCTCCCAGCATCAGACTCTTTTCCAGTGAGTCAACTCTTCGCATGAGGTGGCCAAAGTATTGGAGTTTCAGCTTTAGCATCAGTCCTTCCAGTGAACACCCAGGATTGATCTCCTTTAGAATGGACTGGTTGGATCTCCTTGCAGTCCAAGGGACTCTCAAGAGTCTTCTCCAGCACCACAGCTCAAAAGCATCATTTCTTCGGCGATCAGCTCTCTTCACAGTCCAACTCTCACATCCACACATGACCACGGGAAAAACCATAGCCTTGACTAGTCGGACCTTGGTTGGCAAAGTAATGTCTCTGCTTTTTAATATGCTATCTAGGTTGGTCACAACTTTCCTTCCAAGGAGTAAGCGTCTTTTAATTTCATGGCTGCAATCAGCATCTGCAGTGATTTTGGAGCCCCCCAAAATAAAGTCTGACACTGTTTCCACTGTTTCCCCATCTGTTTCCCATGAAGTGATGGGACCAGATGCCATGATCTTTGTTTTCTGAATGTTGAGCTTCAAGCCAAACTTTTCACTCTCCTCTTTCACTTTCATCAAGAGGCCTTTGAGTTCCTCTTCACTTTCTGCCATAAGGGTGGTGTCACCTGCATATCTGAGGTTATTGATATTTCTCCCGGCAATCTTGATTCCAGCTGGTGCTTCTTCCAGCCCAGCATTCCTCATGATGTACTCTGTATGTAAGTTAAATAAGCAGGGTGACAATATACCTACCTCAATGGGTTGTTATAAGGAATAGGTTAACACATATAATGCTTGTTGAACAGAGCCTGTCACTTGGTAAAGACCCTTATGTGTTTGCTATTGTTCCTGTCATTATACAAATGAGAAATCTGAAGCACAGAGAAATTAAGAATATTCCCTAAATCTTCAATGTTTTCATGGCTAAGGGACCACATCTAATTCCCAAGCTCCACCATGCAGGCCGTACTGGACGTGATCACACCTTCCCTCCAGGGAGAGACCTGTGTGGGGATTCCATGTTCACGCAGCTGGCAAAGACAGCGGAGGAGACAGACAGACAGACATCATCTTCCTCATGAAGGCTCTGGAGAGAATCTGTTTTATGGTCTTTTTCAGCTTCTGTAAATTGCCTGTGTTCCTTAACTCATGGTTGTCTTCCTCCACCCTCAAAGTCAGCAAGTGTAGTTGAGTCCTTCTAACATTGAATCACCCTGACACTCCTGCCTGTCTTTCACTTGTAAAGATCCTTGTGTTTACATGGGGCCCTCCCAGGTAATCCGTGATAATCTCCCCATCTCAAGGTCAGTTGATTACCAAACGTAAGTGCCCCTTTTCATATGATAGGCCATATTCACAGATTCTGAGGGTCAGGGGGTGGACATCTCTGGGGGCCTTATTCTTCCTACCACAGAGGGTCATCTGGAGGCTCCAGTGAGCAGTACCTGGCACATCATAAGTACTCTATGACTGTTGGAAATATTTGGGGCTTCCCTGGAGTTCCCACTGGGGACACTGGGAGTTCCTGTCCTCCCAGGGCAGGGAACAGTTTCTATGTTCCCAGGCAGCATAGTTTATGCAAGCACTTTACATGCATGACCTCATTGACCCTTCCAACCACCTAATGGGTTGTTTATTATTATCCCCATTTTATAGATAAGAAAGTTAAGGCTCAAGGGGTTAAGAGATCCCTTACTTGGTAAGCTGCAAGGCAGGGTCATAAATATATATTTTCTGACTTGGGAACTCAAAATGTTAGTTACCATAATCTGCCGTTTCAGGGACTTAGCAAACCCAAAGAAACAAGAGCCTGTGAAATTGCCAGATAGAGGTAGAGGAAGTAAGGAGAGAAAGGGAAGAAGGGGGAGAGGCAGGGAAGAAGGTGACATCCCCATTCATTCAGTCACTCTACATGTCCCCGAAATAGAGCATTCCTATTTAACCTTTCATAAACTGCAATAGTGGAAAGCGAAGAAGCAGTTACCTGAAGACACATCTTGCTAACGGATGCACAAAATAAACTGAGATAAAGCACAGTTGCTCATGGACACAGTTCAAAGGTATGGCGGCTTGAGGCTGAGAGGCTGAGTATAATTCCCAAGTAAGGAGCTTGGTAGTGCCATTCTCTCTGCTTAGGGTGTGTACTGCCTCTAATAGGCAGCACATTATTTGGTTTGCTGCAAAACAAATGCTGAATACTGTTTTTGCTTTTCATCTTTTTTTTGTAAAGGAAAAATCCTCTTTGGATTTCTTTCCACTAGTGAAAACAGGTACTAACTAGGTCTTTCGTGAAAATAAAGTGGCATGAAGTGAACTTTCCAAAAGCCGGGGGCTATCTGTGTATGGTTTAATTCTGGGCCTTTGATAAGTCAGACACGGAAATGAGAAAGATCACCCCCTTCCTGGAGAATCTCAGGAAGTAACAGACAGCTGTGCTGAGTGGAGCTGTGTGCGATCTGTTCTAGGTTATACGGGGCACAGGCTAGAGAGCAGTGAGTGTTTTTGTGGGAGGCAGGGTGGGTATACACAGAGCAGGAGGCGTTAGATTTGGACTTGATGGGCGATCAGGAATTTGGTGCAGAGGGAAACACATAAGCAAAGGCCAAGAGGTTGGGGGTAATACTGGCTTATTGGGAGGTGATGGCTGGTCCTTCCCAGGGTACGGGAGAGTGGAGAGTTGGGTGGCAGAAGGAGGCTGGACTGGGAGGGGCCTCGGCTGTCATAGCAGCTCGTGCAGTGGCACGTGGCTGTGACATTCCTTCCTTCCCTCATTCACTTACCCAGCTTTTACCCAACCCCTGATCCATGGGTGTATCAGCCACTGTTAGCAGAACAGGGGTTTGGCTGGGTCGGGGAGGGGGCCCAACTTGGACAAAGGAAATCCCAGGACTGCCCTTTCTCACTCAGATCTGCCTTGGACTTGAGGGACCTGGGAGCTGAGCACAGTCCCTGAAACCAAAACCCTGCTGAAAAGCAGAGAAAAGACAGGGACTCCTGTTGGCTGTCAGGCACATCTCCATGGAGGGAGTGGGGATTTATTGAGTGTTAAATGTCAGTATCGATGTAATAAAGATGGTACACTGTAAGTAATAAGCACTTTCCAGGTGAGGAACCGTTTTCAATAAGTTGTCAACCTGTCTGGTACTATGAATTATTAAAAAAAAAATGGTGAAGAAACCCCACTTGGAGTTATTTAACTTTCAGATCTACTCCTCAGCTCTGTCCCTTCTTGACAGGATCACCCGTGTCCTGTGGTACCCAAGGACCTTGGAATTCACACATACTTTCCTCCCATAAAAAAAAGAAACATGCTTTTTTCTGTCTTTCCTGTGATGAGGACAGGCTTGATGCAAAATGAATTTCTGATTTCTGGCCTTCAGAAGATCTTGATAGGCAGAGAATGTTCAGGAAAGGAGTGCAGGAGAAAAAGAAGGCAAGAAAGACAGGAGTTGCGAAGCTCTTGGGGCAGTTGTGGATCTGACAAACGTGAGCAGTCGTCAGCTGGACCTACTCCCCCCCCAAAGATCTACACATCATTCTGGGTAATTTTGCAGCCCTGGGACTATAGGGCTTCTCAGGTGACTCAGTGATAAAGAATCCTCCTGCCAGTGCAGGAGAGGCAGGAGACACAGGTTTGATCCCTGGGTTGGGCAGATCTGCTGGAGGAGGTAATGGCAACCAACTCTAGTACTGCCTGGAGAATCCCATGGACAGAGGAGCCTGGCGGGCTACAGTCCATGAGGTCTCAAAGAGTCAGACAAGACTGAGTGTGCATGCACAGGAATATAGCCCTTATAGATTCCTGCTCACTCGCAGGGCCTTAAGGCTGGCCCCCCACCTGGGCTCCTGTCTTCCCATGGATCACCTCTAAAATGTGCTCAGTGTGCTGACTTGGTGAGTTTACAGGGACTTCACAAAGGGTTCAGGCTCTCAGTAGGCCTTCCTGAAGAAGATTATGAGGGCAGCAGCCTTCGATGGCTCCAGAATCATGAAAGTTCTTAAAGGGAGTTTCACTGCTCACATTTTATCCCAGGCTCACCCCAGCTGCCCAGCCTGGCACTTCTTGCCCTCTCTTCTCTTTCTCAGAAGCAAACTCCCGGCTCTTCACCCTCCCCATGAAGGCCACCTCCTCTGACTCCTGGGCCACAACTGGCGCTCTGGTCACCTTCTACCCAGCTCTCATAACACTGGTTTCAAAGATCTCTCCATAGGAGGATTCACTGGTTATCCCCATATGATCTTATGATAATCTCATCTGGAGATTGGCATAATGGTCACATTTTATTGATGAGGAAGTTGAGACTTGGAAATGCTGAGTAACTTGCCTACAGTCTCCTGTAGAGAGGCCCTCCTGAGGGCCTTGCATAGCTGCTTGGCTTCTCCTAACCCTTCCTGGACCTGATCACAGCGCCTTCCTCTCCCCTTTGCCAGGGCCGTTGAGGACCAGTCCTTCCAGTCTCCACCAATCTCATTCTCGTAAGCCAGCTGACTTCATACACACTCCATCTTGTGCCTGTTCCATCATTAGAAGGCAGCAGAGAGATCCTGGGCTGCTTTGTTGACAGTTCACTTAGCTATTTTTGAAGGGAAGGAAATTGCTCAGGATAGGCTGGGTTCCCAGTGGTCATCAGAAGGTTCTTGATATTGCAGGATTCCGCAAGATGTCCTTGGAGATGGCCAGCCTCCGGCAGTCATCCTCACTGCTCCTACCTCCATCCTGACCCCAACACTCACCTGTTCTGGGACTTCAGATAATCCTTTAAACCACTCTGAGCTTCTAACTTCTAATTTGTAAAATGCAGATGATAATGGTTATCTGACTGAGCTCTTGGGAAGATTAAATGAGTGGAGAGGCTCTGGTATGGAGGAGATTCTGTTTCTTTTCAGGGAGGGTTACGCATTGCAACCAACCTGTCCAGGGATGCTTTGCTCTCGGCCTTCATTTTAACCTGCATCTGTCCACATGCAGTTCATGGCTGCTCTTTTAAAGCCACATTAATTGTCCCTCCAAAAATTCACGGAAAGGAGCCTAAATATCAACTTGCCCCCTGATATTGAGCTCATTATTTATTGAAGACACTTTGGTGCACCTTGAAGGCACAGCCCCCATCAACCTGCCCTCCTGCAGCTCACTAGTGTCACTGAGGGCTGGCTTTAGTGCCTTCTGCCTTTCAGAGTCGTGACTCGATTGACAGGATAAGTATGTGTGTTTCAGAGCTGCCTTGTGAGGGTGGCAGGCTGACAGTTCCCAAGACTTCCACTCACTTTGGCTTCCAGGATCTCTGTGACAGGCCAGAAGTGGGCTGGGGGCACAGTCTTAGATCCACTCTGCCGTGGGCTTCTCCAGAATGGATGGGCAATTAAAGCCTCAGAAAAGCATCCAGTGGACATTCAGTTCTCTTCACCCAAGATGTTTTAAGTGTCTTTGCTAGCAGTTGGTTCTGTAAAGGTGGCCACACAGCTTCCAGCATGATGGGGGAGAAAGAAAAGTCTGCAGAACTCCCCAATTATGATAGCTCTGACAGCTATGCCAGGGCTGAGGGCTGAATGCCATGGGAGCCCAGAGAAGTGCCTCTCACAGCCTGGAGCGTCAAGGGCAGCTTCCTAGAAGCTGAGTTTTGGAAGATAATTTAGCCAGGCTAAGAAAGGAGCTAGGGGGAGGAGAGAACTCTGGTAAAGGGAATAGTGAGAGTGGAGGCCAAGGGCCATGGGTTTCTGTTTCAGCACAACGTCAGGCAGCAGAATGGACTGATGGGGCAGGAGTCAAGATTTTGGACTGGCAAACCCATGAGCTTCTCAGGGTTTAAAGAAGAAAATCCTGAGCCACTGGAGTGAGTCTGAGCAAAGGTGTCTCAGACTAATATCTGAGTAAAGATTTTGATGCAGATGTAAGTCACCCAAGGGCTTGTTAAATCAGAATATGCTTAAGTAGGTCTGGGCTGGGGTCTAAGAGTATGCTTTCCTAACAAGTTCCTAGGTGAAACTCATGCTACTGGTCCATGGACCACACTTTGAGTAGCAAAGGGTAAACCTGTGGCAGTAAGGGCAAACTTTGTGTGTTTGACCTTGGAGGGTTTTATTCCTCGTTTTTTGTGACTGTGCCTGACTAGTGAATGGGAATTTGCTTTAGCTAATTCCATGAAGCATCTGAGACTGATATTTTAGCCAATGCACAGGCCCTTAGTATGACTGGGATACTAGTTTGCTTTTATTTTCTGTTTAATGATGTTTGCCTTAGTAGTCCTGTTTCTGAATTCCCATTCAGACAAGGCAAGTATTTCCCAGAGGAAGACAGACTGTCCTGTCTTTGGGAATCCAGGCTGGTGTAAGGGTCCCCATGGATTCTGTGTGAGCATAAAGGGCTGGGGCCTCACCCTCAGGGGAAGATGGCCCCTCTTCAGTGAGTCCAGAGATGCCTTCTCCCTCCAGCCTCCATGTGTTTCTCCTCATTGCAGAGCAGTCCAAGACAGACCTCCTACCCAGAGTCCTCTCATTCCCTTGCCCACTGGGTCTGTGGGTCTGTGGGCTGTGATGGAGAACAGCATGGAGGCACGAATCCAAGGTGGGGCTAAGGGCCCAGCCCAGGTGTGCCAATCATGTGGGTACCAGCATAGCTGGGGAGGGTGACAGGGGCTCCACCTGGCCCTCAGGCTCAGTGTGGCTCACAAGGGCTTCTCAGCAGCCAGGCCAGTGCTGAGTGCATCCACCCATGACAGCACAGTGTCCTTTTTCACCCCAGGCTCTTCACACCATGGGTGCCAGTGGCAAGGTGGCTCCATTCAGTCCAGTTCAGAAACGGCACATCGAACACCCACCATGGGCCTGGGCCCTGGGGAAATAAGGGTCCTTTTCTCAAGAAGTCACAGTTCAGTAGGAAAACAGACAAGAACATCGATAGTTATCATTCAGTGTGGTTAGAGAGGAGCATGGGGACGATTCATAACTAACTAGGTAGGGGGCAATTGATTCTGTAGAATGGAGTTTATTCTGTCAACAAATCATTGAATGAATATAAGGATATTCATTCGCTGAGCTAGACACTGGGACAAAACAAACAAGGCCCATGCCTTGAAGGGCCTACCGGTGTGTGTGTGCGGTGGGGCCAGTGGGTGGGCAGTGAGCGTGTCCTGACAGGTACAGGAAGTGCTGTCCAGGCCTCGCCTACATCCCCTCGCCCAGCTCCTTCAGTGCACATTGGCCCAGCTTCCAACCACCAGCCCCTGCACTTCTCTCTTGGGGTGTTTTCTATTCCCACTAGTGTTCCCTCTGCTGTGAAGGGCAGGCGAGAAGGCTGGGCCATTGATGCTGCTGCCCCCAACAGCCATCAACCGATGACTGGCAGGAGATGGCGCTTAAATACCGCAGGTCCCTCGCCCATGGGGAAGACCACTCTGAGGTGTGGATTCTACACTCCTGAGTTGCCCTAGCACCACTCTGCCCCAGTCTCCCACAGCACTGGTGGGGAAAAGTACCCTTTGTTGCCTGCCTTCCCTTTTCTGTGTCACTGTTCTCACTTCAGGATTTTCTTCACCTCCTGCTCGAACCCAAATGCTTGTCCCAGAGTTGGCTTTCAAGCGAGCTTACACTAAGACAGTAGAGAAGGAGGGACCCATGTTTCAGAAGGGGCACCGGCATGAGGGAAAGCACAGAGGTGGGGGTGCACATGGCCTGCAGGGAGCTGTGGGTGCTGTGCAGTCCCTGGGTGAGTGGTGGCACAGGCTGTCTTCGCTCATGGGAACTTGAGGAAGACTCACCTTGCTGGGCTAAGGATGCTTTGGGTGGCTCAATCACCCCCTCAGCCATGAGTACACTTACCCAGCTCTTGTGTGTAGCTGCCCAGACCCATGGAGAGCCTGCCACCATAATCCCATTGGAAGAACCCTCTAGAAACAATTAGAGCAAATTCCATTATGTTGAAGGATCAGAGCTAAGGAACTTGGATAAGGTTTTTGATGGAAACATCTCCCAAAGCAGGTTCCATGAAACACTGGTCCTGGGTTGCCCCTCTCAGAAGAGGGCTCCCCAGGCACCTAGTTTACCCAGTGCTATAATTACACATCACTCTTAGAGGTTTCCAGTGTACATCAGAGGCCTGAGAAGTCCTACGTCAGAATCCTTTTCCGCTTAACCAAAACTAGCCAGCATTTTGCATAGTCATTTGATCTGGAACCTTCTGTGTCACAGCAGTAATAACTCTGCACAGAAGGAAGGTTCTGCAGAGCACGCTGCAGCAAATGCTGATGGGGGGTGGGAGGACTCATCTGGAGAGTCAGGAAGCCTCCAGACGGCAGGAACCAGCCTGCCATGGTCACTCCTCTGCTGATAGTGAGCCCCAGCAGGAATGGTGCTGCTGCATTCCACCACCCCTGACTTGTTCTGGGAGTTTACATTTCAGGTTAGCTCATCGAATAAAAGGAAGTTGCAGCCCAAGTAGTGAAGGCAACAAGGAGCAGTGTTTCCCTGCCTGGATCTGAAAACTCAAGAGGTCACTTTTTCTGTCTCCTGGTGGGGATGGGGTGGGCTTGCACCTTTGCTCCCCTCTCTTTACCCTCTCCCCGCCTCTCCCTCACTCCTGGACTGGAGAGGCGAGCAGGTAACTTACCTATCCACAGTGCAGCTGGAGTTTAGAAACAATGATATGGAACACAGTAGTTTTAAACAAGTTCACCTTTGTGACCTGAGCTTCACTAGATGAAGCTTCACAGAAGGTAAATTTACAGAAGAAACCATTGATCCAGCATCCAGGGGCTTCAGGGTGTTGTGGGGAGTAGGACTGGAGACCGAAGTCAAAATAAATAAATGCCCTGATTTTGTCACATGGGGGCAAAAGGTCAGCTTTATGAACTATAGGTTAGTGAGTTTAATGTCATCCCTTAGCAAACCAATGGAATGAATCATTTAAAAAAATTATTTTTGACTTTTATCAAAGTAATTCAGTTCAGTTCAGTCGTTCCAGCTCTTGTCCAGTCGTGTCCAGCTCTTTGCAACCCCATGGACTGCAGCACGCCAGGTTTCCCTGTCCATCACCAACTCCCGGAGTTTACTCAAACTCGTATCCATTGAGTCAGTGATGGCATCCAACCATCTCATCCTCTGTCATCCCCTTCTCCTCCTGTCTTCAATCTTTCCCAGCATCAGGGTCTTTTCAAATGAGTCAGTTCTTTGCATCAGGTGGCCACATTACTGGAGTTTCAGCTTCAACATCAATCCTTCCAATGAATATTCAGGACTGATTTCCTTTAGGATGGACTGGTTGGATCTCCTTGCAGTTCAAGGGACTCTCAAGAGTCTTCTCCAACACCATAGTTCAAAAGCATCAATTCTCTGGTGCTCAGCTTTCTCTAGAGTCCATCTCTCACATCCATACATGACTACTGGAAAAACCGTAGCCTTGACTAGACGGACATTTGTTGGCAAAGTAATGTCTCTGCTTTTTAATATGCTCTCTAGGTTGGTCATAACTTTTCTTCCAAGGAGCAAGTGTCTTTTAATTTCATGGCTGCAGTCACCATCTGCAGTGATTTTGGAGCCCCCCAAAATAAAGACTGCCACTGTTTCCACTGTTTAAGTAAAGTAATTCTTTACTTACTTAAAATCATCAAATATTACCTGTAATAAAATACAGTAGTTCCCTGTTTCACCAGAGTCATCTGTCCAGCTTTGACCCTTAAAGAAGATCTATTTAAACCTTTTAGCTATTTCTTCTCATATTTGCCACCATGTTTCTAAATAACATGCTTATACTACTGTTTCCTTACTCACCAGTATTAGGCAGTATGTATTGATTTCCTGATACAGTAGATGAGACTTTGTTGTATGTGTGTGTGTGTATATATATATATATATATATTTGTTGTTCAGTCACTAAGTTGTGTCCAACTCTGCAACCCCATGGACTGCAGCACGCCAGACTTCCCTGTCATTTACCATCTCCCGCAGCTTGCTCAAACTCATGTCCATTGAGTTGGTGATGCCATCCAACCACCTCATCCTCTGTCATCCCCTTCTCCCACCTTCAGTCTTTCCCAGCATCAGGGTCTTTTCCAATGAATGGGCTTTTTGTGTCAGGTGACCAAAATATCGGAGCTTCAGCATCAGTCCTTTCAATGCATGTTCAGTGTTGATTTCCTTTAGGGTTGACTGGTTTGAACAAGTAATAGAAAAGATGGAAAGCCAAACAGGAGAAGTTCAGGCAAAAAGAAATTAGCAGGAAGCTGCTATCATGCTTAAGGTTGGAGAACCAAGGCTGTGGGCAGAAGGTGGAACCAAAATAGACTTATCAAAGAGGAGTCAAAGCCACAGAGGAGGTGCCACCTCTGTGGGAGATGCCACCCCTGTGAGAGATGCCACATGAAACAGAGAATGAGGGGGAGAAATACCCTGGCTTCTTCCTCCCTCCTGCCTTCCATCTCCCTCTAGTGCCTTCTCTTTCTTGGCCAAATACAGATAGAAGCCAATTGAGAAATGTAGCCAGTAGGAGTCAACCCCACCTAGTTCCCATGGTACAGAACAGGGCAGAGAAGAGCAGGGAATGGCTATGAGGGCAGACAAGCAAATGCCAGGCACACTAATATTAATATTTGCCCTTTTTAGAAAAATTAATTACATTAGTATTTGGCATTGATTTTTTTCCTATGTGCTCTATCACATCTGTCTTATGCCTTTGATATTACAAGTATTTGAATCTCTCATATAATCCATCAGTTTCATTTTGTTTCCTGGAGTGCTTAATCCTTCTGCTCCAATCGGGGTGGTTTGCTCCAGGCCCACCTCAGTGCTGCTGTCTGAGGCTTCAGGGCAACCTCATCTTGAGGTATCATCCTCACTCCTGGGCTGAATTCCCTGGGTTAATCCCATGGATTCCCCCTGCTTGGTTTATTCCCTTTTTATAGCAGCTTGTCTTCCAGCAGCTTCCCAAGAAAGAAGCCATGGGAAATAAATATTTTGTCCTTGCATGTCTGAAAATGTCTTTATTCTACACTCACATTTGATTGACATGTGAGGCTGGTTTTAGACCTCTAAGTGAGAACAGATTTTTCTTTAGACTCTTGAAGGTGCTGATTCATTGACTTCTAAATACCAGTATTGCTTTGGAGATCTGCTGCCATCCAATTTTCTGCTCCTTTATATATGACCTCTTTGGAACCTTTTAGGATTTTCTATATATCTCCATATTATCTTTGCAAATCGAGACAAACAACCCCAAATATAGATTTGTTTTGTTGCGAGCATAAAGCCAGCTCGGTGAGGCTTTTCTCCACAGTCAGGAAAATATCAAGACCCAATGGGACTGAAGCTTTCATCTTAGATCGAGCGTGATATCCCAAAGGGATCAGCTGCTAATTGTAGGGCTTTCTGGCAGAATTAGCCATCAACCATGGATGATGAAATGAAGCCTTCCCTTTCTTCTCTAACTTGGTGAATCTGGTACTTTGAATAAACAGGACCCCTGGGGTGTAATTAAAAAAGCATCTGTATTTCTGATATCTCTGTCCTTCCAAACATCCTCAATAGGAGTAAGTCATCCACCTCAGTGGGGTGAAAATTCAGACAGGACCAGGACTTTCTTTAATTAATGGGCAAGAATAAGTCATATGATTACTTTAAACCAAAGTACAGTCTAGATTCCATAGTACAGAGCTATATAATCATGAAACTTCAAACTTCGTTTGATGCTGATTCTTCTTCAAAGGTTCCGCAGTCCAAGGACGGGCAGGGCAGTCCTGCTTCTCTCTTTCTTCACATTTCCTTCCTTATTTGCTAGCTGTGCTCTTCCACCATTCTGGGATGGAGGGAGGAAAGTGGGGCGGGTGGGGGGAGCAGGTGGCAGGATCTCTCTAACTTAGCTGATACCGTCTGAAGATGGCTTTGTGCCTTCTTCATCTGTCAGACATGGAAGATGACTCTGTTATAATTTTCATGAGTTCTCTGGAGATTACCCTGTTGGACCAAGTAACTGACACTGTCTTGACAGAGGCCATGCCTAAGTTTTAACTGCCTCCTCCCAATCCTTCCATAGTATTTGATCCCCATAGTGGCTTATGGAAGGATCCCTTATGTTGGCTAGCTGCCGTCTTAGAAAGGAGACCTATTAAAATGACAGCAGACTGACATCCCCTCTCTGGGTTCCATGTTTGTGCACCACTGTCCTGCTTTTGAAGGGGGAGGGGGTGGTGTTTAGTGGTTGCTTTAGCTTTCTCAGGCATGAGACATCAGTTGTGAGCCTCCTGTGTCCCCCAGTTGTAGAGAACACACACATCCCGTATTGTAGATGGTACCATTGAAGCCTCTCTCATTAAGTTTGGTGTGGGAGGTAGGTCATCCAACCTTTCCCCTTGACAGAGACTCCCAACTCAGAAATCCTCTACAAAAATCCTCTCTTTAATCTCTAACAACCCAGTCCTTTCCAATCACCTACTTTGAAATTTCCCCACTGGTAAGTAAAACTCAACTTGGGCATCTGGTTTCCATCACATCTTGGTGCCTTAGTGAAAACTCCCATCTTAGCATTTCCTGTTACACAGGCATTTTCAAGAATCTGCGCCCCCTGTGCAGTCCTGTCATACCATCTGGAAGTTGCTATGAAATAGCCATCTCTAATATCTAAGCACCTTGGGCAGTGGTTCCTGAAAGAGTCATTGGGGAACTGGAAATTTGATTCCTTCAGAAAGAGTTTCCTGAAAAAAGGACCTTCTAGTTAGTGAGCTGAAAGCTCAGTCTTGTCACTGGGGCTGTCAATAGCAGAGCAAGAGTGCTGGTTGATGTTTTATGAGCCAATAAATGAGGATGCCACAGCACCTCCAGAGTGGTAGCAAGCCCATTTTATTTGCTTATTTATTGCTATTAATTTTATAGGCTATGGGGAAAATTTCTCCCTTCTGAATGTGTCCAGTTAGCTCTGTTCACCCAAGAGGAATCACGTTCCCTGGCTCTGAGTATTCCTGAATATTCACAGGAGAAAATAGAAGGAGAACAGAAATATATATTCCCAGATGTGAACAATCCCAGCTCCAATAAGTCAGCAATGGCAAAGGTAAGAGCCTGGGACCCCAGGGAGCCTGACTCTGAAGGGTACCATCTCCATGCAGTCATTGGTGTCTAGATGGCCCCCAATTCCATTGCTTTTCATGAGAACCTTTACACTGAGCTAGAGTTATCAGCTGGTTTGGGGGCAGCCTATATGAATTGATTTCTGATTTCCATGGGCCTGGCTGACAGATATAAAGGGGAAATATGACTCTTGAACTCGTATGTTGAGAGAGAACCTCCAAAGGACAAGAAGGGAAAGCTGAATAGAGAGGACACTTACGTCTTCTCCATGGCCATATTTCCATCATCATGAGCCATGTCCCTATTCAGGAAAGGAAATTTCGAGTTTAGAGGTAGGTCATGAAAACCGTGGCTCCCCGAGTCTGCTCCTAGATTTGGCACCTATTGCTTCCTTTGCTATAGACAGTGGAGTCAGGGTCTGCATGGTTTGGATTTCTATGGAGTCAAGGTGTGTGTGTGGCAGCTGAGCGTGGACCATGGCAGTGACCACCCAGAGGCCATGGGGGACTAGTTTCGCTTGAGATCCCTGTAGGAGGCCTGTTGGCACTGGGAGAGTCAGACTGGCTCTTTTCTAGTTTTCTAATGTCACTTATTCTGCCTGAGGCTGTGTATCTGCTGCAAACACAAGAAATAAAAGTTGGACAGGTGCAACAACTGTCCACATGGCTCCTTTCAGAGCTGGCTAGTGGTATTGTTAAGTCTCATACTGAGCAAAAGCAACAGAATCCAGAAGCTTCTGGTCAAGTTTTGAAGGCCTTGTTTTAAAGTATGCCTTGGATTTTAACATTCATTATCACTAAAAGGAGCAAAACTCAGTTTGGGGTCTTGGGAACTCCAACTCTAAACTCAGGATGTCAGGAGACTGGCTCTCAGATTTTCACCCCACTGTCTTAATGAGGTTAATGATTGTTTTTTCCCTGATCACCTTCCTGTGATTTTCATTAAAAAAAGAAAAGAAAGAAAGAAATGACTCACATGGATATTTAGAAGGATATCACTATAAATGATAAGGAGAAAGGAAATGTTAACAGGCTCTAGAAATATGTTAATTATCAGCTATTTGAGATGCAGTGACTGTGATATGATAGCAAGATATATTATGCAGGTAGAAAGCACCCAGAGAAATGACACAAAGCAGGATTATAAGAAGAAGAAGAAGGAGATCTTGTCTGGCTATTCTCTTTGTTGTGATAAAATTAAAGTGGGAGGAAGTTGGAATTCATGTGTTGAAATTTTCATAGTATTTAGTAGTCCATCTCTGTTTGTTGAATGAATGCAATGTCTTTCCATGAAAGGTGCATCACTAGAGATAGATAGATAGACAGACAGACAGATGATAGATAGACAGATAAATGTCTGTATCTATATGTTTGACCTATGGGAAATCTAAGGCCTCCCAAGCCTTGCCTCTGTTCCAGGAACTCTTCCATGGTTAGGAACCTCCTGTTTCTTGATCTTCAATGTTTGTTAAATGAATGAATGAATCTACCTCTACTTAATTTTAAAGCCTGATGTTTCTACTTCTGAAAGGTAACTTAAATCTGGTTACTTCTCTGTACCCCAAACTATCAGTCTCATCCAAGGCCTTTCTTGCCTGGCTTGCTCTATAGCTCATAACTGGCTTCCTCCCCTTCATTGTCTGATCAGAATGAGCTTTTTCATATATTCATCAGTTCATGTTGTTCCTTTGCTTGGGAAAGGGTTAGTCACTCGGTTGTGTCTGACTCTTTGTGACCCCCTGGACTGTAGCCCACCAGGCTCCTCTGTCCATGGAATTCTCCAGGCAAGAATACTGGAGTGGATAACTATTCCCTTCTCTAGGGGATCTTCCTCACCCAGGGATGGAACCTGGGTCTCCTGCATTGCAGGCGGAATCTTTATCATCTGAGACATCAGGAAAACCCCTTTGCTTAAACCCTTCAAAGTTTTCCCTTGCTGTTAGAACAAGACCCACACACCTTACCCCAACTTACAGACTCCCATGTGATCTTTTCCCAGCTTCCAGTCATGCTGGTCCATTTTAGCTCTTTGGGCTCCCTTGGACACCTTTAAGCTGTAAGACTCTCATGCCTACTGTCTCCCTTGCCCTGTAGCCCATTTTTCTCACGCTGCATATACCAGCTCAAATGTATCTTCAGCCTGACCTGTTCTGACCAGTCTATCTAAAGCATCACCTCCCTTCCAGGTTTCTCTTTATTATGCTGCTAGATCTATTTCCTTCATGACAAGTGTCACAGTCTGCAATGACCTGCTTTATTTTACTTAGTGTCTGTCTCCATCAGTAGAATGTAGGCTCCATGAGGCAGACACGCCTCAAAACTTCACTGTCACAGTCACAGCACCTGGCACTTGACAGGTAATAGATGTTCAGTGCTGACCGAATGGCCTGGGAGTGAACTTGCTCCTGTTTCCCCCCACATACATGTCCACTTCAGCCTTGCAAAAGGATGACCCTGATGCTGCTGTCCCTGGAGACTTCTTTTAGGGATGGTACCCAGGATGCTGTAAGTGACACTCACATATTTCAGTAGGCACTGTCTGTGTGTGCGGTTGCCTTCAGGCCTGAAATGAGCCTTCTGGAATCCCCAGGCTTTTTAAATGCTGCGAATATACAGCATTAACCAGGTCTTGCGTCTCTCCTGAATAGCTAAGACATCTTTGTGTTGAAATGCAGATTCTCGACTGAAAGGCAAATTTTTCATTTCAAACCTTGGAATAAGACTGGGTTTGTATTTATAACGTAAGTTCTATACGAAAGCATATTCTGGGCCCAGAGCACTTTCATTTGATTGCTCAATAAATACATTTTCACTCCTGCAAGCTCTTGCCTCAGAGTATTTTGCACTGAGATAGTCAAATAAGTGACAGCAGCCCTATTGAGTTCTATTTAATTCTATTCAATAATGATCTGTATGGTTCCAGGGGTTTTCTGGGCCTTTGTGTCTCAGAGATGGTTTGAGAATATCTTGTCTGGGGGGGTCCAAATAACTAAAATGGGACCAGTGTGACTGGAAGCTGCCTACATCATTTCCTTGCTGGCTATCCCAGGCAGGTTACCAAACTTCTCTAAGCCTCAGTTTTCTTGCTTAGTACAGCTCCACGAGGATTCTACTTTCATGTGCCAACTCCTGTGATGTGGACATTACGAGTAGCATCTCAGGTAAGCTCAACATCTCACAACAGAGTGGGTGTGCTCAACAGAGTGAAAGGAAAGGGGATGTATTGAAAGACAGCCAGGGAATCAGAGCAAGGAAAAGCTCGCCTGGGATTAATGTTGCTACCCCAGCCACTGGCACCCTTATAAGCAGCCAGTCACCACCTGCCTGTCATGATAGCATGGAGAGGGAGGTCTTAGACCAATGCCATGTCAGACTGGACCAGCACTACCTGCTTCACTGATTCTCAGATGAGAAAATGAAGTCATAGAATGGGACAGCTGATATGAGTTGTGTTCATTAGTCCATTCATTCGTCAAACATCTGTTTGCCCTCTGTCATGTCCTAAGCGCTGGGCCATGTCTGGGGATGAAGACATATTTTGGGGACATGGTCCTGGCCTCTGGGAACCCCTGCAGCCATGAGCAGAATTGAGGCCCAGCCAAGCATCCAAGGATGAGAGGAGGAGGCAGTCTGTGTAGTCATCTCTTGCAAGAAGACTGGAATTGAAGAAGAGGGGAGAGATGAGAGGACAGGGTGAGGGGGGCCAAGAAAGGTTTTATTAGGTTAGGGGGACTGGGGCACATGGGTGATGTCAGGAGACGGATCCAGAGGAAAGGGAAAGAATGAAGACACAGATGCGAGGGTGATGACATATGTGCAGGGGCTTTTGAGTGTGGATGGGGAGGAATCAAGAAGTCATTGGAGGACTCCCCAGCAGTCCAGTGGTGCTTTCACTGCAGGGAGCTTGGGTTCGATCCCTGGTCAGGGAACTAAGATCCTGCATGCTGTGCAGTGCTGCCAAAGTTTTTTTTTTTTCTTTTTAAAGTCATTGGGAGGGATACTTGATTCGCAGGCAGAGATTTTTAGGATGGGGACATGGAGGGGGGAAAGTGTCCCTGGACATAGGGGATGAATCCTGGGGCCACAGGTGGTTGGGGACTGAGGAGGTGCTATAGACACAGCATGGCAGCCACAGGTCCTGGCTGGCCTTCCTGGTCTTTGGGTGTGGGGACAGGCCCTGGGGAGATGCTGGCACAGGCCAACTATAGCTAGGGTCATGGTGGTAGGAGAAGCTCTTTGGAGGAAGGGAGGGGTCTGAGAATCTGCCATGGGACCCAGCTAAGCAGGTCCTAACCAGATTTTCAGTTAATGTTCTGTTCTCTGCCAGTATCTCAATTAGCCCTTGAGTAGAAAGGAGTCATAGAGAGACTGGAAGAGCAAAATTTTGCCAGTGTATAGGTATCCTATCACTGTCCTCAAGGCTATACCTGAGGAATAAGGGGGTCTCCAGAGTGGTCACTTACCTAGACAATGGCATGGAGGGTAGGGTCTTTCTCACACCCTAATGACTGGGAGGAAGTGAGGTGTACAGAGGAAGGAAGAGGGCTTTTTCCCATCTTCTGAGAAGATGAAAGTTCCCATCTACAGGCCAGGCCACAAACATGGGGCATGATGGCACAGTAGACTTTCCTCTGCACCAACAATAGGAACGTGCAGACAGATGGACTGCAGATGTAACTGAGTGCCTGGGGTCTCAATTCTGGGAACCTGGAGCCAAAGACGTGGCCCTCAGCCTGAGAACCCCAGGTCTGTAGACTCAGGGACACAGCAAGAATGACAGTGGGGGCCAGGGGTGAAACAGGGCTAGCCCTGAGCCCTCCCAAGGCAGGGGGACACTTTGGGCACAACTTCAAAACCACCTCTATCTAGGTGTCACTGTCCATTGGCCAAGGGAACCTGAGACACAAAAGCAGATTGGAAAGACAGTATTTCTGGTTGTTGGGGGTGGTAGCCGTTGTTTGGTCTAAGCGGAGGCTTAAAAGGATCAGAGCACAAGGTCTCATGTGCCTGGTGCAGGGCAGAGACCTGCGCTTGGGGATTTGCTTCTCAGTCCTGTGTGTGTGTGTGTGTAACCTGTGCTGCAACAGTGACCTTGGTAGTACTTGCTGACACTGATTGGGTGCTTACCCGGTCCCCGGCACGGTAAGTGCTTTCCATCAAATGTTTCATGTAAATGCTTTCCATGAAATGTTTCATATACTCTTCCCAGATCTTAGGAGGTAGGTTTTCTTTTTATCCTTTTCCCACGTCTGAGTAATCTGAGGTGCTGAGAACAATTCCAGCACTCGCTCAAGGTCACACAGGTAATGAGTGGCGGGCTGGGAGTCAGACCCTGGCCTGTCACATTCGGTCCCCATGGTCTGACCACTTTGATGTGCTCACACACGAAATGGATGCTGAGGTGGGTGAGTGGCATGTGGAATCAGGGCTCTGAGGATGCTGGCGGGGAAGGGGTGCCTGTTCCAGGGTGTGCCTGCCGACTCGTCTGCCTCGTGGGCCCTCCTGGGCTCCTGAGGAAAGGCCTGGGCTGCTGGTGAAGGGGAGGCTGCAGATAGGAACAGTGAGGCCCTTGTGGTGCCGTGAGGTGTTGGAACCACGCTCATAATGAGGGGGAGGTTTGCAGAGCTGCCCAGAGGCCTTTCATCCGCTCCCTCTGTGAAGTCCTTGGGAACAGTCTGGGGCCCTGGTTTGAGGCCATCATTAGCACTGTGCTGTCTGAGACAGTCGTTCATACAACTCAGACAGCCTTTCCTGGCTCCCAGGAGCCAAAACACAATCTCCTCAGAGCTGGCTTACTGGCAGTCATGTAGAACGCTGACTTCTGTCAGTGTGTGTCCAGAGGCAGCAATCATGCCTGCTACCCCCCTACCAACATCGCCCCCACACCGGCATACCCTCTACCAAGCCCTGGCTGCAGCAGTAAGCCCAAATGACCCTCTGTCAGTCTGTCCACCTGTCCAGCCAGCCAACCCATTGTGACATGGTGGCACCCAGTAGTACACCTGGTTACCTGTCCATCTCATACTGAGTGTGAGGTTGGTACGCTGGCAGTATACCTGTTACCTATCCATCTTGTACCTGAGTGTGAGGTTGGTATGCTGGCAGGACACCTGGTTACCTGTCCATCTCGTACGAGTGTGAGGTTGGTACGCTGGCGGGACACCTGGTTACCTGTCCATCTCATACTTGAGTGTGAGGGAGCAGGGAGGCTCCCTCATCTCTGTATCCCTTCCGTGGTTCCCAGACTTTCTCCAGCACCAGCAACTGTGGAATCTGCTGCAGTGGCTGCGGGGTAAACAGGTATTCTCTAAGTGGAGGGGGCCACTTTGATTTACAGGGGTGCTGTTTGAAAAAGCTCCCAGTTCTAAGAATCCTGCTAGCAGGAAACACAGGGAAGTGGGGGTTCAGTGAAGAGCCTGTACAATCCTCCCGCCCCCAACTTGGCCTCTTTTACTCTCCAGCAACCTCCATGCAGCCTGGGTTCAGCAGCTCTGTTTCTCAATGTGTGTTCTAGGGAACACTGCATCAGAAACACAGGAGGAGATTGTGGTGCAGAGGAAAGACTCAGAATATCAGAACAGGCTCAGCCATTCATGAGAAATGCATGGCCAGAGGGAGGACTATACTCACCAGTGTGGAGCTGGAGCACTACAACTCCAGGCCTTGAGTGCCTTTCTTTTCTGTATCTGAATATCCAAGTGCCTTCCACGATTTGTCCTTGGGAGGAGGGGCCCTTTGATGCCCAGGTTGGGAAAATGAGGCATCGTGATGCTCAGATGAGGCAAATAGACCTGGCGCCATCAGTTATTAAACTTCCAGAAGGCTGTTTGAAAGAGGGTAATGATACCACAGTGCTCCATCAGAGAGACGGCACAGTATTTGTCCAATAAACACTTACGGGATATAAAAGGATTACAGTATTTGTCAAGGGGATGAAACACCAAGGATTGCTTTCTCATTTGAAATGTGCAATGGTTTGAATTGACATGAAGTTCTGTTGATAGGGAGGAGCTCATTTCTTAGGACTTGTTAATAATTACCCTGTCCCAAACCTTCTGCTTGGCTTCCCTGGTGGCTCACCAGTAAAGCATTCATCTGCATTGCAGGAGACTCGGGTTCAATCCCTAGGTTACGAAGATCCCCTGGAGAAGGAAATGGCGACCCGTTCTAGTATTCTTGTTCAGAAAATTCCATGGACAGAGGAGCCAGTCAGGCTATAGACCATGGGGAATCAAAAGTCGGACACGATTGAGCCACTATACCAAATCTACTCTAGAATCTTGAGGGGTGGGCCATCTTGGAGCGAATTTGTCTTTTCCCCAGACTTTCCATGTAACCTTTTGTGTACACACTGAAGTTTGGGAACTGTTCCCCAACCCAGTGGTTCTAAATAGGCTGTGTATTGAAATCACCTGGAGAGATTAAAAAATGAAACAAAACTAAAAGGATGCCTGGATCCCTACCTGCAGAGAATTTGAATAGGACTGGCTGGGGTGGGCCTGAGCATTTGTAGTTTTGTTGTTGTCTGCCCCCCAGTTGGCACTGGTGTGCAGCCAGGGTTGGGAACTTGGGTAAGCCACAGACTCAGGGACAGCGCCCATCTGTACTCTGTGTGTGTGTGTGAGTGTCTTCTGGGCCAGCTCCAACCCTCAGAGACATTTATGGCTTGGACCTGGGCTCACTCCAGGACACTGAGTGGTTCCCTTTGACTCCTCTGGTTGGCCAGCAGATAGGCATGGCAGCCTCTGCTGTGTTCAGAGGATCTTGCAGGAGTCCAGGAAAGAACCTGTATGGCATTGCCACTCCTGGCTGTGGGTCAGACAAGTCCCTCTGAAGGAGCAGAGGGCAACAGCTGCATCTGGAACCAGCCCATCCTGGGGGTGTTCCGATTATCAAATGGTGGAGGACAGCCTGGGGGAGCAGCACCTGATAGTGGGTGCCACAGAAACACGAGCCTGACACTTGGCATCGACTTCTGTGTATTAGTGGAAGAGCCAGCGGAGCCCTCTCCTTGCCCGCCGACCACCCCCATGGACACTCGCTCACACAGGGTGCCTGTTTTCTCACTATTTAGAGCTCTGTTCCTCCTGGATCCCAGATTAGGAAGATGTTCTCCTCCAGACACGCTGCCCCCATGCAGAGATGGTCAGTTTATTTTCCATCTTTTATTAATCACAGCCACATGTAGCTGTTAAACAGGGCTTCTGACTCCCAGTTAATATTTTTCCACCCTGAGTCTTCTAGAGATCAAACTCAAAGCCAGGGAATTGGGTCCCTTCGTTGTGCATGTTCTTATTGCTGGGCCTTCTTGTAACAGTTTGAAGGCCTCAGAACATCCTGCCCAGGCCCCACTTCTGAGATCAGATGAGATGGGGTGCGTTCAAGGTGGTGTAGCCATAGGTCAGGTCTCAAGTCCTGTCTCCCTCTCACTTCTGGCCTCTGTGTTCCCTTCAGCAAATCCCTGAATCTTTCTAACGGAATGAATGGTTTTGCCACTTTCTCTCCCCAGGGAAATGAGACACTTGAACGCATGAGCCTGTGAGGTTCCAACCATTTTTAGTTAGTGACCCTTTCTTTCAAGAGTTTTCTATGCACAATTCTAGGAATTTAGGACTCAAAGCATTATGGTGAATGGACCTCAGGCCTCCCTTCCCCCCAACACAGGGTCCACTTTCCCCACGGGGATCCACAGAAGCTCTTGAAAACCACTCTTAACTAGGTTAATTGGGGGGAGGGCATCTTCTCTCCTATGGGGGATTCTACATCAAAGTCTTGGGAAAGTAGTTAGGTGGTGTGCACACTTTGAAAAAGTATTCCCAAATGGCCATTATTTTTTGTTTTCCATTGTGATAATTTATTTTCAAATTTCAAGGAATATGAAAGTAGGAATTTTTAATATTTATGGAAAGGAGACATTGATTTGTAAAAGGTTGCAGTCCATTGATCTAGATCATTGTTCTACAAAATGCTGGTCACAGCCCATTAGTAGGTTATAGAATCGGTTTCCTAGTTCATAAGCAACATTTGATGAGACTCGCCGCTGGGTCTTCGTTGCCGTATGCGGGCTTTTTCTGGTTGTGGGGGTGGGGCTGCTCTCCAGTAGTGAGGCACACGCTTCTCGTTGTGGGGGCTGCTCTGGTTGCAGAGCACAGGCTCCAGGGTGTGCAGGCTCGGTAGCTGTGGCGCATGGGCTTAGTTGCCCCGAGGCATGTGGAATCTTCCTGAACCAGGGGTCAGACCTGCGTTCCCCTGTATTGGCAGGTGTATTCTTAACCACTGGGCCATCAGGGAAGTCCCCAACGTTTGTTGTTAACAAAATATTGTAGCAAAAAATAGACTATACCAGAGTTAATCACATATAGTAAAGCTAAAGACTGTTTCGTAAATTGTGGTTTCCCTTATGTGTGTTTGCGTGTATATACTAGACTTAAATGTAGTGAGTTATAGTCAAAAGAGGCCAAGAACACTGGTCTGGATGGATGGTTCCTGTGGTCCTGGATGGATGGTTCTTCAGGCCCTGACTGCCCCATGTCTGCATCTGGGAGCTCTCTGACCTGTGTGCTCAGCTGTGCACTCTCAAAGAATGCAGGGAGACACGGGCTCAGAGGCAGGACTTCTGGGCAGGGTGAGCCCCTCACCCCAGGAGAGCCCAGCACCCCCACACGTCCATCAGTTCCATTCCTCCTACCTGGGCCTAGAAGAGGGAAAGCTTAATGTGGCACTGACCTTGCCCAGTTCTATGGTTCAGGATGCTTACTGTGGTATATCTTATACAAGACAAGTGGTGTACATGTGTGAGGAGTCTGGGGGCCTCCTCTTCGTGACCCCCAACAGTGGAGGGTCTTGTCACCTCCAGGTCTCTCTCTGGTTTGTGGAGTCTGCCTTCAGGATCCTGCCTGAGCTACACTTCTCAGCCTGACACTCTGGGTTGTCTTGCTAAGATGCTCGCCCACTGGGCCATGAGCAGAGGGCAGCTGGAGGATCAGCTCCCATGCCATGAGGAATCCATAGGGTCTCCCCCAGAGTAACAGCCCCCTAGGAAGGGAATCCCCGTGTCCTCACCCCTGGGCTGCACATGCGACAGACCAACCTGGCAGGAAAAGTCTCTGCCTTCCACCCAGCTCCCCAGTCAGACCGATCCATCCTGATTCAGAGGCTCTCACATTTTGGCACTGGGCTCCCCTACTGCCGTGTGGCTCTCCCGATTCTCCTGACTCTCCTCGCCCTAGCAGGAACAGGGGGAGGAGCAGGGAGCAGAGCCTGGCCTTCCCCAGGCACCTCACCTCAGGGTACCAGCGGGCTCTGGGTCCTCCTGTCCCATTAGGGAAGGTATAGGAGCCTTCCCTATAGCTCCCTGTTCTCAGTTACTCTGTCTCCCTGACTCTGGTGGGAAAGGTGAGAAAGCAATGAGCAGCCACCTCATAAATGCCCCACTGTTTTCTCATAGTTCTACGCTAGCACCCGGCACAGTACCTGCCCATAACTGTAGCAACCTTTGCCAGTGATCATGTAGCACATAGAATGTGAGAAGCTGTCTTATTAATTTATTCAGTCCCCACGAGGAAGCAGGCAGTATGATTATCCCCAACTTACCACGTTAGGAAACCAAGGCACAGAAAGGTTAAGTGACTTATACCAGGTCACACAGCTAATGAAGAGTGAAGCCATACTCCAGCTGTGTGGCTCAGAGGTCCTGTACTTCCCTGCCAGACCAGGCTATCTCTGCACAGTTGCATCTCAATGCAGTTTGTTGATTAAGTGAATTAACTTTCATTTGTACCTCCAAATGCATAGAGTTTAATTTCCCCCTCTCTGTGGGTACCCAGAAAAGGTAGGGCAAGCCCCTGTGTCTTTTTCAGTGTGCCAGGGCCCACCACGGGGCTTCTTTTTAAGCCACCCATCCAGAGGAAAGGGCATTAGAGTTGGGTGCATCTCCTTCTTGAAGAGAAGGATATGCTCATGGATCCGTTAGAGGCTGTGCATCCCAGTGCCCTCTCTGGTAACCCACCAAGCGTGAGGTGTGGCATGGAGGTAGAACCTGGACACCCTAGGTTCTCTGAGCGGACCTTTCATCCTCAGATCTGAGACTGAGAAGCTGGGGCCTCCCAGAAAGGCTGGCTTGCCCCCCACTCCCGTCCCTCCCAACCCCTGTGATCCTTTCTGGGTGAAAGAATAGGCTTTGTCTTGCACTTTGAAAAGCCATTAGGACAGCAAATGCTCCTGATTGTGGAGACCCCTGAAGGAAGTTCGGACCCTGTTGGTAATCCTGAGGTGTACTGTAGTGGTCTTGCCTGACCCTGTGCACGAGGCGGGAGCCTGGATGCTCTCCAAGGCCCCCGGCTGATAGAGATAGATAAATGTGGGACCCCTATTCACTGTGTCCAGACATGTAGACTTTCTTTGTCTGAAGCCCTTGGTTCTTTTATCTGACTCAGAGTTGAGCCCACCTCTGTCCTCTGCCTTAGGTGCCCATTTACAGGGTTGGTATATTAAGAATTTACCAGATGGAAAGGTCTACTTTTTTCCCCCTTTCAAAATCACAGGCATAACGTTCTTTTTTTTTTTTTTTTTTTTTGCACACATTCTGCTGGACACATGCTGCATCCATAATATAGAACGTTGAGACATCATAAAGGTTTTCACATCTTTCATGTGATAAATATTTTTACCGTCATGCTTGAGAAATGGATTTTGTTTGAAACGGCCTATTTCCTTTGATGGGTTCTTTGACATGGATTCAAAGCCTTTCCTGGTCCTGCAGGAGCCTGGGGTTGGGAGGCCCTGTTTGTTAACTTTTTTCGAAGGACAAATCCACTTCTCTTCACTGAAATACAGCCTTGGCTGCCAGGGCTGGGAGATTTACGACTCAGAGCAACCATGAAAAGATGTCCAGGGAACCAACAGCTGCTGGGAGTGGTGGCGCTTGGCCCTGGGGCCCCCACAGCCCGGGCACCCAGGAGCCTGTGAGCACACCCACCCCGGCCCTGGGTCCTATGGATCCTTCTCCACTGGCAACTGCGCTTAAAGATGCAAATGTGGCTGTTGAACCAGAATGCAACCCCATAATATTTCTTCATGCAAGTTTGTTTTTACAAGTGTTCTTCTCTCATCTTTGAAATGACATATTTTTAATGGTCTTCCACCATGCGGTGAGCAGCCTCTTGGGACTAGAGAAATCTGTTTTCAGAACGAGCCTTTGTAGGCTGCTGTGGGCTGCTGTGAGTCTGTGTGTCTGTGTGCGTGCGTGCGCATACGTGCACCCCTGGATAAGGATACAGCTGGTGATAACTGAGCAAAACAGGAAGCCTGCTCTCCTCTGGGAGCCTGGTTAATAGTCCCGGGCTCTGGTGATTAATATCCTCTCCCTCCACACCTGCAGTGCTGCTCTCACCTCCCTGCCAGCCTGACGTATAGGCTGCAGGTGCGTCTGCAGATCTAGACCTGGGCACCAGCCTTGGTGAGGAGTATCTGAGGGAGAAGCTGCTCTGTCCAAAGCTCAGGCTCTAGGTTTTGGCGGCTTCAGAGGTACTGAGTAGACTTGGGGGTCCAGCAGGTTGTCTGTCCCTAGCACCACTTTGCAGAAATCCTCAAGGGTAGTAGAAGATGCACTGAGAAGCAAATGAGGGCACTCAGGGGTTTGATCTACTTACATGGTCCAAGAATCAGCTGCTACCGAGCTGTGTGACCTTGGGCAAGTCATTTTAACCTCTCTGGACCTTAGTTTATTTATAAAATAAAATATTTGGACTAGAGACCTAAGGATACCATTGAATATTCTGCTTCACCAATTCCCATGTGAGCTGAACTATCTTAGAATCATGTGAAAGGGTCTTAGAAATCATTGCATCCCACCCCATTAAGCTTACCCAAGAGAAAACTAAGGCCTGAACAGAGGGAGGGACTTGCCCGTTCTCAGGATGAATAAGCTGCAGAGTCAGGGTTGGAAGGAAGCCTGTGACTCCCGTCACCTCTACAGCCTGGTTCTCAGAGTGGGGCCCCTCCAGCAGCTGCAGCATCCCCTGGGAATTTGTTAGAAATGCACATTCTCAGGTCCCACCCCAGACCTGCTGCTACATCAGAAACCCTGAGGGCGGGGCCCAGCATGAGCCATAATGCAACAAGCCCTCTAGGTAAGTCTGATGTTCATTCATGAAGGGGAACCACTGCCAGACAGCACACGGCTGCCCCTTTAAGACCAGAAGAAAGACACTGGAAACCCACAGGCTTCCAGAGAGGCTGAGACCAGAGAGAAGAGGGTAAAGTAATATTACAGAGGACAGGGGCACACTCTTCCCAGCTTACCTCAGGCTGCAGGTTTCCCAAAGCAAGGACTCTCCGGTAGCCTGTCCCACACCTAGGAGCTGCAGCTGTTGCAGGAGGTCTGAAGCTGGTCCAGGTTGTAGACCGTCTTGCTGCAAAGGAGCACATTTCTTTCTGCTGGTCAAGCCCAGCTGTTCCCATCTGCGGATTTGTGCCAGAAGAAGCATATCACTTTAACGTCAACAGGGTCACCCACTAGTTCATCCCAAGAATTGATGTGTGGAAACTGTGTTTTATGTGTGAATGGTGAGGTGTATATTTAGTAGAAGTCTGGGTGCTCAGCTCCAGGCTGTCAGCTCTCAGGAGGAAAAAAAAAAAGATGATATGTGCTTCAGAGTTCATTATATCTCCTAGGCAGAATTCTAGGTTTAAAGGGTTGTTTTAAAGTAGCACATAATGGCACCTATAAATCCTCGTTCCTAAGGTACGTACATTTGTCACTCCCTAAAATGAGTTTTTCACATGTTCTTTATGTGGTTGGCTGAGAGCATAAGAACTTGGACCTTTAATGGCTGCTTTCATTCTGCATAATTTCTAATCAAGTCCATTTCCATTTCCATGAGCGTGGATGCACACGCTAAGCTCTGGCTGTCCCTACCTGCCTGGCTGTCTCAGCTGTGAGCTCAGCCACACCCAGGCCCAGAGCCCACCCTATAGGGGGTAGAGGGCATGGTGGTCCCAGGCTGGCAAGGAAGCTGGTGTGAGATTTGTCTGCCTGCCAGAGGCCATCACACAGTATCTGGAGTCAGATGAGTTCTTGTTCCTTGTCTGCCGGGTCAGCCCAGAATGAAATCACTAGTGCGTCTCCCTAGACCCCTGACTCATTCTCTAGTTTCTTGTTGGGACCCGTCACACTTCCTGAATCCCAGCCTTCTCAGATCCTTCCCAGCCCCTCCCAGGAGGGCAGGCCTGATTCCTCTGTCCTCTATTTCTGGCCTTGCTCAGGATCCTGTTCTCAGTGACTTGAACACCCAGGATCATAACTACCTTGGTCCTTCCCAGCTGAGGCTGAATTAGGTGGGCTCAAGTAGTGTCCCATGAGGCCAGTACAAGGAGAGTAAGAGTGGGCCCTCATACAATAAGCCTGAGAGGTGTGTCATAGCCAGTGTCCTGGAATTGGATGCTCTTGACCGGCAGGCAGATGCTAGCTAACATTCACCCAGCTAACAAGCTGCCAGGCTGTGCTCTGAGTGTTGGACACACGTTCCCTTCTCCGTTTCTCACAACTACCCTACAAGGTTGGTATTGTTATCCTATTTACAAGTGAGGAAACTGAGGCACAGAGCAGTTATGACCTGGCTTAGTAGATGCAGCAGCCAGGGGCCAGAGCTGACCTGCTGCCTGCTATAGAAATTCTCTTTCTGGAACAAGGCCACACCCACTCACTTACATATGATCTGACTGCTTTCAAGAGACCAGGGCAGAGTGGAGTAGTTATAACCAATACCTCGTGACCTGAAAACCTAAAATACTCACTGCTGGTCCTTCCCAGACAGACTCTGCCAGCCCTCGCATTACATCATACTGCCTCTGACGACTCCCGTGAAATCTAACGCAGATGGTTTTAGGTATCTGCCAGTATGCAATTTCTCAGATTCCCAGTTGTGAAAACTCCCAAAACAATAGAACTGCAGCTTCAGGGAGTTTTGAAAGCCAGAGTTTGGGTAACCAAATTCACCAATTCAAAGCACAGCAGCGGAGGCAGGGCCGGCAGTGAGGAGCCAGTTGGGGACGAGGATGGTTCAGTCAGAGCTGGTGGGGAAGAAGCAGGAGGCAGGAGGGCAGTGGCCTCGGCACATGCCTTGCACCTCCCGGGCTGTTGTTCGCTGTTCATTAGCTGGTGCGTGAGGGAGGCAGGGGCAGGGTGGCTTCAAGGTCAGGGACGAGGCTCCCAGCCACCTGCTGCCCTCACGTGCACCTGCCTCCTTTGCAGAACCTGACTGGCAGCCCTGCCCTGGCTTCCTGGGTGTGTGTCCCCTCGTGCAGGCCCAGAGCCATTTCAGGGAGGAGACAACCGCTATGCTGAGAGCTGGCACATGGTTTCAGCGCTCAACATATGTGAGCTGTCATTCCTTTGCCTCTCAGGGTTCCAACCCTGAGAGCAGAGTATTAGAATCACACCTTTATAAAGAGCAAAACCCACAGTGATGGAACTCTTACTTAGTAAGGCAGAATAATGTGCCCCTCACAAAGATAAGTACATCCCAATCTCTGGAGTCTGTGAATGTTACAAGATATGGCAATGGGGAGTTAAGGTTGCAGATGGAATTAAGGGTGCTCATCAATTGACCTTAACATAGGGAGTGTCCGGGATTATCCAGGTGGGCCCAGTGTAATCATGGGGTCTTTCAAAGTGTCAAAGGGGATCAGAAGTCAGAGGGATGCCATGTGAGAGGAATCCCACTGTTGTTGGCATTGGCCATGAAATCAGAGGGTCATGGGCCAAGGACAGCAGGTGGCCTCTAGAAGCTGGAATGGTGGATTCAAGGATTCAAGAATTGTCCTCTAGGACATGCAGAAAGGAACACAGCCCTGCCAATACCTTGATTTTATCCTAGAGAGACCCTGTCAGACCCTTGACCTCCAGAACCACAAGATAATACATTAGCATAAAGTTACTAAATTTGTGGACATTTGTTATGGCAGCAACAGGTAACAAATCCACTGACCGGGAGTGTGACAGTTTGCTAAGCACTTTACTGATGCCACCAGCAAGCCTTATCTTCACAGTTAGCAAGAGGTTTTATTATTCCCATCACAGACAAGCTGGCTGAGGTTCAGGGAGATTGATGAAGGTCAGACAGCCCATCTAGGGCAGAGCAGAGGCTGTCCCTTGCCATACAGGCCTGGCCCTGCCTGGTCAGGAGGCCTTCTGTGGAAGCCACTCCCCTTCCACACAGTGCTCTTCAGGTGCCAGAGGAAGCTCTCCCTGTGTGTCTTTTCCACAATGGATAAAGTCGTTCTGCAGAGGCCTCTAATGGTGTGGGGCCTGAGACTGTCAGAGCTCCTTGCTTCTGATTATCTCCAAGCTCTTTCCTGCCAGATCCCACTTCCTTCTCTCAGCCATTCTTAGGATTCCTGGAAAAGAAAGCCGAATTGTGGGGGCAAAAGAACTTCAGCTCATGTTGTACTACATCTCTAGAATTGGAGAGGAGGGGAGACACTCAACTCAACACAGTACTTTGCTTCCTTATTATTAGGACTTTCAACACATCAAAGGATGTTTTTAAAAACCTGAAGATCTCCCCTTGGGAGCCCAAGTACAAGTGGAGGCCTGATGTCTTCCTTTTCGAGGAGTAAAAAAACCATCATGGTGATGTGCGCAAGTCCTCCTTTTTCTCTCCAGTAGAACCCAAACACTGGGTCCATCTCACAGCGGGAAACGAGGATTTGCCCAGTGTTGGAGGGGAGGATGGACTGAGGCTTCCTGCCTCTTAGGACCACCTGTTTCCCACAGGATCTCGGTGCCTCCCTCTAGGGAGGAGAGGCCCAGGGGCACCACTTTGGATCCAGGGCTGGGTGTTGGAAGAGAAGTGGGGAGGACACACATCCTGGAGTGCGGAGGTGGCACTGCAGAGGGCAAGCTGAAACAGTCGGGACTAGCGGCTGCTGTTCTGGGGTGAACCACCCCATGTGTGGAGGTGTGAATCCTGCCTCATCAGTATTGCTCCCATGGACTGGCTTTGAGGCTCTGAAGACACTTCCCCGGCTTCCGGGCTTCTTGGGTGAGGCCCAGGCATCAGGCTGTTAAAGTGGGAACAATGGTCCTTTATCATCAGCAGGGAGCCAGCCAGCAGGTGATACTGAACACCAACAACATACATTTCTGGATATTCAATTAGCCCTTTTCTTTTTAACCCCAAATAAAGCATACAACATGACATCTCAAGAATGGAAGAAAAGTTTTCTAGAAATCACTTAACTGTACTTTTGAAACAGGTGAATCTTATGTAAATTACACCCTAATAAAGCTGTTAAAAAAAAAATAAAAGGAGTGGAAGGAAAGGAAACTGCTTTAAGAATTCTTATCTGGATATTCAGCACTGCTGGCTCCATTATTTCATGCTTAGAGTTCATCCCTCCAAAAGCCGACTTCACAGCGGCTCCCCCCACCAGCCTGGCAGTCTCTTCCTGTTCCACAACCAAGGAAATGCAGACTTGAAGGGCTGGACTGTGGATCTAATCTAGAGAAAATGAAGAACAGACCTAGGAGAGTGGGAGAAGGGGCCCCCAGGACACTCCGGGAGGAGGACAAGGTGACAGGACCGTCTATGCCTGTCCCTCAGATGTCCTTTAGACATAGGGCCCCAGTGCACACAGCAGGCAATTACCTGGGACATTGGCCTGCCTGCTTCCTCCCTGCCTCCCTGTCCCTGGACTCTGGATCTCACCACCAAACACCAAAGCTTCAGCTCTGAGCATGGCCTGAGGGCAGAAACCGAAATAGCAGGCTATAGGACTGGCTGCAGGGCAGAAGGCAGGCCCTCTTGCCACCCACCCTCAAAGTCTTCTTAACTCTGCCTTGAAGAGGGGCATATAGGAAACTGAGGAAAACCATTAAAAAAAAAAACAACAAACAAGAGGGCTCCACTGCTTTGCTGGGGAAATATTCCCCAAAGTGCCCACATGGAGGGATCAGAAGCAGAGCTGCCACTTCCAGTGAGCACCTAGTCCAGCTTGAGCACCTGGCTAACTGGTCCTTAGCGAAGTGGGCCTTATCCCAGGTGGTCAGTCTGTCCCCCAGCAGCGCTTGGCCAGTCCTGCTTTCCAGCCCCAAATCACTTTGACCTCCAGCAGCGATCGTGCAATGTGACCCCTTCTGTTGCTATTTTAAGATTCATCTTAAAGTCCAAGGAGCAGAGTCGGGCTCAGGGAGAGGTCTGGGCTACAGCCTTTTCTGCAGCTCCTCCAGCCTCAGAGTTTCCACTGAAGGGCGTGGCGGGAGTGGACAAAATGGCTCAGCTTCAAAAGACAGGGATCCCCAAGAACGTGGTTCTAGAGAGGACAGGCCATCATGGTAATGTCTGCTTCACTCCAAGACCCATTTTCTTTCTACTCCATCGTGCAGTCTTGGCACCGACCAGACAGGCAGAAGCAGCTGGGAGAGCCTTCACTCGGGCTGCTCCCTGAAGCAGCCCTCCTCACACAGGTATTCCTCCTGCTTTCAGCATCAGCGGCTTTAGAGGCCTCACGGGCCTTGACTGGGTCTCCAGATGGCCTCCTTGTGCCTGGTTGGCGAGCTGGGGCTCAGGCTCAGAGCTGCAGCCTCGGGTACATTCATTGCTTGGAGCTTCGCAAGCTGCTTTCCTGCCCCAATTCCCTCCTGTCTCTGTGAATTAGCATGGAGGCTGTCAGGACCTGCATTTGCAATTCTCCGCTCTCATTAGTGGGCTGCATGTCAGGCTCTGTGGGCCTATCTCTGGGACCATATCGTGGCATTTCCTGGATGCCTTCTGTGATCACTGACAGAACTTTCTGGAAAACAGGTCATGCGTGATGAGGCCTGGGCACTAACATGGGGAACGGATGAGCTGAGTGAAAGGTCTCCAGAAACCCATTTCTTTTTCACAGAGGCCTCCCAGGAAGTGCTCGAGCAAGAAATAGTCAAATTGTACTTAACTAGCAAGGCACAGCTTGCCTGGAGAATCCCAGGGACGGGGGAGCCTGGTGGTCTGCCGTCTATGGGGTCGCACAGAGTCGGACATGACTGAAGCGACGCAGCAGCAGCAGCAGCAGCAAGGCACAGACACTAACCAGTTGATGTAAATGCTGGTCACAGTGTGGAGCAGCTGGGGTGGGGAGGCAGAGCAGGCATACACCTTTCAGTTGCTGACTGGTAGAAAGATCTGGATCATTCCAAGAAAAGGGCCAGAGCAGCTGGGGTAAGAGGGCCACGTGGAGGGCCTCAGGGAAGCAGCTGTTTACCAGTGCTGTGAAGGTATTTCAGTGGGTTAACAGCTGCTGTGAACCAGTGCAGACCAACTTCAGCAGCCTCTCAGGGCCTGGAGTGCCTCTAGTCCTCAGGCCAGACAGTGTGTCTCTCCCACGACACGGAGGCCGGACTGTGGTCAGGAGTACAGTTTCAGCATCAAGCTCATTCCTGTCTCTGAGCTTCAGTCTCCTCTCATCTGTGATGGGAATGATAGCACCTACATCATGGGACCACTGTGATGGCCTGGTCTTACCACTGGGCAGGGCCAGTGCAGTGGAATTGGGGTACAGTGTATGAGGGGATCAGCTTCAGGGGCAAGGTTTTGCAGTAAACACCCAAGATTAGCCTGCAGTCCCCTCCTTATTGGACCTCAAATAATTTTTGAATGGCACTTGGCCACTTTGGACAGAACCTTTGGCGATGGCTGGCAAGAGGCACCTTGGCATATGTGCTTGAAGGTTCAGAAACTATTTCCAAATCACATGGCCATTCGGGCCTTTTGGACTTGCCGTCTGTGTTGTGGTTCTTCCTTCCCCATTCACTGGCCGTCCCAGGCCTGCTGAGGTCGTGGCAGCTCCAGTTCTTGTTCTCTAGTTTTGGCTCTGTTAGAGCCATCTGTCCAGGGGCCAAGAAGGACCATTGTCTATGGGAGGTCATGAGCAGAGAGGGGCAGAACATGGCACTGCCTCCCTCAACCAATGAGTCTCCAATGAGTGTCCTCCATGAGTCTGGCCCCACTGGGGGCCCCCTCCTGCCCACAGCACATGGTTGTTCATAGTGAGTCAGGGGAGGCAGAGGAATAGCTCTCCAGCCCGGGCGTTACCCAGGTGCCGCTTGTGCCCTGTGTGTGACTGTCTAGTGAAATGGCCCTTCAGTGTTCCCTCTCAGCCTGCTTCTCCCTAGGACACAGACGAGCACATTGCTGAGTGAGGAGTGGGCTAGTACCACAGCCTGTGTGCTGTACTGTGAACCCTCCAAACACTGGCTCAGCCACCCGGCTGAGTTCCTTGTGTTCTCCTCATTTGGGCCATGAATGAGCTCTCCCAGGGGGTCACTCAGCCCCCTGAATATACACATCTCTCAGGTCACCCCTTCCGTGAGTCAAGAGTGAACCCCAGCAGGGGCCATGGCCCATGTCTGCCCCTTGGGGACACCTGATCATTGGGTGAGAGATGTCTGTGGGTCTTGCACCTCACCAGATGTGTCTGGACACCTCCAGACCCCAGCGGAGGACCCAGCCCAGGCACTTCCCTGGGGCCTCTTTGTCACTCTAACTGTGTCAGACATGGTCCTTCTTATAGGTCTGCTTTCTTACTGGAGAGTGTGGGGGGTTGAGTCTAGGACTGGTTAATGGGAGGCCACTCTGTCGCCCTTCATCTGGGGCTGCACAGCAGCAGCATCTTCCAGAGCTGGGACCTCAGGGCAGGGCTATTCATCTTCCTCATCTGAGCTCAAGAAGTGTCAGTGGAGGAACACCCTGGCGGGCTGTGGGGCTGTGTGTGTCCTTAGCCACTGCCGCCCCCATGCTAATATTTATTATGTGCTGGGCACCATGCTAAGCTCTCACATGGACCTTCTCATTGCCAATAGTCTAAGAAGAAGGTACTATTAGTACCCATTCCACTTTCCAGATGAGGAACTCAGGTGCAGCTAAGCTAATCTGGTAAATGGCAGAGCTGGAGTACACATTCTGTCTCTACAGCCAGTGCTCCTAAGGAAACAAAATGAATGGATTAGCAGAGGCAAGTCCTCTTTACCTAAGAGGTGTCAAATGTGAGGTGTAAGCAGGGGTCAGCATACTTTTTCTTAAAGGGCCAGAAAGTACATGTTTTCCACTTTTCAAGCCATATGGGTCTCTGTCATACTCTGCCTTTGTTGTCCTAAAGCAATATAGCTAAATATAGAGCAAGTGAATATCATGTGTTACAATAAAGCTTTATTTATGTAAAAGATGGCTCCGGATTTGGCCCTCAGACCATAGTTTGCCACTTCACAGTGTAGAGGAAAGCTTCAAGGCCCCTGACAAACTGGGTGACCTCAGATCAGTCCTTCAACTTCTTCATCTTTGGTTTTCTCATGTCTAGTAACTAACCACCATGGGGTACTTATTAACTGATTTGTTTTGAAATGATGGACTGATCTCCTCGTAAGAGCCACATGCTCTGCTGGGAGCCAAAGATACAGCAGGGAACAAGACAGATGTCCTCCTGCCCTCATGGGATCCAGCCTTGAGCACGACAGAGATAACCTTGGGTAAAGACATCAGCCAGCACTGCTTGACTCAGGCAGAAATTCACCAAATATACCTCCTCTTCTCCCTGTCCTGCCCCTGACTTATCATTCAGAACCCACTGCTATCAAATTTGTTGTCCTTTGTACCCACACTGAGTAAAAAGGCCAAAGCACGTGTTGGGATCCAGGACTTTAATATGTTTATAATCCATTTTTATGCAGTACCGGTCTAATTGTGAATCATAATTTTTTCATTAAATGACCTGATTTTACTTGATAATATCCGTTTAGGTATGTGAGAGCAGTAAAACTCCATTTGTGTTAAATATTATATGTATGATTCAGTTGGTTCACTCATTTGGATTTTTACTACTCCTGAATTCAAACGAATGAACCATCCATCTTTTTAGAAATAACAAGGACCTTCAGGATCAGGTGAGCCCTATATTTCCTTTCAAACACACCAAGTCGAGGGGCCAAGGGCAGCCTGAGCTCTGGGATGGAGCTTTGAGCAGCACCACAGTCCCAGAAGTTCTTGCTTTGTCATAGAAATGCGCACGTAATTCGCATTTTACTCCTTTAAATATCCTAATATGTTTAATATATCTGAGTTTACTTCTGCATCCTTAAGGGAAATTGGTAACTGAGATGACAGGCAGTGTTCGTCTTTGGAATTCACCTGTATCCAGCCCTTTGCTCTGTAGAGGCGGTGAAGCCTAATGGTTAGGACCGCTACCTTGGGTCACAGACAGCCTCAGATTGCATCTTAGCTACTTCACTTCCTTCTAAGTGAACCAGGTCAAGGTTCTTATCCCCTGTGTGCCTCATGTTCACTATCTCTAGAATGGTGACAGTGGCAGTCCCCACCCTGTAGGGGGAAATTAGTTGGTATGTGAAAAATGCTTATGGCAGAGCCTGACTCATGGTAAGCACTCAGCAAGTGCTAGCTGTGATGGTTATCCCAGGAGTTACATGGACCTCCAGTGTGAGTATGTGCCCAGGTCATGGCCCCCGAAAAGCAGAGGTGCTTATACATGTTCAGCCAGCGCCTGCGAGACCCAGCTCCCTGGGCACGCGTTTCGGTGTCTCCCTGACCACAGTGTCTGGCACTGGTGTGCTCACTCTGCTTGCAGACTCGTCCGCTGTCTGATTTGCTGTGACAGCCCCTCTGCCCATGTCATCCTTTGCGCAGCTCCAGTGATGGGGCTTCCCCCCCAGGAGCACCCCTTCTGTGGCAGGTGTGTCCTGGGTGCTGGAAGTGTCCCCTCTTATTCTCAAGCCTCCTCCTCTTTCCAAATGGACTCTTCCAAGAATCTGTCCGGAGGAGGTGGTGCTAAGTGCTGTGGCATGCAGCGCTGAGCTCTCCAGCCTTGAAGACCAAGGGGCCCTAGCCCTTTGCCCGTCTCTAGACTGTGCCTTTAAGTTACCTGACATAAGTGGGTTTGCATCTACTGGCTCCATGTAGACAGCTGAAGGGACTTTGGCAAGTGTCCTAAGCCTGCCTCTCCTGTTCTGAACCCTCTTCTGCTTCCTCCTGGTCCCTGTCTCATTCCAGGCTCCATCTCTTACTTACATCATGTTTATGAACATGAAAGGCCAGTCCAGTGGCCTTAGCATCCCTGTCCAATTTCTCTGATTGCTGACCTTAAATGGTGGGCCTGACTACCTGTCCCTTGGAATGAGTTCCATAGTCCTGACCAGTCAGCCTGTGTCCTGGCAAGACTTACTCACTAACCCTGTAAAAGAGGCACTTGACCCACCAGGCTGCCCTTGCTATAGCAACCCTGAGTCCCATTTATTGTGCACTTACTCTGAAACAAGCGTTTCATGGACATTATTGCATGTAATCCTCACATATCTCAGGAATGAGGGGAGGTATTATTATTAATATCCCCACATTGACTTGACTTGACTTGAAGTCGCTCAGTCGTGTCCGACTCTTTGCAACCCCATGGACTGTAGCCTTCCGGGCTCTTCAGTCCATGGAATTTTCCAGACAAGAGTACTGGAGTGGGGTCCCACATTACAGGTGGGAAAATCAAGGCAACAAGAGGTTGAGTGTTTGCTTATGGTCATGTCGCCAATGAATAGTGGGGCAGGGATTTGTTTGAATCTGTGTCTATATAAACCCAAGCCTCTGCTCTTATAGGTAATAATACCCCCTCCATTTTCTTGGAAATTTCTAGGAGAACCATGAATTCTCTTCATCTGGTGTGAGCATTGCCCCTAGAAAATCTACCAGAGATCCAATGAACAGTGTCCAGATTGTGTGGAGGTTTCGGGATGGTCTGTCTATCTGCTGTGCCAACGAGCCCCTATCCTGGTGGTCAGAGCCTGAAGCAATAGAAGGCAATCTGGCCGAGGGTCCTAGCAGTTAGGTGAATGTCATAGGGTGCAGCCAGGAAGCTCTCAGCAGGATCAGACAGTGGAGAGAGAGTGGACTGGCAAGAACTGGGCAAGGGAGCAGGCACTCAGCTTGGGGATCCTGGTGTGGGACAGTTTAGGACTAACAGAGAATAGGGGTGTGATCTGGGGAAAGAGAAGCAGAAACCCCATTCAAGGGCTGGGACCGGCATCTCTCATGAGAAGGCAGACTGGGAAAGGAGGAGGTTCTGACATAAAGCCATGGGGCATCAGGATCACGTCCATTGGCTCCCCCTCAGACTCTGCTGGGTGCATTTCTATATCCATTGTGTTAGTGGTTGTTGGCTGGATGAATGGATGTATGGAAGGATAAATGAACTCAGGGGAGCATGACGATTCTATTCCCCCTCACCCCCAGAGTTGGGGCTAACTAAGATCGTTTTATCCAAAGCAATGGTGAGGAAGGGTAAGGGGTTGTCATGGCATATGCAGGAGTGTACTCTGACCCACTGTCTCCTTATCCCTTCTTTCTCCAGAAGCCCCCGCCAAACCTGAGGAGGCAGAGGCTGAGCCCTTCACAGACTCCTCTCTGTTTGCACACTGGGGCCAGGAGCTCAGCCCCGAAGGCCGGCGTGTGGCCCTGAAGCAGTTCCAGTACTACGGCTACAACGCCTACCTCAGTGACCGCCTCCCCCTCGACCGGCCCCTGCCTGACCTCAGACCCAGTGGGTGAGCAGAGTCAGCAGCCGGGCCCTTGTCGACCGGCCCGCGGGGAGGCGGGGTCCCGGTGGTGCTGGGGACAGAGCCAGGACTGGGTGTCCCGACTCCTGATCTCTTCCCAGCTTTAGCTTAGGGTCCTCCCGCCTCGGCCTGCACCGAGCAAGTCACTCTCACTCTCCTCCTCCAGCCTCAGTGTCTCCATCCGCTAAGCAGGGAGAAGGCTTTCTTCCATTAGAAAGAAATAAGAAATTTTGAGGATTAATAACCGAATTTAATCCTTAAGGGCACAAGAATCATCTGGCACTCCTGTTAATAAGTCATTTTAACCCAATTAGTTGCATTTTTATGAACAATTATTTTTTTCTGTAAATTAGTTTCTTAAAGTACATCCATCTTCCAAGGCTAACAAGTCATTACACCCGACAAAGAAGTCTGTCTTGACTTCTCTCTTTGTTACAAAAGATGTTCCTTTAAGGTTCAGTTAGAATTTTTATTACTCCTAATTATTAAAAATGTGGGCACGTACCACAGCTGAGAAAATCTCATTAACTTTTGAGAGCTCCCCCCTCCGCACCTTCTCTTCCTCTCTTCCTACTTATTTTTAAAATTTTCTTAAAGCTGCAAACCACAGTTAGCTTGTGTCTGGAGTTTTTAAGAAAGATCTTGCTTCTGGGTTTGGAGTCTGTGTTCTTTGGGAAGGAGAGTTCAGTTCAGTTTCACAGACATTTATTGAACATTTGCTGTATGCCCTGTAGTTAGGTATGGTTTTTCTTGGCCCAAGTGAACCTGGCTGGTCTCTAGGGATGAAACACCATCTAAGGATCTACATGGGGAAAGAAGAGTATATGTTCATTTAAAGAATACTTGGGGGCTTCCCAGATGGCTTGGTGGGTAAAGAATCCACCTGCAATGCAGGAGACACGGGTTCAACCCCTGGGTCAGGAAGATCCCCTGGAGGAGGGCATGGCAGCCCACTCCAGTGCTCATGCCTGGAGAATCCTGTGGACAGAGGAACCTGGTGGGCTACAGTCTATAGGGTCGCAAAGAGTTGGACGTGACTGAAGTGACTTAGCACACACACGCAGGACTCTGCAGAGGCCTCAGCCATGATCTTGGCCAGCACAGAAGCTATGGACTCAGGCACAACTCAATACACATTTTTCCCCAAATAAGGGGAAACAGTAGATTTTGCTGACTGCAGCGTGGCTGTAATGATGACTGGTGTTTACATGGGCTTGACCGGTTGAGATTTGCTTCCCATGTGGACCACACCAACCTGTATGAAGGTGGGCAGGCAGCTGGCACAGTCCCCTTCAGAGTCGAAGTAGCTGAGGAACAGAAAGAGTAAGAGTTCTGGCTGACATCACACAGTTGGATGAGTGACTGAGCTGAGGCTTGATCCGATGTATCCAGAAGCCAAATCCAGTCCTTTGACCCGAGCCCACAGCTGGGCTGGCCTTGACTGTGCAGGAGGCATGCTGAGAGCTGACTGACACGGCAGCCCTTCCACCCTTCCCTGAGAGAGGCGCCGTGCACACCAGTCCTTCCTGTTTCCATGGGAGAGAAGCAGGAGTTGCTGGGTGGAGAGACGAGGCCTTGTTCAGGGCTCCCTGGAAAGCCTGCTCTGAAAGAAGTGCATACAGAAAAGGCAGCCCAGCCTGAAGTTTGCTAAGAAGGTGGTGGCAGGTTCATGGGCGGGGGCCGGAGGGGGATGTCTCTGAAGGACTCCAGGTGAGCTGAATTCTGTGATTTCCTCCTGAGCCACTGGAGAGAAGCAGTAATCATAATGGAAAGACCTTTCCTCTGCACAGAACTTTACAGTTTATGGAGCTTCCACACCTCCCCTGTGGGCAAGGCGACTTCTGTCAACCCCTTTTTATAGCCAGTAAAACAGAATCTCTGATAAAAGGCAGAGCTGAGCCTTCGTGCTCTCAGCAGGGGCTCCTGCAGAGGCTCTAAGGACGGTGGTTTCTCTTTGCACATGGACTTGGAAGGCTCTTTCTAGCTCTACTTCAGCTGCTGTGCCAGACACACACCCAGGATTAGAGAGCTGTTGGTGGACCGCTCGAAACAAGCACATGCTTAGGTAAAACAGTGCCTCTCTTTGTCTGTTAATTTCCATGAAAACATCACTGCCTTGTAACAAGGTCATTGCTTGCTTATCCCATTTAACTAATTTTAGAAACATCTTTTCAATATTTTTATTGTCATCCTATTTCAAATTACACTGCCAAACATTTATATAGAATGAGCCATGTTTTCAGGGAAGCATTTCACATTTTATTTACATTAACTCTTTGATGTCTCACAGTAACCTTCTAGAGTAAGTAGGAGATGCACACTTTACTCTCCTACTCTTGACACTTTGACACCAGATGTGAGGGTTTTTTTTCCCTGTATCGACCAATTCTGTGACACCAGCTGGGTGTTCCTACAATTCAATTAGCTTTAGATGCTACCTACCAGAGTTAGTTTCAGATCCCATAAGTTCAGGGCTCATAAGTCCCACAAGACTGGCCCCACTTTAGGTACCAGTCACAAGTCCCAGCTGTAATTTGGGATTCACCCCTTCCTTGCTGGTGGTGGTGGTTTAGTTGCTAAATTGTGTTTGACTCTTTTGCTACTCTGTGAACTGTAGCCCAGAGGCTCCTCTGTCCATGGAATTCTCCAGGCAGGAATACTGGAGTGGGGAGCCATTCCCTTTCCAACCCAGGGACTGGAACCAACCCAACCTGGGTCTCCAGCACTGCAGGCAGATTCTTTACCGTCTGAGCCACCAGGGAACAAGGGGCTGGTAAAGGGGACTGGACTATTTTGTGCAGCCCCTAGTGGGAGCAACTGGGGCAGAAGCATGCACACCTGCCCCCAAAGGAGTCGTGGATCCTGAGCTGGGGAGACTCTGTGGAAAGAAGAACATTGAAGTGGAAAGAGTCAGGGCGGGATTACAGCAGGGAAAGAATGCAGCTTGGAGCCGGGGCTCTGGATCCTCCTGGGAGCAGGTTAGGGTCCATCCAAGATGGCTGTGGGTGTTTGCGGTGTTACCACTATGAGTATGGCCACCAGATCTGTGTGTACAGATTGGAGGGTCACAGGGTCTTCATGCTGCAGCTGCTAGACAGACCTCTGAGATCTCTGAACTTTGGGGTTCAGGAGGACTGGCTTCATGAGCAGCATGGATGGTAGGCAGGTAATGGCCTCCCAAGGGTGTCCACGTCCTGATCTCTGGAACCTTTGAACATGGTATATGTAAAGGAGAATTAAGGTTGCAGATGGAATTGAGGTGGCTAATCAGTTGGCTTTAGAATAAGAAGATCATCCTGAATTATCTGGACGAGCCCAGAGTAATCCCAAAGCACTTAAATGTGGAAGAGAAAGCCAGAGCGATGGCATTGTGAGAAGAACTCAGCCAGACACTGCTGGCTTTGAAGATGGAAAAGAGCTGTAAATGGTGGAAACCTATAGATACTGAAAAAGGCAAGGACAGTGTCTAACAGGTTATCACCTGGAACTTCCAGAAAGGAATGCAGTTCTGCTGACACTTTGACTTCAGCCCAGTGAGACCTCCGTCAGACTTCTGGCCTCCAGAATTGAAGATAACTAATATGTGTTGTTTGAAGGCACCAAGGTGAAGGACTTTCTTACAGTGGCAGTGTTAGTAGCAGAACACTATACAGTGGGCCCCTTTTACACAAGATCCTCAGAGGGCTAAAAGTGCCCTGCCCTTGGTTTGATGTTCTGCTGTTGCTGTGTTAAAATTCTTAGCACGTTTTCAACAAAGGCCACCATGTTTTCCTGTTGCACTGAGCCCCACAGGTTATGTATCTGGTCCTGGTGGGGAAGCAAGGCAGTTTCAGGTGAGAAGTTGGGACATGATCGCTGGATTATCTAGGGGTTGCTTCCCCAGGGCCAAGGATTTACACCAAGAGCCACTCACTGCCTGCTCACCAGTCCTTCCTGTGTGCCAGGCATTGTGCAGACAGATTAATGTCTACCTTCTCCTTTAACTTTGATCCTCATGTCTCTATGGGGTAGTTATTATTATTCACATTTTATATAGGAGAATGCTGAATATTTCCTAGGTTAAGAAACTTGATCAAGTTCCCAGTGTTTTTACGTAAGTGTGTGTCTCTAGGATGCTATTCAGCCTTCTTGCCCCACCCTTCCTAGGGGAGCTTTTCTAGTTTGGAATCTTAGCTCTGTGGAGATGACCCAGAGGTCTTTGGAAGATGAGACTTCCATGATGGTTGCCTCAGGACAAAGGGGTAAAATCAACACCCTGAGTAATGATTCTGCTGCTGCATCAAAAATGCTAACTGCGCAGACACAGGAGGAAACACTTTTTAACTGGGGCAATCTGGGAAAGTACTTGTGGTTCCTGGTTAAACACATTATGAACCAGTAGTATCACATGATTGTTCTTGAATATAATGTAATCTTGAGCAATATTAGTGTCTTAAAACGGGGAGGTGAACAGTTTTGTTCTACTCTGCTACTCAGATCAAAGCTACAGAATTGGATTTTATGGGATATAGAGAAAATGAGGTATGTTTAGAGGAGAACAGCTCAAGAGGAAAAACTGGGTAACATGACAGACAGATGAAGTTTCTGCTAGATTATAGAGTAATTTGTAAAACCCAGTTGCCTGGATTCCAAGGCCAGGTCTCTTACTTCTAAACTGGTTGACCTCTAGCAAGTTAACTAGCCTCTCTCTGCCTTGGTTTTCCTGTCTGTAAATTGGAGATGCTAATACAAAGATTGAACATGTAATATGTGTAGATGGGTTAGAACATTGCCGAACATCACAGTATTTGCTATTTAACTTTTTGTTACTCTTTATCTGGGTCCCTGGGCTTCCCTGCTGGCTCAGTGGTAAAGAATCTGCCTGCCAGTGCAGGAGATGCAAGAGACCCGGGTTTGATCCCTGGGTTGGGAAGATCCCTTGGAGGAGGAAATGGCAGCCCATTCCAGTATTCTTGTCTGGAAAACTCCCTGGACAGAGGAGCCTGGCAGGCTACAGTCAAAGGGGTCCGAAAGAGTCAGACACGACTGAGCAACTGAACACATCTGGGTCTCTGATTTGTAAAAGGGATGGCCTGGGGGGCACGGTCATGACTTTAACTACTAGAAGGACCCCTAAGCAGACAAGGAGTGACACAGGCCAGGCCTTCCACCCTGACGCTAGGCGAGAGGCGGGCCGGGCAGGCATTGCAAGATAGATCAGAGTGGTTTCGCCCCAGCCCCAGAGTTCTGAGCATCAGAGGCTGGAGCTGGGCTCTGCTGGAAAGCAAAGGTGCCCCATCCTCCTTCCTCCCCCCTGCAGTGCCTGCCTTCCCCAGCTCCCCCACGTTCCTTGGCTCTCCTCGCCACAGGCCTGGCCTGCTCACCCACAAACCCGCCACATGGAGATGCTCAGTCCCTTGTGTGACTTCTCCACTAGAGCCAGCTGACTTTTGTTTCCTGGGTGCTGTCTGTGTAGTCCCAGCAATCCCATTTTCCCTGGATTTCTAATAAGTTTTAGAAACAAATGATTGCCCTGCTTCCTGTTGGCTATTTACATTTTAACTGATTCATTTCCCTCCTTCTTCTACTTATAGTCTATGTTTGATATAGCTGATCCTTTCTCCAAATCAGTAGAGTCCCCTGAAAGGATGTTAGTAGAACTTCTGATTCTGAGTGAAAGCTGGACACTCTGATGATCACCTTTACTTAGAATTTTACCTGTTGTCGTTCTGGTGTCAGACGCTCTTCTGAGATGAGACTGACCCATTTCTTTTGCCTTGTAGATGATTAAAACTCCTGTCCACTATCTCTTCCACATCTGAGCCAGACATGCATCCTACCGGGACCCTGAAGCCCCTGGCTACACTAAATATCCCCATTGCCTCCACGACCCCTCTGTCTTATTGGATAATCTGGACTTATTGTTGTGGTCAGGCAGAGAGTAAATGTTCAACTCCATGATTCCATTCTGTTAGGCTGCGGTGGAAATCCCACCCGCAGGGTTTTTCCGGGCCTGCATTCATTCTAGTGGTCACTGCTTGAGCATTTGTTCAGTTGTTCATTCAGCCAGATACTGGGTGCTTCCTGAGTTTGTACCCTGTGCTGAATGCTGCATGAGGCCTGGGGGTGGGAGTGGGGGGCTGGTGAGCAAAGCAGATGTGGTCTTGATCTCATGCAGCTTATAGTCTAGTGGAGATACTGACATCTGTTAAATAATCACATAAAAGCTAAGTGGCAATAGCATATACGTGGCATGGAAGAAAATCAAAGGAGCCCGTAAGAGTCTGAAAGGGATCGCATCCCAGTCCAGGAAGTTCACTGTGCCTTTCTTTGCTGGGTTATATGTGTGCTGTCAGGGAGGAAGGAGCTGAGCTTACTCAACTGACAGCAGGTGGCTGGGATTCTTCGTAGGCCAGTGTCTACACACAGTTGCGTAATCACACCGTCGGAAACCACACACCCACACTCTGGAGGAGGGCAGAGAACACGGCTTCAAACAAAGCGTGTGTTCGGGGATTGCTATCTCAATGGGCACAATGAAACAGGAGGGCAGTTTAGGCTTCACGTGGCCAGTAGATCTTTATTGTAATAGTCCACATCATCCTCCTAGATGCACTGTGTCCACCCTGTCTTTCATCAGAGTTGACCTGGAGTGACTTCCATTTTGTCCCTCCCTCCAGCAGGTCTCTGGGTTGTCACAACACCAGTGTCTGGCCAGACAAATCTCTAGATGGTTGTAGAAGGAAGGTGCAGACCCTAGTTTAACAGGACCTTTGAGCACTGACTTTGGAGGAAAATGAGCCCAGGTGGAAGCCCTGGAAAATAAATTTCTGTCTCAGTCCAATTGCCCTCATCTATAAAATGGGGATAAAATGTTTACCTATAGGACTTTCAGTTCAGTTCAGTCACTCAGTTGTGTCCGACTCTTTGCGACCCCATGAATCACAGCACGCCAGGCCTCCCTGTCCATCACCAACTCCCAGAGTTCACTCAAACTCATGTCCATCGATCTGGTGATGCCATCCAGCCATCTCATTCTCTGTTGTCCCCGTCTCCTCCCGCCCCCAATCCCTCCCAGCATCAGAGTCTTTTCCAGTGAGTCAACTCGTCGCATGAGGTGGCCAAAGTATTGGAGCTTCAGCTTTAGCATCAGTCCCTCCAATGAACACCCAGGATTGATCTCCTTTAGAATGGACTGGTTGGATCTCCTTGCAGTCCAAGGGACTCTCAAGAGTCTTCTCCAACACCACAGTTCAAAAGCATCAATTCTTCGGCGATCAGCTTTCTTCACAGTCCAACTCTCACATCCATACATGACCACGGGAAAAACCATAGCCTTGACTAGACGGACCTTGGTTGGCAAAGTAATGTCTCTGCTTTTTAATATGCTATCTAGGTTGGTCATGACTTTCCTTCCAAGGAGTAAGCGTCTTTTAATTTCCTGGCTGCAATCAGCATCTGCAGTGATTTTGGAGCCCAAAAAAATAAAGTCTGACACTGCTTCCACTGTTTCCCCATCTATTTCCCATGAAGTGATGGGACCAGATGCCATGACTTTGTTTTCTGAATGTTGAGCTTCAAGCCAAACTTTTCACTCTCCTCTTTCACTTTCATCAAGAGGCTTTTGTGTTCCTCTTCACTTTCTGCCATAAGGGTGGTGTCATCTGCATATCTGAGGTTGTTGATATTTCTCCCAGCAATCTTGATTCCAGCTTGTGCTTCTTCCAGCCCAGCATTCCTCATGATGTACTCTGCATATGAGTTAAATAATCAGGGTGACAATATACGGCCTTGACGTACTCCTTTTCCTATTTGGAACCAACCTGTTGTTCCATGTCCAGTTCTAACTGTTGCTTCCTGACCTGCATACAGGTTTCTCAAGAGGCAGGTCAGGTGGTCTGGTATTCCCATCTCTTTCAGAATTTTCCACAGTTTATTGTGATCCACACAGTCAAAAGCTTTGGCATAGGACTTTAGGAAAGAATAAAAATCAGAGGGGGAAAAAAGTAAAAATATACATACATCTCTTAGTATGATTTATGGCGAGTCATAGGCACTCAGTAAGTGGAAATTATTAATGTTGTTACTTCCAGATATTCTGTGTGGAGTCCCTGGGCAGTAGGGGTGGCAAGCACGGTGCAGTCTCTGAGCTCCAGACGTTACAGAGATAGAGATGCCAGCCACCAGGAGTGGAAGTCTTGACTGCACACATGCCCAGTGAGAACCCCCACACTGTTCTCATCCTTGGGTCTCATTAAGTCCAGCTGACTGGATGCTGGTAGGCTGGGAACCTATCTTATCTGAAAAGTTCTGGAAGAAGCCAGAAGTGTAACCAGGTGAAGTCAGAGGAGGATCAAGCAAGTCCTGTGGGTGCAGGTGGGAGGGTGGAAGCCAGGGTGAGGACACAGATGGCCATGAAGGGACAAGAAGACACTGCTGATCCCAGGGTACCATCCTTAGGTGGTCAACAGTGCAGCTGAACCATTGTGTGCTGACCGCAGGTACAGGGGAGACCCTCGACCCTATCTAGGAGAAACCTAGGAAGAAAGAGGGGCTGGGAACACTCAGGGGAGTGGGTATTCAGGGGAGTGTTATCTTCTCTCTGCTTGGTCCAGATGGGTCCCTCCTGCACTCCCAGAACCCAGGCATAGTTAGACCCAGTTCCCCATACCCATTGGCCAGCAGCCCCCAGCTCACATTCTGCTTTGATCTTCACACTGGAAGGGGTCAGTCGGCCTCCACGAGTCATGCTTTGATGCACTGGGAGCTCATAGATTTGCCAGAGTCACAGGAAGAATCCATCCCTCCACTGTGGAGGTGTCTGGCTGCTGCCCTGGCTGGTATCCAGTTCCCAGGTGCCTGACTTGGCCTCTCTTAGTCTGGCACCGCCTCTGCCTCTCGCAGGTAATGGCATCACTAAAGCTCTCGACATAAACTTGCCTCATGAACAGCTCAAAACCATCCCAGGGAGCTCTGCTGGGAGGCTCCCGTCCCCACACCACCTCTGTGTGCAGGGATCGATGCAGTCATCTTTATCAGGACCATCAATCCCGGCTTATTAGACAGCCACAGCTTTCCCCACTCAGAAATGCCTTGTTTTTATCTTCAGTGGAAAATGGCTTAACTTTGAACAAGAATAAAAGTACAAAGGGAACTTTTATGGCTTAATTTTGCAGGAGAATGTGCTTCTTCTCAAAATGAGTAAGGGACCAGTCTGGGCAGTCAGGCTTTCTCAAGGCATATAAATAGGGAAGGGTTGGTTACACCCTGGTGGCTCCTCTGACGCTCACGTACCCTGGCCCTTCTCTGGAGAGGTGAGCAGAGACGGGGGTAGACAGAAGCAGACACCAGAGCAGGTGGGGATGGCAGGCTCTGGGAGCAGAGGTTGTCCTGGCCAGACTCCAGCAGACACAGGGGCTGGGGGAGATCATTGGCGTGTGAATACAAGAGGCATAGCCCTCAGGTAGAGGCTGGGGCTGGTTGTTGGGTAAAGTGGACAGATTTTGGAGCAGAAGCACTGGGCTTGGTCTGGAACAACCCTCTTCCATAGCAGCTTCTGGACGTGTGTTCCTTTGGCAGGACTCAGGATGCCCTGCTGCAGGCAGGCTCCTGTCCTCAGTTCAGTGTCCAGCAGTAATGATGCTGGGTGGGACCGACAGGTATGAGGACATCTCGTCTGACATGCTGGTCTTCCTCCCTCTTTTTGCCTCTTCCCTCAGCCTTGTAAATTCTGCTTCAGTGTTGAGATGAAGATAGAAACTGGGACTATGTGTATCCATTATATGTGTGTTGAGTGCTTTGAAACACTAGCCTCAGTTTATTCAGCAGATACTGGCTGAATGAATGCTTGCTGATGGCCAGAACAGTGCCAGGCAGAGCATGCGCAGTCGTGAACAAGATCCTTGCCATCAAGAAGCTGTGGTCTAGTCATAGGATGGTCAACCATCCTGGTGTGCTTGGGATTCTCAGTGTTGAGACTGGGAGAGTCCTGGGCAGACTTGGATGAGTCGGTCACACTGCCTAGTCACTACTGCAGTGGTGATTGGATATATGTGTCTTGTGGCATTTGGTGATGGCCAGGTGCTGGCTAGGAGGAAGAGGAAGTTTGCAAACCATTTCTTTAGTGAGATGTTTTCCGTTCATCACATTTGGGAGAGAAGATCCTGAACTATATGGAGAAGACACCTAAGTGATCATTTCTCCTGCATCCCTCTGTCCCTGCCTCCATGTGAAAAGGCACGGAGAGCAGGGGAGTGGCTTGCCCAGGATCACACAGCAATTTGGGGCACAGCTGGGTCAGTGCCTGGGTGGCTTATCCATCCCTTCTCCCCCGCAATGCTCTCTCCCTATAAACTAGCCCACCTCATCTTTCTTATCCTGCCCACCCTTCACCTCTCTGCTCATGAAGACCCAGGTTTAGGTTAGATGCTGTGCAGTCTGGAGAAAAAGCACTGAGGCTGGTCCTGGGAGGGCCTTGAGTGACTCTCCGGAGAGGAGGGAGGGAGGGAGGATGTAAGGAGCTCGGTACATTTGGCCGGAGGGATCGCTTAATTATAGTGCAGAGGAACTGAGAGCTGCTGGAGATGGAAAGTGAACGAATGGGGCCAAACTCCCAGTGAAGGAGAGCAGGAGAAGGAAGGACGTGCTGGTGAGAGAAGACCTGACTCTCCTTCTAGGGAGGAGGTTTATACAAAAAGGAGAGCGGTGAGGTCAGTGGCATGGCTGTGAAATTCAGGCCTTATGCAGACATGCCTTGGCTTATTGCATTTCACGTTGTGCTTCACAGATACTAAATTCTCTACAAGTTGAAGTGTTGTGTTATCATGTGATGGTTAGCATTTTGTAGCCATAAAGCATTTTTAAATTAAGGCATGTACATTGTTATTTTTCAGACAATGCTATCATACACACTATACTATCGTGTAATAGAAACATAACTTTAAATGCACTGAGAAACCAGAATATTCATATAACTCACAACATTGAGTATTTGCCTTATTGCAGTGGTCTGGACTCAAACCTGCCATATCTCCGAGGTATCCATGGATAAAATAAATAAATGTGTTGGTTTAATTCTGAAAACCTACTGTATGCCAGACTCTGGTTTAAGATTGGGAGCTAGCACAGTAGCAAAATAAAGTCCCTGCTCGCAGGGAAGGTCATTATAGTGGGAGGAGACAGAAATGAATGCACACAAATGTGATGTACTCTCCTAGGTGTTCTGTTATGATCAAAAGGGTTGTCATATAACAGCCGAGTTTGAAAGAGTCTTGCATATAAAAATAGTGATCAGTAGAGTTAAGCTTGAAAAACAAATATAACATTCCTGTTCTGCTTGGAGAAAGGTCACCAAGAGATGGATACCAGACACGGCAGCTCAACCCATCAGGACGGCCATGGCCATTCCTGGGAGAAATTCAGCTTGGAGTGGTTATGTGGAGCTTTAAAAAAGAAAAGAGAGGAGTGGAAGGCAGTTAACCCTTAACCCTGAAAAACACTTGGGAAACACCTGAGGCTTTAGATACGGAGGCTCTGAGAACTCAGAGGAAACCCCTGGAGGTGTAGGAACGGACTAGGGTCAGTCTCATGGCTGGTGGAGTTAGTGGGGCAGACAGTTAGCTTGTACTGATACAGTGACCTTATTAGGAGCTGTTCATTACAGTTTCGAAAAAGAAAAATAAAGGTCATGTGCTAGCAGTCTGACCATATAGTGTTTTTTTTAACTGCAATTAGCAAGTAGGTTGTGTGTTAATACTTCTATCATTTTCCATTCCTAAGGAAAGGCCAACTGCTGGGCTTGATAACCATAAGTAAGCACTAGCCAGAGAATTATTTGACTGTTCACCACCACCTTTTAATTGCTGTTATAAAAGTACTATTCACAACAGCAACACGTTTTTTGAAAGGGTCTGATGAGCTTAAGGGGACATGCCAGCCTTTCCCCTTCATTCAGCCTTTCTCCCTCCTCCTCCTCATCTCCGCCTCCCTTCACTGCAGTTGCCTGAGCTGGCTCCCTCCACCACCTCCTCTCTAGTCGACCCCACGGCCTTTGCACCTGTGTTGTGCCAGGTGAGTTTCTGACCCTGCCTCTCCCCCTCATAGAGCCCTTCCCTGACCATTGCTTCTGGAAGAGCTGTCAGGGCACCACATTATCCTCTGACACTACGTTACTTTGTATTTCAGCGCTTGTGTGAAATTGTGTCATTTCTTTGCTGCCATGTTTGCCTGTTTCTCACTTCAGAGCACAAGTTCCATGAGGACAGGGACTTTGTCCTTGCTTTAACCCTTAATGCAATACCCGCCTCATGGAAAAAACTCAATAGAGCCCAACAAATGCAAGAATGAATGAATTCTCCACCAATCTGTTACCCTGATGGCTTTACTCACATCCTAAGTATGAAGCAGATTTGGATAAAACCTCGGTTCTTTCCCTTCCCCCATTCATTTTTTTCATGAGAGAAAAAGAGAGCTGGAAATAGAATGAAAGAAGTTTCTGTAAATTTCTGGTAACCATAGAGATAGTGATTTTAGTTTATTAATCTCCTGCTCTTAAGCAGGCTGGGGCCCCACTGTGATTTCTCCAAAATTGCTCAGCGCTGGTTATCCTGCAGCCTTCCTCATTAAGGAAGATGAGGCCCATCCCTATCCTGCAGCACTTTAATTACAACGAGCAGAAGCCCTGTGCTATTATGCTCAGTATTGCATTATTATGCTCACCTGACTGTACCTCCCACTTTGGAGCAGTGCAACACCGTCACCAGCCCTGAACCCCTGGAGCCTTTAGTGGCCAGCAGTGGGAGCAGGCAGCCTCCACTCTGAGCTGAGGACCGAGGTCAGGGCTACAACTGCTGCTTTCTCCTTTCATTCAGCTGTCCTGAAGATGGGAGCTCAGTGCCCACTGGAACAGTATTTAGTGTCAGCCAGAGAAGGGCACCAGCAGTGGTTTCCCATCTACAAAGTCAATGCTTACAGGAGAAGGAATTGACATGCCCTTGGGAGCCATGACATTCCTTATTGCCTGGCCTCGTGATGGGGTCTAATTTTAGGGTATCACATTCCTCTTCCCATGGAGAGCAGCATGCTGAGCAATTTTGGAGAAATCACAGCAATTTGTATTTTGTTATCAATTAAAGCTGAAACGTATCAGATAATTGAAATATTTGTGATTTTGCCTCACGTCCTTTGGATAAGAGACCTCCAAGTGGACCTCCAAATGGATTTCAATGGAGCTAGGGAGAAAATGGGACAGTTAGGGACAGTCTCTCACCTGACCACTTTTCCTTGAAGGGAGAGCCTTGGTGTAGAAGGAAGAAGACCAGAGTTGAGGTTTCATCTTGGCAGCTGACACATGGTGGGGACCTAGTCCCTCTGAGCCTTAGCATCTTCATCTGTGAAATGAGGTCTGAACTGTCCTTCCATCCCTTTGTCATGTTGAGACTCTGCCTCTGGTTTCCACCTGTTTGGATCTATAAGATGAAAGAGCCATAAGAGAGGCTCTAGGCAGTGTTCCTTCTGGAGTGAGGCAGAGTGGATTCTGGCAGGAGGAGTCTTTGGAAGGAGACATGTTTTTCTCCTGAAGCAGGTCATTTAAGGTCTGGCCTCATTTAAGCATTGGCTGTCATTTTGGAAAAACTAAGATTTTCTTTTGGTTGCATTTCCCATCCTATTGGATTTAGACACACAGTGTCATTCTTCCAGTAAACATTTGGTGACAGCCTGCTGGGTTCCAGGCCCTGTACTACGGTCTAGTGATACAGCTGTTCACCTGGGAGAGCTGTGGACAAATTCAGACTCTGTAGTGGGGCAAAGGGGTTTCAGTAGTTGAGGGCCTGTCTGCGGTACACTTTGTGATTAGCTTAAGTATATCAAAGAGAAGATCCCTGGGGGAGAATATGGTCTCCTGAGCTTTCCAGCAAAGCTGGAGCCAAGACATGGGTGGGCCAGCACCTGGGGTGACCCCCGCCGAGTCAGTGACACATCTAAGAGCCTGGCTGCTCTTCTTTCCAGGTGCCGCAACCTCTCATTCCCCGACAGCCTCCCAGAGGTGAGCATCGTGTTCATCTTTGTCAATGAAGCGCTCTCCGTGCTGCTGCGGTCCATCCACTCGGCCATGGAGCGTACACCTCCGCACCTGCTCAAGGAGATCATCCTGGTGGATGACAACAGCAGTAACGGTGAGTGCCCGGCTCCCTGCCCTGTGTGGGCATCTCAGCCTCCGTGTGGGGTTCTCACTTTCTACAGGCTCTCCGTGGCTCTTCCTTCTCTGGCATGTTGCCTCCGAGAGGAGAGGTTCATGAAGGTTACCACTCTGGAATGTTCAGTCCATAGTTGCGCTCTCTTCCTGTTCCGGAGGGGCCTGGTCCCCAAGCTTTTCCTCGCTGGCTGTCAACTCTTTCCCTCAACATCCTAGCGCAATATGATGAGATAAATAGCCATGACCTCCACCCTCTCCACATGCACAGTGACTCTCTTCTCTGAAGCATCATTCCATTTTGCTGTGTGCCTTGGCCTTTGCCTAGAAGATTTTTCATTGGCGTTGTCCTAGCAGTGGTGATGGCGATGGTGGAAGTGTTGATGGTGCTGGTGGTGGTCATAGGGGTGTTGACAGTGAGGATGGTAGAAGATATATATACTGCAGTGACAGCAGCAGAGCTGTTGAAAGTCTAGCTTCTTTCCTGCTTCCCCTGCTCCACATTCCATCTGGCCTGAGCAAAGCCCCAGGCGACCTGCAATCCCTGTTGAAGCCCTCACGGCACTTCTCCCTTTCTCCAGCTATACCAGGTACCTCTTTCCCTTGTACATATTCCATGACTTCTGATTCTTCCCATGTATACCATCTCCATAATATTTTCCAAACTTAGAGACCGTGCACTGAGACCATTTGAGAGTCAATTCTCCCGATAGGAACTTTAATATGAATGTGCTGCAGATAACACAACCTGGTCACAGGAACACAGTCATTGGGCTTATGTTATCTTTAGCATTTTCTCTGATGTCAGGTAGTAAATTTCCCAGTGAATCCATGGCTGTAATGAGAAGTTCAGATGAGCAATTTGTATTTTGTTATCAATTAAAGCTGAAACGTATCAGATAATTGAAATATTTGTAATCTCTATAAGCAAATTTTCTGTTTCATTTTATTATCGTGCAGTAAGAAGTGTAGTGTAGTGTAGTAAGAAGGGAATTTTAGAGCTTTCTGAAGGGCAGTGCTTATGAATCATGTGACTCTCATTGTTCCATGGATGTGAAGGATGGAAAAGGCACCTAGGATGGCAGCAAATAGGCAGAGGAGTTTTAAAGGTGATGATGGCCTATTGTGAGGGAGACCTCAAGTAGGGAGACCTACCTATACAACTACCTGCCTGGGTCCAAGGAGTGGATGCTGAGAAAGCTCCCATTCCCCAGTGGCTAACACTACAATTTTGTGACTCGCCTGCCCACAAACCCTATCTTGCTCCAGCAAGGCCAGCTGTCCTCCTGGCCTCTTACATTGTCAGGAAGCAAGGGATGGAAGAGCCATCCTTCCAAGGGTGATGGTATCCCCCAAACAAGAGGCATCCCCAGGCTCCATCCCACCCAACATCCTCTCATCACAAGAGAGAGAACAAAACATCAAGAAGAAGGAAATCTTGGGGTCTTTCATTTCATCCCCATGGGAAAAACTTTCTGTGGCCTGAAGGATGCTGTTTTGTCATTAATTCATGTGGGAAAGAGGGGGAAAACTGAGATTGAGAAATTTAGATAAGGAGAGTGAGCCACATATAGAGGGTTTCATATTTGAATTTAAATGATTTGGACTTAATTTTCTAAATGGTGATAACCATATTTTGGCAAAAGGAGTGATACAGTCAGGACTGGGCAATGAAGAGCTTTGGATGTGTTTTATATCATTGGTTGGGGGAAAGAGACATCTTGAAGAAGGGAACCGGATGCATCATAATTGCAGCCATATAGCAAGAAATTAAGGGGCCTGGAGTTGTGTTGGGTGTGGGGACTGAGGGTGAGATATGAGCCTGAGAGGTTTTATAAAGGAAGCATCTGTTGGATCTCTTGACTGAGAGAAGGTCAAAGGAGGGCTGGTGAATGATGATCGAGTCTCAAACCAGGATGACTTAGAGGCGGTGGTCATTCCCAGGATAGGGGGCAGGAGGAAGAGTGGGTGGGTTCTTCATCAGAGATGGGGGGAGCTTTTAAACCCACAGCTCTAGAAAGTATTGAGTTGACAGCATAGTTAAGTACCTTGACTTGGTGATGATTACACAAGGCTACACTTGACAAAACTGCACAGAACTACACACACACACACCCAGATGAGTGCACATATTATTGAAAGGCCTGGAGAAGCTTTGTGGTTTTGGTAATGTCCGTGTCCTCGTTTTGATATCATACTATGGTTGTATAAGATGGTAACGCTGGGGGAGGCTGGGTGAAAGGTGCATGGGACCTCCTTGTGTGCTTCTGTGTACTTTCCTGTGAGTCTGTAATTACTTCAAAATACAAATCAAGCAAAAGCCTTCCCAGAAAATTCTCACCCAGTAAGTTTGAGGTGGAATCTGACCATCTCTGCTTTTAAGAGCATCCTTGACGATTCTGTTACACAGCTCTGGTTGAGAATCTCTGGTTTAATGAATAGGATGCATATGTTGAGTTCCAGTGCATGGTGTGAAGGGAAAGAACTCTGAAGTCCAAAGTCATGGGTTCTAGGACCCTCTCCATTATGGGTGATGACCACAGAAACTTTCCTCAACCTCTCAGAGTCTCAGTTTCTTCCTCTGTAAATGGGGATGGTTATCCTCCCTTGCTTACCTCACCTGCCTGACATAGTCAAGGATCTCATTGTGAGTTGAGCAACCATCATCATTACCCCTCCCCAGCCCCTACCTCCGTTCCCAGGAGACCACGTCACAGCTGGCCAACCGGACACTGGAGCTCGATAAGAAAGTATGGGGACACGAATGGGGAGTCTTGTACACACATTAATTAAAGCCTTTGGTTGGGAGGAAAGGATGGAAGACTGAAGAGGAGAGAAGAAGAAAAGAAATAGAAGTTTGAGAGGATGCTGAGGATAAGGTGTTTAAGAGTCAGGAGGAAGAGGGTTAGATAAGAGACAGAGAGGGAATGGCCAAGTGCATCTGGAGGGCAAGCCAGACTCTGAGGACAAAGAGAATTTCAGGAACAAGCCACCTCTTTGACTAAGCCCAAGGCATTCAAAGGGCTCCCCTTATGGCTCAGCTTGTAAAGAATCCGCCTGCAATACGGGAGACCTGGGTTTGATCCCTGGGTTGGGAAGATCCCCTGGAGAAGAGAAAGGCTTACCAACTCCAATATTCTGACCTGGAGAATTCCATTAACTGTATAGTCCATGGGGTTGCAAAGAGTTGGACACAACTGAGTGACTTTCACTTTCACAGGCAAGTGGAAGGACACGGAGTCTAGGAAGAAGCCTTTAGATCTGAGGGATGCAGATCATGGAAATCTTAGTGGGGAAGGTTGGGGGTGGGGCTGCAGAAGCCCGATGAAGATGAAGAGCAGCTGGGAAGTAGATGCTTCCATCAGGGATGTTGACTGTGAAGGAGAATCAGGAGCCAAGGAGGAGCTGGAGCAATGTTTTCCACCAATTAACCATAGTCTGCAGTCATGACCCAGAAAGACAGGCCTACTCATACCCATACACACGCACACACAATGGAAACAAAACTTTTAAGAAACAATAGTTAATTCCTATAATGTTCAAAGTGCTCTGATGTGCTCTATTATAATTTGGCCTATGCTATTCATTTCTATTGTATTCTATTGTACTGTGCTGTGTTATGTTGTGTCTCTGTTTTCGAAAGGCAGATTGTTCTCATAACTCTGCACATTAGAATTGCTTGGAGAGCTTTTAAGAAATCTAGGGGTGTCATGCCTTAGCTCTAGTAATTTAATTGGCCTGGAGAGGGGACATATGAGGCCCTTGGTCTGGGGAGGGCCTGCCTGATTTCTCTGAGGCCAAGGTGAGGACAGCCTCTGAGAAGGGAGGAGAGGATGGGACCCAGGGCACAGAAACCAGGCTTGCCTCTGGGAAGAAGGAGCAGATGGGCTAATGGAAGGGAGCTGGAGTCAGTGAAGGGTTGGCTCCTGTGGGGAATGGGCTGGAACTCTGACCAGTAATGGGTCTCCCTGAGACCAGCCTGCGCTGAGCTCTCAAGGAGCAGTGGCAGAGACATTGAGACTGTGGCTCTTGGAGGAAGGGGGCTACCTCTAGCCTTAGCCGAGGGCTGCCTGAGGGCCCAGCCTGACGGGGAAGGTGGCTCTGGCTGTGTCCTTGGAGGACTCCCTCTAGGGCATCAGCCCACTCAGCACCAGACTTTCATTGATTTGACATCAGGTCAACTCAGCTCAGCTAACATTCATAGGGTGCCCAGCCTGGGCCAAGGGTGTGGCGGGAGTGACAGGTCAGATCCAGTCCCTGCCATCAGGGAATCCTGTGATTAAAAGCAAAGTGGGATGAGACATAACGGGACTTGGTTTCTAGTCTCAGTTCTGCCACTTGCCGGCCATGAGCCTTTCACTGTGGTTTTCTTTCGTGCCCTGTGTAGACATCAGGCTTTGCCCTTCCCTGTCTGTTCCATGGTCACTGAGGACACACAGGCTAATGAGGGTGAACATGCCACAAGCTGCAGAGAGAGCACTAAGGATGACTTAAAACGAGAGCAGTAAAAACAGCAACAATAATAGCTTCCGTGCAGCCCCCAGTTAAAGGCAACCCAGGCTTTTCTTTCTTCGCGGAATCAGTGTGCCCTGGTGGGAAGAGCCGGAATTCGCATTAGGCCAGCTATTTAGTTCCAGCTCTTTCTAGCTTCTTCCCAGCTGTATGTTCTTAACCTCTGTGAACCCTATTTTCCTTATCTATAAAATTGAGATGTATAATTCTTACCTCTGGGATTGTTTGGAGGCTTGAATGAGATAATGCATGATGGAAGCGATGCTGGTGTTTAAAACTCTAAGTGAAGCCTGAAGCCGGAGAACAGAGCTTTCAGAGACTGTCTTCCAGGTGGTTGTCACAGGTTCTGTATGTGCTGGTGCCTTGTGTTCCCCAGCTTCCCCCAGACCCCCAAGGGCACCTTTGCTTTGGGGTCAGGCTTGTGTTTTCACAAACACAAGAACAGGGCGGTCAATCACTGCTTTCTTCATCCACGCCACTCAAGACCTTTATCTTTGTCCCAGAAGTCAGGACTGAAGTTTCTGCAGGTGGCCCTTGTGTAGGACTTGGAGTCCCTGTCCTTTGCCACCTTCAGTTCAGTTCAGTTCAGTTCAGTTGCACTTCCTAAACAAGCTTCACTCTTTCAGGGACTAGCACCTGTGTACGATGCTGTCAGTCCTCTAAAGTGGCCTCAAACACTTACGTTTGAGCTTGATTAAAAATACGGAGAATTATACCAGGCACATTCTTGATTCAGGACGTTTGCACTTGCTTCCGTTGGTGACACTAGTGGTAAAGAATCCATCTGCCAATACAGGAGACAGAGGTGAGTTCAATCCCTGGGTCAGGAAGATCCCCTGGAGGAGGGCATGGCAAGCCACTCCAGTATTCTTGCCTGGAGAATTCCATGGACAGAGGAGCCTGGTGGGCTACAGTCCATGGGATCGCAAAGAGTCAGACGTGACTGAAGCAACTTAGCATGCACACACTGCCCTGACGTTTGGAATGCTCTTACCCTCTGATACTGCACCGCTTGTTCCTTTACCCCTTCAAATGTTGCACATGGCACATTATTAAAATGGCACCCTTAACCTCTGTCACTCTTCATCCCTTCTGCACTTCTTTTCTTCAACAGTATCTGTCACCTTCTGATACACTGTACTCACTTGGTGACTCTCCCTTGTTCATTTGTACATTTCCCCTCCACCAGTATGCGTGTTCCATGAAGACAGGGACATTTGTTTTGTTCATTGCTGTCTCCAGCACCTGCAATGGTGCTTGATTCTTGTAGGTGTTCAGTAAATATTGATTCAGTGAAAGAATGCATGTGGATTCTGTAGCCTGAGGCAAGACTTGGAATCTGCACATCAATAAGCAGCACCCCAGAGCATTCTGATGCAATGGGACCTTCTCTGGGAATCACAGTTCTAATTTCTGTGTCCCATCATCCTGTATCCTGCATCCGAGGAGCCTGGGACAGCAGGCACTTCAGAGCCTCCAGGGCTAGCCTGGCAGTAGGCACTGCTGGGTGGAGTATTTCTTCTTGGGGTGGGGCCCTTGGGACCCTCTCTGCTGTATCCTAGGGAGATGGCAGGAATGGGGAAGGAGTGTAGAGCAGAAGGGGAGCTTCTTTTGCAATTACACCATCATGGCCTGACCTGAGGTCCTACGCATGGAGTCAGATGGCCAACCTGAGCCTCCTCTCTTCCATGTTACCCAGCCGCTGCAGGCGTTCCTGACAGTGGCTGCCAGGCTGCCTGCCCTGCCACTCTAAGGCAGTATCTCAAGGCAATGGTTGGAACACAGCTCAGAGCCTCCTGGTTTTAATTACTGTGCTTTTCAATGAATCCCAGTGGGCCAATGTCTTTAGCTGGGACTGAGTGTTTCAACCTTTACAGACCTTCAGAGGGAGGGAAGCACCAGGACTTGCAGCTGATAAAATCATCTCTGCCTTTGATTCTTGGCTTTCAGTCACTTGATCATTCACTTCAGTCATTCGTTCCCTCAACAGGTTTTTAATGGCCACATACTTTGTGCCAAGTACTTTAACTCACAGCTAAACATTTCCCTCCACATCACCCACCCCCACACACTGTGAACACTCTCATGAGACTCAGCTATTCAGTACTTGGCCCAGGTGCTTGGTGAACATGAGCCCTTTCTGGCTCTCTCACCAGCTGTCCCAGAGGCACCCCATCCCGCAATCCAGCCACCCCGACTTCTTTTGCTGTGCTCAGTTTCTCTGTTTCCTTTCTTAACTCATGTCTTCTTTTAATAAACTTGGAAAATCAGGCAGTCTTCTTTCATGCTACTTGAAATTGCAAAATGAATCTGAATTTGGTGACTAAAAGCACATCAAAGCAATGGTGATATCAAATATTCTTTTAAGCATCTCATTCCCTGGAGATTTTGATCAGCACTTGGGTGGCAGTGACTTGCCCAGCCTATACCAGTCTGATGCTTGTGCTCTTCTCTTGCCTTCCAAGAAGAGAATGGCCAGTTCCCAGCACCTCGCATGCTTCAGCTGGGATTGACCTGTCTCCTGGGCAGTGGATATCCTTCGCCCAGGGATCCAGCCTTCTCACTGGCCATGTTTGCTCAAAGCCTTCCACATCTTCTGGCAGGAGACTTAGAAGTACGCAGGCCTTGACATACAGGCCAAACGGACTCTCCCCCCGGTGGCTCAGATGGTAAAGAATCTGCCTACAATGCAGGAGACCTGGGTTTGATTCCTGGGAAGATCTCCTGGAGGAGGAAATGGCAACCCATTCCAGCATTCTTGCCTGGGAAATCCCATGAATGGAGAAGCCTGGCAGGCTCCAGTCCATGGGGTCACAAAGAGTTGGACATGATGACTGAATGACTAACACTTTCCCCCACCACAGTGTCAGGAGGCAGGCAGGCTGACAGGCAAGCCCCTGCTGGCTCTCCAGAGGGAACCAGTATCTACATCGGTCAGAGATTGGCCAGGGCCCCACAGTATGTGAGTGACAGAGGCCGGATGGGACCTCGGGCCTCCTGCCAAGACTTGCTGCTCAGCTCCATACTGTGTCCCTGCTTGGTCCAGTGGCCAGTCTTTCTGTTGTTTGCACTGTATGTGGACATGGTAGCCCGTGGCCAGGCCCCTCGGGCTTCCTCATGGTGACTATGGGACCTGCTCAGGCATCTTTTGGGAATGACACTCATCCCTCCCCTCCAGCCCCTTTGCTAGCTCCAGGTTTCAGGGTCCACTCCCAGGCCACTGCTTCCAGGAAGACTGGCGTCGCTCTGAACTACTCCCCCTGCTGGCTGGATCAGGTTTGTGCCAGAGACTATTCTAAGTAATTTTTCATAAATTAATCAGCACTCTGTGGCAGTGGTAAGGACCTTGATTAATATCATTTTATATAAGAAGGAAATAGGCACAAAAGAGTTGAGGCATGTGTCCAGAGTCACACAGAGGGGTAGAGTTTGCACCTAGGCTGTCTGGCCTCAGAGCCTGCCTGCACCCTTGACTATTAACCAAGGCTGCCTCTGGTGCACCGTGGGTTTCTGACTCGAATTTTACCCTCATTCTCTTACGTCCATACACTCCACAAAGAGAGATGTTCGGCAGCAGGGTGAGCAAAGGAGGAGGCAAAGAAGGCCCTGAAGAGAAGGTGTGGCCATCTCCTCAGCTGGAGCTCTGCCTTGGGCTCGATAAGAAGGAGGGACGTTGCACAGAGGCTTCTAGGCTCAGAGTTGAGAGGTAACAGGTGGAGTTGGCAGCTGTGCTTTAGGTCACCTTGTGAGAGGGAGTCAGCTTTATGTTTTCTTTGAAATAGAGGGAAATTGATGTGCTTGTGTGTGCACACGTATGTGTGCATGTAAACACATGTGGATGACTGGACACAAACCTGTGAGTGTTCATTTATACATGGGATCATGTGTCAGTGCTGTGAGCAAGCACGTATGTACCTGGTGTCTTAGTCCGTCTGGGCTGCTGTAACAAAGCACCGTGATCTAAGTGGCTTAAACAGTAGGGGTTTACATCTCATGTTCTGGAGTCTGGGAAGTCCAAGATCAAGGTGCTAGCAGATTCAGTGTCTGCTGAGAGCCTACTTCCTGGCTCATAGACAGCTGCCTTCTCTCTGTGTCCTCACATGGCCCTTCCTTGGTGCCTGGGTGAGGAGAGAGCTAAGCTCTGGTGTCTTCTCTTCCTATAAGGGCACTAATCCCATTACGTAGGCTCCACCCCTATGACCTCCTCTAATCTCAATTACCTTCCAAAGGGCCCACCTTCAGAGACCTTCACTTTGGGGGTGAGGACTTGCATATATGGTCCTGGGGGCACATGCATTCAGTCCACAATGCTGGGCTTGAGTGTGCGCATGTGAGCCGAGGTGTGCAAGTCCCCACCACTGTGGTTTAGCCCCTCCCACCACTACCCAGGACATCTTCAGAATCCTGCTGAATGACAGGTAATCGTACAACTGTGAATCATTGTTATTTTTAATTGTTGGTAAGAAAATCACAGTGTAGTGACAAAATAGAATCAGAGCTGCCAGCTTGCTTGCCACCAGCTGCTGGGTCCCCCTACACTTCCCGGAAAGCCCCCATCATCCCTTGGCCCAGAGCCTGCCTAATCATTGTTTAATGTTTCAAAGATGCTGTCCTACATGAGAGATACTCATTCCAAGCTATAAAAATACCAACATCTTTGTGTGCAGCTGGAATAATTGCAAAAATTAAAAAAGCAGAGAAAAAAGAATGGTCCAACAGTATTGTGCTTTATGGAGCTTAAAGAATCCCATATAGCTAATCTAATTACAGCCAAGGCTCAGACAGCTTAAAGGCTGTTTATACAACCAGGCATGTGGGCCGTCAGCCAGCTCAGCAGAAGGCTGCTTGTCACCACCCACCCCTGTGCCTTTGACCAGTGTGACTTCAGGGTCACACCCACATACCCAGGAGCTGATACCCAGCAACCTTGAGATGGAGGTGTAAGTGAATGCTAAGCCACTTCAGTCATGTCTCTTTGTGACGCTATAGACTGTAGCCCACCAGGCTTCTATGTCCATGGGATTCTCCAGGCAAGGGTACTGGAGTGGGTTGCTGTGCCCTCCTCCAGGGGGTCTTCCTGACCCAGGGATCGAACCCACATCTTCTATGTCTCCTGCATTGGCAGGCAGATTCTTTACCACTAGCACCACCTGGGAAACAGCTGGTCCTGAATCCTACAAGAGTCCTGGAGGCTCTCACTGCTGCTCCTTATGCCTGGGGCTGTCTCTCCCTGACAAAATTCATCCTTCATCACCAGCCTGAGAGTTACTGTTGGCCGTGGCCACAGATTCGTGTCTTTGCATGTCATCTGGCATCATTCTCCTGAGGACACGGTTTACACGACTTGAGCTCCTGGTCGCTCTGGGCAGACACTGCCCGCCCCTCCCTGCCCACTCAGGCCCTGATCGTCAGACTGAGTCTGCTTTGGCCAGTAACTGTGGGGGTAGAAGGGAGTCAGATAACTATCTCTGGCAGATTCCATCATGTTAGTGTCTGATCACACCCCACATGGTCCTGGGGTTGTGCCCTTCACCAGGGCACCCAGCTGAGAGTCATCAGTCCCCTGCAGGGATGCAGCCTTGTTCAAATACTCCCCTAGGGCCTGGCTCCACATCTCTTCCTGGCTAGCCCTCTTCCTTGAGAGATTGGACCCTGTTCCCTATACCACCAGGTGCTGGGGTCCCACTCCGCTGGTTTGGTCCACCTTCCTTCCTGCATCCTGGGGGATGGGACCTCCCACTGATAGGCCACTCCACCTGAAAACATGTGCTCAGTTGCTTAGTCATCCGACTCTTTTACAACTCCATGGACTGTAGCCCACCAGGCTTCCTTGTCCAGAGGATTTCTTCAGGCAAGAATACTGGAGTGGGTTGCCATTTTCTCCTCCATTGTATCTTCCCTACCCGGGGATTGAACCCACTTCTCCTGAGTCTCCTACACTGGTAGGCAGATTCTTTACCACTGAGCCACCCAAAAGAGCATCCTTAGTCCATGGTGCCCAGGTGTGCCTGGCCCTGGGAACGCTGCCTCTTTGTGGGCCTGCCCCAGAGCTCTGTCAGTTTCTCCGGCTCTAACCTGTATGCTGTCAGCCTCCTCTCTGTCCTCACCAGCCACTCTATTGAGTCCCTGGCATGTCACACAGCTGAGCCTGCTTGAGTCCGGCTATGGTGTGGATGGGTGGTTCATCACCGTTTTGTGTTCCTTTGCCAATAAAGGAAACTGACTTCAGTAACCAGGAATTCCTTAACATATTTCCCTGCTGACCAAGAACAACCCCAGGAGGGCAAAGTGCCTGCCTTCTCCGTAGCTCATGAGCCACCTGGAAGCAGTCTGCACAAGGGAGCTTTGGACCATTTTGCTTTACAGACTGGCCAAGGTGACCAGTATCTGGCTAACAAAGCCAGCAGGAACCAGATACCCATGGCGCTCTTCCTCTGGTCAGCTGGGTGGCCATCTGTCGATGGGGAAATTCCTGGAGCTGGAGCACTGAGCCAAGTGTGGGAGGACCCAGGAGAGGTGTCTCTTGCCCTCAGGTCAGGGGTCCTGCTGCCAGCAGCTGGGAGGCAAGCTACCCTTGGCAAAGGCCAGGGACACACTGGCCCAGCCCGTGGTGCGGCCAGCAGGAAAGGTCTCCTTGTCCACTCCTGGCCCACAGCCTATCTTGCTCAGCAGCTTGAAAAGACAAACTGGTGCTGAAGACAAGCCAAGCTGAACACCAGGCCGTGCAGTGAGCTCACATCCTGTCCCCCACCCCCCACTTCCCCAGTAGTGGAAAGCGCTCAAAGTGCAATCAATCAAATACTTCCTACTGATAGCAAATCTGTGGAGGGTTGAATGTCTTCTGCTGCTGCTGCTGCTGCTAAGTCACTTCAGTCGTGTCCGACTCTGTGTGACCCCATAGATGGAAGCCCACCAGGCTCCCCCGTCCCTGGGATTCTCCAGGCAAGAACACTGGAGTGGGTTGCCATTTCCTTCTCCAATGTGTGAAAGTGAAAAGTGAAAGTGAAGTCACTCAGTCGTGTCCGACCCCTAGCGACCCCATGGACTGCAGCCTACCAGGCTCCTCCATCCATGGGATTTTCCAGGCAATAGTACTGGAGTGGCTTGCCATTGCCTTCTCCGGAATGTCTTCTGGTGGGACTGATTTCCTAAAAGGCTACCCCAAACCATGCAGTGACCCAGGTGTCTTCCAGCATCTCCAGGTCCTGAGTGCTCAGCAAGAAGAGGTGTGAATGCATGAGAGTTGGCACCTGCAGCTGGAGTGCCAGCTGCCACCAGATCTGTCCTGCCTGTTCGCCTTCAGAGTCTGTGGAAGACCAGCAACCCTGGTTGGATGTTGGGTGGGAGGCTGTGCTGAAAATAATGCTGGGGGTGGGGAAACCAGTACAAGTAACTGGGGCCAGAGGGTCCACTAGCAGGTATGGACTCACTGTGGCAGGGGCCGGGCATAGGGCTATTTGGGTTTTGTTTTTCTTTACCAGGGCCCTAATCTAGTCTTGGGCTCATGCTCGGTCACTCAGTCATGTCCGACTCTTTGGGACCCCAAGGACTGCAGTCCATCAGGTTCCTCTGTCCAAGCGATTTTTCCAGGCAGGAATACTAGAGTGGGTTGCCATTTCTTTCTCCAGGGGATTTTCCTGACCAAGGGCTCAAACCTGAGTCTCCAGTATTGGCAAGTGGATTCTTTACCACTAAGCCATCTGGGAAGCCTGATCTAGACTCAAGGGCCCTAAATTGTAGAATAACTCCTTAATTTTTTTTTTTTTCCTAGAGACTGCCTTGCTTGTCTGCTCAAGCCCACAGATACTTATTCCTGTTCTGCTCCAAAAGTCATTCATGTGCATTCATTCAGCAAACCAAACACCCAGTTCTAAGCTTGGCACAGGGGAGGTAGTGGTGAACCAGATGTGGTTCCCTGCTTCAGGCAAGTTTTAGTCTGAGGATGGAAGCAAGTAGTACACACAATCTATGGCTGTCTTTTGACACTGATGCAAAAATGAGATTCTAATTTCTAGCTGTTTTTAAAAGCCCATATCTCAGGAGCTCTAGATGTAAGTAGAATTTTAGGGAGAAAGGGTCTGAACAGAAAGAAACCAGGGAGATGTGAGATCAGTGGGCAAGAAGGCTGAGTTGAGTAGCACTGATGGAAGGCTGGTTTATGAGACAGCTCACAGTTGCCCTTTGACCCAGCCTGTGCTGCTGAAGTGGGGGCTTGATTTTTCATCTAACCAAGTAGGGCATTGCCTGGGTACCAGTACATATAGCTCCATTGATTTGTTCCTCCCTGGCCCCTGTACTATGACTTCCAGTGGCCTCTGCTGGCTCAGATGCTTTTCCACCGAGCATCTGACCTGTGATGGAGATGTGTGACCTAGTTCACTTTGTGGGTTCCTCCCCTGCCTGCATGAGCTTCCCTCACGGGGCACTGGGCAGCTTGAAGCAAGCCAAAATGTAAATGTAGCCCTAAAATGTAGTCCAAGGAAAAACGGAGATCCAGAGCAATGTCACACATCTGATCACTGGCATAGCCAGAGAGTGACACTTCTCGGCGCTTTGCTGACAGTACTCACCCATTCATTCAGCAAATGTTCCAGGGAGCGTGAGGCATCATAGTCAGTACCAATGATCCGAGGACAGAGGAAGAACAGCTTCCACTCCCAGAGAGCTCCCGGCCTGGAGCAGCTGGTAAACCACAGACAAACAGCCATTACGCACAATGTAAAAATGTAAGTGCCGCCAGTCACAAGTGAAGGGGGGAGTGCTGGGGGAGACCAGGGAGAGGTGTCAGTCATTCTAGGGAGTCTTCCTGGAAGAACTGGCATTTGAGCTGGGCCTTGGGGATTGAATGGGATTGAGGGGGGAAAAGACAGAAGCTGCCTTTTTGTGTGTGTCTCTCTAATTAGACTTTATGGAGGAGGAAATGGCATCCCACTCCAATATTCTTGCCTGGGAAATCCCATGGACAGAGGAGCCTGGTGGGCTACAGTTTACACAGTTGGACATGACTTAGCGATTAAACAACAGCTAGACATTATGGAAGGCATCAGCATGATCATCTATTGGGTGCCTGGTTTGATCCAAGCAATGTGCTAGGTACTTGTCTCACTGTGTTCTTTAATTTTTCCAGTCTTTTTACCCATTTTGTAGGTGAGGAAACTGAGACTCATTAGTTGCTTAGTTCTGAATAAAGGCTTCTTCTTTGATCCCTTCTCTCTTTCCCACAAGGCCTCGCACAGTGCCTTGTACCCCACCAGGACTCTGGTGATTCGTTATTGAATCTGATGATTGAATGAAAATGGAGACAGAGATGGGGGTAGAGCATTTGCAAAGCCATAGGGAAGGCAGCATCCTGCTTCCTTAGACAACATGGGGCTAAGAGCTATTTACGATTTTGGTCATCAGAATAAATGTTTTCCCCTTTCACATGTACACCCTGCCTCCAGGCTGGTAGGTTCTTCAGTTCAGTTCAGTTCAGTTCAGTTGCTCAGTCGTGTCCAACTCTTTGTGACCCCATGAATAACAGCACGCCAGGCCTCCCTGTCCATCACCAACTCCCGGAGTTCACTCAAACTCATGTCCATCGAGTCGGTGATGCCATCCAGCCTAGGCAAATGCTGTGTAATCAGAGCTACCATTTGTTTCTAAGCATCTTTGATGTGTTACTTTGTTTAACTGAAAGAAGAGCCAAATGAGGTAGATATTGTGTTTTTTTTTAATTTATTTTTAATTGAAGGATAATTGCTTTACAATATTGTGTTGGTTTCTGCCATCCAACAACTGTGAATCAGCCACAAGTATATACATGTCCGTTCCCTCTTGAACCTCCCACCCCATCCCACCCCTTTCAGTTGTCCCAGAGCAACAGGGGGAGCTCTCTGTGCTATACGACAACTTCCCACTGGCCGTTTGTCTTACATATGGTAATGCATATGTTCCAGTGGTACTCTTTCAGTTCGTCCCTCCCTCTTCTTCCCTTGCTGTGTCCATGTCTATTCACTGTCTCTCTATTCCTGCCCTGCAAATAGGTTCATCAGTACCATTTTCCTAGATTCCATATATATGTGTTGTGCCATGTGCTCAGTCGTGTCTCTTTGTGACCCCATGGACTGTAGCCTTTCAGGCTCCTTTGTTCATGGCATTTTCCAGGCAAGAGTACTGGAATGGGTTGCCATTTCCTACTCCAGAGGATCTTCCTGACCCAGGAATCAAATCTGTGTCTCCACACTGCAGGCACATTCTTTACCCACTGAGCCATTGGAGCTTTATGATATTTTTCTCTTTCTGACTTGCTTCACTCTGTATGACAGGCTCTAGGTTCATCTACCTCACTAGAACTGACTTAAATTTGTTCCTTTTTATGGCTGAGTAATATCCCGTTGTATATATGTACCACAACTTCTTTATCCATTCATCTATTGATGGATATCTAGGTTGCTTCCATGTCTTGGCTATTGTAAATAATGCTGCAATGAACAGTGGTGGATTGTCTTTTTCAATTATGATTTTCTTAGGGTATATGCCCAGTAGTGGGATTGCTGGGTCACATGGTAGTTTTATTCCTAGTGTTTTAAGGAATCTCCATACTGTTGTTCTCTGTAGTGGCTGTATCAATTTACATTCCCACCAACAGTGCAAGAGGCTTCTCTTTTCTCCACACCCTCTCCAGCATTTATTGTTTGTAGATTGTTTGATGACGTCCATTCTGATGTGAAGTGATACCTCTTTGTAGTTTTGATTTGCATTTCTCTAATAAGGAGAGAGGTTAAGCACCTTTTCTTGTGTTTATTGACCATCTGTATGTCTTCTTTGGAGAAATGTCTGTTTAGGTTCTTCTGCTCATTTTACAGATGAGAACACCAAGGCTTGGAAAAGCTACAGATTACACAGCTAAGAAGGGCAGAGCCAACATCTGAACCCAGGTTGGATCTGGCTGTAGAACCTGAGCACTTAACCTTGTCAGTCACTGTGTTGGATCCTAAACTCAGTTACCCATCAAGGCTGGATAGATAGCATGAATGGTGGAGGTGAGGCAATGAGGACTGGTGGGGACTGTGGTGAACCAGAGAATGAGCCCAAGCTCAGCTCAGGGAGGCAGCCAATGCTGGGTGCAGCCTAATCCTAGCCTGCAAGACCTCCTGACTTTTTTTCCAAGTTGGAAATACTACTTTTATGTTTGGTGGGCTGAACAAGCCGCATGGGCAGGTCAGATATGGTTGTATCTGGCTGTCTACAGCCTGATAATGTTGACTGCCAGTCTGAGAAATAGAAGAGCAGCTTCTCTAGAGGTGCTCTTTAACTCAGACATCCTTAGTGAGACCCTCATCTCACACTCACTCCCTTTCGCATTTGCTGGTTCCCACGTCTCAGAAAGCAGCCAGTCCAGGTAGGCTGACCTCGACACGTCTTTGTGCAGTTTCCCTTCATTGCAGGCACAGTTTAAGAAATTCACAATGCACAAGCCACACGGGTGAGTTTCATTGATTCAGGGAGGCCCCTTCTGGGCTGATGGACCCTTTCAGAAAAGCATATGACCACACAATCAAATTGTAGATTTTATTCCTAGGTGGTGGACTTGAATGCCATTCTTGGTGACATCCTTGCATCTCGAGACCTTGGACGCAGCTTGCATTAGGTACCCTGTGACAGGCCAGTCGTGGGGGACAGGAGTGACCGGCACCCAGAAAGCTGGCTAGGTCTAAGAGGAGCCAGATAGTGTGACAGTCGTTTGGAGAGTGTGTCAGTCTGATCAGGCTCATCTTAGCAGGACTCTCTCAGGGGTGGGAAATGGGAGGGGAAACAAGGGAGGGAGGCAGGAGCACAGCCCCGCCCATGGGCCATCCCAGGGGGTGGGGGGCTGTGGTTTGGATTTGCCACAGCTCACCAGCACTCACTGGCATGCCTGATTCTCTCCCACCATGTTACTTCCTTTTCTTGCATAGTCTGCAACCTGCAACCCTGAGGGAGTGTCTTGGAGTATGTTTGTGGTCCGTGGGTTGATACTGTTCTGGTTGCCATCTGGGAGTGAATAACCACAGCATTTTGAAGCTGAATAAGACCCAGGGGGAAAAGAGCCTAGGCCTCCTGTTGGTCTCACTGGGGGAAAGAAGTGTGGAGCTTTACCCTTCCTCACCCAGGGAATTTGATGGGTGACAAAAGTGAATTAGAAATTAGATCAAGGCTCAGCACTACCATGGGTTCTGAGCCAAATGGAAATTAACAAAAGCATCTTCAGCAGGGTTAATGGTGAAGGCAGGCTTCCTGCCTTGGCAGAATATCCTGACTCGGGTCTCAGAGGGGGTTGATCGAAGGATCCTGTGGATGAGATCAGGAGGTTCAGAGAGAGTTCTCTACCCAGACAGTGGGGAGGAATTGACTTCTTGCTAATTGATGCTCACAGATAGGACAGGAAATTCCAGCGATGCAGGGTGTGTTTAACGCCAGCCTGGTTGCCAATGGTGCCATTGGCTTCTACACCTGCCCCACAGTGCTGAGACGCTGAAGAAAGGAACATTTTCCCCACTTTGAAAGAGGTTCCCGGTGAAGTCCCGTAGACTGAATGTGTCTGCAAGCTTGTCTGTGTTGTCAAATTTCATTTGGCTTAAAACGTGAGAACTAATGCAGAGAATCAAAGAAAACAAGATTGTTTGCTGAGTGCTCCTGACCGGAGCTGCTCAGGCATGAGGCTGGGGCATTGCCTGAAGTGATTGTATTTTCTCTGAAAAGCACATTCAAGGTTGCTGTTTAATCTCCGTGGAGTGAGTCCCCACGATCTTAGATCACCAGCTGCTGTCCTCTGTGCCTACGTGCTCCACATTCCCACATGGACCAGTCCAGCAGTGGGTGAGGTCCCTCCTCCCTGAATTCCTGAATTCTTCATGGCAGGAAAAACCAATCCCATCTTCCCATTTCTCAGTTATTGGGTTTCTACATTATGCCAGGTGCATCCGTGGGGGAGGGAGGGAAAGAGAAGAGAGAGAGAGAGAAGTGGGGGAGGTGGAGTGGCTGGGTAGATGAACTGATGGATAGGTGAGTGGATACACAGGTGGGTGAGTGGAAGGTGGATAGGAAGATGGATGGAGGGAATTGGTGTTTTCCGTTTTATGACACAGATATTTTATGCCCATTTTAGAGATGGAAGGGATTGAGGGTCAGAGGAGACAGTGGGTCATCACAGCACTCGCTGTAAGACGGTGGCAGGACTAGGGCTTAAGCCTGCACTTTTTAGCTCCAAGTTTGGTGTGTTCCCCTTCTCTTTTTCTATGTCTCCCACCAGGCTTTTTTGTTTGTTAGTTTGTTTTTGTATAGACGGCCTGCCATATACCTAGAGACAGACCCACACGGACTTGGACCAATTGCTTGTACAAACAGGTGCCCAGAAGGAGATTCTTTTCTTTTTTTTAATTCAGCAAATACTATTGATCACTGTGTAGGCAGAGTTCCAAGCTGGAACCCCAAGACTCCTGGCCTCTGGACTCTAGTTGTTCAAACACTCATCTGGATATTATTGTGAGGAATTTTTGCTGATGTAATTAAGGTCCACAGTCAGTTGGGTGGGTCTGACCTGAGTATTAATACAAGAGCCCTTTAAAAAGCAGAGTTTCCTCTGGCTGATGGCAGAAAGGGAAGTCATAGAGATGCCCTCTGGAGACCTGAAACACTGGTGAGTTTTAAATGGGGGAGAAGTATGATCTGACTGATATTTTTGGAAGATCTCTCTGACTAGTCTGTAGTCTGTGGTGAAGAGTTTGAGGTACAAAGGGGAGGAAGCAGAGGAATCATTTAGGAGGCTATTGCAGTACTTCAGACCAGAGATAATGGTGATTCGCGCTATGGTGACTGGAGACAAAGAGAAGACGATGGATTTGAGATATATTTGGATTTGCTGGTGATTGGATGAAGGGAGTGAAGGAGAGATGAAATTCAGGTTTCTGGTTTGAATAATGGTGCTACTTACTGAGATGGGAAAGCAGAGAAGGGGAGAACAGGTTTGGAGAGAAAGACCAAGTACTGGAGTTTGGATATGCCGAACGTGAGATGCCTTTGAGACTTTCGAAGGAAGATCTAAGTAGTCATTTGGACACAGAGGCACCACTGAGTGGGGCCAATATCCAGGCTCGCGGAGGTCAGGACCAGGTGACCTGTCTTGGTGGCAGAGCTGGCTCCATGCTCACTCCCTTGAAGAGAGGCAGAATCCCCAGGCTACACAGGAAGGCTTCAAAGACCAGGGCCCAGACCTTGAGAGTCGCCTTCCCGCCTGGAGCCCCTGCTCCCATGCCAAGCCTGGGGTGCAGCCACACACCCAGAGTGGGGCTTTCTGGGAAGGGGTGGCTCTGGCATGAAGCTGACATTCCAACAAGTTACTTCCGTTGTTCTGGGCTAATAATAAGGGGCATTAAGCACCAAATTATATAAACCTAAAACTGCAATCTAATGTTGTTAAGGGGCCTCAGGGAACCTGGGAAGAATGAGCGTGAACAAGGAATCATCTGTAGGATGATCAAATCCCTGATTAAAATCACCTCCCAGGGTCAGTGGCCTCTAGAGAAAGTGGGGAACACCTCTGAATACTAATAGGGCATCTGGGACTCTGGAAGGGTGTTTGATGGGGCCACCTCTTCCTTCTCTGGGGCTGCTCAGTGCAGGACGGGCTGGCGTGAAGAGAGGTCCCACAGGGAGCTCACCACTGGGCTCAGGCATGTAGCAGCAGCCTACACAGGCCTGAGTCTTGTGTGGCAGGCCTGGCCCCAGCTTCTTCAGCTTTGCCTTGAAAGGGATGTTCCCCAGGGATCAGACCCTGAGACACAGATTCAATAGAAAGTAGTTTATCTGGGAAGTTCAAGATATACCAGCAGAGTGGGAAGTTAAGACAAGGAAGGGAAGCAGCTAAAAAAAGAGCATGTTATCAAGTCAAGCACCACAGTGGGCAGGTGGAGCTGAAACCTCCAGGGGAACTCTGGGAAGTGGTATAAAATACATGCCCACAAATGATTGACCCTGAGAGGTAAGGGAGCTGGGGTATTTATATGCCAGCTCCCTTTAGTCATTGGTTCAGGCAGCTCTTGGGGCTGTTAGTCTCTAGCACTCCAGCCCCCATGTGCTGAGGCAGAGCAGGCTACTCTGTGAGTAAAGCCCTCGGGTAAATATTCTGGCACTTAGATGTGTGGGTGACAGGAACACTGGAAAAGGATGCCTCTCCAAGGATACGGCTGGGGCATCCACAGCATCCGCCACAAGGGCCATGATGCATATATTCTGATACTTTTAAAAGCTGCGTTTCTAAAAGCCTGTGATGTTGATTCTGAATCCTCACTGACCAAGCTGCAAGGCATGCTGGGACCTCTGTAGCGGGTGAAGCTACCATCCGGGTCAAGCGAAACTAGGGTGAGAGTATTTCATTTCCTGCCGTGTGAGGTTGACCTGCCACCCATTGGCAGAGCCCACTGTGCATCATGACCCACTGGCCAAAACAAGTGCAGGAAGCTGTAACTTGGGGGTGATACTGACTAACTTACAGGGCTTTCTAGGTGGTGCTAGTGCTAAAAAACAAACAGCAACCTGCCTGCCAATGCAGGAGACAAGGGAGATGTGGGTTTGACCCCTGGGTGGGGAAGATTCCCTAGAGGAGGACATGGCAACCCACTCCAGTGTGCTTGCCTGAAGAATCCCATGGAGAAAGGAGCCTGGCGCGCTATAGCCCATGGAGTCACGAAGAGTTGGACATGACTGAAGTGACTTAGCACACACTCAGACTAACTTAGACCAGGGTAGGGAGCAGAGATTCCAAGCTTCAGGAGTTTTGAAGCACAACCCAAGCCATGTCTGGGAGAAGAGGGTCGGGTGCAGTCTCTGGGGAAAACTGGCTAATTCTAGTAGGGGTCAGGTCCTAGCCAAGGAGGGTCTCGGGTGAGTTCCTAGAGTACAAACCAGAAAACTGAGGTAGAAGCAGACTTGTGAGGTCTGGGTGTGCTTGGGGTGGCGCAGGCAGGAAGCTGCAGTTTGACCGGCACCAGGCCCTAAGGGGCCTGGAAGACCAGGCTGAAGCTGTGGTCGGTGTCATGGATGCTGATGGTGTCTCACCCAGAGCCCCTTTACCGGCCAGTCCCCTGTCCCCTGGAGGCTGTGAGGGTCCCGTCCCCTGGACATTGCCCTCTCTGTTGAGAGCTGCCTCACCCAGAAATGCCTGGGAGGTTATGCTCATCCTCTGGGGATGGCCCAGAACTAGTGCCTGATTGATACGGGGGTCTAGAACCCCCACTCCTCACTGCAGGAGGGGACAGCTCTGAGCCTGGCCTGCTGCTGAAGGCAGATGTTTGCCCAGCTTCTTCCCCTGCCCTAAGCGGCTCTCCTCACTCCCTCAGGGGAGTTACTTGGGAGCCGGCACTCAGGTAAACACCTACTCAAGGATCCCCATCTCAGGCTTTACTTTTAGAGAACCTCAACTCAGACTTCCGGATACGTGAGACAGGCAGCAGTGACAGGTCAGGTGCGCACATGGTCGGCTCGAGAAGGGTGGCCAACCCCCCAAAGTGTCGGGGATTTTCCGTGCTAACCTGGCTCCTTCTGACTAACTAGGATGGTTGTTTGCCCTATGGATCAATGTCTTAATTGATCCATGCAGTGAACTGAGTTCCCCATGTGAGCCCCGAGCTGTGTTAGACTCAATGGGGACCAAAAAGGAACACAAAAGTGTTTCTTCAGTGAAATTCAACTAAGCGAGGGTTTTATTTCCACAAGCTTTTCCCCCTGTTCTGGGGATTTCACTTCTTGTATATTCAAGCCAGTGTCTGTGGGTAGATATCAGGGTAGATAAAAGGAAACTGGAAGTTGGGACAAGGAAAAAGGCGGTAAGGCAAAAGACAAAGAGGGTGAAAAGGTTTTGGCAGTATGACCTTGGGGAGAGATGAAGAAAACTGAGGCGTAAAAGAAAAAGAGCCCAGGCTCTTCATCACATGCAGGCTGTCCTGGGAGGAGCAGCCAGACAGTCAGAGGGTCCTGCCACTTCCAACATGTCCCACCCCAGAGGGAAGCTGTTCTGGAGGGTGCCGCCTGCCTAACTCCTGTGTACATGGAGGAGAGCTTGAGAAATATACAGCGTTTCACAGTGGCCAGCAGCCTGGGTTAAATAGGCATCATTCAGACCTTTTTATCTAAAACATCAAGTGCTGCTGCATTTTTGTAATGATGGTAACACAGGAGGCCAGAGCCACCAGCTCTGAGTCATAAAATTAAACAGATCGTGATCATTTAACTGGAACTCCAGGCACACTCTGTGTGCATATTCTCTGCCACAAAGCAAAACAAACTTTCATGCATGTCATTGAAAATTGCAGGGGAGAGAAATCTGGGAAAAGTTTTGGCGAACAGAGATTGGTGAATAGAAATTAATTATATTATACAGAGCCAGTGATTACTCATTTAAGACATGTAAAAGTCCACTGATAGCCTCTTTATTTCATTTGCCATCTTTATTTTTTGAGTATGATGAAGGTAAAAATGTGAGTTAGGGCTTTCAAAGATTAGTTCTGAGCTCACTTCTCCATCTTCCAGTTTTCCATATGGCTCTTTCGTCCCCTGACTACAAGATCAGATCTGTACTCACCTAGCTGCAGGGTCCTGGCAGGAAGCAGGTGGCACTCTCAAACTGGGGAATCTGAGGAGAGTTTAATAATAGAAATTATTCACGAAAATGTGAGCAGGGTGTAGGGAAGCCATAGAGGGCAGTGCAAGACCTTGGGGCTGGACATAGCAGTGGTCCCTCCCACTGCAGGTCCAGGAGGAGAATCCCCACAGGGAAATACTGGGAGAATACCCGCCTTTCCTCTGGTCTCCCCACAGGTCAGCCCCTGGGGTGCAGAGAGGCCTCAGGGAGGTAGGGGAGTGGATGTATATTGTCCTGGCTCACAATGCCTCAGGACCTAACCCTCCTAGAATGCAAGTGGCTTCAAGTTTAACTTCTGACTGCTTGGATGAAGTTTGTTGGTTGCATGCATGTCTACATGTGTTATTCTGTTTGCAGGAGGGATTGAGAGGACCTCAGGCAGAGACTAGAGACTCATGGGCTGTCAGCCCCCAGAGATTAATGGTAGGAGGACCTGCTTAGTCCAATGCCTTTATTTTTCAGATAAGGCACTGAGGCCCAGAGAGGGGAGGTGCCTTGTTCAAGGTCACACAGTGATTTAGGGACAAAGCTGGAATCCAGGTCAGTGCTGGATAAAATGCAGGATGTGGTGGGGTAACTGTCTTAGGGAAGAGCTGAGATCTGAAATTTCTGGGTGCAGCCGCCTCTGGTGACAGGGAGAGTGCAGCGCTGGGGTGGGCGTGGGCAAAGAGGGACCTGGGGTGTCCCAGGGACCTTGTCAGCTCATTAAGGCCAGGTCAACGTGGAGACAGAGGGCTGCTGAGGCCCACGACTGTGGCCAGGTGGGCCCCTGAGCTTTTTCTAGGCCTTGCCCTTTAGCCAGACCAGACTATGAGGAAAGGCTCTGCAGCCCACTGAGCCTGCCCTTGGGAACCCTGAGCTCCAGGAACCTGGATGGGGTGTGGGGAGTGCTGACTAGACTTCTTTCCCAGGAGATGAGTCTACTGGCCCTGAGCTGGTAATCTATGAGAAGGGCATTCTCACTCCTTCCAAGAGCCAACAGCTGGGGATGCGTGGGCAGGAGCCAGAGAACTGTGGCCTTGCTGGTGCCTCAGTGAGTGAGTGAGGACTGTCAGCATTTGGAAGAAAGTGCTGGTTTCACCTTCACCCTGTGGTACCAGGGCTGTTTTAACTAAAGACATCTCCCCCCTAAAAATGCATCCTGACACCTGAGTGCAGGTCCAAAATGGCAGTCTTGGTGATTAGGGTGTAGCTTTGGTTGGGGGTCCTTGCTGTTTTGCCCATTTGAAGCCACATTGTCTGGTTTTGTGTGTCTGCCTTGAGAAGAGTCTAGGAATCCAGCTTGTGACTGACCAAAGTCAGATGGTTCCTTCATAGGGCATGGCTCTGAGCCAGGCAGGCATTGCTTTCTTGGTTACATATGTCCAGCCCTTGTCTTCCAGGAGCCTGTGGTTGGTGGATGAGGATGGGAGCTTGAGAAACCATGGAAACCAATTGTCAAGGAGACTTCTTTCAGGATCCAGTTCATAACATCTGCTAGTGTTGGAGGGTCTCCTGTGAAGGCATGGGTCAGCAGGGCTCACCACAGGGATAGGGGCACTGGCAGCAGCAGTCCTGGAAGGTCCCCTTTCAACACATATACTTTTCAGTTATTTGTCTGGTTCTCTGTGTACCCACTCCAGTATTCTTGCCTAGAGAATCCCGTGGACAGAGGAGCCTGGCGGGCTGCTGTCCATGGAGTCGCACAGAGTTGGACACGACTGAAGAGACTTAGCATGCATGCATGCATGCTGTGTACTTTTTCATTTATTTCCTCTGACCAGCTAGTTTGTAAATTCCTCAAGAAGAGGGTCATATCTTAGACCCAGTGCCTCCCAGGGAATGTCCAAGACACACTTGCTCAAGTTGTAAGGGGTGGAGGTGGGCTTCCACTCAGTATATCAATTAAGAGTTCTCACCAGGTCTGCTTCTGCCTCTGTAGAGTCCATTCTGCCTTCTGGCTTTTCACTCGTGCGCCTCACATGCATTCCTGGAGGACTTGAGCACTATTCCATTAGTCTAGTAAACCTTTGCTTGGACGTGTTCCTTCTTCCACTTTGCCCTGCTCTTAGGTTTATTAAGTTCAGTGGCCAAATAAAGCTGTGCGCCCTCGTCCCGCAGTGTACTCTGACAGTGTCTGGATAATAGTGGTCACGGGGAATATCTCCTCTCCTCTTCCATAAATCATCTTGCAGTGTTGGCTGGCTACATCACGAAGCTGACTTTTGAGAAAGCTCTGCAGTGCTGTTTCTGAATAATAAGAAACGGAACTGAAGCCCAATGGCCTTTGCTGTTTTCCTGTGGTTGTGCAGAGCAGAGATGTGTATGCTGAAGAGGTGGCCATTCTCTCAGGCGGAGGCAGCTTCCCTAACTGCCACTCCTTTGTAAGCATTGTCTGGTCTGTTTTCTCACGGGACAATTTTCTGATCTGACTGAAGGATGTTTTAAGCAGTTCGGTTCCACCCTATGCCTGGTCTGTCAGAAAGGCACACGATTATGAAGTGGGGTGACCACCAGCTGAAATGCCAGCCCTTAAAGCCACCTCCTGTAGTCCCCAGCCAGCCCCACCCATCACAGTCCTCCAGCACTCCTCCCCGATAGGAGCCTGCCTGAGCAGCCTGCCTCAGCCCACTGCATGTATAGAATCCCAACCTGGGGACTTCCCTGGGGGTCTAGTGGTTAAGAATCTACCTGGCAATGCAGGGGACATGGGTTTGATCCATGGTCAGGAAACTAAGGTCCACACAGCAACTAAGCCTGCATGCTGCCAACTACTGAGTTCACGAGCCACAAGTTAGAGAGTCCTTGCACACCAACAAGAGATTCTGCATGATGCAACGAAGATCCAAGGCAGCCAAATAAATAAATAGATATTTTTAAAAATCCCAATCTGTTCGCAGCTCCCAGATTTGGGAATCTGTTGTCTCACATCCATGTAGGCTCAGCACCTTGACATTGAACTTGCTTCCTTCCTTGATGCTGATTAGGAGTCTTTCTCAAGTGATGCTGTTGGAGGCTGTGCTAGGTTAGTCCACCTGCTGGTCCAACCTGGCCCTGGGCCCCTCAACTCTGTAAATCCCCCATGGATAATGCTCCTCTGGGGTTCACTCTCTTGCAAAGGATCTGAAGATTCATGCCCATGGGGACAAGGCTCTCATCTTTCCAAAAGGAAATGATGGGAACACCCACTGGTCAAAGAGATGACCCTGTACCATGTATAGGAACTTTCATGTCCTTTCTCTTCTGTTGTCTTTTATCTTGGGCATCCTCCATTAATTCTGGTTGTCATATTAGTTTTGATGGCTGTCACTCGGAGAAGGCAATGGCAAGCCACTCCAGTACTATTGCCTAGAAAATCCCATGGATGGAGGAGCCTGGTAGGCTGCAGTCCGTGGGGTCGCTAAGGGTCAGACACGACTGAGCGACTTCACTTTCACTTTTCACTTTCACACATTGGAGAAGGAAATGGCAACCCACTCCAGTGTTCTTGCCTGGAGAATCCCAGGGACGGGGGAGCCTGGTGGGCTTCCGTCTGTGGGGTCACACAGAGTCAGACATGACTGAAGTGACTTAGCAGCAGTAGCAGCAACTCTAGAATATGACTTTGACCATGTTCTGGACCCCAGTTTTTATGATATTTTAATCCCATGGCCCCTCATATTCAATTTTGCCTTTGTTGAACCACCATGGGTACCTAGAACCATCCCGTTTGCCACAGGACTGAAACAGCTTGCAGATATTGGACCATTTACATAAGTGACTTTGGGGATAGAAATGGGACTGGAAATATCAGCTCTTAGATGTTTGTTAGGTTTACCAGCTCTTGGTGTAGTTAGTATAAAATGTTAGTCCCGTGGAGAGGGAATATTTTAACATTTACCTGCAATTTGGTAGTTGTCCCCAGGTACCAGCATAGGAAATCAGAAAAGGTACGATAAATCACAGAGCCCAGTCATTATAATAGAGTCTTCTGTTGTGGGAGCTGCAGACATCATGAGGACCCACTTCTTACTTAATGAGGAAAGTTTATTTGTTTGTTTTGGTTTTTTTTTTTTTTTAACATAAACCAGAAGACTGCTATTCCTGCATAGATGTTTGGCCCATAGCAGGTACTCAGTAAATAATGGCTATTATTTTGCAATTCAGTGACCTCCTTCAGTTCAGTTCAGTTCAGTCGCTCAGTCGTGTCCGACTCTCCGCGACCCCATGAATCACAGCACGCCAGGCCTCCCTGTCCATCACCAACCCCCGGAGTACACTCAAATTCATGTCCACAGAGTCGGTGATGCCATCCAGCCATCTCATTCTCCGTCGTCCCCTTCTCCTCCCGCCCCCAACCTTTCCCAGCATCACAGTCTTTTCCAGTGAGTCAACTCGTCGCATGAGGTGGCCAAAGTATTGGAGTTTCAGCTTTAGCATCAGTCCCTCCAATGAACATCCAGGGTTGATCTCCTTTAGAATGGACTGGTTGGATCTCCTTGCAGTATAAGGGACTCTCAAGAGTCTTCTCCAACACCACAGTTCAAAAGCATCGATTCTTCGGCGATCAGCCTTCTTCACACTTAGTTCTCTAATAGATGTGATTTTTTTTTAATGACAATGTAAGTTACACATTGATTCACAGTAAGAAAGTCACAATGGGCGACATACCATGAAAAGTGAAAGTTGTTCAGTCGTGTCCGACTCTTTGCGACCCCATGGACTATACAGTCCATACTATGGGGGATGTTTATCTACTTGTGATTCATTGGAACATTCAGATCTCTCTAACAGAAATCTCTATGGATACTAGGCTTCTGGTCTGGCAGACTTGTTGATGCTCTGCCCACTGTAAAGTACCACATTGAAGGAGCAAAAAATTAGGTTAGGACTAGTGTATCAGGCCACCTCATGCGACGAATTGACTCACTGGAAAAGACTCTGATGCTGGGAGAGATTGAGGGTGGGAGGAGACGGGGACGACAGAGAATGAGATGGCTGGATGGCATCACCGACTCAATGAACATGAGTTTGAGTGAACTCCAGAAGTTGGTGATGGACAGGGAGGCCGGGTGTGCTGTGATTCATGGGGTCACAAAGAGTCAGACACGACTGAGCGACTGAACTGAACTGAACTGAAGTGTATCAGGAAAGCTGCCTGCACAGAGAAAGACAGAAATGTGGGGTTCCAAGCCATAGGGTAAGAGACACACCCCCACTTAGGTGAAAGTCATATTTCTTCCTTCCCAAATAGAACTCTAATCCATCACTACCTCATCAATCTTGAGATTTTTTTCACTCCTGAGAAATGTTAACTTTCTCCTCCTACTCTTATAGTTCCTTGGCACTGAAAAGACATTTTCCAGCTTATAGATTGGGTAAAATGTGTCCCTTGGGAGACTTCCACTTGTGGTCTGCATTCATTACTTCTCTCTAGTTTTTTTTTTAAAGAAGAAAATATCATCCTTTCTTTTACTGGAGACCTTGTAGAATGGACCCCCAAGAAAGAGCCCTCTTGCTTCCATGGAGTTCTCTCTGCTCTAAATCCTAAAGAGTCATGCTGTGTGGTTGGAGGAGGAAGAAACCCCAAGCCCAGGCATCATTTGCACCAGCTCTCCCTACCCCGTTTACCCCCACTCAACCCCCAAACTCAGGCAGTAAGACTTACCCTCTTCACTTTCACCTAATTCTTTCTAAAGTCTAGCCATTTCAAATTCACTTTGGAAAGGATTTATCTAACTGGCCTCTGCTCAGGACATAACCACAGTCTTAGTCTTATCTTAAGAATGATTTAAATACAACTGGAACAAAATCAAATGATTATCAGACAGGTGATGCAGTGATTTCCTCCCATGTCTCCTTCATAACCTAGAAAGCTAAAACAAAGGAAGGGAAGGGAAAAAGAGACATCCTATCTCCACCTTGTCTGAGCACTCAAACCCCACTCACCTCCACCCGTTACCTAGCACAGAGCAGATGGGAAATATGAGTGATGGCCAGTACCTTGCAGCCACGTGTCCCAACTCAAGACACAGAAGTGACATGTGACCAAATCAGGCTTTTCCTTGTTCTAACTTCTCTTAAGAAGAAGGTGTCTGGACCACATAAAACATACTGGGGGTGAGGGTAGAAAGGAGACGCATAGCCCATCAAAACAGTCCTGTGACTGAGAGTCTGTTGCCCAGTTGCAGGAGGGGCCCTGCCATCCTCTGCTGTCTGAAACAGCCTAGGACTGGGAGGAGAGTCAGGGTCCACTGAAGGCTAGGTTAGAACATGTCTAGTGTGTATTCAGAGTGAGTCCAGCGTGATGGTGAAGCCGTGGCTGGTGGAGTCACCAAGGTGGGTTAGGGTCTGGTGAGAGATGGTGGTTGGGATCAACAGGAGATCAAAGTCGAGATGAAGTCAGAGTTAGGTTGTGATCAGAGCTGCGATAAGGCTGGGTTAAGTTTGCTTGGAGCCGTGGTTCCATAAAGTCAGAGTCTCCTAAAGTCTCCTGCACCAAATTGTCGACCTGCTCCCCTGGGTGCTGTTTGCCCCTTAACTCCTTCAGGGCCCAGGCTCATGTCAACCATGAGTATTTTCGCTCTCGCTCCCATTCCTCTGCCTTCCCATATTTCACAGGCATTGCTTAGGGGAGGGCACAAGAATAAAAACAGCTGAGTTGAATCCAGGTGATCTCACCACTTGTCTGGCCCATCTGCAGATAGATGGAAGCCCAGGCTTCCCCAGGGAATCCAGTGGTCGATGCCATCCCCATTTCCTGGAGCAGAGATAATTGGCTCTGTGCTGTGCATGCATGAGCTTCCCTTGACACTCACTACTGCTTTCCAGAAGGGAAGCCCCGCCTTCCAGGGACCCCATGAGGAGTGGGAGCACACTCCTCTCGCTGCCAGGCAAGTGGCCCGGCATTAGCTCATCATCTGGGCTCAGATTCCTTGCAGTAGACAGGCTGCCTGGAAGGGACCCACTGTCGTTTCCTGGATCGTGCTAGGATTGACACTACTCCCTGGGAACAGGTGTGGGGAGTCAGGAATGGAAGCGTTGTCTCTCAGCCAGAGCCACTGAACAGAAGAATGAACTGCTTTGTGAGGTACTGAGTTCTCTAGGACAGGAGATAATCAAACAAAGCAGGAGCTTCCTGTCAGAAATACGATATGGGGGATTCACGCAACAGTGAAGGGTTAGATAAGCAGACTGTCGAAGACCGTTCTTAGGAGGGGTTCTGAGAAGGATGTCACAAGTTCAAGGTCAAGTGCTTGACTGCAGGTACACCTTGGCTTTCTGCATCCCTCTCCACTCTCCAGGTTCTGGCTTCTTGCCCTGCGCCTTATCATCTCCTCCACACCATGTTTGAGCTTTATCTTCCCTTCTGCCCTAAGGAGAGCGTGATTCTTTCTCAATAACCACCATTCTTTCCTGGTTCCAAAGCTCACTTTCTTCAGGGGAATGCCTGGGACAGGGAAAAGAAAAGCACCCACCTTCCAGGGGTGTGCTAACTCCAAAGAAAAAAAGGCATCACACCACTCCCCGGGGCCCACAGGGACACCTGAGTCTCCCTGTCAAATGCCAGCGGCACTGTAAGAGGCCTTCATGTCTTCCCGTTCCCACCCTTGGTCTCTGTCCCTGCCTGCAGTTGCAAGACAGTTGCATCGAAAATGTCGCACTTCAGACTTGGAAAAGCAGAAAAACTTAGAGCTCCCCCAAAATTTTGGGGGGGCACTATTCATGAAGAGGAGGACTTAGGGATGATGCCGTGTGAAGTCCTTCCCGTCAGGTGCTGTGGCAGCTGTCCTGGATCTCATGTGACTCCACGCACTGCACAGACAGTTACCCGTGGGCACCTGACAAAAGGAGCTCGTTATCTTGCTTTCCGTCGCTTTGAAGTTTTGCTCGACACAACAGCTGATCTGAGGAACCCGCCCACCATCAAAGCCTGGTTCCTCAAGATACAAGCAGTTTATGATTCAAGACAAACTGTCATCGCAGATTAAAACATGTCTACGCCCCCGACGACAATAGTTATTTTTTCTGAGACTATTGAATGCATTGCTTACATTTCACAGACAAGGGGGAAAGAAATCTAATTCCACTAGGCTGGATCATTTAAAGGCAATCTACGTTCTGTAAACATGCTGGAAAGTAGTGTTCCCAAGGTGATATAAAATAAATCATGCTTGCATGATTCTTCTAGTGCCTTACTATTTGCTTTCTAGCTTTCCAGCCTAATTCTTCTTTATGTGAAGAATTCCATGCCAGCCATATGTGATGACTTTTGATTTACTCAGTAAGTCCATGACATACCTTCTGGCTTCGGCCCATGCTATTACTCCAACTAGAAGAATAGTCTCACCCTTATCCACCTGGAAAACTTCTCTTCAATCCTCAAAGCCCAGCTGAGATGCCACCTCTTCTGTAAAGCCCTCCTTTACTCTCGCCAAGACTTAGTTCCTGGGAGTCCCCTGAGCTGTGTGTCTTCACCTCTGTTGTACTGCACTCACCATTTGGAGTCTATTTGTCTCTTGTCATGTCTGTCTCCTGTTGGGCTAGGAATTCCTCAGGACCAGGGACTGTGTTTCTTTAGCACTTAGGGCCTGGCACGTAATGTGTTCTCAATAAGAGTCTGCTTAATGTACTTTCCTACTATATACAGCGCAACTTGCCTCTCTTGTTTACTACTTTAAATGGTGATGTTAAGCAAGTGAAAGTGAAATGTTTGATCAAAATAGCAGAAAGGACTATTTCCTAGTAGAGGGACCCTAGTATTATTGTTCCTAAAAGATGTGTTTTATGACCAGAATGTTAAAGGGGAACTTTGAGTGCTCCCCACTCAGCCTCTTCATGTATCGCAAGAGGCAGCACGGTTCGGACTGGGACCTGAGCCTCAGAGCAGAGGGCTGGGAGCAGCCAGCCTGACCGTACTACCTAGCATCATACCCTGCAGGGAGCTTACGCGGGAGCCTCAGTCCCTGTTTTGCCTTCCCACCAAAGCATGTATTTGCCACATCCAGGAGGCTGGTCTGGGTTTGGGTGTTTATTTGTTCATTTCTCATTTATGAAAAGAGTTACTTTCTCTGCACTTCCAGGCCTGGAATTTCTGAGTTCAAACATATGGTTCCCTGGTTCTCTTTTGGAATGCAGAAGATCTAGAAACACCCTTCCCCTCTGACTATAAGGGGTTTGGAGTAGGTCAGATAGAGATCCTTACAGAGAATGGGACTGGTTTGCCCTACTGTTTACATGCCATGAACTTAATTTCAGCAATTCAAGGGTGTGTGTGTGGCGGGGGAATGGGTGAGTGTGTTTTAAACTGGCTCCATGGAGGAATGTGGACAGCTCTCCAGTCCTGCAAATGGTCCCTTGAGTGTTTTTGCTAGAGCAATAGAAAGAATTTGTGTGATGTGGGTGAACTTCACACAGCCCTCTCCCAGAGTCAGGAGAGAAGCATTCGTTCTTCTTTTTCAAAAAGCTTTTCCAGATCCGGTTCTCTGGGTGAAGTTCAGTACTAGGCACCAAAGCTGTAACCAAGCAAGCCATGGACAGGGCCCTCAGGAACTTATGGTCTAGTGGGGGAAATGGACTAGGAAACACTGGGGTGAAGGGAAGGCATCCAGCCTAATTTTAGGGGGCTCAGTGAGGCTTCATCGAGGAAGGGAGAATTTTCTAAGACTTGAAATTAGGAGTCAAACAAGCAAATGTGAAGAAGGAGCTTAAATGTGCTGTGAAAACTCTAAGGGACCTGAAAACTTCAGTGTGTGGGATTCTGAGGCCCTACTGGTCATCTCCAAGATTAATGTAGCCACCTTCTTACTTAATTCTCTTGCCCCCCTTCCCCTATGCACTTCCAGTCTATATTTTTCCGTCTTCGAGAATATGCACCAACTGCTGGAAGGATCTTGCCAAAGGAAAGCTCTGAGGACATTATGCTGCTGTTCCAGACCATTCCACGGCTCCTTATTACATGACAACTTAAAGCCAGGCAGCTCAGTCTCACATTTAGAATCCTCCATAATTGGACTCTAGCTACCCCCTTTGCTTACTGCTGCTTTCCTGTGTCCTGTATCTAAAACCCATCCATGTTCCTTCCCTAGCCTACCCTCAGCCATTAGAGTGGGGCATTTGTCCCCTCTCCTGACACTGGAGTCGATTCCATTCTGAGTTCAGAGATGTTTATAGCTCTTTAGATCAGTAATTCAATGATTGGAATGGCAAGTCCAATAGAGGGGGACTGGTAAGAAATAGAATGAGAGCTTAACAAGACCTATTCCAAGCCTATTTCATGTCCACCTAGACAATTTGAGTCAAGGCACGATTAGCCTGGTGACAGCATAGATTTTCCTAGTGGTATCAAAGCCAGGAGTGAGAAGCACATTTAAGAATGATAGTGGGATCCAAGGCTGAAGTCTTGGGACTCTTAATTCAGTTCAGTTCAGTCGCTCAGTCATGTCCGACTCTTTGTGACCCCATGAATCGCAGCACGCCAGGCCTCCCTGTCCATCACCACCAACTCCCGGAGTTCACTCAAACTCATGTCCATCGAGTCGGTTATGCCATCCAGCCATCTCATCCTCTGTCATCCCCTTCTCCTCCTGCCCCCAATCCCTCCCAGCATCAGACTCTTTTCCAGTGAGTCAACTCTTTGCATGAAGTGGCCAAAGTATTGGAGTTTCAGCTTTAGCATCAGTCCTTCCACTGAATACCCAGGACTGATCTCCTTTAGAATGGACTGGTTGGATCTCCTTGCAGTCCAAGGGACTCTCAAGAGTCTTCTCCAACACCACAGTTCAAAAGCATCAATTCTTCGGCGATCAGCTTTCTTCACAGTCCAACTCTCACATCCATACATGACCACGGGAAAAACCATTGCCTTGACTAGACGGACCTTTGTTGGCAAAGTAATGTCTCTGCTTTTTAATATGCTTTCTAGGTGGGTCATAACTTTCCTTCCAAGGAGTAAGCGTCTTTTAATTTTATGGCTGCAGTCACCATCTGCAGTGATTTTGGAGCCCCAAAAAATAAAGTCTGACACTGTTTCCACTGTTTCCCCATCTGTTTCCCATGCAGGGAATTCCCAGATACTGCTCTTCATGGGTCTCATCTGAACCCTTTCTCTGCCCCTGCCCCCCGCAATTGCATCTGAATGAAGCAAGCCTCTGGGATGCATTAGACAATGCTAACAGCAAGTGGTTCCAACTTATTTGTGGGATGCTGACCTTTGTAACTGAGTTCTTGCTTTTCCCATGTGACCGAGTCCCTGACTCTTGGTCCAGGTAGATGAGCTGTGTTCTTTGCTTAAGAATCTTCTATTTGAGTTTTCAACTGTTGCTGGCAGTCAGTCTCCTGGGATGGGGTCCATGCCCTACCTCCCTTCGGCACCACCTGCAGACCTCAGCCATGCCTCCCGGACACTGACCACAAGCTGGGACCTTAGCCCTTCAGCTGCTGCCAGGCTCCCCTGAGGTTGCTTGTGCCTGGCTCACCTCCTTCCTCCTCTCTGCTTTGGCCACCCATCCAAGGCTGATGGGCATTTCTCACTTCACGTCTGTCCCTCCCCATAGGAGCTGCCACAAGGCCAATAGGACATTTTGGCTCTGCTTCCTGTCTCATGCACCTGAGGTGAGGGCACATGTGTACAGTCTCCAATTTTCTGTCTGTAAAACGTCCCCTTATTAGATTTTACCCAGCCCCACTTACTAAAGTTTTTCTTTTTTGAAGTTATCACAATTTCCTGACTCTCTTATTGGTCACAAATCTTGATGTGTACAACCTCTCTTTGTCTAAGTTATCAGGAAAAATATGTATCTGGGATGGAATTAAGAACAGAGCTTTTTGCTTGCTCCTAGAAACCCCCCTCTCGTTGATATTGAGCCATAAATCAATCTTTTTGACATAGTTCTTCACTTCATTACTATTTCACTTGATCATGTAAGCACCCAAGCCAAAATTTTCAAACATGTTTCATTTGGTCTGCACAGCATTTAAAAAATCTGAGCTCATATTGGAAATCAGGGGATTTCTTACCAGGATATCTAGATTTCTGGCTTCTCTTGAAAAATATTTAACAGTCATCAGCTGAAATTGGGTAGCAAGTGCCTTTGTTACACAAGACATACAGTCTCTGGTTTGCTACCTTCCCTGTTTACTTTGCTCATTTATGTTTTGAGTTTGCAATCTTTCTAAAGGATAGGAAGAGAGACTTTGTATTAGTTATCTGTTATATTTATTATTGTATTAGTTGAAAGTGTTAGTCACTCAACTGTGTCCAACTGTTTGTGACCCCATGGGCTGTAACCTACCAGGTACCTCTATCCATGGAATTCTCCAGGCAAGAATACTGGAGTGGGTAGCCATTCCTTTCTTCAGGGGATCTTCCCGGCCCAGGGATCGATCCCAGGTCTCCTTCATTGCAGGTGGATTCTTTACTGGCTGAGCCACCAGGGAAGCCATTTCTGTTACAAATTACCCAATCTTAACAGGTTAAAATGACAAACATTTATTATCACACATAGCCTTTGAGGGTCAGGAAACCAGGAGTATCTTAGCTGGGTGGTTCTGGATCATCAGGCTGTCGTCGAGATGTTGACTAGGGCTACAATCACCTGCAGGCTTGATTGTGGCCAGAGCCCCTGCATGGACCTTTCTTCCTGACATGCCAGCTGGCTTCCCCCAGAGCGAGTGATCCAGGAGACAAAGGCCAAGCTGTGATGCTTCTCGTCACAGTCTCGGAAGTGACACACTTCCCCTTCTGCCACGTTCTGTTCTTTAGGGGCAGAAATGGCGGCCCACTCCAGTGTTCTTGCCTGGAGAATCCCAGGGACGGGGGAGCCTGGTGGGCTGCAGTCCGTGGGATCGCTGAGGGTCGGTCACGACTGAGCCACTTCACTTTCACTTTTCACTTTCACACATTGGAGAAGGAAATGGCAACCCACTCCAGTGTTCTTGCCTGGAGAATCCCAGGGACGGGGGAGCCTGGTGGGCTTCCGTCTATGGGGTCACACAGAGTCGGACACGACTGAAGTGACTTAGCAGCAGCAGCAGCAGCTGAGTCCAGCCCACACTCAAGGGGGAAAGGAATCAATTTCCGTTTCTCAAAAAGAGAAATATCAAAGACCTTGTGGATATATTTTAATACCACCACAATCTTTAAATTGGATAATGCATGTAAAATCTTTCAGTTCAGTTCAGTTCAGTCGCTCAGTCGTGTCCGACTCTCCGCGACCCCATGAATCACAGCACTCCAGGCCTCCCTGTCCATCACCAACTCCCGGAGTACACTCAAACTCATGTCCATTGAGTCGGTGATGCCATCCAGCCATCTCATTCTCTGTCGTCCCCTTCTCCTCCTGCCCCCAACCTTTGCCAGCATCAGAGTCTTTTCCAGTGAGTCAACTCTTCGCATGAGGTGGCCAAAGTGTTGGAGTTTCAGCTTTAGCATCAGTCCTTCCAATGAACACCCAGGACTGATCTCCTTTAGAATGGACTGATTGGATCTCCTTGCAGTCCAAGGGACTCTCAAGAGTCTTCTCCAACACCACAGTTCAAAAGCATCAATTCTTCGGCGATCAGCTTTCTTCACAGTCCAACTCTCACATCTTTAGCGCTGTGTAATTATTGTATAGTAACTGCTCAGTAAATGTTGCTATTTTTAACAATAGTAACAGGTGACAGTATTGAATACCTGCCAGTCACTCTTCTAAAAGCTTTGCATGCATTAACTCTTTAACCTCTCACAACAGCTCTGTAAGGTAGTTTCTTATTAGTATTCTCATTTTACAAATTAAACCACATGTCCAGTGAGGTAGAACAAATATAACTCATGTTCCCACACTAGTAAATGGGGAAACGATATGGATCATAAATCTGTCTGTGTAACCATTATACTACACTGATTTGTAGAATTTTGTATTGTTGCTCTTTGTAGTTGTTATTGATGTTATTATTATTGTTACTGTTTAAGCATTTCCCTGCATTTCCCTGACCAGAGGCACTGACTGACAAGGCGTAATGGAAAGAAATGTGTTTCACTTACCACCTTGCTCTGATAAACCTGTGCTGGGTTCTAGGAATCACTATTTTATGCTGTAGGCACTCATTTCTCACCCTTTTCCAGTCTTGCTCCTTGCTCCTGGGTAAAGATGAGCCTCTTCAACATGAAGTTCAGGGCCCCTTCTTCAGGGCCTGCCCCTCCCTCCTCTCACCCCCGCCTCATCCCCTCCAACCTGGTGCCCTCTGCCCTGGCTGAAGGGGCTTCAGCCAAGCTTAAGCCCCATACTCCTATTTTCAGGATATGTGCTCATACTGGTTTTATGTGCCTGGAACACCTTTCTTCTTCTCTTAAAAAGTAAGTCTTGGGACTTCCCCGGCAGTAAAGCGGTTAAGTCTCTACCTTCCAATGCAGAGGGTGTGGATTCGGTCCTTGGTTGGGAATCTGAGATCCTGTATGCCTCATGGCCCCAAAACCAAAACAAAACAGAAGCAATATTGTAACAAATTCCGTAAAGACTTTAAAATGGTCCACATTTAAAAAAGTAAATCTTACCTAGGCTTGGTATTAAATCCAATTGCCTGCAATGTGACTAATCCTTTCCGTTTTCTGGGGTTGAAATCCATCTGGTTTTCCAGCCCTTTTCTTCTGCGTATTAGTTCAGTGTTATTATCTCCAATGGATCTTGGTTCCCTGAGTTGTGGTCTTCTCGGCTGGGACACTGGAGTCCCCTGGGAATGATCAGGCACTGTCTTCATGTTCATTTTTAGTGAACACCCAGAAGAGACTGAATTCCTGATTTCAAAACCTGATCTTGCCATTTATAAGCTGGTGACTTACCCTGATGCCTCTGCACTTCAGTTTCCTCATCTTTAAAAGAGAGAAAATAATTTAGAATAATCTTCTCATAAGCATGTTGTGAGGAATGAATGAGATAGTTTTGGAAAATACTTAGAAAGTACCAACCAGCCCACAATCAATGTCTCCTATGGTGACTATTTTTTCTGTCCTCCACTTCAACCTACTGCCCAGGGGGCTCAGGCATAACTGACACAAGATGGCCATGCCCAGCACAGGGGTCCACGTCCTGACCTCTAGGATTTACAGAGAGGAGGCAGTGGGCATGGCAGGAGCTCACTTGGGAGAAAGATATATATGCAGACTTGAATCCAGCCTCTGCTGCCTATTAGGTATGCAATCTTGGGCATGTGCTTAACACCTCCGTTTTCTCATCTATAAAATGCAAATACCAATAGCTCCTTCAAGAGCGTTGTGAAGATTAAATAATGCCTCTAATGTGTGGAGCAGTTCAGTGTGGGAACATAGCAGTTATTTAATAAATGTTAATTTCCTTCCTCTTCCCTTCAAATCAAGCATTATTCTGGAGCGCACAGCGGTGAGCTGCAGGATGGAAGCTGAGGAGCTGTGCCTTCTCTCAAATGTCTCATGCATGCCATCGGCCCAAATAACAGGCCCTTTCTTAACTCGGTTCTTACAGATCCCCATCAAAGGCAATTTTGAATCTCCTTTTTTCTCTGTACAATCTTTAAAAAATGAGAGCCCTCTTAAAAGAGTTCTCTAGGGTCTGATTTTTCTGGGTTTCCTGTGTTCTTCCTGTTTCGGATCATCACTGGTTGTACAAGCAGATTTTTGGTTCCAAGGGCTTCCTTTCAAAGTTGTTGTGGCTGTTCAGTCACTGAGTCATGTCTGACAGACCCATGGACTGAGTATGCCAGGCCCCCTGTCCTTCACTATCTCTGGAAACTTGCTCAAACTCATGTCCACTGAGTTGGTCATGCCATCCAACCACCTTATCTCTGTTGCTCTCCTCTCCTCCTGCCCTGAATCTTTCCCAGCGTCAGGCTGGGAAATGAGTCGGCTCTTCACATTAGGTGGCGAAAGTATTGGAGCTTCTGTTTCAGCATCAGTCCTTCCAGTGAATATTCAGGGCTAATTTCCTTTAGGATTGACTGGTTTGATTCCTTGCAGTCCAAGGGACTTTCAAGAGTCTTCTGCAGGACTCCATGAAGTAACAGATATTTTTCTGTCCACTCGTGAAAGTCTGTCTACTAGAACCCAGGCCTTCTCTGCCAGGCCCTGGAAGAATATATGGATATTTCCCCCAAAGTTCCCAACACTCCACCAATTCCTTATGGTTCATAGGAATGATAAGTCCAGAATAGCAAAGGTGTTTTTTTTTTTAAATTTATTGCTCCCCTATCATTTATCAAGTACTGTCTTAGCACTGGAAATTAGTAGAGAAAAAGCCCATGCCTATATAAATCTGACATTTTAGCTATAGACACAAACAACAACATCAAAACAATAAAATAAGGATTGATGCAATTCTTAGACAATTAAAAATGCTTTCAGAAAAACAAGACAGGGAGGGTGGAGGGATGGATTGAAGGAGTGGGTTGATGAGGTAGTCAGGGAATGCCTTTCTGAGGTTATAAAGTTCAAGCAGAGACTGAACCCTGGGAATTAGCTGTGTTAAGATCAGGAGATGTTTGAGGCAGGAAGTACCCTTGACTCCTAGAAGAACAGTCATGGTCACTGGGGACTTCCTGACCCCTTGAAATAGGCAGTGTCTGTGTGTTTGCATTTGTGCCTGCATGTATCTGTACTTGTGTGTGTGTGTGTGTGTGTGTGTGTGTGTGCGTGCGCATTTTTTTTTCAGGGGAAAAGACCTGTAGGTTTTGTTAGACTCTGAGGTCGCTAAGATGCACAAAGGGTAAATAACCATGACACTGTTCTCTCTAGCCATGGTGGCAGAGAATTGTTAGCTAGTTGTCCAGCATCCTGCTTTCAATGAGATGGAAGCCTTCCCTTTGGCATCTGGGCAGCCAAGACCCTCCCTGCCAATCCTGAAACAGCCTTCCTCTGGCTCCATCTGATTACAGACCAGAAACAGCCTTCCTCTGGCTCCATCTGATTACAGCACCAGTAGCAGGTTAGAGAGCCAGAGCGCTCACCTCTCTTCTCCCCTTTCAGCTTCACCAGACACTTACACCCTTGGGTTAGCTGGTGCCAGGCAGGCTGAAGTTGATACTTCCCACCCCAGCAGCCCTGATCCCCCAGCCTCAAGTCACACACAGTTCTCTGCACTCCCCATGGGACCGTCCTCTCGCCTGGCATCCATCCTCAAGTTCCCTTTGCTCCTGACCAGTCTGTCCATATTGTTGAGCAGGCTTCTGAGAAAGGTTTGTTTTCAGCTCCGCCTCAGTAGTCTCCTCTGACTCACGGCCACCTCCTACACGTGCATCCTGTCTCCAGCATCCCTGCTTCTCTCCATAGTAACTGGTTCACGCATTTCTTCTCTGGCGTCACTTCATCTCCAAACGTACCCCCTTGCACTCTCCTCACGCAATGTCCTGCTTGATCCAGCTTTTGTGGATTTCAGGCCAGAATCAAGAAAGCCAAACAATGCTTACGAATACCATCAGCAGACCCAGCTGATGTCCTGCCAAGCCTTTGCTCTTTCAGAGTCAGTGGGGAAAAAAGCAATTAAAGTACCACTCAATTATCCCAGTTCCTCAGTGTCCAGCCCAGACTTTAGAGACATGCTTCTGGGTGAGGTTGTCCAGTCCCCGGTGGATTAACAACAGAGGCAGGTTGCCATGGTTGGGGAAGGCTCAGCCATCCCACCTGGCCATACCCACAGCAATAAGCAGCAATACTGCCCTTGTCCTCGCCAGGGTTGGCGAGTCTCCTTGGAGCTACTTGAGGTTCACATCAGGTGAATGTGTTTAGGTGGATGTGATTTGTCTACAGAAGGTTGAGTTTCCCCTAACATTTTCTCAGTGTTCTAGCTTTCATCTCTGGCAAGAGGACCCCAAACTCTGTGGTTCCTGAAGGTGTGCCGTCACCTTTCTCCTAGTCTCTGGGTCCAGTTTTCCCATCTCATGGGATCAGTAAAGATGAAATGAGATAATATAGATGAAGTACCTGAGCTTCCCTGGTGACTCAGATGGTAAAGAATTTGCCTTCAATGTGAGAGACTGGTGTTCAATCCCTGGGTCAAGAAGATCCCCTGGAGAAGGGAATACCCACTCCAATATCCTTGCCTGGAGGGTTCCATGTACAGAAGAGCCTGGCAAACTACAGTCCGTGGGGTTGCAAAGAGTTGGACACACTAAATGACTAAAACACACACACAAGGAGGAAGTACCTAGCACATAGTAGGTAATCAGACAGACTAAGTTCCCTCTCCTCTCCTACTTCCCTTCTCTCTGTTACCTCTGGGGCCACGTCCTCCTCTTCTGGTTGAAGTCACTTCACCATGACCAGGTTTCTGTTTGGGGCTTTCTGGGCTGTGGCCATCATAACAGTCATAGGGTTTCAGACACCCATCCATAAAGTAGTTCTGATGCGGCACCTTTCAGGACCTGGATAGACAGGGACTGAATCTTATCTGAGGATGGGTGTCTGATACTATGTCCTCCATATTTTCACTGAATGAATGAATGATTTGAAAAAGATGACAAAAAGTCCAGATTCTGAGGCTGGAGACCAACACAGGCTGATGCTGCAGAGCTGATTCTATGTGTGGAGTTCTCTGCAGAAGTCTAGGCACAAGGCCAGACATGCTCAGGGACCAGGCAGGCCTCACACCTGGGTGACCCATGAGTTGTTTCCATGGTAGGAGCATCAGGCCTGGATGCTTTGACTCCAGATGTTCTGGGGGAGCAAGGAACTCATCACAGGCCAGGCACAGTCAGCATGTGGTCAGGAAGGGTTTCAGTGACCCTGGAAGTGGCCAGACCTAGCTTTGACATACTCATGATAGGCCAGACATGCTCATTCCATGTCCTACTGGCAAAGACAGTGGTCCCTGGCCCTTGTTAGAGACCCAGGATAGGCCTGAGTGAGGCTTGGGGCTGGGTGAGACACTCATAATAATAAATAATACAATTACTTGTATTAATTGGGGAGTGGGAACCAAAAACCTCACTTGCTTGTCTTTCTGGAAGGGGGCAGTTTCTTTTGCTGCTATGATACATTTTAAAATTAAGTAAAGATTCCTAAAATTGTTTTTGGAAAAAAAAATAAATAGATTAGAACGTAAAAAAATAAATAAATAAAATTAATAAATGGATAAAAGGTCTTTCCTAACATTTCTGCTGATTTCTCAGAGACCTTAAGGTGAGAGGATACCAAACAACTTCCTTACAACTTCCTAATGTTTTTTTAGCCCAGCCTTCAAGTCCCCTTACAACCTGCCCACAACTCACATGTCTAGTGACCTCTCCACTCATTGAACCTATTCTCCCAAGCTCAGCTGTCACCCACATTTGGCGTGCCTGCCACTCATCATTTGTCAAATGTGCATGTTCATGCCTCTCAGGCTTTATTCATGTTATTTTTCTTCCTAGGACACTTCTTTCTATCCCCTTTTATCTTCCTATAGCCAAGTCCCATCATCCGTCCATTTGAGACAAACTCAAATGTCATCCTATGACGCTGGTCCCATCCCATGCTGTATTATCACAGCGCCTTGTGACAACCACTTTTAGAATATATTTCAATGCAAGAAAATGATCTGTTCAGTTATTTCCTCCCCTGCACTGTGAGCTTCTTGAGGGTGGAGCTCAGACTTACTCCACGTGTCCAACCCCGAGCACCTGGCCCGCTGTGTGCTGAGTGCTCCGGAAGCATCTGTCAGTTGAACACCTGAATGAAAAGAACACAATGAGACATGAAGTGAAGAAGAGCGATGTGGTCAATATTTGGTGCCTGTCTGTCAGGGAAGTAATATTTCTTGGATTTTCTGAAGTAAGTCTTGCTAGAGGAATATGAGGATACATGTTGCTGAAATAATGGGGTCTGAAAAAAATCAATAATTCCAAAGGCCTGCAAAAATGACACTGGCTGCTGCTAGCTGCGAACTTTTGCAGACTTTATAGAGGGCAGTTCTTCAGCGGGGCTGCTCACCCACCTGGTCCAACAGTCTCCTGCCAGCGGTTGGGGTACCTGTAATTACCTTGTTGCTATTTAGTGGCTAAGTCGTGTCCAACTCTTTTGTGATGCCATGGACTATAGCCTGCCAGGCTTCTCTGTCCATGGGATTTCTCAGGCAAGAATACTGGAGTGGGTTGTCAGTTTCCTCCTGCAGGGGACCTTCCCAACCCAGGGATCAAACCCACATCTCCTGCATTGGCAGGTGGGTTCTTTACCACTGAACTACTGGAATCCTACCTACGTACCTATGTTCTGCATCCTGATCGCATCTCTAGGCCCCTCAGCTCTGCCCTTGGTAGTTTTAAAGGAAGAAGAAGGCCAGTGCGGGGTGGACAGGGGAGCCCAAGAGCCAGCCAGCGTTAGCTGTCCACATCAACATGCAGGCATAGGCATCAGTCCGAGGCACTAAACTAAAAACAAACACAAAGCAATGATTCCAGCGGTTGATTTTTGTTGTTGTTATTTCCACTTGCAGTACAGCCTCAGCAGCCTGGAGCACTCAGTGAGTTTTATTAGACAGCTCTTGCCCTCCCAGAACCCAAGCCTAGATTTGTGTTTCTCTCAACCCTAGCCTCTCCCAGTCCCACCAGAACTGAAATGTGGACAGAAAAGTCTTTTGCCTGGGGAAGGGGAGGATGGGACAATGCTGGGCTGGCCCTCTCCCTTCTCAGGCCTCATCTCTGCTCAGTTTCATGGATGAGGCTGGGCAGTCCAAGGCTGAGAGGTCATGGGAGGGATGCATGGGGGCCAGTCTTACTTTCTAGGGGGCTGCCTGCTTTGTCTGGCTGTGTCATGCCAGGTTGAACAAACAGTTCATTTCACTTCTCAACCTGGGGCCTTTCCTGGAAACCCAGCCCCTTGCTGAGACCAGCCCACAGCCCTAAGCCTTTGCTGGAGTTTCCCCTGAGATCCACAACTTGTCTCTGGCTTTCCAAATGCTTTCAGCTTCCTCCTCTGTGTTAGATAAATGACATTGCTGCTCCTCTGTGGTCAGTATCATCCCTGCCTGGAGATCGTGGCTGCCAGTCCCTTCTCCATCACTGTCTGCCCCGCACGGTACTTGCTTTTTTTTCACATACACAGACTCACTGCCGGACATCAGAGAATAAATCCATGTATGTATGTATGCATTGCTGGTCTCCATTAATAGTCTGTGAGTCCTCGAGGGAAGGGAGCTAGGTTTCCTCTTTGAGGTCATTTAGTCTAGGCAGCAGCTGGCCCAGAGGGATGCTCTGTGAATGAGTATTGAGGCAATAGGATGTCTTGCCTTGAGCCAGAGTTCACATGTTCACTTTTACCCTGGAAAGTTTGGGTTCTAGAAGGCTGGATGCTGGCACTGGACTTGAGTGGCACAGATGCGGTTTGGATCCAGGCTTCACCATTAGTAATGTGATGCTGGGCAAGTTGAATCTGCTTTCTCATCTAGACAGTAGGGCTTGTGCTAGATCCTTGCTCCCAGGTCCAGATAAGGACTTAGTGTGACAGGTCAGACGAAGGGCTGAAGACAGTGCCTGGTGCGTGTGTACAACAGCTGAGCAGTGTCGGCTGTGAGCGTTTCCCAACACCGTGGTCAGAACAGGTGGCGGAGGGAGTAGGACCTGTTCAGCTTCTGTGGACCCCCTGGAAGCAGCAGGGGTGTGGAAGGGATGATGTGTTTCTCAAGGTTATTCCATTTATTGAGGGGATTGAGCAGGCAGAAGTTCAACAGTGACCTTGAAGAGGGGAGGTGGCAAAGCCTGGCTTCCTACCAGCCTCCTGCCCCTGGGATTGAGTCTGAACCTTGCCACTATAAGCTGTTTGATTTTAGGGGAGAATCTTCATGTTACTAAGCCTCAGTTTTCATCTGTGAACAGCGACCACAGTACTGTTTAGCCTGCGTAAGACTGACTGGAACAATGTGTATGAAACAAACCAGTGAGCCCAGGCACCACTGTTGGTTAGCAGCTGTGCGGAAACTTCAGAAAGTGGGTTCCAGACAAAGTGTGATTTTTAAATGCCTGTATAGGCTTACCAGAAACACCACTGGGTTTTGAGGGTGTTTTCCAGAAAAATCTCCAAACCTTAGTTTGAAGACTTCCGTTCCAGGTGCTCCCCAGCCAGTAACATCCCTCCATAAACACCAAGCTCTGCTGGACTCTCTGGGGACAGGAAAGAGGGAGACTCTATGTCCCTCTTCCAGGTGCCCACAGTCCAGTGGGACATTGAATAAGTCAGTGCAATGAGGGAGGTGGAGCCCCAGGGCAGAGGAAGCCAAAGAAAATAAGCCCCGAGGTTGTTCTGGAGGAGTTTAAATCCTGGTCACTAGGACACATTGAGCTGAGACACCATTCATTCATTCCTGTAAATGTGTTTATAAAAAATCAGAATGAACACGGATGGCCTCCCTGCTGTATGCCAGTCTTGGTGGATGGCCCGAGCCAGGACAGTTCGGCAGAGCAGGTGATGCTAGGCTACACTTATGGCCTCGCCTTTTAGGTACAACAGCTGCCTTCCCACTGCCCCTATTTGCGTCTCTTTATCTAGGGGTTTTCTCCAAAGCCAAGGCAGGTCTCTCTGCCGTGCACAGAGCAGCCTGGCTATGCTGAGGATTAGCAGGCCCCAGGAGCAGCTCTCAGCAGTGATGGATACCCGGGCCCCTCTTTCTAGCCTTATTTTGCTCGTTTGGAAAATAGGTGCAAGAGTGCAAAAGGTCCCTGCTTCATGGATGTGCTGTGAATGAGAACCAAGGTAGCATAGGCTCCTTTTGCTTTTTATCTGCTTTACATCATAAAGTGAGGCTGATGAGACACACTGAAGTGCCCAGCACAGAGCCTGGGCTGATGCTCATTAAGTGCGCCCTCCCACTGCAAATCCCAAAGGTAGGAAATAGGTTAAAATGTGAACTCTGAGGCCGAGCTGCAACTTTGGATGTCAGCTCCACCACTTGTTAGTTACAGGCATAGTTCACTTTATTATGCTTTGAAGATACAGTGTTTTTTTGTTTTTTTACAAATTGAAGGTTTGTGGCGATCCTGAGTCAAGTCTATCAGCACCATTTCCCCTACAGCATTTGTTCACTTTGTGTATCTAAGTCACATTTTGGTAATTCTCACAATATGCAAACCCTCCACCCGCAAAAAGATCACACCTTGCTGAAGGCTCAGGTGACAGCCTTTTTTCAGCAATGAAGTATTTTTTAGTTAAAACATACATTTTTAGCATAATGTTATTGCACACTGAATAGACTATAGTCTAGTGTAAACGTGACTTGTATGTGCACAAGAAAACAAAGAGTTCCTGTGACTCGTTTTGGTGCGATATTTGCTCTGTTGCAATAGTCTGTAACCAAACCCATGACAGCTCCGAGATTTGCATGTGTTTGAATTTGCACAAGGTACTTATCATCTTCGTGCCTCGGGTTCCTCATCTGTAAAATGAATTACTACTAATCCTTACCAAATTGAGTTCTCATTAGTATTCAGTGATTTAATAAAAAGAAAGCCTTGCACATAGAAATTGAGCCCAGAGGAGTGGTCAAAGGATGACAGGTCAGGATGGGAAGGGTTTGGGGGCTGAATATGAAGTGGCCAGATGGTGAGCGGCCCTCAGGAGGGTCAGTGGGATCCTGTACCTGGGGAAGTCCTGGGCCTGGGCAATTTGCTATAGGCCCAACTTTCCCAAATAATGCAAGGGTCCCTGCTTCCAGACTTAGGCCCCTTCCTTCAAAAAGGAGGAAGGGAACAAAGGGGTTCAGGCTAATAAGAAAATAATAGCCCCACCTATTAAGTAATTATAACATGCCAGGCAATACCTTAAAGAGCCCCATAGCAACTTAAGAGGTAGATAGAATTATTCCCATCTCAAAGATGAGAAAACTGAGGCTCAGGGCAGTTAAATTACATACCCAAAGTTACACAGCTGATGAATGGCCTGCCTAGGATTTAAATGAGGGCCTTTCTGGTGGCTCAGATGGTAAAGAATCTACCTTGCAAAGCAGGAGACCTGGGCTCGATCCTGGGTAAGGAAGATACCCTGGAGAAGGGAATGGCCTAACCCATTCCAGTATTCTTGCCTGGAGAATTCTATGGATAGAGGATCTTTCGGACTACAGTCCATGGGGTTGCAAAGAGTCGGACACAACTGAATGACCAACACTAAACTGAATAAAGGTCAGTTTTCATTCCAATCCCAAAGAAGGGCAATGACAAAGAATGTTCAAACTATTGTATAATTGTCCTCATTTTACATGCTAGCAGTGTAATGCTCAAAATCCTTCAAGACAGGCTTCAGCAGTACATGAACCAAGAAATTTCAGATATATAAGCTGGGTTTAGAAAAGGCAGAGGAACAAGAGATCAAATTACCAACATTTGTTGGATCATAGAGCAAGCAAGGAATTCCAGAAAAATATCTGCTTCATTAACTATGCCTTTGACTGTGTGGATCACAACAAACTGTGGAAAATTCTTCAAGAGATGGGAATACCAAACCACCTTACCTGCCCTCTGAGAAACCTGTATGTTGGTTAAGAAGCAAGTTAGAACCAGACATGAAACAATGGACTGGTTCAAAATTGAGAAATGAGTACATCAAGGCTGTATACTGTCACCCTGATTATTCCACTTATATGCAGAGTACATCATGAGAAATACCAGGGTGGATGAATCACAGGCTGGAGTCAAGATTGCTGAAAGAAATATCAACAACCTCAGATATGCAGATGATACCACTCTGATGGCAGAAAGTGAGGAGAAACTAAAGAGCCTCTTGATGCGGGTAAAAGAGGAAAGTGAAAAGGCTGGCTTAAAAATGAACATTCAAAAAGTTAAGATCATGGCATCTGGTCCCATCACTTCATGGCAAATAGAAGGGGAAAAAATGGAAACAGTGACAGATTTTATTTTCCTGGACTCCAGAATTACCGCAGATGGTGACTGCAGCCATGAAATTAAAAGATGCTTGCTCCTTGGAAGGAAAGCTATGACAAACCTAGACAGCATATTAAAAAACAGAGACATCACTTTGCCATCCAGTCAAAACTATGGTTTTTCCAGTAGTTATTATGTATGGATGTGAGAGTTGGACCATAAAGAAGGCTGAGTGCCAAAGAACTGATGCTTTCAAACTGTGGTGTTGGAGAAGACTCTTGAGAGTCCCTTGGATAGCAAGGAGATCTAACCAATCCATTCTAAATGAAATCAGTCCTGACTATTCATTGGAAGGACTGATGCTGAAGCTGAAGCTCCAATACTCTGACCACCTGATGCGAACAGCTGACTTACTGGAAAACACCCTGATGCTGGGAAAGATGGAGGGCAGGAGGAGAAGGAGGTGACAGAGGATGAGGTGGTTGGATAGCATCAACTCCATGGACATAAGTTTGAGCAAACTCTGGGAGACAGTGAAGGACAGGGAATCCTGGCGTAGTGCAGTCCATGGGGGTCACAAAGAGTTGAAAATGACTTAGTGACTGAACAGCAAGGGTTTAAACCTCTCTCCTAAGCCCCTGATCTTTCAATAAAGAAATAAAATCTTAAAGGCTAAGAGCAGAGCACTTCAGTTCTTCCTTGTCACCCACCCCTTCATGGGATCCTTCCTGTTGAGAATAGATTGCCTGAAGGTGTTCTGGAGCTGAGGAGAAGCCCGTCAAACCTCCTGAGCTGACGGGCACAACAGCAGACTGAGATGTAAACGTCTGTGCAAAGCCCACACCTCTGGGTTTCCTGAGTCGTGAACCAGCCAAGCTGAGGCTGCCGGTCACACAGCCTGAGCAGCAGTGATTTGCATGAGTACTGAGCTGACTTACAGCCGAGAGGAGCCTTCACTCTTCCCCTGGAGGATGCCCGGGGCTGCATCAGCAGAACTTGGACCCTAAAGCCTGATGTCAGTTCTCACTGGTCAATCAGAGAAGCACCAGTGCTTCTAGCACCCCATATCTGTTTTCCAAGGAGGAAAAAAGAAAAAAAAAAAAACCAAACACCTCTCTTCCTCTGGCCTTTCCTTCCAGTTGAAGAGCAACAAGCAGGGGAGGGAAGCCCTTCTAAAGAACCTGAGCCAGAGGGAGTAGTTCACGCAAAGGCACTGTGGCACCACTGAGCTTGGTGTATTTGGGAACAACGTGTGCAGAGTCTGGCAGAAGAGTCTGAGAAGCAAAAAGGGGCCAGGACCTGGTATGCCAATAGCAATGGCAGGGGGTGGGGTGTGGGAGTGGGAGTGGGCATAGGCATAGGGAAGCTGGTGCTGTAGGCGTTTACAGAAGCTTAGACTCCTAGGATCTCAGGATCGTGGGACTTGGTATCTGAGAATCTCAAGATTTTGGACTCATAATCAAAAAGTCTCGGGCTCTTCTTCCTGAGATTTTGATCATCAATTTTCTGAGCTAGGCAACATTCAAACTCTCTAACTCTGGCACAAGATAAATTAGCACCAAAATTCTGGTTGGTCTCTGACTTAACTGCTAATGGCAACTGTCCTTCCCCAGTGCCAGCACATAGGCCTGGCCTCTGGGATCACTTTTGCCTGGTGGGACACCAACAGGGCCTGTTCTCAGCCTGATTTAACCTGTGGTTAATGGCTAGACTCCAGTATTTTCCAAGGCTTTGAGTTCTTGGTCACATCCTCCCTAGAATCTCATGGGGGGCCTACCTACCTAGTACTCTTGAGCTGGAGCACCTGGACTGGAGCAATGTCCACTCTGCCTGGACCCCTGACATTCATGGCATTTTTAATAAGTTCTGGGATTCCTACTGAGAACTTTCAGAATAGCAGGAACATTTTATGTCCTGCAATTAATTTCATGGCATGCATGCTGGTGCTCACCTTTAGTTTACAGGGATTTCCTTCTCACGTGGCCCCAGAGAGGGCAAATGCAAGTTGGTCCTTTTCCAAGGTCTTCTAGTCCATGAGGACAACTGAGGTCTGTGAGTCTACTTTTCTCATTTTCATTTTCTGAGTTACTCAAGGTGGAAACGTAAGAGAGAGGATGGAATAGAGAACCTGGTTCTCTGGCCCTGGGGGAAGAAGAGATAGGTTCTTTTGCTGCCTGTTCACATTTGGGCAAATCTGGGTGTGGTAGGAGCCAAGCGGACATGAGCACTCCGAAGCCCCTGCCAGGAGATGAAGGGTGCGGGAGCACACGCCTATACCCTAGACTGGCCCATGGGGAACACCCAGATGGATTCAGGCAACCTTATGTCCTTGGAGCCACAGTGGATTTGCCAGGCGTGACTGCACTGTGAATCCAAAGGTAACAAGCACTCAGTCTGAGGCCCTGTTCCCTCATTTCTTGATCTTGCTTGCTCGAGGATTTGTATCCCAGAGAAACTAGGTTTTGTATATAAATGATCTATCGGTCCTTGCATCAAAAGAAAGCTGAGTCTGTCAGTCTAATTCCTTCCCTTGGGTTCTAAGGATACATAGCTGTAAAAAAAGAGGCTGTTTTCCTCCTGGAACAGATCTGTGATCATAGAAGGCTGCTGAAACCTGGGACACGTGGCTCCTTTGGCAGACAGTGGGGCAGGGTGACAGAGTAGGGTCTGTACAATCAGGCAGATGTGAGTTTGAATCCCTGCTCATTTTTTACTGTCTGTGTCATTTTGGGCATGTCATTTCAAGTCTGATCTTTGAACTCTCTCTTTTATCATTTAGAGATAATAATCTATGGGATGAAGGACACGGCTGCCCATATTTGCATCCCAGCCTAACTCCTCTAGTCCACCTCTCTCTGCTGGGGTTTCCTAATATACAGAATGGGAATGGCAGTACTGCCTAACTTGAGTAGTATTACAGTTGTTGAGAGGATTAATCAGTCATATATAAACCCGGTTTGGAACAGAACCTGGCACATGATAAGCACCAAATAAATTCCCATTAGCTATAAATGTCATTGTTTGTGGGGTGGTAGTGAGATTTCAATATGTTGAAAATCTGGAATAATGTACAGCACTTCAAAAGTGCTTAATATATAATTGCTGAATGAATGAATAAAGAATGGGATGGATTGATGTAAAGCCCTGAGCATAGTGCCCATTGTATAGTGAGTGAAGGGAAGCACCCACAGAACCACAGCCTTTCTGCCTTGGCCACTGGAACCAGTGTGCTCAGCTGACTTGGACCGCTGCCAGCTGATCATTCTTTCCCGACTCTGCACATCTCTTCTGAACTTAGTAGCATCAGGTGAGTAGCCCAAAACCAGTTATAATGGGAGAGTATTTAAACTACAGACATTGGCAGATGTTATAAATCAGGTTTTCATTTGTTGAAAGGGAGAGAAAAAAAAAAAGAGAGATGGAGAATTACATTGACTGGCACCCAACACACATCTGACTGTCCAAGGGACCATTTATACATTGTCCACCTCAATCATCTTTAGAAACCAGTTCTGACCATTTTGTTGCAAGAAATAGGATCTTTGGGAAAGTAAGTCATTTAGGAGCAGATATGAGGCTATTAGTGGATGCTAAGAGCTTGGGTTTGGAGACCTCACTAAGTGAGGAGTGCATATTTCATGTGGGTTTTGGTGTCACTCATGCCTGGATATAATACAAGAGAGTAGATGCAGAAACAAATAGCTGGGTCTATTAACAGGTGGTAATTCTGGGACTTGGAATAGCTGAATTAAAGCCTGGAAACTCCCAGGAAGATTGTGACAATCTGCCTGGATGCTGTGACCATACTTTATATGCTGTCTGTGTGGCTTCTCGGTGGAGCCTTTCTCCAAGTCCTGAGTAAGGAGAACCATTAAAGGTCATTCCAGAGCCTCTTCAGTATCAATTGACTTTGAAGAAGTGAAGCTATTAAAGGAGTATATGGGAGAGAAGAGGGAAAGGCATGGAAGGCATTTGTAAAGTTCCCAAGGTTTGTAAGCCTGTCCAGAGTGATCTTAAAGAAAGAGCAATCCACAAAACAAGACTGCTCTTGGGCGGGTGTCTCAGGCTGGTCTATTCTCTGAGGTTGAAACTGCTCAAGCCCAGCTCACCATCATTCATCAGCAGGACCATATAAATCCACAGTATCCCTCCAGATTCTTTAGGGATGGGGGGGAGGAGAGGGCTGGCATCTTTTATATCCCCCGGTGAGTGGATGAGCAGCTAGGTACAACAACCATTGCATCCACATGATTAATTTCTCTTTTAAAGTGTTTTGACACATCATTGGTGTTTCGATGGCCCTAAATGGCTTTAGAGGAAAGCCAGTTAATCTTCTAATCTGAGGAAGATCAGCTACTGTTCACTTTTGGAGGAATAAACAGAAATGTGCTGTTCTTTTAATCTTCAGATTAGCATCATTGGCAACCAGCAATTACTAGCAGTTGTCAGTGGGGTGTTCACCCACCCCTCCCTGGCAACTGGAGGGAGGGGGTGGCAACTCTAATCTAGGCTGGGCTTTGGCGGACAGCACTGAGCTAGGGGCAGGACTGGGTGGCATGAAAGGGTGCAGATGGGGAGGGGAGGCAAACAAGAGTGTGCCTTGTGCAGACAGCAATGGGGCCTACCGAGGACTGTCCAAAGCGTTCAACCCAAAGATGACTACGTAGAGAAAACAACTGCCAAGTGAAAGGCCTGCAGTCGAAAGCAGCCAGGTGGAGCCCGTGGGTTTGGGAGAATGAAAAGGACAACCATCCAGCCAGGTCGTAGGCAAGACTCTTTCAGACTCTGAACTCTCTATTGTGGGCTGAAATCATAGATAATTCTAGAGGAGGCTCCTTTCCCACCTGTTATAAAGCCAATCTTCATTTCTTTCAGTTGTTACCAATCTTGGCTACCCGTCAGAATCTCATAAGGAGTTTATATCTGTTACTGAGTCCTTTTTATAGGAGTAGCTCCTACTTGGTTCTAGCCAGTTGCTTCCAAGCAGGATTGCCTTGCAGACCAAAGAAATATAGATGTAGGACCAGAGCTGCCAGTTTGAAAACTCATGCATGCTCGGATTTCCAGAATGGGACCTCCGTTCATTAAGAGCCCTGCAGGGTTTCTCAAACTCAGCGCTGCTGACACGTTGAACTGGAAAACTTTGGGAGGGCTGTCCTGTGTATTGTAGGATGTTTAGTGGCACGCGTGCCTGTAGCACCCTCTCCAGATGTGACCATCAAAACTGTCTCCAGACACTGCCAAATACCCCCTCAAGGGGTGAGAATGTGGCAAAATCCCCCGCAGGTGAAAACCACTGGGCTAGGAAAGTAACAGAGTATGAGTCTTCTGACTTCAGCCTGCACCCTCTGTCTGCCCACCCACTGCAGCAAGCACTGCCTCTCAGGCTCAGGAGGCCTAGTCACTTAGGAAGTCTCAGTGTCAGGGAGCACTGAATCAGTGCCCGGAGTTCTTTTTCAAAACTTTCTCCCTTTCCTGCTCCTCACTCTCTCTCACCCCTCCCTCCTCTCTTCCTCCCTCCCTCCTTTCTCTCTCCCTCCCTCTCCCCATCTCCACCCAGTCCCCTCTCTGTGTAGACTACAGCACATGCCTTTTAAACATCCAGCAGAATGAAAGCTCTTTATGGACTATCCTGTTCACACTTAGAGCCATAGCAGCCAGATCAGCAGCTGGTACATAGCGAGTGCTCGTTGCTTGTTGAAGGAATGAGTGAGTGGTCCCTCCTTCTGTTCCTCTTTCCCCCGAACCTCCAGCAGACAGGAGAAATGATCATCTGAGCACTGAGAGAAGGATGAGGAGCCGAACCTGGTTCTCCATGACAAAGCTGGGCAGGCTGGTCCACAAGGATGCCTGTGCAGCCATCGTTCACAGAGAAGCCCCACTGGACGTCAGTGTCCTGATCCTTTATTTTCCTTTATGCAAGAGATAAAGAATATCTCATTAGGTGTTTAAATCAGATTAACAGCCACTGGTACCAGACTTCTGTTCAGCTTGCATTATGTTTCTTTTAGGGCGACTCTGAGGAGCTAACTGCTTTTTATTTAGCAGGTCAAGGGGCATATATAGGCAGGGAAGAAAGGGCTCTGTCTGACTAGCCTGGTGAATGTTGCATTTTTACTTGGCATCTGAGTCTGAAGGGGGAGAATAACAGCTTGCACTCAGCTGGCTCCAAGGGGAGGCACGGGCTGGGGAGAGTGGGGAGTGGCCTGTGACCTCCTAAGAGCAGAATGCTGTTTCATCAGCACAGCTTCTGGGAGTGCTGATGTACAGAGGTCGTTCAGATGTCAGCAGAGCAGGGATTTGTGGACAGCAGGAGCGGGCTGAGGAGTGACACAAGCAGGAGGACACCTGGCCCCATGCAGGGTGCAAATTGTATTCCTCTGTCAACACTGGCGGGTGAGTTAACAGCTCTGCCATTGAGTCTGCATCTGACAGAGTCACAGAGCAGACTCCCTGCCTCCCCTTTCCCAACATGTTCAAACAAACATGAAGTATGGCCTTCCCCTTCTTTCCACATTCACACCCCTATCCTGCTCTTATGAAGACACTTTATTAAAAATTATTTATAGATATTTCAAAAAACAAAGTAGCTACCAAAGGTAAAAGACAGTGCAGCTTTTAGACGGCAACTTGAAAATTAAAGCTTTAACAAAAGCAGAGAAGGAAAAATGCTGGTAGAACCCTGTGATTAGTCATTATATTGTCTCTGAGCTTCCTAGCAGCCTTGGCAAAAAAAGTAAATATAACAGGTTAGGTGTTTGTGTTTAAGTATAAAGAAAACGTCAAGTTCTTTATATGTTTTTTGAGCTAAGTTCTGAGAGATAGTCCATGTATATATAAAATAGGCAATATCTTACACAACAGTTTTCTAGCACAAGTTGAAATGTTTTTGATATTGTTCTTTCTTGCTGTGGCAGTTAGCAAAGTTTAAAGGAAAACATGAAAATCTAATTAAGTAAGGGACTTTGCCAAGACTAAAGAGTGTTGTCCAGGGTATTTCAGGCCTTTAAAAAATTGTTTAAGCAGTTGTTTGGTGGGGGCTAAGCCAATTGAGCTATTTCAAATCTGAAAGATGATGCTGTGAAAGTGCTGCATTCAGTATGCCATCAAATTTGGAAAACTCTGCAGTGGCCACAGGACTGGAAAAGGTCAGTCTTCATTCCAATCCCAAAGAAAGGCAATGCCAAAGAATGCTCAAACTACCGCACAATTGCACTCATCTCACATGCTAGTAAGTTCAGTTCAGTTCAGTCGCTCAGTCATGTCCGACTCTTTGCGACCCCATGAATCACAGCACTCCAGGCCTCCCTGTCCATCACCAACTCCCAGAGTTCACTCAAACTCATGTCCATCGAGTCGGTGATGCCATCCAGCCGTCTCATTCTCTGTTGTCCCCGTCTCCTCCTGCCCTCAATCCCTCCCAGCATCAGACTCTTTTCCAGTGAGTCAACTCGTCGCATGAAGTGGCCAAAGTATTGCAGTTTCAGCTATAGCATCAGTGCTTCCAATGAACACCCAGGATTGATCTCCTTTAGAATGGACTGGTTAAAGTCATGCTCAAAATTCTCCAAGCCAGGCTTCAGCAATATGTGAACCGTGAACTTCCAGATGTTCAAGCAGGTTTTAGAAAAGGCAGAGGCACCAGAGATCAAATTGCCAACATCTGCTGGATCATGGAGAAAGCAAGAGAGTTCCAGAAACACATATATTTCTGCTTCATTGACTATGCCAAAGCTTTTGACTGTGGGGATCACAATAAACTGTGGAAAATTCTGAAAGAGATGGGAATACCAGACCATCTGACCTGCCTCTTGAGAAACCTGTATGCAGGTCAGGAAGCAACAGTTAGAACTGGACATGGAACAACAGACTGGTTCCAAATAGGAAAAGGAGTACGTCAAGGTTGTATATTGTCATCCTGCTTATTTAACTTATATGCAGAGTACATCATGAGGAAAGCTGGGCTGGAAGAAGCACAAGCTGGAATTAAGATTGTGGGGAGAAATATCAATAACCTCAGATATGCAGATGACACCACCCTTATGGCAGAAAGTGAAGAGGAACTCAAAAGCCTCTTGATGAAAGTGAAAGAGGAGAGTGAAAAGGTTGGCTTGAAGCTCAACATTCAGAAAACAAAGATCATGGCATCTGGTCCCATCACTTCTTAGGAAATAGATGGGGATACAGTGGAAGCAGTGTCAGACTTTATTTTGGGGGGCTCCAAAATCACTGCAGATGCTGATTGAAGCCATGAAATTAAAAGACGCTTACTCCTTGGAAGGAAAGTTATGACCAACCTAGATAGCATATTAAAAAGCAGAGACATTACTTTGCCAACCAAGGTCCGTCTAGTCAAGGCTATGGTTTTTCCCGTGGTCATGTATGGATGTGAGAGTTGGACTGTGAAGAAAGCTGATTGCCGAAGAATTGATGCTTTTGAACTGTGGTGCTGGAGAAGACTCTTGAGAGTCCCTTGGACTGCAAGGAGATCCAACCAGTCCATTCTAAAGGAGATCAATCCTGGGTGTTCATTGGAAGGACTGATGCTAAAGCTGAAACTGCAGTACTTTGGCCACCTCATGCGACGAGTTGACTCACTGTAAAAGACTCTGATGCTGGGAGGGATTGGGGGTGGGAGGAGACGGGGACGACAGAGAATGAGATGGCTGGATGGCATCACCAGCTCAATGGACATGAGTTTGAGTGAACTCCGGGAGTTGGTGATGGACAGGGAGGCCTGGCGTGCTGTGATTCATGGGGTCGCAAAGAGTCGGAGACAATTGAGCGACTGACCTGAACTGAACTGAAGGGAATCCTCTCTTCCAGTCAATAACTAATATTTGATATACAACAGACTGAGAACAGAATCTTTTTTCCTGGCTGGTCCACCAGAAATCTTTATTCTGGTTAAAAGTTAGCAGATCTCAGAGTTACAAAGGGGCAGGCAACTCCTACAAAAAACAAAGCCTTCTCATCTCTTGCTACCACCTTCTAAGCTGGCTCGTCTGTGTCTGGTTTCATTTCCTGTGCATCAGGAATTCACAATCTTATTTTAAACCCAGCACTGTTCCGAGACAGTAGATCCCATTTTATTAGCTTTTTTGTATAGCAAACTACCCCAAAAGTTCATGGCTTAAAACAGCAACCATTCACTGCCTCACAATTCTGTAATAAGCCCAGCTTGTCTCTGCTCTATGATGTCAGCTAGGATCACTGATGTGACTGCGATCTACTGGTGGTTGAAGGATCCAAGATGGCCATACACGTGACTTCCTGGGAAGTCGAATGCTAAGACTTCACCTTCCAATGCAGGAGGTACAGGTTTGATCCTGGTTAGGAAGATGAGATCCCACATGCCTCAGGGTCAAAAAAACCAAAACATAAAACAGAAGCATTATTGTAGCAAATTCAATAAAGACTTTAAAAAATATGGTCCACATTAAAAAATAAAATCTTAAAAAAAATAAAATAAAATATCCCTAGATGGGCTTCCCTAGTAGTCCTGTGGTTAAGACTTGGTGCTTCCACTTCAGGGGGTGCAGGTTTGATCTCTGTTCAGGAAACTAAGATCCCACATGCTGCACGACTTGGCAAAAAAAAAAAAAAATGGCCTCACTCACACCTGTAGGGCCTCAGTGAGATGACCTCAATGCCTGGGACTCCCTGGGCTGCTCATCCCCTAGGAGGCCAGCTTCCTTACTTAGGGCAGCAAGAGAGCAAAGGCAGAAAAAGCTGCAAGGCCTCTGAAGGCCTAGGCCTGGAATTTTCACAGGGACCCTCTGGCTGCATTCTGTTGTCCCAGGGTCAGCTGAGAATCAGGGTGCAAAGCGGCCACCCAGGATGAGAATTCAGAGAGGCGGGATTCATGGTACATCACTTGGTGGCGATGACCCACAGCCCTGTCCCAGCAACACCTCAGTAACAGTGGTCCCCACAGGCGGTGTCCTCACCTGAGAGTGGGGAAGGAGACCAGGGATCTGTCCTCCCTGGGGGCAGGGAGAGAGGTCCTTTGGTGCTAGCCCAGGCTCATTCCACGTTGTGTGCACTCACCACTTAATGACCACCATCAAAAGTCCAAACATCAGGCTTTATGAGCTCTATGAAAGATCTATGAAGATCCTTTTTGGATCCATGAAGAGTGGACCTTTGAAACGATGAAACAGTATGTATTTTAAGAGGCTTCCTGGCAACCATGCTTTAAGACCTTGTAAGCATGTAAGGGTACACCGACCTATGCCACTGTACCAATGACTTCCTGCCATTACTGAGACAGCCGCATTCCCAGGCCTCCCCAGTCAGTGGGAGAACACAAGGTCATTTTCTTATTGGCTAGAGTGAGCTGCACAGCATGTTGGTGTGACCCAAAAGTCAGCCGAATTTTCTCTGTGCTGAATGAGAATGCCTGACAGCCCCCAGTGAGCCTAGCCCCAGACAAGGGTCACACTGTTTGAAAGGATGAGTTGAACAACGACAAAAGCCACATGCTCATCACTTTTGCAGAAGCTGGAAAGCTGGTAGAGCTAGATAACAAAGCAGTGGATAACGGACTCAAGGGGAAAACGCATTCTGACCTCAGAGAAGTGCTGTAAATATTGAAAAGATTGAATTAAAGGGGAGTAAATGAAAGATCCTTGTTTTGACTCACAGCACTGGAGTACACACACACACACACACAAGCATACATGTGTGCATCCACTCACACCTGCATCCATCCATCACACTTGCATCCATCCACTCACACCTGCATCCATGAAGAGATGGGATGGAGGAGGCCTGACTCAGCAGCATCACATGAAGAGAATCTAAGTATATGTTTCTAGTAAGGTTAATTTGTGTCAAAAGTAGGCAGAGTTAATGTGACCTTAAGCTATTATGATATTAACAGGTACATCAATTCTAGATTCAGGGAGGTGATTAATTTCCTCTAGTCTATACAGCTCAGTTTGCTCCAGAAAAAAAAAAAAGAGCCAATTCTAGCTTTGTAATTTAAAAGCATTATAGAAAAACTTACATTTTTAGGAGAAGTTCACCATGATAAAAGAACTTGAACTTACAAGAGATGAGGAAATACAAGGAGGAATTAAAGACATTTGACCTAGAGAAATTTACAGCAAGGACTTAAGGATGGTCCTCAACTCTAAAAGGTTGCCACATGGAAGAGGGACTTGATCTGCCCTCAATGGTCCCCAAATGAGTGGAAGGTTGAGGAACTGTGGCATTTAAAGAGTAAAAGGAAAAAAAAATCTAATACCTGGAATAGATTGTATGGGGTTCTCTGTCCATTGCAGGGGCTGGATGATCACTCATCTGGATCCACAGAGGGGATTCAAACCTTAGATGGGAAATTGGTTCAAAATGAACTTCCAAGTCCTAACTCTGAGGTCTTGGGATTCCCACAGACTTGACCAAGGTCACAGAGCAAGGGAGTAGTTGTCTAGCACAAAAGTCTGCCTCCCTCTCAGCTTGTTTGCCTCAGATTCAGTTTTCTCATCTCCTTAATGGTAACTCAAGCAGTGGTGCAAAAAGCAGCCTAGGGGCCTAATCTCACCCAGCCTTTTGTTTGGCCAGCATCATGTGGTAAAAGACTTGAAACCAATACCTGCTACCAGTTCCAGCAGTAGCCATCATGCTCTGTTGCCTTTCCTGGGCATGAGGCCACAGCACACATCTGTATCTCCTGTTTGGCTCTTGTGGCTTTGCTGCTTGCAGACTTCGGAGCTGGGGGCAGGCCAGAACAGGAAGAAGTGGTCCTGGACCAGAGCATGTGAAGCGGGCTTTGTCAGCCAGAGATGGATCCTTCGATTTCCAGGGACAGTCAGCTCCCCCAGCTTTTACAACTCCCACTGTGATGGAAACTGTAAACAGGCTAGAGAGTGCTATTCACTTTGCACAGGTGTCACTCCCATTAATCCTCATAACAACCATATCTGTTCCCTGGGGCTGCAGAGAACAAAGCACCCCAGACTGAGTGACAACATAAATGTATTGTCTCACTCTTCTGGAGGCTAGAAGTCCAAAATCAAGGTGCTCCCTCTGAAGATGGGAGGGATCTGTTCCAGGCTTCCTCCCCAGCTTCTGGTACCATCAGATGTTCCTTGGCTGCTAGATGGCCATCTCTGCATCTGTCCACCCTGTCTTCCTTCTGTGTAGTCTGTCTCTTTGTCTAAATTTCCCCTTTATTAATATAAGATCACTAATCCTATTGAATTAGGACCTAATGACCTATCTTAACTTGGTTAAATCTGTAAAGATTCCATTTCCAAATAAGGTTGTGTTCTAAAGTCTAGGGTCAGACCAAAGCCTTTGGGGAGAAACAATTCAATCCATAATAGTCTACCTTCTACTCCTCACCCCCTCATTCATGTCCTTCCTATGTGCAAAGTACATTCACTCTATCTGAACATCCCCATGGACATCAGGCAGTGGTTTAATAACAGGTCACAAGGCTAATTCCATGGCAAATAGAATTAAAATGCTATGTTGCTGACTCAAAGTGCTGTCCTCTTTCTGCTACCCTAAGTTCCTGCCAGGAGGTGTACCTACCATGTGCCAGGTGCTGTGCCAACTGCCTCCTGCCCTTTGCTCACTCCTAGTGGGCTGCCTGTCTGGCAAGACCCAAGATTGGACACCAAGGGACACGCGGGGCTCAGCCCACCTGGGTCTGTCCCAGAGCCTTGGGCCCTGGGCAAGCTGGGAAGATAGGAGGAGGGGCAGTTGGAAATCAAGTCCTAGGGAAGTGCTGTGGTTGGAAGTGGGTGAATGCGGCCCACTTAGGCCACTGTCTGGGAGGAGGGAGGTGTCATAGTGTGTTGCCTGAGCTGCTATGGAAAACACAATGAACGTGCTGCCCTGTTCTGCTGCTGCAGGGTCATATGCAGTTATGAAGATGCAGGGGAACTGGATGTTTAGCCAGGTCCAGGGACACCCAGCAACAAGTCGATGCCAGTCACTTACACAGCTCTTGGTCATCCACTTCCTGGAAAGATGGAGTTCCGGGCAAGGAGTGGGTCTCAAGCTATGATCTTTACACATGGAACTTTCTCTGGGGATCGGGGAGGACTGATGCAGACCACTGGGGAAGAAGGAAGACCCTGAACAGATGAGAAAGAGTGGGGCTTTGAGGTCATTCAGTTCAGTTCAGTTCAGTCGCTCAGTCGTGTCCGACTCTTTGCGACCCCATGAATCACAGCACGCCAGGCCTCCGTGTCCATCACCAACTCCCGGAGTTCACTCAAACTCATGTCCACAGAGTCGGTGATGCCATCCAGCCATCTCATTCTCTGTCGTCCCCTTCTCCTCCCGCTCCCAACCTTTCCCAGCATCAGAGTCTTTTCCAGTGAGTCAACTCGTCGCATGAGGTGGCCAAAGTATTGCAGTTTCAGCTTTAGCATCTGTCCTTCCAATGAACATCCAGGATAGACCTGGCTTAAACTGAACTCCCACTCATAACTTCAGGGTATTGGACAAACTGATCAAACTTCAGAGCTGGATTTTCCCAAGGGCCTGTTGTGAAGATTAAATGCACCGTGTGTGTGAAGCAGGTGACCCTGTTCATGTTGCTGGGCATAATAAATATTGTTTTCACCTCTGTCTTTCTCCTCAAAGCTGAGCTTTGTTGGGGAAGGGACTGGCCCCTCCTGCCTCTCTCGGGGGGTCAGCGCACCCTGGAAGGGTGAACGTCTTCCCCATGCTAACAGTGCATTTTCTCACTCACAGAGGAGCTGAAGGAGAAGCTGACGGAGTACGTGGACAAGGTGAACGGCCAGAAGCCAGGCTTCATCAAGGTCGTGCGGCACAGCAAACAGGAAGGCCTCATCCGCTCCAGGGTCAGCGGCTGGAGGGCCGCCACTGCCCCCGTAGTGGCGCTCTTTGATGCCCACGTGGAGTTCAATGTGGGCTGGTAAGTGCCCATTGAGTCCCAGTGTGGTCCAGGGTGCAAAGCCCACTGGGATCTCAGTCATGATGGGGGAAAGGGGTCAGCATCTGGGTGTGCAGGTGACCAGGCACCAGGCTGGCCCTTCAGGGTGGGAGAGGGTCAGGGATCAACAGGTCAATACAAAGTGTCTCAAGGGTTGGTGGCATAAGGGCCGACGTGGTCCTCTAGGAGACATGATGGGGGAGAAGAGTAAATACTTGGGGCAAAGTGAGAGTTCCAGCCCAACTAAGGACCAGGCTGCAACCCCCAGGAAAGGGGAGCTGGATCAGACATGAACTGAAGCCCAGCCCCACAGACAGGGCCAAGACCAAGAGAGCAAAGGGAGCTAAGTACCCTGGGCTCCCTCCAGATTCCAGATCAGAGGTAGCAGAAAATCTCAGATTCATTCCACTGGTAAAACTAGGTCTTAGAGCACCTTTCTTTCTCTGGCCAGGGCTGCTCAGGTGCTGGGAGGGGCAAGGCCTCAGTGGCTTCAGCCAAGCAGAGACAAGGTGCCTGATGCTGACATCCCTGCAGGCCGAAGGGCATGCTGTGTGGTCCACTGGGGGTGGTTTTGCAGAGAGCCCGGGTGTGGTGGGGCCCGGGTGCTGGGGATGGCCGAGTGTACCACCCTCTTAGCCACTGTGCCTGGCAGCATTGGGGTCTGCTGTCCCTCTTGAACTCTGAGCACCACCCTCTGCCTCCCCAGAGTAGAGTGAGGAGGGCCCTTTGGCAGGAGGGAGCAGCAGGCGTGCACACAGCGTACTTGGACATAGTGGGTCCGGATTAAGGCTGCCATGCAGGCATTTTTTATAGCTGAAGTCCCTGCTTACCATTTGTGACTGTTTAAAAAGCACTTTCATGGATTTATGGCCAGGAGAAGAGAGGGACACTTACTATTTCAAGCATATTTGAATAAACAATTATGCAACAAATGCATTATTAATGAGAAGCTTATCATTCCTGTCTGCAAACCTTTTACCCGCCTGGTACCCACAGGGGCTCTGGGCTCTGTGGAAGCAGGAGCCCCCTCACCTCTCCTTGGGCGGTGGGGATGCATGGGGTGGGGGTGGCACGCCTGGAAGGACTGAAGAAGCACCACACGATGGGTGGAGACAGGTTTGTTCTCACCTCTGTGTGTCTGCCATCCTCATCTGCTTTTTCCTCCTGGGTGACACATTGAATTTTAGCAAAATCAAAGCCCAAGTTGAAAGCTTCCCGTGGAACCTCAGAACTGTTTCTTTCTTCTTTCTTGAGTCTTGATTTCTTTTTTTTTTTCTAATGGAATAAAGGAAACCAAACAGACATCAGGATCTAAGGTACTGAGAATCTGTCCTCTCAGCCTGGTTCACACGGAATGAGGAGTCCAGCCTTGTGTAACCCAGCAGTATGGGGGTGGGAGGCAGAGCAGCTCTCCCCTGGAGGAAAGAGCCAGGAGTCCCTTCCTCCTTCTGCGGGGGAAGGAGCTATAGAAGGTGCCAATCTCCCTCCCCCTCCTGCCTGCCTAGGGCTGAACCCGTGCTCACCCGCATTAAGGAGAACCGGAAACGGATCATCTCCCCATCCTTTGACAACATCAAATATGACAACTTTGAGATAGAAGAGTACCCGCTGGCAGCCCAGGGCTTTGACTGGGAGCTGTGGTGCCGCTACCTCAACCCCCCCAAGGCCTGGTGGAAGCTGGAGAACTCCACGGCCCCAATCAGGTAATGTATTCTTACCTGGGGAATCTCCCTGTGTTGACAAGGGCTCCCCGCCCAGCCTGACCCTCATTCCCCAAACTCCAGCCCCATTATGGGGCAAGATGGGGTGGTGGAGAGAAATTACAAATGACCTTCAGTCACAGCTTGCAGCCTCTGTGATCCCTTTTTCAAAAATTAAATTTATTTATTTTTAATTGGAGTATAATTGCTTTACAATATTGTGTTGGTTTCTGCCATATGTCAGCATGAATCACCCATAGGTATACATACTGATGATCCCTTTTAAAAAAGCTGTGGCATCCAGAACACATTCAAAGGCTCAAAGTTACTCATTTCAACACAATGCTGTGGGACACCTGCTGGGTGGCAACTACTGTGCTGTGTGCTGGGGATCTATAGCGATCACCACTCGATTCCTGCCCTCAAAAGCCTAGAATATAGGGAAGACAGACAAAATAATTGGAATAACAAAGTATTCCCCATGCTGATGGGAAGTGTGGGGGTGGGGATCCTTTATAGAGAGTGTAATATTCACACTTGTTTTTACGGGAAGGTAGGAGATTGCCAGGTTGGAGCAAGGACATGCATATTCACAGGAGCAGAGTGAGTTCATGGACACAGAGAAGGTTCATGGGGTCTGGAAGGAAGGAGGACAGGGAGGGGGCAGCCCCAGGCAATGCGGCTGGTGCACCCCGGGGCCCTTGTATGCCTGGCTGATGTTTGAACTTACCCTGCAGGACTCAGTCAAAAGTGGCTTCAAACTGCCATTCTAAGATCCCAAACTCTGTCTTTGCTGCTGCCTTTAGAGACACTCAAGTGACTCCTCTGTGTGGCCTTTATCTTATGGGTCAGGACTCCTGAAAAAGCCAGCCACAGCAGCCTTTATTTCTACCTGGTTAGTCACTGACCAGGTGTCTGATGCTCCCTACAAAGCCCTGCCCATTAAATGCACAGATGGCATCAGAAGGTGGCCGAGGGGACAATGCCTGGAATGAAAGAGGAGATTAGAAACTGGTGTTGCTTTGTGTTACATGAGGGAGAGAGATTATGAAAAATATCATTGAAAATGGTTGATCATTATCTGGGATTGCATTTTTCCTTGCCAGAAGAAAAAAGCCATATTCATATTTAAAACAAGATGGAAGAGAACTCCACCCATCTTTCCTGCATTGTCTCTGTCATCTGTCTGTCAGACCTGTGCCAGACTTCTGTGTTATTATTAATAAATGTTTGCTGAGAGGTCACTGTGTGCAAGACCACACATGTGGTCTCATCTGCTCTTTGTCATAACCTGGGGACAGCTCACTGTGTCATTCCCCTTTTACAAGATAAGGAAAGAGAGAATGACAAAGGCGAATGGCCCTGCCAAAGGCTCCAGCCAGTGAAGACAGGATCCAAAACCAGATCAGCTGGATTCCACACCTAACTATCATCCTCCCAGGCACGCACTGTTGAGCTCAGAACTGGTGTGGCTGAATTCTACCCCTAGGTCTGTTGACTGCTGTTGGTGGGAAATAGATCATCACACATCGAGCGTTCTTGCCGAAGTCTGCACTGGTACTAGCTGCTTCTGCTCCCCTCATCTCTAAATGCATCAGCCAGGACTTAATCACTAAACCTGCATTCTAGGTTCTTGACAAAGCGTATCATCTGAACCTCAAATATCCATCACCTAATCTATATCAAAAACTTAACTGAGGCAAGGAGGAGGAGGGAGGGATAAATTGAGAGATTGGGACTGACATATAAACACTACCATATATAAAATAGATAATTAATAAGAACCTGTGTATAGCACAGGGAGGGCTTCCCAGGTGGCGCTAGTGGTAAAGAACCCACTTGACAATCCAGGACACATAAGAGACACTGGTTCAATCCCTGGGTGGGGAAGATCCCTTGGAGGAGGGCCTGGCAATCAACTCCAGTTTTTTTTTGCCTGGAGAGTACTGTGGACAAAGGAGCCTGGCAGGCTACAGTCCGTGGAGTCACAAAAAATCGGACAAGACTGAAGTGACTGAGCATGCGTGCACAGATAGCACAGGGAACTCCATTCGGTACTCTGTAATGACCTGTATGGTAATAGAATCTAAAAAAGAGTGGATATGTAAGTATATATAACTGGCTGACTTTGCTGTATAACAGAAACTAATGCAACATTGTGTATCAACTATACTCCAATACAAAAATTAATTTTAAAAATTTAACTTTATATTAATGGAAGACTTTGAAAGAACATTCTTGGTTTTATACCCCATAGGAAGATGAAGCTGCCTCACAGCAAACTGTGGGTTATACACATGTATCTTGCCCACCTTGGCTCCTATTTCCGCAGAGCTACACTTTAATGCTTTGCCCACACATGATGTAAGCTATAAACAGAGCCCAGAGAGATCTTCTATTGAGCTCTAAAGAGATGGCCTTGAGACTGGTGTTCGTACATCCCAAAGTGACCTCTTTAAGAGGACTGACATGAGAAATTTCTTTCAAACTGAAAGCTTTCTATTCCTGAGAAATTAGTATAACATTTCCACGTGGGAACTCTGAATCTTATTTCAAAGGCCATGTGTGTTTCTCTTTGGCCACCAGGAAGTTTAGGATCAACTTTGCGGGTCTGCATTAAGAACCATGAAGGAAGACTCATGCACTCTAAATGACCCCTAATTTGGGGTGAAATTGTAGCTTTTCAGAAATTTATCTCTGTTTTTATAAAGTATTTTACTTTTTCTTATAAACTATTTCTAACCCTTTGGGGAATGAGGCAAGATATAAATCAATAACACTTTCAGGCTGAGTGGGTCCACTTAATACCCTAGCCAGTTAATAAGTAGTAGACTGAGGATGCCTGTGCTCTTCCCAGAGAAACTATTTTAGATTCTGTTCTTGCTTTGACTGGGCCTGGCCATGAGGGGAAGGCTCCCTCCTTTGTATCCTGGAATGCCCTGCCCTGCTCAACACTTCAGTAACATCAAGGAAAATTCTGAGAGTTAACTGCAGGATCGATGTTTTAAAATCACTGTGCACTTAGAGAGGGGATTCTCTGGGCTTCTTCAGTGTGCAAGTGCATCTTTTAAAAATGATCTTTTTAGTTCCAGTTATGTCCCAGAGGTTTTCAAGTGCTTTGTATTATTTAATTTAATCCTTGTGAGGTTATAGTTGATTCTATTTGCTAGATATGGAATCAGAGGCTCAGGGAGGCTTGGGAACTTCTTTCAGAGATGCATAGCCAGAATGGGGACCCTTTCTCCTAGCAGTCACCTCTAAGGGCAGGTCAAGCACCCCCCACCAGAACTCAACCTAAAGGAGCAATTGATTGGGTTGTATTGACTGCCCTGAGTGCAAAAGCTGAGGCCTTTCAGAATAGAAGGCTGTAATTTGAGAAGGGGACGACAGAGGATGAGATGGTTGGATGGCATCACTGGCTCAATGGACATGAGTTTGAGTAAACTCCAGGAGTTGGTGATGGACAGGGAAAGCAGGCATGCTGCAGTCCATGGGATCACAAAGAGCTGGACATGACTGAGGAACTGAACTGACTCAGTTTGAAAGCAGGAGAGGCAGGGACCCCAAGGCACCAGTCTCCCCACGCAGCCTCCTGCATCAGCATTCTCCAAAGAAATGGCCTGCAAAATAGCTGTTTCTCCACCTTGATGAGTTTCCAAATTCAAAGATGAGTCCATTTGCATTTGAGTGACAGTTTTCTCATCACTGAGTATTCTTCATTTCTCCTTTTCTTTCTCATCCCCTCCAGTTCCTCAGCCACCGGCTGATAAGATGCTGCACAGGGGCTAGAAGTGGTACTAGTGTGCAGTGGAACAATTGAATGTTATTTGTGTAAGATGATGCTCTCAGCAGAGAAGCAGCCCACTCCGTCTCTTGCTGATTCACCCAATGTAAATCTCCTCGTGACAGTCTGTGCTGGGTGTCTGCACACAGCCATGAGCCCTGCAATCACGCTTACTAGGAAAGGCCTCTCAGTTCCTGGCCCTACCAGCTGTTGGCGCACTGCTCCAGCCTAAGACCCCTGCTGAATTCCAACCCATACCAGCCACCTAGGCCCTGCCTGTTGGATATCTCCCCCTGGAGACCCAGAGTCACCTTAAGATCAATTTTCCCAGCATGGAATCCCTCTTCCTTCTAAAACCAGCTTCATCTCTATCCACCTATCAATGACCCTCACCCCATCATCAATCAAGCAGAAGGCCAGTTGGCATCTAGATTCCTCCTTCTCACCTTCAGAGTTCATCTGTCCCAAAGTTCTGCTGATTTTACCTCAATATATGTCTTTAAACAATCCCTATCTCCATTCCTGGCACTCCAGCCCAGGTCTTCATCATTGCTCACCTGGATATAACAATAGGCTTCCCAACCGGATTCCTCAATTTCTACCCAATCTCCTCCAATCGATCACCCCATGGCTGCCAGAGTACTCTTTTTACAAACACAGATCTGCTTATTACCACTGTCTGCTTAAAATTCTTCGTTGACATTCCTTTATCCACAGATAAAATCCAAATGATATACTATGCTATCCAAAGCCCCAGCTCATCTCTCTGAAGGGACCAAGGTGAAGGGTGGGAAAGTTGTTGTGGGTACATCGGTAGAAACAGAGACCAGCTTTGTGGTTCAAAATGCAGGGGTCAGGACAGCCAGAGATAGAGATATGTGGTCAAGACTGGCAGACTAAGCATTACTTCTCTGGTTGACACACAGGCAAGCACCACCAAAAATGATGCCTGGTCACGGGACAGGAGCTATCTGCCTCTGTCCTGATGGAAAAGGCTGCCTGGAGTAGTTGATGAGGGTGGATCTGGGAGGGCCACTCAGAGAACAAGGCTCACACCAGTTTTGGCAGCAAAGGAAGGGAGAAGGCCAGACCCTCCTGGCAGGAAGGCAGCACTGCTCTTCCTGCTCTGTTGACCCCCATGAGATGGCCACTCTGCTAACCACCCACCATCTCTCCATGCCTTGCAGGAGCCCTGCCCTCATCGGCTGCTTCATTGTGGACCGGCAGTACTTCCAGGAGATCGGCTTGCTGGACGAAGGCATGGAGGTCTACGGAGGCGAAAATGTTGAGCTCGGGATCAGGGTGAGCAGGGTTTCTCACCAGGAAGGCTTGGCTCAGCTCCCCAGTGGGTGAATGAGTCCAGGGGGTGCAGAAATTTGGCTCAGGGCTGACGGTGGTGGACTGATGCTGGACATCCAGTCCCTAACCTTGGTCCATGCATATGTGGTCAGGGCTGCTGGGGATGGGATAGAGACACAGGTTGGGACCTATAGAATTTTCAGGAAGAAGAGAACATCAGAAACTGTTTTGGCTGGGGTGGGAACATGAGAGAGTTGAGCTCCCAAATCAAGGAAATAAGCCTCTGTGTTGAAACCAAATGCAGATTTCACAGGGAGTGAGCAAAAGGGAGCTCCAGGAACAGGGAGGTGAACAGGAGGGACCCTCAGAGTCGCTTCTCTTCACTGTCACCTCCCCTCGAGGTTTCTCTGTTATTCTCCATCTCTTCCACAGTGGCCCACAGCACCTTCCTAAAGACTTTGTCAAGAGAATGCCACAGAGAAATAAACTCATGGAGTATAAACAGCAAAGCACAGCCAGGCTCACAGCAGGTTCCTGACCCACCACATGGTGGTCAGACCCTCAGGCACGTACATGCCTCACATCACTCTCCAGAGATATCCACCATCCTGCCCCAAAGTACAGGGCCCTTTGCAGCTATCAATGTGTGGTGTGAATCCACACTAGGCACCATTTATTTTCTCAACATCTAGGAACGTTTCCAAGGCACTGACCCCTTTCTCTGAGCCTAGGAAAAGGTAACTCCAAAAGGAACCCTTCCCCATGACTGAGAGACACATTCGGTCCCTTGGCAGTTGACAGAAATGTGATCAGGGATGCAAGGAAGGACCTCGCCCCATAAAGGGAAGACCACCGCTCTGCCCAGGTTGTGGTTCTCTCCTCATGAAAAAAGCAACATGTAAGCTGGACTTGTCCCCACTGTCCTCTCCCTGGGGATCTTTAAGCAGCCTGGCACACATGCACTGCAGGCTTGCCAGTCCCTGGCCAGCCCTCGTACCTGCTGTGTTCATGGCAGTCATCCGAGCTGTTCCCCCTCACTGCCAACCCTCCATGCAGGGCACCTAGCGTCTGCCTCGTTCCCACCAGTGACCCCACTCTTGCCCCTTTGACCTCCGTGTGTGTATCTGGCATCTCCTGTTAGTGATCTCCAGTTTCCACTCAAGGACTCCAGCTTAGATAACCCTCCTTAGCCATCCCCACTACCCACTGGGCAGTCAAGTGGCGCTGGACAGCCCCTGCCCTTTCCTGACAGGAGACTGGGCATCTCTAGTGAGCATCTCACAACAACAGTGGCCTGGCAGGCTGCATGGGCCTGACTTGTCACCCAGACTTAATGCTAGGGCTTTAAGTTCTGGAGGCTGGAGCAGCTTGTCTGAAGCCGAGCTTAGAGAATACTTCCAGACACCTGTATTCAGTGAAACCCAAAGAAATTGCTTTGGAGGCAGTCGAGATACATGAGTTCGTTGGGGAGCTAATGTATTCACAGAGGACAGAGCCTGATAGTCGCCCTCATTCCTCTGCTCCCCCTACACCAGTCATTTCTTCACCATTTGCGTCCTCACCATCTCATTTCCACACACTCCTGGATAAATGCTTGCCCCGAAACATAATATTTTTCACTAGAAGCTGCTGCCGGGAATTGGCTGAGCGGGCAGAACCGCCTCTAGTCACTTAGGCTTTCTGGGTAAAAATGTCCGGGAATGGAGAAAGGACTTAGATTTGTGAACTCTGCCTTCAACATATATGTGAGTCAGTCACAGAGTGGTGTGAGATTTCTGGCTTTTCCTTGCCTAGATTATTAATATAAAGCTGTTCTAGAGTGTGGGCCTGGGTGAGGCTTTCAATACTTATTTAAAATTTGGGGGTTTTGTGCTGGGGGTGTAAAATACAATACAAAATGTTGCCTGGCTTTTTTTTTTTTCTGCCTATTCCCTCCTGTTTGACAGAGGTGAAGTGTCATGGAGTTGAAGGAACGGTGGTTTTTAAAGCAGGTACCGAGCAACTTGTTGGCTGGCAGAGCTGAGGACAGCAGCTAGTTAATTTGAATTAACTTGGGTTCAATCCTTGGTCATAGAACTAGGATCTCACCTGCTGTGTGATTAAAAAAAAAAGAGACATTGCTTTCCTCCCCTCACTTATTCAGAGGCAACTTATTCAAAGTCCTTACCCATCTGGCTCACAGAAACAGAGTCGTTTGCACAAATATTCAATGCCTTCTCTGGCACTTTACTTATTTCATCCATCTACAAAGCACCCTAAAAACTGGCTGTTATCATAATACCCCCTTTTTCAGATGAGGAAGTTGTGAAATGAAGAGCTTACATAATATGTTCTCAAAGTCATATGACTTATAAGAGGTAGAGAAAAGATTCACTCTCAGGTCTTTATGATTCAAAAGCCTAGCTAGATATACCACAGTGATCTAGGAAGAAATGTTCTTTGTGCATTCACCAAAAAGTATTACCGTGTCCATGCAGTAATTTTCTTCTACTTTACACAATCGTGTCTACAGAGCCCTCATTTATAACCTTATTCTTATTTTGCACTCAATTCTAATAAGCCTTGTTTTCCCCAATTTCTAAGTCCACAACTCAATGGGGAAAAAAAGAAGGGAACTGCTATGGGCAAGCAGAATGAAAAGAGTGAGAAATAAGAGCTGACATTGAATAGAAGACAGACAGATTATACTGATGATAGCTATAAAATACTAGAATATATAAGAAAGAATTCAGGAGCTGGCAAGGAATGAAAAGGTGGCTAGCAACTGTTATGGGTTGAATTGAATCTCCTTTAAAACATGTTGAAATTCTAACCCTCTGTACCTGTGAATATGATCATATTTGGAAATAGGACCTTCACAGATGTAATCAGGTTAAGATGAGGTCATACTGGGTCAGGGTGGGCCTTAATCCGATATGACTGGTGTCCTTATGAAAGAAGGAGGCTTTGGACCCAGACACGGAGGGAAGATGGCCATGTGAAGATGGAGACAGAGATTGGAGTTATGATGCCACAAGCCACTGAACGCTGCGGCTACCAGAAGCTAGACGAGGAGAGGAAGGACCCTTCCCTAGAGCTTTACGGAGAGCACTGCCTACCAGTACTTGATTTCAGACTTCTAGCCTCAGAACTGTGAGAGAGTACATTTCAGTAGTTTTAGATAATTCAGTTGGCCATGCTTTGTTATACAACAGCCCAAGGAAATCAATACAAACACCAAAACCGAAGTGAAAGTAGGAACCAGAGAAAGCATGAGTCCATTATATCTTAAGAACCTGGTAACTTGAAGCTTATGATATCCCAGTTTCATGGAGTATATAGAGGGCAGGACACAAAGCCTAAGGCTTGAGCTGGAGGAGGGCATGGCAACCCACTCCAGTATTCTTTCCTGGAAAATCCCCATGGACAGGGGTGCATGACAGGCTACAGTCCTTGGGGTTGCAAAGAGTAGGACACAACTGGACCACAAAGCACAAGGCTCAACCAACAGTAAGAGACTAATAACATAACCCCTACCCCTTACCTCCCATAAAGCAGGGACTGACGGCAAAGGCCAATTATCTGGATATAAAGAAGATGGGCCAGAACTGCGCCCACCCACATTCTCATTGAGTGAAGATTGCCTGTCTCAGTCTTGAGCCAGGAAGAAAAGAAAACTTCTCCTCTGTGAGCCCCTCCCTCGTGCCTGTCATCTAAAATCAAAATATTTCAGGTCCGGAGAATCTCAAGAGGAAAATTTAGCTTAAAATTGTTGGAAGTTTTTAGGCATCTGCAAAAGTGTGTACAAATCCTTTCTGAGAAAGACCCAGGCCACAAAATTTCTCCTAGCTAGAGTTCCAAGGAATGTGATTTCAAGTAGTTTTCTTTTTTAAATCATGAAGCAGAGAACGGAAAAATAACCAAGAGCAAACACCAGCAAAAGCACTGAACAGCCAAATTTGACCTACAAAGTCTTCAAGCATTGAATCTATCAGATATAAGTTGTATATTTAATAACTTTTTAAAGAGATTTAAATATGAGTGAGAAGCAGGAGACTATAAAAAGACCAGTCATATTTGGATAAAAATAGAATTTCAAACATGACTAACATAAAAATGGAAATTAAAAGCTTAGTGGATGGATTAAACAGCTAGATGGATATTAAAGGAAAAGCTAACTAAACTGGGAAATAGTGCTGAAGAAATTATTCAAAATCACCCTGGAAGACAAAGAAAAAAATATGAAAGAAAGAGGTTGAGAGACATGTAGAAATGAGAAGGAGGGTCTAATATCTTAGAATTCCAAATGGTGATGATAGAAAGAGGATTAAGCAGAAGCAATATTTGAATAGAAATGACTGAAAATGTTCCCATACTGCTGAAAGTCACCAATTCTCAGATTCAGGAAGTCAACCTGTCCAAAGTAAAAAAATACAAAAATATTCACATTTAGACATATCATGGAACCATAGATAAGCAAAGATGACGAGAAGACCTTACGGCAGTCAGAAAAGATAGACTACCTAAAATTTTATGATAATTAGAAAAACAACAGACTTTCCGGTGGCAATAGTGGAATCCAGAAGACCATGAAATAACATCTTCTATATTGCTGAGAGAAAAACCAACTTTTACATGTACATTCAATTTAAAAAATTCCTTCAAAAACTAGGGTAAAAGGAAGCTATTTTCTGACAGAAAACTGAGTTTGCTGCTGACAGATCCTAACTAAAAAATTTTTAAAGGATATACTTCAGATACAAGGAAAATGAGCTCAGAAGGAATTCTGAAATAAAAGAATAATAATTAGCTCATATATGAGTAAGTATAAATATATGAGAAAATGTAAAGAAATATTCATGGTAAATAACACTTTAGTAATGTATTATAGAATTATTAACACTTCAGTAATGTATGTGGGGTTATTAAAATTACAGTGCGTGATGAAAATTGCAAATAGGTTGGGAGAGAGTGATTGTAAATAAAGTGTTTAAAATGTCTATATTGTTTGTGAAGATGGAGAAGATCCTAGTTGACTTTAAATTCTGATAAAGTAATCTGTTGAAATTCCTAGAGAAGCCACAAAAATCATAGATATGGAAATAGAACTGCCATATGATCCAGCAATCGCACTCCTGGGCATACACACCGAGGAAACCAGAATTGAAAGAGACACATGTACTCCAATGTTCATCGCAGCACTGTTTATAATAGCCAGGACATGGAAGCAACCTAGATGTCCATCTGCAGACGAATGGATAAGAAAGCTTTGGAGTATTACTCAGCCATTAAAAAGAATGCATTTGAATCAGTTCTAATGAGGTGGATGAAACTAGAGCCTATTATACAGAGTGAAGTAAGCCAGAAAGAAAAACACCAATACAGTATACTAACGCATATATATGGAATTTAGAAAGATGCAAATGATAACCCTGTATACAAGACAGCAAAAGAGACACAGATGTATAGAATAGTCTTTGGGACTCTGTGGGAGAGGGTGAGGGTGGGATGATTTGGGAGAATGGCATTGAAACATGTATATTATCATATGTGAAACGAATCGCCAATTCAGGGTCGATGCATGTTACAGGATGCTCGGGGCTGGTGTGCGGGGATGACCCAGAGGGTGGATAAGGGGAGGAGGGAGGTGGGAGGGGGGTTCAGGAAGGGGAACTCATGTACACCCGGGGCGGATTCATGTCAATGTATGGCAAAACCAACCAATATAATATTGTAAAATAATTAGCCTCCAATAAAAAAAAAAGATTAAAAAAAAAGAAAATCTAAATTCTAAAGAAGTAGAGGGAAAAAAAACAAGATATGAAAATGGTTAGAAAGCGAAACAAGACAGGTAATTCAAGAAGAACATATATGAAATGGTAGAAATAATCCAAATATATCAGTAAATGTAGTAAAAGTGCATGGGCCATACAGTTGGCTAAATCTCGGTTATAGGCACATGCTTCCAGGGGTCAGGGACAGGTCACACATGCCTCCTTTCAGGTTCCATGGGTCTAAGTATTACACATGATGTCGTCTCTCATATAGGAAGGGAATTTGGAACCTAGGTTCAAATGTCCTCTAAAACATGTAATATAGTGTCTAGGATACTGTACTCTATATTCCAAATACCTTTCATAAATGGGATTTTTTTAAAAAGCTTCTTTATTATGGGCAATTTCAAACATATCCCCAAATAGAGAGAATGGTATAATAAATCCCTTTCCATCCATCACCCAATATCAGCATTGTCAACTCATGGACAATTTGGTTTTAATCTCTATTCATACCCAATCCTCCCTAACTCTGGCTTTCTGAGGCAAATCCCAGATATTATATCATTAAAAAATATTTCAATATGCATCTAAAATAAATAAGAACTTTTTGAGAGAAACATGATCACAATACTATTTCAGTCCTAAAGTGTTGAAAAGAATTCCCGAATACCATCAGTTATCCAGTGTTCACATTTCTGCCAGTTCTCTCAGCAGTTTTTACTTTGTTTTACAATTTGATTGAATCAAGATCCAGTTGATTAATGTCTTATAAGTCTCTATTAATCCACTGGATTTCTTTCTCCATTTCTTTTTTTCTCCCTGTAATTTATTTTTAAAAAGATCAGGTTATTTGTCCTGTGGAGACTCCCACAGTCTAGGTTTTTCTGATTGCATTTCCCTCATGTCATCTAACACTCCTGTTCCGTATGTTTCTTCTAAATTGCTAGTTAGACCTGGAGGTGTAGGTTTAGTTTTGTAGCAAGAATATTTCAAAAGCAATATGTCCGTGCTTTCATCACCGGGTACCTAATGTCTTGCTGTTTCCCTGTTTGCGATGCTAGCAGTTACTGCTGATTAGTGCCTAGATCAAGTAATTCATTCAGGGTTGGAAAATGGTGATATTTTAATTTTATTTTTCCTTCTTTGTTTATTAGCTGGAATAACTTTCATAAAGAGACATTTATAGTCATCCATTCTTTGGTTGCCTGGAAATACAACACAGTTCATTGAGAAAAGTCAGAATAAATAATTCTATTACAGTTTGCAAAATAATGAGTTGATTCTCCAGCATCTTTTAGAGGGAGCCAATTAGGTTTTTGAGTACTGTTATGAACTTACAGTTTTAAATATATTTGATGTATTTTAATTCATTTTATATAACACCCTAATTGATTTGCAGTTTTTTCACCTTTGGCCATTGGGAGCCTATTGACATTTGTTCCTCAGGAAAGAGTTCTTTTGCCTCTTTAATGACTTCTCTGGCATCAGAAATGTTCCATCTATACATTTCTTGCTCCAGACCTGTAATCAGCCATTTTTCCTAAGGAGCTCAGCTTTCTTTTAGTGAGAAGTGCTGTTTAAAAATCACAGCCTGGGTCTGGTCACAGCAGGCATTCATTGCTACTGAGTTGGTCCATATTTCTGGGTCTTTTCAGTGGTTAGAGCTAGATATATTCTTTTTGTTTAAAGAAAACACTTTCAATGTTCATGATGATCTCTGAATCAAATTTAGTACTACAGGCTTTGTGTGTGTGGGGGGCGCGGGGGTGCTGCACTGGGTTTTAATTTCTGCATGCTTTCTCTTATTGCAGAGAGCAGGGGCCTACTTTCTAGTTGCGGTAAGCAGGCTTCTCATTTTGGTGGCTTCTTTTGTTGCAGAGCACAGGCTCTAGGGCGCCAGCTTCAGTAGCTCTGGCACACAGACTTAGTGGCCTCACGGCGTGTGGGATCTTCCCGGACCTGGGATTGAACCTGTGTCCCCTGCACTGGCAGGCAGATTCTTAACCACTGGACCACCAGGGAAACCCACTACAGGATTTTTACTTAATTTCATCATTCTTACATCTCTGTTTCCTTTCTTTGATGCCAAAAATTCTGGTTCTTAATGACATCAACATAATTACTTGTTTTATTCCTCAGCATGCATACAACTGTCTCTGAACACTATCACCAATGATATGATTACCAGAAACACTTTAAATTTTCTTTTTTGCATTTCTTTTTGCTTTTAGGTTATATTCCACTGGAGATGTACAGTCAAATCACTGTGATTTAAACTAGAATAGTTCCTCTCTGTGCATTATTCTACCAACCAAATAAACAGGTTCATTTCTTTTATTTTCCTTTTGATTTTTAGGAATTGCTTTTTTCATATTTAATTCTTACAGCTATGTAAATATTTGCATGATTCCAAGATCAAATCTAGAAAAGAAAGTGTATTCAGAAAAATCTATTTGCTATTACTGTCCTTTTTATCCTGTTTCTTTAGTACCTCTAACATAAACATTTTGTTTTATTTTACCCTTTTAAAAAATGGAAATATGCATATATTCACATCTCTTTCTTAGATAAATAGAAGTATGCTAGTATACTTTTCATTGCTATGATTTTTTTCACTATATAATTTTTTTTCTGAAGATTACAATATAAAGGTATTCCTCATTGCTTTTTCATAGCTGCATAGTGCTCCAATGCATGCACATTTCATAGTTTATTCTGGTGCTTGGTGCAATAATGAATCATCTCATGCATACAATTTTTCATATTTTTCTGGATTATTGTTTGAATAGTTTCCTAAAAGGGAAATTGTGAGATAAAAAGGCAAATACATGTGTAATTTTGCTAGACATCAAATATCCTTCTAGAGTAGTATTTTTCCCACCAGGAATGGTGAAGCTGCCTGTTTCCTCACTGTCAATCAACAAAGTATGTTGTGAAATATTTGGAGTTTTGCCAATCTAACAGATGAGAAATGCTTTACAGAGTAGTTTTAATTTGCATTTCTCTTATTAAGAAGTAGGTTGAGAAGCTTTTCACATGATTAAGGCCATTAGCATTTCTTTTTTCCATGAGCTTTTCTTATCTTTGGCCCATTTTCCTGTAGGATTGTTAATCTTTATTTTTAGAACCTCTTTACACATTAGGGATGGTAATACTTTTCCCATCATATACATTGCAAATATTTTCTCCCAGTGTGTTACTTGTCTTTTGATTTTGCTTTTGGTGTTTTGCTTGGGTTTTTTCTGCTATGCAAAAGGTGCATTTTTTTTTTAAACATAAGCAAATGCATTAGCTTTTCTTTCTTGCCTCCAGAGTTTAGTCAGAATAAAATTTACCCACTTTAAGGTTAAAGAGAAAAGTCACCTATATTTTCTTCTAATAGTTGTACGATTGAATTTTTTTTTTGAATTTTAATCTCCAGTTCATCAGAATTGATCTTGATGTATGGTGTGAGGAATGGACCTAATGTCTTATTTTTCTGTATGGCCCTCCAGTTATCCTAATAGCTTCTTTTTAAAATTGCCTCTTTTTCTCACTGGTTTACAATACTACCGTTATCATAGACTAAATTGTCATACTTAGGGTTTGCTTCTGGATTTTTTATTTCAGTTCTATTAACCTATTTGTGTATTCATGTACTAATATCACACAATTTCTATTATGTAGCCGTTATATTATGTTTGTATGTTCAAACTCACAACTGTTTGTGAATTAAGTTTGTAAGTTGGATTTTTGGCTTGCCAACAGTGTATCAAGGAAACCTTGGATTCAAAGGAAGAAAAGATCTATGAAAGACCCAAATAGCATCTTTCCCACTTCTTTTCTGTCTATACTTTAAAATACTTAATGTCAGGATTTATGGCTAGTTAATTTTCATACTGATGCTTGGAATCTGGTATGTGCTCAATGAACAGGTGTCAAGTTTGAAGGCCAGTCAAATGTAAGAGAATTTATTCTATGTATCTCAGAAAGTTAGAGCCGTGCACAGTGGGGTGGAAGCTGTAATGGATGTAGTTATCAATTCAATATAAGAAACAAATATTAGAATCATTAAAAAGGAAAGGATGCCAAATGGAATCATGAGCTCCCTATAAGAGGAAACATAAACACCCCTCGGTATTATTAGAAAGATAGATGAGACTTATGACTGAAATACTAATAGTTAATAGAAGTGTGGCAGTAATTATGTGTGAGCTGCTGCCCTAAGTGCTTTATACGTATTAGCTCCCTTAGTCCTTGCAGCCACCTTGTGATGCAGAATCTTTTATTACCCCCACTTCCAGGAGGATATACTGAAGCACAGAAAAATGATATAACTTGCCCCAGGAAAATGGTAAAGCTAAGATTTGAACTCAGGGGAAGGGGCTTCAGAAACCATTATGCCTTATATAGGTAGGCATAGTGTAGTGGCCTTCAGTAAGAAATCAGATCAGATTTCTCATGTTCCACTTGTGGATTTGTTTATGTATATATTCATTCTTGCCAGGTGAAGGAAAACTAGAGGTGAATGACACAGACTCTGTCTTTGAGTGGCTCTCAGACTAGCTGGAAAGACAACCACCTTCCCATCTTCTAAGTACTAGCTAACAGATTATAGAAAAATGTCTTGAGCCTAAACAGGATGTCATGACCCAAAGCTCCATTGTGACTTTAAGGACTTCTGTGTTCTTTGATCTATCTTTGTCAACCATAGAAAGTACACAGCTCCCTGCTGACACTATTTGTTGTGATAATTCTTTAAAAATTTTTGAATACCAAACAATGCAAACCATCATTCTTTTTCCAAATTGTGAGTAGTAGTAAAAATCATTAACATGAACTGAAGCAACAACAAAAAAATGAACACAGTGAGAGTTAAAAGACTGATTGAAGAAGTAAATAGTAATATAATTTACATCTGCAAAATTTGATTCAGAAAAACTAAACTTGATGAGATCATGACCACTTTGTGAGGGAAGCCACAATTGTAAAATAGATGTAGATTTTTAAAATGCTGATAGGTAAATCATATCTCAGTTGTAAAATCAATGCAAAAAAGTATTAACCCCTATGAAAATAAGTCTAGTAAAATAAAATTGGAAAATTAGCATGAAAGGAAATATATTTTAATTACAAAGTCCCTTAATGACATTTATTCCAGAAAATATTTCCTGAATGAAAATTCATCATTGCGAATATAATTTGGATTAAAGCATTAATTAAGGCATAACCCAGTGCTCAGGATCAGAATGGCAAGGATGAATGATCCCATGTGTATTGCAGTAGCTGAGGGAGTGACCACTCAACCCTTCAGAGCTGGGTGAGGCTTCACGGAGCGGGCAGCATTTAGCTTGGACTTAAGGAATGAAAATGTTTTGTTCAGGTGGGAAGAGGAAGACAGGCATTCCAGGGAGTTGGGGTGACAGGAGTAGAGTGACAACTGAGAAAGAACGTGACTATGGCTGAACTCTAAGGCTGAGAACTAGGGATCTGTAACTTGGTGCTAAAAGAGTGAGTGACAGGCAAGATAGGTTATCAGATGGGGAAGAAGAGTGGTCGTTGGCAATCCAGAAAGTGGCCTTTGGTGGGCTTTTTGCTCATCCTGGCTTGTTCAACATTTTCACCACTTACTTAAGTAAATTGAAAAGGTAAACTTATGATGGATGACCTATTGCTGAGAGCCCAGGCAAACATTTCTTTGGTTACCGTCCTTGGCCTTTCTAGGTCTGGCATGTCTAAGATCTGGCTAAGTGACATTGATTCTTGGGCAACAAAAGAAGATTATTATTTCCTAAAGCAGATACATGCTTCACAGCTGATAAAGTGTCAGGCCACAAGTCTGGAAGATAATAATAATGAGAGGAACTTCCATTATTGAATACCATCACTTTGTATATATTATCTGGTTAATTTTAATGCGAGTCCCATGAGGTCCATGTTGTTATCTCCATATTGTAAGTTAGGAAACTGGAAGTAACAGAATAAAATGCCTCCCCAAGTCACTCAAGATCAGAACTAGCCTGAGTGGTTCAGGGCTCATGCCTTATCACTGTGTCACAGTGCTCATCCACCTCTGCCTTCAGGATTTAAAATCACCCAGGGCATAAAGTTGAATTTCAGAAGCTAAACCTGGGCCAGCATCACTTTGGAAAATGACCACAGTACCATTTCAGTGCTTGAGGTTCTGCTCAAATCCCTTATGGGAGATAGGCTTGGGTCAGACAGGATCACATGATGTCTTCACCTGAGCTTGCAGGAGACTTCAAAACTAGAGGAGGTGACAGAGACAAGAGCTGAGCTGAAAGCCAGAGTCCAGGGCCTCAGAAAAGAGGTAGATGGAGGAGCTGCCAAAGGAGAAATGCCCGTAACAGACAGGAAGTCAGAAACCTGGGTTCAGGGAGCCAGAGACAGAGGATGAAGAGAAAGCAAAGTAGAGGGTATAGCAACTGCTCAGAACAGGCATTGCCATTATTTGAGACTTTTACAAAGTGAATCTAGGGTTAAAGGACTAGAGACTACTAAAATTACCAGTGAAAAAGGCTCAGGCAAGTGAATGTCTGCTTGGCAAGCCTCCTGGTTTTTGAAGCACTTGAGGGACCACGTGGTTCTCTCCAGAGGCCTTGGGCTTAGTGGACTGAGTTAGCTCATGGCTAACACCATAACTGATCTCACCCAGCCATGAGGACAATGCCACTGGACACCACAATTTTAGGTAAATCAGCTAGTCTCTGCCAGAACAGTGAGAGAGAGACTTGGAAGAGAAGGTGTGTGGGCACCAGCATTCTTGCTCAACTGAGGTCTCAGCAAACCACCAGAAGCAACATCTCATAGAAAGGCTGCAGGCAGATTCTCTGACCTCCCATCCCTGGAGACAGAGAAAATTGAACACCTTAAATTGGATTTTAGTCTCTGATTGCTTCTAAATGTGATGGTTGGGCCAGGCCAGCTGGAGCTGGAGTTCAGAATAATCTGAGAATTAGAGTAGCACATCCTTCTGTGTGTGTGTGTGTGTGTGTGTTGTGGGTGGGTGGGACCATGAGCCCTGCCACTGTTTTATACCATTTTGTCATGAATTGAAATCTGCTGTGGCATTGTCCTTCAGCTGCTGCCATGGGGTAAATAAAACCTACAGCTCACAGCCATAAAATGGAATAGCTATTCATTTCTGCCATCTTCTGAGGCCAGAAGTTTCAAGACATCAAACATAGGTTTCAAGTTTGCAGGTTTTTGTTTTTCCTGAGGGCATTTGCCCAGTGACTCCAAGCTTTAGCTGAAGCATTGTCCACGTGTTCCCTTAGCACTGTGTTAGATGCTGATAGTGTTTTGAGTTATCATTGTAGGTCAAGAGGTAGCCTTTCCTAATCCCTATATAAATTTAGTCTGACAAAGGTGGTGCTGAGATTTCAAGTCCAGATGATGAGAGGTTTGAGGGTGCCATTGACTAGGAAAGGGTGTTTGGTGTAGAGAGTTGGTTTGAGGGTGGGGAAATGGGTCAAGTTTGACATTAGAAACAACAATGGAAATAACCAGAAAGCTTGCATTATTTGTCCATTTATCTACTTACACAATGAACATTTATTATGCTGTTTGTGTTATGCCCTCGGCGTTAGGGCAGAAATGTAAGACCTGGATCTCGACTTCTGCAAGAAGCCAGAACTATCTAACTAAAAGTAAAGAGATTTGCAGGTGAGACAGGGGCTGGGTACTCTCTGTGTGCCCAGTCAAGGATAGAGGATGGAGGATCCCAGAGAGGATGAACGTCTGAGCTAAAAAGAGATTTTAGAGTTGAGCATGGGCATAGGAAATAGGGTGGGTGGCAGGGTGGTGCCCATAGTTACAGGGAAGAATCAGCTAGAAAGAGAGCTGGGTTGATAGAAAATCTCATATGTCAAGGGAAGTGTTTTAGGAGTACACTGCTGCTGCTGCTGCTAAGTCACTTCAGTCGTGTCCGACTCTGTGTGACCCCATAGACGGAAGCCCACCAGGCTCCCCCGTCCCTGGGATTCTCCAGGCAAGAACACTGGAGTGGGTTGCCATTTCCTTCTCCAATGTGTGAGAGTGAAAAGTGAAAGTGAAGTCACTCAGTCGTGTCCGACCCTTAGTGACCCCACGGACTGCAGCCTACCAGGCTCCTCCATCCATGGGATTTTCTAGGCAATAGTACTGGAGTGGCTTGCGCTAGTCACACTAAAATGACCACTGATGATAATAGCTACCCGTTATTGTTTACTTTGTGCTTTTTTGTATTTAATACTAGACAGTGTGCTAAGCTCTGGGCATACAGTGATGAATAGGATCATCTAGGTTGTGCCCTCATAGAGCTTATTACATCCTGGTGAGTTTTATTCTGTACATCATTTCTTCCTGGGAACCATGAAAGGCTAGAATTATTATCCTCATTTTATAGATGAGAAGACTGAGGCTCAGAGAGGTTGAGTCACTTGCCCAGGTCCCACAGTGAAAGAGTTTGGTGAAACTGGGATTTGAACATGGTTCTGCATGGTGCCAAAATCTCTAAATCCCCACCTGGTACTGTGAGGATATGAGTGGAAAAGGGGCATCCAGATGTAAGGGGAAGAAGGCTTTGAGGGGCGATTTGGGGGCAGGAGGTGATGATGGAATATAGATGTCAGAGGAGAGACTGCAGAGGTAGGGAGTTTAGAGATTTATATGACCATGAATGGAGAGAGAAGGATTCCTTAAAAACTGCTTGCAGGTACAGGCCATGTACAAGGGCCCTGGGAAAGTATGGATTTGACCTTGAGAGAGGAGTTGGCATTTTCCTTCTAGGAGGTCGCCATCACCGGTCCTGTTCTGTTGGCATGTGGCCACTGGGCCTGGCCTCCTAGGACCATGGGGCCTGAAATCCCCAGGGTGCATGAAGTCTGAGCAGCCTGGAGCCTATGAACCCTAAACCTCCAGAATCAGAGGTCTTTTCTGATTGCGATCTCCACATGGGAGGGGAGCTCGGTGCCCGCAAGCAGCCCAGAGCCAATTATTCTGCCACGCTGGGTGGCCAGAAGGCATCTGAAAACACTGAGAGGAAGACTCTTTGCCTCAGCACATTATCTTTAGCTCACCAGCCACAGAGTGACTCTGCAATTACAAACCAGCCGCTGAACAGACGCAGCCTAACTGTATGTTGTAAAAGTTGACGATTAGTAAAGATATGTGCAAAATTAATCCCTAAAGAACAAAGTAATTAAAAAAGTACATAATGAAGTAATTAGCTAGAAATGGTGGGGAGCAGAAGGAGGAGAGGGCCCATGGACAATTTTACTCTGGAAGGGTCTTCACATTTAGGTTTTTTTAATTGTGTTCAATGAGGGAGTCTTAGAGAAGTACGATTAATAAGATGCACAGAAGAGGTAACAATTGATAAAAGATTTTGAGAGCCAAGCTGAAGAAAATTTTTTACCTTCTTAAAAAGATGGGACCAAAAGGGAAAATAGCTGTAAGGGCCATTACTGTGATCATTAACAAAATTTGATTATAGGCTGTGGATTAGACAATAGTCATGTATCAGTGTTTAATTTCCTCATTTTGGGGAGGAAAAAACCTGGGAGCCAGCAATGAGTTTTAAAGCTCCAGAGAGTCAACTTCTCTCTCCTTTTCTTTTTTTTTAGTTTTGTCTTTCTTTAATTGAGTTTGCCTGCTGCTTTGTATTGTGCCATTGGAAGGTAACTTCTTTGCCACCAATACATCATGTTTCCAATTTTCCAGGAAGGGACCACCAGGCAAGGCCAAAATCAGTTCCTCAGAATGACTGGTAGAAACTGAGCAGGGACTGCCTGCCTCTTCCCCATCTTCCTCCCCTTCCTCCTCACGTCCTCCCCTTCCCTCCTCCTCCCCCCACTGTATCTCTTCAGCATCAGCATCAGTATCAGCAGCGTCACCATCCAGACACTCTTGTGATTTTCTTTTGAAAAATCCTCATGTTCACACATCTGAAATCACAAAAGGGGAATTCAGAGACATCTGCTTTCATTGCAAATGCTCCTCACTTTGTAAAGCAATGCAAGGTACAAGCTCCCAGTGAGTAAAACCTCCCAGTGCTCACCAGTGACGGCTTAAAGAAATTATCCCCACATACAAATTTTTCCATCAGGCAGGCTTACCTGCACATGAAGTCAGTCCTGAAGATAGAATTACCCCCTAGTAACACCCCCAGGGCACGTTTCCTCCCTGAAGTCCAGTTTCTGTCTGTGTCTGAACTGTTTTGGAAAGTCTAATGAATGCGGCCTCTTTCCTTGCTTGATGTGGGCCACACTCAATGCAGTGGGCCTGGCTTCACTCATTATGACTGCTTCAAATGCTGCTTATCAGTGACAGAGGGTCTTGGTGACTGGTGTCATTTTCACTACCTTAGAATTGTTAGTCCTATAAAGAAATCGTGGAGTAGGGAAGAGAAAATATTAGTAATACCATGATTTCAAGACAGATGCTTATCTTGGATATCAATGTTTCTAAAATCAGATTGTGCCTGATAAATTTGGCATACAGATAAATATATACAGAAATGACAACTTATTATCCAAACCAGAACACTTTTGAGAATTAAAGAGGGTACCGCTAATTGTTACACTGGAACAGCAGGAATGAACCAGTGTTGTCACAAACAAACCAGGACATAACAATCACTCAACTTATAATTTTATATGTACATTTAATGCAATTCATTCATTTGACTTTGTTATTTGTTAGGTATACACACATCACTTTGGGTGTACAAAGTTTAACACAGGGCATATAATGCTTAAAATTACATGCTTAACATTTGGCATACAGTGTTTAAAAGCTAAGCACAGACCTTTCCCTCTTGGAACTGATGGTATAAAGGGACAGATAGCTGATAAAAGGGAACAAAGAATAGATGTATATTTACAAATCACAGTAAGTTGCACATTAACAAAATACCATAGACTGGATGACTTGAACAACAGAAGTTTATTTGTCACAGTTCTGAAGGCCAAACGTCAGAGATCAGGGAACCAGCAGGGTCAGATCCTGGTAAAAGCTCTCTTCCTGGCTTCCAAACAACCACCTTCCTGCTATGCCCTCATGGTAGAGAGAGAGCTCTATGGTCCCTCCCCCTTCTTATAAGGACACCAGTTCTATCTGGTCAGGATTCCATCCTTACAATGTCCGTTGACCTTCATCACATCCATAAAGGCTCTCTCCCCAAAAGAGTCACATAGGGGCTTAAGGCTTCAAAATATGAATTTTGGGGGTTTGATTGATTATATTCTTTATAGCCAAAGATGGAGAAGCTCTATACCGTCAGCAAAAACAAGACTGGGAGCTGACTGTGGCTCAGATCACAAATTCCTTATTGCAAAATTCAGACTTAAATTGAAGAAAGTAGGGACCACTAGACCCCTAAGTTATGACCTAAATCAAATCCATTACAATAATACAGTGGAAGTGATAAATAGATTCAAGGGATTAGATATGATAGAGTGCCTGAAGAACTATGGAAAGAGGTTTGTGACATTGTACAGTAGGTGGTGACCAATACCACCTCCAACAAAAAGAAATGCAAAAAGGCAAAATGGTTACCTGAGGAGGCTGAGAAAAGAATAGAAGTGAAAGGCAAAGGAGAAAAGGAAAGATATACTCATCTGAATGCAGAATTCCAAAGAATAGCAAGGAGAGATAAGAAAGCCTTCCCAAGTTATCAATGCAAAGAAATAGAGGAAGACAATAGAATGGGAAAGACTAGAGATCTCTTCAAGAAAATTAGAGATACCAAGGGAACATTTCATGCAAAGATGGGAACAATAAAGGACAGAAACTGTATGGACCTAACAGAAGCAGAAGATATTAAGAAGAGGTGGCAAGAATACACAGAAGAACTATACAAAAAAGATCTTCAGGACCCAGATAACCATGATGGTGTGATCACTCACCTAGAGCCAGACATCCTGGAATGTGAAGTCAAGGGGGGTCTTAGGAAGCATCACTACAAACAAAGCTAGTGAAGATGATGGAATTCCAGTTGAGCTATTTCAAATCCTAAAGGATGATGCTGTGAAAGTGCTGCACTCAGTATGCCAGCAAATTTGGAAAACTCAGCAGTGGCCACAGGACTGAAAAAAGTCCATTTTCATTCCAATCCCAAAGAAAATCAATGCCAAAGGATGTTCAAACTACTGCACAATTGCACTCATCTCACACGCTAGCAAAGTAATTCTCAAAATTCTCCAAGCAAGGCTTCAACAATACATGAATCGAGAACTTCCAGATGTTCAAGCAGGTTTTAGAAAAGGCAGAGGAACCAGAGATCAAATTGCCAGCATCCACTGGATTATTGAAAAAGCAAACGAGTTCCAGAAAAACATCTACTTCTGCTTTATTTACTACACCAAAGCCTTTGATTGTGGAACAAACTGTGGAACATTCTTAAAGAGATGGGAATATCAGACCACCTCACCTGCCTCCTGAGAAATCTGTATGGAGGTCAAGAAGCAACAGAACTGGACATTAAACAAAGGACTGGTTCCAAATTGAGAAGGAAGTACATCAAGGCTGTATAGTGTCACCCTGCTTATTTAACTTATATGCAGAGTATATCATATGAAATCCTGGGTTAGATGAAGCACAAACTGGTATCAAGATTGTGGAGAGAAATATCAGTAACCTTAGATATGCACCCTTATGGCTGAAAGCGAAGAGGAATTAAAATGCCTCTTGATGAAAGTGAAAGAGGAGAGTGAAAAAGCTGGCTTAAAACTCAACATTCAAAAAACTAAGATCATGGCACCTGGTCCCATCACATCATGCCAAATAGATGGGGAAATAATGGACACAATGACAGACTTTGTTTTCTTGGGCTCCAAAATCACTGCAGATGGTGACTGCAGCCTTAAAATTAAAAGCTGCTTGCTCCTTGGAGGAAAAGCTATGACCAACCTAAAAAGAGTATTGAAAAGGAGACATTACTTTGCTGACAAAGGTCCATCTAGTCAAAGCTATGGTTTTTCTAGTAGTCATGTATGGATGTGAGAGTTGTGCTATAAAGAAAGCTGAGTGCCAAAGAATTGATGCTTTTGAACTGTGGTTGGAGAAGACTCTTGAGAGTTCCTTGGACTACGGGGAGATCAGACCAGTCAAACCTATAGGAAACCAGTCCTGAATATTCATTGGAAGGACTGATTCTGAAGCTGAAGCTCTAATACTTCGGCCACCTAATGCAAAGAACTGACTCATTGGAAAAGACCCTGATGCTGGGAAAGGTTGAAGGCAGGAGGAGAAGGGGATGATAGAGGATGAGATGGTTGGATGGCTTCACCAACTCGATGAACATAAGTTTGAGCAAGCTCTGAGAGTTGGAGATGGACAGGGAAACCTGGCGTGTTGCAGTCCATTGGGTTGCAAAGAGTCAGACACTACTGAACGACTAAACTGAACTGAGGGACTCAACAAAAAATGTAACCATACAGGTTCCCGAAAGTCACAGACTTTGCGTGTTTTCTTTCAGACAAAATTCCCATCTCACACTAAAGCCCCCAGCCCAAAGGAAGGAAGTACTCCACAAATAATGGTTAAGTTGAATTAAAGGGTAGAAGGGACATGATTGATTTATAATTTTGGAAGATGGAGTGGAAGGCAACAAGAGTTGCAGCCAAAAAAAAAACCCAACTTGTTAGAAGGCTGTTGATAGAGTTGTCCACACAAAGATAATGGCACTTTGGACCAGAATGCTGTCTGTGCAGATTGAGAGGTGTGATTAAATTTAAGCTATATTTAGGAGGTAGAACGGACTGCATTTACTGATGTATTATTGGATGTTAAGGAAAGAAAGAGGACATAATTATAGATGAGTTACATAATTATTTATGTAGGTTTCAGGCATGGGCTATTAGATCGAAGAGGGGGAAATGAAGGGACACCCAGGGAGGCAGGGAAGGAAATTAAAAACTTCGTTTTGGACCATGCAAACGTGCGACGCCTGAGAGATGCGCGAGTGGAGGTGATGTGGAGACAGATGGGCATATAAATCTTGAGCTCAGTGGAATGTAGTATTTCCTCCTGCCCTGAAAATCTCTTACTACAGTGGTAGCGAATCTTATCATCAACAAAATTTTACAGAGATAATAGTGATACCACATACTTCAGTTCAGTTCAGTCGCTCAGTCGTGTCCGACTCTTTGCGACCCCATGAATCACAGCATGCCAGGCCTCCCTGTCTATCACCAACTCCCGGAGTTCACCCAAACTCATGTCCGTGAGTCAGTGATGCCATCCAGCCATCTCATTCTCTGTCGTCCCCTTCTCCTCCTGCCCCCAATCCCTCCCAGCATCAGAGTCTTTTCCAGTGAGTCAACTTGTCTCATGAGGTGGCCAAAGTATTGGAGTTTCAGCTTTAGCATCAGTCCTTCCAATGAACACCCAGGATTGATCTCCTTTAGAATGGACTGGTTGGATCTCCTTGCAGTCCTTAGCGGGCTCTAAACTTGGACTAGGTGTTGAAATAACCCTCTATGTGTATTCACTCATTTGACGCTCACAGGTATTTTTGCAATGTGTCATTTTTGTCTCCATTTCACAAACAAGAAAACTGTATGTTAGAAAGTGAAATAAATTCTCTACACCAATCCAGCAAATGGAAAATGTAGGATTTGACATCATGTGTGCATGGAGTGGGTTGCCAATTCCTTCTCCAGGAGATCTTCTCGACCCAGGGATCGAACCAGCATCTCTTATGTCTACTGAATTGGCAGGCAGGTTCTTTGCCATTAGCACCACCTGAGAAGCCCAGGATTCGACATCAAGACTGTTTAACCCCTGTGCTCTGACCACGGTGACCTCCTATCTCCCAAGAGGCAGAGGTCTTGGAAACATTTCCTACTCAGCTTCTAAAGTATCATGTGACCTTGAACCTCAGTTGGGAAAGGGAAGGTAATTGGTTAGGTCCCCTGCAGCTCTGCTGAACTGCAATGCTGATATATTTCGTAAATCCCTTTTAAAAAAAGTTTTTATTTGTTTATTTATTGTCTCACTAGGTCTTCATTGCTGTGTAGGCATCCTCTAGTTGAAGTGAGCAGAGGCTACTCATTAGGTGTGGCGTGTGGGCCTCTCATTGAGATGGCTCCTCTTCTTGTGGAGCACGGGCTCTAGGCACGCGGGCTCAGTAGTTGTGGAACACGAAGCTTAGTTGCTCTGAGACATGTGGGATCTGCTCCATGGCATGTGGGACCAGGGATTGAACTGGGGTTCCCCGCATTGCAAGGTGGATTCTAACCAATGGACCACCAGAGAAGCCCACAAATCCCATTTTTAATGTGAGTTTGCTGTAGGTACCTATCAGAGATGAAACTCAAGCTGACAATTCATTTTGATGTGTATGAGAAGGGCAAATCTCTTTAAGTGAAGGCCCAGCACACTGCTTTCTTAATCTGAATTCCAGTGGCGTAAAACTCTTTAGAACAAATATTTCTGAGTGAGAAAATGTTCAGCATCTCATATTCACTTTTATCATCTAAATGTTAACCTCAAGGATCCCTCTGAGCCAAAGGTGGGTGGGATGCTTGAGCCAGACACACAGCTTCCTCTAATGTCTGCACCCAGGGTCTGCCAAACTTTGCCAGCTATGCTGTCCCAGTGACACATGGGTCCCCTGTCACCTGGTCCCACTGTGCTGGGAGGTGATAGAGTGTGTTGTACTTTCCTCCAGTGATTCTGATTGCCCTGCATTTCAGAAAGGACCTCCTGACTTCTCCTCCTGGCTTATTCTTTGGGCCAGTGTTTTGGGGTTCATCTAGTATGGACTTTGAATTTGGCTGGAACATGCTAAAGAGCCATTCATATGTGTTGGTAGGAAGTTGTTTCTGATTAGATTAAACTTCTGAGAGAGGAAAGAGCCACTGATTAAAGACATAAAAAAGGAAACACTTTAAATGAGTAAGTGGCTCATCTTCATATAGCAAAGTATAAATTAAACATAGTCCAGGGATCCGCTTTGAATAGCAGCTGGATAGAGCGAGCTTTTCTGAATACATCCACAGGAGAAGGCGCTCACAGCAAATCAGGGGGGATTAACCCACCAGAGAGGGCTCTGAGCACTCCTGAGTAAATGGAGGGGCTGAGTTACCTGATAAAAATGACTGTCACACTAGGGACGGGAAGGGTTTTATTTGGATTTCAAAAAATTATTCCCTGAGTCCCTGTGACATTCAAGCTCATTATTATTCTCTGACAGCATTGGTGATGGTAATGGGGCCAGAGATCTTAGTTCAAAACAGTGATTCGAGTAGACAGCATACGTGTCAATGGGACCCTGATTTGGAACGTGGCTGACACTTTGGTCTCAGAGCTGGAAAGCTTCTGTAGTGTTGGGTCTATAGAAGTGCCTGGGCTGGAACTAGCCAGACTCCCCAGCCTTCTCAACTTCACACAGAGGGTCAGCCCTGCCTAGACTGTGTCACATGCCCAGGGCTGGAGGTGTGGCTTCAGCGCCACTTCCCCTGGCTCACGCTAGGCTCCGTGGAGCCGTCCTGGGGCTGCTGCCTGTGGCTGTCAGAGGAACACTGAGCCATGCACGGTCTCCAAGCCCCTGGCTTTCCCTTTTCCAGCCTGCTGGGTTCTCCTTTGGTTTTCTCACAGCTTCTCTGGTTCTGAACTTGAACCAGACTCTCCCTATAGCCTGTTTTGTAGGAGTCCTAATGCCTACCTTCTCCCGACAGTTCCTTTTCTCCCCACTGAGAACTAAATCCCCTCTTTGTATCTTCAGTCCCTAGTGGGGACCTGCTCTAAATGGACTCATTATCTGGACCTGGAAATATCTCCCCATGCCTGGACCTTCTGCGGCCAAGTCTCACTTAGTAGATTGAAAAGTGAAAGTGAAGTCGCTCAGTCGTGTCCGACTCTTTGCAACCCCATGGACTGCAGCCTACCAGGCTTCTACGTCCATGGGATTTTCCAGGCAAGGGTACTGGAGTGGGTGCCACTTCCTTCTCCACAGTAGATTGAACCCCTAGTTATCCATGCTGCAGGGCCCAAGCCTCTCTGGTCACCTTGCCCCTCACATGCTTGCAGCTTGTATGAACCAAGGAAACGATCACAGTCTGGAACAGCAGCCCCCAGGCCCCAAAGGCTGAATCCAGGACAAGTTTATTTCTCACTCACTTCACAGCCCCCTAAAGCATGTGAGGCACTCCTGGGCAGCTCCTCTTCAAGTGGTAACTGAGGGCTGAGGGTGCTTTTTTGTGCCTTCCCCATCTTTGAACTTCAAGGTCATTTCGACAAAAATATCCAGTGGATTGGGGGGAAAAGAGGTAGAAGTGTTCGTGGGTTCCGTCACTGGACGCTTAAATGTCTGGGCCCGAAAGTGACAACTGTAATTTCCTCTTGTTTCATTGGCCTGAGCTGCTCACACAATCCCTCCTGACTCAGCGGAGGCTGGGAGATATAGAGGAGCACACAGGTTTTCGTGAGCAGCAGGATTCAGCCACATCCGTGGAGACCCCCTTTTCCTGGCTTCACTTCCCCAACCCCGGATAGAGCCAGGCCTGTCTCCTTTCTTTTCTTCCATTTGTCTTGAGTCCAATCAAGCCAGTTGTGTTTGGACAATAAGTAATCCGGGCTGTTGGCTGGTAAGAGATTTGCTGCTGCTGCTGCTGCTAAGTCACTTCAGTCGTGTCCGACTCTGTGTGACCCCACAGACAGCAGCCCACCAGGCTCCCCCGTCCCTGGGATTCTCCAGGCAAGAACACCAGAGTGGGTTGCCATTTCCTTCTCCAATGTGTGAAAGTGAAAAGTGAAAGTAAAGTCTCTCAGTCGTGTCCGACCCATAGCGACCCCACGGACTGCAGCCTACCAGGCTCCTCCATCCATGGGATTTTCTAGGCAAGAGTACTGGAGTGGCTTGCCATTACCATAAATAAATTCTCCTTGGTTGGAACCATTGAAAGATATCTTATAATCTCAATGACTGCATGTTTATAAAGTGATCCTCCTGGAATTTCCTATAAGGAAATGAACTCTCTCAGTCCCAGTCTTTATAGGCAGAGCACTAGGGTCCAGGGAAAAGCTGGACCCCTGTCTATGATGGGTTGGTTTTCTGAACTTGGTGCCATGGTGGCCCCTGGGTTTCCAATAGGTAAACAGCTATTTCAGCAAATCTCAATACCCTGCAAAACAGCCTTTTTACTTTTTCTTCATAAAAAGCTTCCAGACATTCTGCCCAGCTGGTCTCTTCCTGGATTCCTGCCAGATGAATCCTCCTGCTGCCTTCTGATAGTTATGAAAAATCCCTTTTGTACAGGGGAACTGCTTCAAGTGCTTCTTAGGGCTGACCCCAACTCAGACCCCTTCAGGGACACCGTCCAAGAAAAAGCATCGTTTTTTTTTTTTTAAATTCCAAGTAGCAATTCTGTCCAAAAGACTCTTTGGCAGTGTTTTATTGTAAAAACAGGACTTGGGAAACTGGATCCCCAGGGAGTGTTTTTCTGATGGAAGAATAAGCATCGCTGGACTTTAAAAATGTTTCCTTACACTTGAAAATAATGAAATATCTGCCCTTGGAAACCTGGGAAGGCACCAAGGAAAGTGAGCAGTGGATGACTCAGAACTAGGGCCCAACTCTCAGACCTTTGTCCATGCAGTTTATCAAGCACCTGTCATGTGCCAGGCCCTGTTTCGGCTCTAAGGGCCTTCTATCACAGGCTAGTGCTTCAGGCCCATAAATAGGAAAAAAGCTCCATCTCACTGGTGCTCAGGGAATTGCAAATTAAAACTATAGTGACAGTGAATTTCACACCCATCGATGGACGGTGCCAAATGTTGGCAAGATTGTGAAGCAACATGAGTGCTCACCTGCGCTGGTGGGGGTGGAACACAGGATTCTCACTTAGGAAGAGTTTCACTCTCCTTAGGAGAGCTGAATGTGTGTCATAACCCATGCCTCAGAAGTCGCACCGTGGTGTAGATACACGGAGAGGTGCCCTCTCTTGGGTGCCAAGAGACACATATACATTCCAAGGAGCACTATTCATAATCCGGGAAACAACCAGACTGGGGACCACCAGAAGCATGCATAAATAAATGTCTGTATATTTATACAATGGAACACGATAGTGATGAAAATAAATGAGGCAAGAAGCAAGTGGCTGAATGCAGACAATATGCTTCCATTTATGTAGCCTTTAAAACCAGGTAAAACTAAGTAGGTAGTTGAGCTTGATGGCAAGGACATCATTAACAAGATTCAGGATGGTGGCTTACCTTTGGGGGTAGGGAGGAACACACAGAGATGTTGCTGCCAGTGCACTCTTTCTTATGCTGGTGGTACATAGACAGTTGTCCCTTGTGCTATATGTCTTTAGACTGTACATATACACTGTGTACACACAGACACACACCAACACAGAGCTAGAGGAAGTACAGGGAACGTGGGAATGCAGAGCAGAGGCATTTCATAAATGTAGGGCAGCTGCGAAAGTAGGTAGCAATTAGCCAGGCAAATAAATATAAATGTGACAGGGGGAAGAGGATGACCACCCCTGGCTTTTGTCTTAGCTTTGCCCAGGTTTGACCTCTCTCCTTCTCAACCCCACGCAGGACTGTGAATAGAGTAAAACGCCTGCCATGTCTAAGGTGAAAATTGAAGGATGTCTTAAGAATACCCAGCCCTTGTCAGTGTCTTTGTTTCCTGCCTTTCTGACCCTACAGCCACTCTGCAAACACGTGTCTGGTCTGCCAGCCATTCTCAGGCCTCAGCCTCCATCCTCCTCGTCTTCTTCCCCCAAGCCTGCCTGGTTTGGCTTTCAGCTCTTGTCTCAGCATTTCACAGCCAAGTTAGGCGAGACAGCTACACATAAAAGGGTAATTAACAACATGAGCCAAGAAATAAGGACCACATGAGTGATGCAAATCATGTGTTCCAAGAGTTAGGAGGAACAGGGCCAGGCTGGTTTTGGGTGGACGGAGAGTAGGAAGGAGGGTGTCTGGGTAAGGGAACAGTGGGAACATTTTGCCAAGAGAGAATAGCTCATTGAGAGTCATAAGGAGATAAAAACTGGACAGGATTGGGGATCTTATCCTGCGAAACGTGATTATGAAGTACAAGACTAAGGTACCACCACCTCCCTTCCTTATGGTAGATATTACTAATAAATGGTAGCATGCTTTTCCGTTGAGCCCAGACAGAGGCTCAGAATCCTTTTAAATATATATACTTTTGGCTGTGTCGGGTCTTTGTTGCCGCATGCAGGATCTTCGTTGCATCACAGTCTCTAGTTGTGACACGTGGGCTCTGGAGTGTGCAGGCCTGGTAGTTGCAGTGTGTGGACTTAGCTGTTCTGTGGCATGTGGAGCAACCGATTCCCCGAATTTCCCGATCAGGGATCAAACTCCTGCATTGCAAGGCAGATTCTTAACCACTGGACCACCAGGGAAGTCCCTTAGAATCCTTCTTAACCCAGTGCTTCAGAAGGACATTAATAAGTGAATGGATTCAATATGGGGGTGTTACCTGCTATTCCTACAAAGTTTACAGAGTGATCACCAGTCTGTAAATAGGAGGAATGGTCACTCTGTATCCTGGCGTCTTGCTTCCAGTGTCCCCCTACTTTCCAGCTCCCAATTCACAACTCTACCAGCTGTGTCTCACATACTAGGCATCACTTGAAGTATTGGCAAGAAAACTTAGAAGCAGAGAATGCAAAAGGAAGAAGTGATTGACCTAGGATGTCCCTGAGTCCACCTGCTCCACTTGGCAGCTGGGAAAAACAGGGGCTTGGGACGGAAACAGGTCTGTTTATGTGACTGGCAAACAAAGGACATAAATCCGGTCTTCTGACCCTGACCCCAGGCAGCTCCCAGTCCCAGGAAGAGAAAGGAATCTGATCTTTCCTACGAACCTACTAGATGGCTGTCTTTGCTAGTGGGAGCTTTTCATACGTGATCTCTTTTAAACCTGCCAGTTGCCCCAATAAGAAGGCACCTGACATCCAAGGACAAGTCCTAGTTGAAGGCTAATGTGTGCCAGAGACAGGATCCACACTCTCTCCACCAGCCCCCAAGACTTGCATGCTTTCTTGCAGTTCCCAGGTGGATGCACCAAGTTTTTCTGAAACAATCGCAAAATTAGGGCTCCCTGGGAAGAGCTTGTGGTGAGCAGGACTCACGCTTCTATTTACAACAGTTCAGGTTCTCAGTCACGGTCACTTCTGGGGGCAGCCTGGCAGCTCCTCCGTGGGCATCTGTGAGCATTGGCGAGGTCAGGGGCTTTCCCTAGACGGAGTTCATGGCTCTGTAAGACAAAACTGCCTGCGATCTCCCAGACTCATTTGATAACTTCCCAGGTTTTACGATGGTAATTTAAGCTCTGCAGCCAAAGTAACTCTCCTTGGTTGCAGCAGCCTGCACTTAAATGTCAGAGCTTTGCTGAAAAACCACTTGGGTTTGAAGGAAGTCATTGTGTTCAGTAAAATCTGGCACATTTTATGTTTATGGCCTTTATTAGAGGAGCCAGCTGAGCGAGTTAAACCGCCTCTCTGTATGGTTAGTGCAAGCCCAGGGCTCTGGGATTGCTGGAACCACTCATTCAAATCACAGTTATTGAACATGTACTAAGTGCTCGGCGCTGGCATATACAACATGCTCCTTGTCTTCCTGGAGCTTATCCTTGATGGAGGCGGAGGGCAGATATTGAAAGAATAAATGCATAAATAGACGTTTTGTGAATAAGCATCATTAAGAAAAAAGAGTGGAGTGCTAAAAGTACTCACAGGGGATCTAATCTGGACTGGGGGGTGAAAGAAGGTGATACTTGAACTGGGTAACAAGTGACGGAGTTTTTCTGGAAAGACGCAATAGTGGGCCCAAAGGCACAGAGAGAGGAAAGAACTTGGTGTGGTCAAGAAACATGCCCAGTGCCCATCCGGAGGCCACAAGGCCCAGCCTCGGACTACGTTCCACCAGGCATCCCTGGTGCCCATAAGACTAGTACACCTCACTTTTTATAACGAACCAGGGTTACAAGCACGCAAGGTAAGCATTCGGTTCTACCTTGGTAGTGGCTTCCTATGCCCAGCGACCTCATCTGCCTTCTTGATTCCTGACCCTTGGGCTTCGTTCCTCAGTCACCACTCTGATACCCAACCCTCGCCTTCCTCCTGGCATCTCTACCCCCTTGAACTTGCAGCACTGAGCCATCATTCTGCCCCTTTGTCCTCCCTCCAGTTGCCCTCCTGTCTATCACCTCCCACAGCATGGCACAACATGCCAGCTATGACCTGTGTCCCAGGCCTGGCGCCCTTCTACTTCCTCCTCCCTTGTTCCTCCCAAGCCTCCGTGGATGCTTCAGGGCATCACCTTTCATGAAACCCAAATGCCAGTGCTTTTCTTCCCTCTCCTTTGTCTACAGTCCGTGAGAGGGTCTCTGAGATAAGCTGTGGGGCAGATTCCTGAGGTTCTCTCTGGGTCAAGCCATGGGTCAGTGGAGCCACTCCTCATGTGAAGATCGTGGAGCACAGGCTTCCTCTTGTTTATTTCACGGTCATCGTGCAGGGTCCAGAAGTGGAGGGGCAAACATGCCAAATACACTCTTCTGCTCCAACCAGAAGTGCCCAGGAACCCAAAGGCAATATACAAGGCAGATGGTCTCCATAGATGAGTCTCTTTTCACAGAAGAGAAGAGGACAGAGGTGTTCTAGGTGAACAGGTGCTCCCGGTCCCTGGAGAGGAGCCTCTCCCTGCTGGGTCAGGCACTCTGGAGGGTAACACGTCTGTTGTCTGTTGGACTTCACCAGACACATAACTCCTCTGCAATCACTTGTCTCCTGAATGTGGCTGTACAGGAGAAGTCAATTAGCAACCATAATGGTTATTATAAAATACCTAAAAATACCAAGTGCAGACTAAGGGCTTAGCAATATTCCCTGCGTTATGACGGGGGCTTCCAGAGCCCACAGCCCAGTGCAGCAGTCACTGCTATGCACGTTTCATAGACCTGAGGTGAAGCATCCCAGAGTTGCCACTCAGCCAGGACATGATAGGACCAGAATAGACCCAGATATCCTGCCCCCGCCTCAACTACCATGCATGCAGAGCTCACATGGAGGCAGGCTCGAGGTTAACTACATATCTGCACGCCATCCCCTTCTTCTCCTGGGTGAAATTGAGGCTTGGGAGGAGAAATATCCTGCCAAAGGTGACAGCAGCAGGTGGCAGAGAAAAACACCTGAATCCAATTCTTTCTAGCTTCAAAGCTGTGCTTTTAAAAACTACATGCTACTCCCACCCAGCCCAGCCACCCCAACTCTGCTGGAAACCCATGATCTGTTCTAGGCACCATTTAGTGCCTGTCTAAAGAATAATCAGGTGAAGAGCTTGGAGAACATTTTGAAAGAGGGAAGGAGATAGTCAAAGAAGCAAATACAAGACTGTCATGATCGGGAAAGATAGGGCTGGAGCCACAGAACATGACAGGTTAACCTAATTGAAGGGGATACAGAACTACGATGCAAAGTGACACCCTGAGAATGTTACATGAAGTGGGGTAGGGTGGGTATGTAATGGCATGTGCAGGAGTCGATAGGTGAGAGAAAACCCAGCGTGCTGGAGGAAACAGAAGAATGTCAGCGTGGCTCCAGCACGGACTGTGTCAGGAAGCAAGCATGAGGCTGGAGGGATGGGCACCGGCCAGGCCCCAGGAGCTTTGGAGGCTGTACTGGGAAGGGTGTGGTGCCGGCAGGACATGATCCAGGGTACACCTTCAAAACAAATATTGTATGTTAATGCATATATATGGAATCCAGAAAAATGGTATTGATGAACCTGTTTGCAGGGTAGGAATAGAGGTACAGATGTAGAGAACAGACTTGTGGACAGTGGGGGAAGGAGAGGGTGGGGCGAGCTGAGAGCATAGCTTTGAAACATATACATTACCATATGTAAAATAGGTAGTTTGTGGGAAGTTGCGTATAACACAGGGAGTTCAACTTAGTTCTCTAGGACAACCTAGAGGGGTAAGGTGGGGTGGGGGTTGGGAGGAAGGATCAAGAGGGAGGGGACATGTGTATACTTATGGCTGATCCACACTTGCAGGACAGAAACCAATACAACACTGTGAAACAATTATCCTCCAATTTAAAATAAAGTCATTCTGACTGCTGGGTGGAGAAGAGACTGGAGGAGGAAGGCAGGAGGGAGGGCAGTTGCTCGCAGGTTGTTGCAGTGTCCAGATGGGACGCGGCAGTGATCTGGATGAGGGCGTGGCTGCAGGATGGGGAAAGGGGTGTGGCTTCAAGAGCTCAGCAGAGTCCACACTGCTCCTTTCACTGAGCAGCCAAAGGCACAATGGGAGGTGCTGCAGCCAGCCTTCTGATTAGAACCATGGCATATGTGCCCACTCTAAGGTGAAATGGTGACCAACTCTTTGAGAAACTGGTCTTGGAATAAAAGAGCTTTGTTACAAATCGTGTTCTAATGTTGTGTTGCTGAAATATGTCAATTAGTAGCCTCCATTCTGGTTGCACAAAGAATAATTACCCTGACTCTGTGTTATCAGTAACATATTCACGGTATTTACAAGGCTTTTCTTGAAAATCTGAGCAACCCGTGAATTGGAAATCAGCACAGTCCCAGAAGGCAGAGGTCATGGACACAAAGATGCACAGCCTGGGGCCTTCCATGGCTCCCTCTTCTGATCCTCAGAACCAGCTTGTGGGACCTTCCTTCAAATCTTGGTCACCCTAGGGGAAGCACTGGCTCTTCCTTGAGCTTTAGTCAAGTTCAGATACATCCTTCTGTTTTCCATAACAGCTGTGTGGTCTTGGCAAGGGACAGCCTTGGTCTCAGTCTCCTCATGAGGCATTGGAGACAATAACCACTGGGCTTCCTGCAGCGCTACCACTAGACGGCGCTAGTGGTAAAGAACCCGCCTGCCAATGCAGGAGACGTAAGAGACACAGGTTTGATCCCTGGGTGGGGAAGATCCCCTAGACAACCCACTCCAGTATTCTTGCCTGGAGAATCCCATGGACAGAGGAGCCAGGCAGGCGACAGTCCATAGAGTTGCAAAGGGTCAGACACGACTGAATCGACCTAGCATGCACGCATGCACGATAACCACTACCTCACAGTATCTTATTCTGAAGATTCCGCTGTGCATCGTTTGTACAATAGTAGCTGAGGCTGATCAAGTGCTAATTATGTGCTAAGCATCTTTCTAAGTACTTTGCATGCTAGCACTTTAATCTCCTCAGCAGCCTCATGAGATGGGAATATTAGGATCCCCATTGGAGGTGAGGAAACTGAGACACACTGAGATCAAGTGAATGACTCACAGTCACACAGCTAGTATGAAACAGAGCCAGGATTTGAACCCAAGTAGTCTGAGTTCAAACCCTGGCTCATGACTGCCATGCTACACAGTCCAGTGCTGGCACATAGTGGATGCTCAGTCGAGATGCTTGTTTGCTTTCCATTGGCCCTAACGTGAAAGTTACCCAGTCACGTCTGATTCTTTGCAACCCCAGGGACTATACAGTCCGTGGAATTCTCCAGGCCAGCATACTGGAGTGGGTAGCCTTTCCCTTCTCCAGGGGATCTTCTCAACCCAGGGATCGAGTCCAGGTCTCTCACATTGCAGGCGGATTCTTTACCAGCTGAGCCACAAGGGAAGCCCATTGGCCCTAAATGGTATACTAAATGCAAGAGAAGCTCAGAAAGTGGTAAGTCAGTCCCTTGCTTTCCAACTCTAGAAACCTACACAGATCAATTGGTGTGGAAAAGCCTGATGGAAGAGAAGGCAATCTCTTCCTAACCAACACAGCGGAAAATTAAGCTAAACCTGAAACTGACCTAACCTTAGAGGAAGACCTATGGGTGTTGATGGGTATATGTTATAGGCGCAAATATCATCTGCCAAATTGTTCAGTTGACAATACCTGACAGATGACCACTGCTGTCCACCAAGAGATCTTGATTGCTTTTCTCCGAAGTCTTACTCATCAGTTCTGATCAGGTATTTCAGGCCCATCCCACTTTATTAAGCATTAATCATTTATTGATTGATTGTCTGCTTATATACCAATCATTTAAATATTTATTCAAAAAGTACTTACCAAACACCTCTATGTACCAGACTGTGTGTTCAGTGCTAGAGAAGAGAAATGAATGAGATACTCTGCCCTCTAGGAACAGAGAGTTAGCAGGTAAGTTGTGATGTCAAGAGCTTTGAGGGCCAGAGGAGGGAGCCATCGGCTGTGCCCCAAGAACTGAGCAAAGACCCCACAACAGTGTGGCCATGATCTTGAGAGACGATCATTTTGAGAAGAGTAGGGCAGGCATCCCAAAATTGCAAATAGGGTGAGTAAAGGCCTAAAGGCACAAAAGGACATGCATGTTCCAGAACGCTAGACATCCAGAGTGGCTGGGATGACTGTGGCGTGGGCTCCAAGACACTCCCTCAACACTCAGGTTGCAAGGTCATCTTTCTTTATTTTTCAAAACTGAATTGCATCCAGTTGAAGCTCCTACTCACCAAAGTCAGGGAGAAGTTTCATATCATTCCTTTCTTTGAACCTCCCCCTTCCTTGGGTTCCATCAGAACTCAGGGCCCAGGAAGGATGGAGCAGGAGCAGGGCGCTGGCTCTCCCTGTGGAGATTGCTCATCCTTATCCAGACCCACATGGTCCGTTGTAATATGACGTCTCTCCTGAAGGTTCTGCTGGTCCCTCCACGTCGAGCACGGCTGCAGAGACCATTACCAAGGATTTTGTTAACTTGGGGCAAGGAGAACTCAGATCACTGGTCCCAGAATGTCTAGTGTCTTCCTTGGGGGAGGGGAGGTGGAAAGACTGTAGAGGAAGGGTGCATTAACCCTTCGCTGGTAACCACAGCAATGGAAACAAGGCACAAGCGAACGACTCAATAACCTCCCTGTTCTAGGAGTAGAATTAAGGTACGGCTCGCTCCCTTTGCAGGCAGGACAGTAAGATGAGGAGAGCTGGGTGTGTCCAAGCTCCTGTCCATTGTCACCCGTGGTCTGGGTTCAAGGCTCAGAGTCAAGCCCGGGCACTGACGAGTGGCTCCATGTCTTCCGCAGGTATGGCAGTGCGGCGGGAGCGTGGAGGTCCTGCCCTGCTCACGGATTGCCCACATCGAGCGAGCCCACAAGCCCTACACTGAGGACCTCACTGCCCATGTCCGCAGGAACGCCCTCAGGGTGGCCGAAGTCTGGATGGACGAATTTAAAAGCCATGTGTACATGGCGTGGAACATACCCCAAGAGGTAGGAAGCCACTGCGGGGATGGCTTTCTTGAGGGTTGATGGGGAACAGACAAACAAAGCAAAAGTACAACTAAACTCTTCTTCCCAGGAGACAGCCAGAGTCTTATTTGCCATGCTGAGTGAACTCTCAACCCTAAGATACTGGATTTTGCAGAAAAGGGTCTGACTGTAGGGTGCTATGGGGTACTAAGGTATGTCTTACCTACCCCATATCTGGTCACCTCCTTCTCAAAAGTGGCCTCCTTTCCCTCCAGACCACAATGTCCTCATTCTATCTGAGAAAGTTGAACTGGTGGCTCCAAGGTTCCAACATGCTCCCAGCTCCTCATCTCTGACAATAGATATTTCATGGTCCCAGATTACAAATATCCCAGAAATTACCAAAATTCACCAAATGCACATTAATATCCCATAGACTGAATGCAAGCTTCTCTGTCAAGCCTTTGACCAAACCTGTAAGCAATATCCTTATACCTCTGGGATTTCTTGAACCACATGGGTGGGGCACTCCCACAGGGACCCTCAGGAGGAGAAGGGACCTGTTCTGGGCATTTTTTAGGCTGCTTGTTACCTTCAGAGAACCTCATCATTGTCCTCTAGCCCTCTTATTGTTTAAACACTAAGCTGTGTCCAACTCTCTGTGACTCCTTGGACTGTAGCCTGCCAAGCTTCTCTGTCCATGGGATTTCCCAGGCAAGAATACCAGAGTAAGTTACCATTTCCTTCTCCAGGGTATCTTCCTGACCCAGGGATCAAACCCACGTCTCCTCATTGGCAGGCAGATGCTTTACCACTGAGCCACCTGGGAAGCCCCCTAGCCCTCTAGTCACCCATATTTAAGAAGTGCAAGAGACTATTTACAGTAGCTAGAACATGTGGGACTTCCCAGGTGGTGCTAGTGGTAAAGAACCCAACTGCCAATGCAGGCGATATAAAGAGACATGGGTCCCTGGTCAGGAAGATCCCCTGGAGGAGGAAATGGCAACCCACTCCAGTATTCTTGCCTGGAAAATCCCATGGACAGAGAAGCCTGGAGGGCTACAGTCCATGGGGTCGCAAAGAGTCAGACACTACTAAAGTGACTTAGCACAGAACATGGAAGCAACCTAGATGTCCATCGACAGATGAGTGGATAAATAAATTGTGGAACATATAAACAATGGAATATTACTCAGCCATAAAAAGGAACGTATTTGAGTCTGTTCTAATGAAGTGGATGAACCTAGAGCCTATTATACAGAGTGAAGTAAGTCAGAGAAAGATAAATATTGTATACTAACACATATATATGGAATCTAGAAAGATGGTACTGAAGAGTTTATTTGCAGGGCAGCGATGGAGAAACAGACGTAGAGAATAGACTTACAGACGTGAGGGGTGGAGCAGAGGGTGAGATGTATGGAGAGAGTAACATGGAAACTCACATCACCATATGTAAAATAGACAGCCAGCGGGAATTTGCTGTATGGCTCAGGAAACTCAAAGAGGGGCTCTGTATCAACCTAGAGGGGTGGGATGGGGAGGGAGATGGGAGGGAGGTTCAAGAGGGAGGGGACATATGGATACCTATGGCTGATTCATGTTCAGGTTTGACAGAAAACAACAAAATTCTGTAAACCAATCATCCCAATTAAAAAATAATTTAAAAATAAAATGCAAGAGAGAAAGCAGTGTATCTCTGGTAGCTTTGTTCAGCCTTGCTGTGTGTCATATGGAAATGACCTTGGACAGCTGGGTTAGGCGAACCCAACAGATGCCAGCCACGGGATCCCCACCTGCCTGCCAGCCAGTCTGCCTGAAGGTCATTGCTTATGTTGCGTTTTATGTGACATGGAGCTGTTGACTGCATGACCTCCTGCTTTCCTCCCAGGGCCATGGCTTCCCCTCAAGAGTCCTTTGGAAGGCCTCTGCTCTCTCTTCCTGACAAGAAAATGGTTGATCTTTTCTTGAAGTTTCCATGTGAAGGCCTTGTTTCCTGATGTCTCCACCAAGCTAATATTTTACTCAGGCTGAGGGATTGAGAAAGTAGGCTGGGCGGGATCTTTCAAGCAGCCCCCTAAGGACCACCACCAGGGGGAGGGGTCTTGGGTTGGCTGCACCTTGGTACAGTTAGCGAGACTTCAGCAGTGGGGAGAAAGAAGGAGGAACACCAGCAGTACCAGTGGGAGTGCAGCCAACCTTGATGAACCAGCCCCGGACGCAGCTCTGACAGTGGGAATGTTTCTAGGGAAACGGTGGTGTGTTCTGGACCATCTGCGGCTGTGGGAGTTGTATCACAGCGCTGTGGGCAGGATGCTGAGCCCCGCTGTGGGGGTCCTTTGATAGCAAACTGTTGAGCACACTTGGAAAGTCCCCAGGAGCTCACCAGTGAAGCGGTGTGATTCCCCAGGTTCTGTAAAGGACTGGGGTCCTGTCCGTGCCCATGTCCCCCTTCTCTCTGCACCGTAAAGCTGCAAACTTTGTAGCCCTCTCCACCACACCCCCCGCCATTGCCGCTGACAGATGTTGAAATAGACAGCAAATCTATTAGAGGAATTGCAAGCAGAGAGGACAAAATGGGCCACCACAGAGAGGTAGAGAATTGAGTGTACTTTGAGTAAAAGTAATTGGAAAATGATGAAACTCAGTGTCTGCTGGTGACTCCTAGAGGAGTGCAGACCAAATCAAGTGGGTGGGGGCTGGGGGGCGGATAAGACAAGAAGGACAGATGAGAGGTGGAAAGGTCCAGGATGAAGCCTTTAGGAGGAGAAGGAAGGTCAGTGTGTTTCCTCTTGACCCCCTGTTCGTGGCTATGTCCAAACTCCCCCTTCTGCCTCTCTCAGGCTTGCGGAAAGAGCCACTCTGCACCTCCCATTCACTTCTGAAGTCACATATAAATACCACCTTGAAGCTGCTTTGACAGAGTCGTCATGGACCTCCTACCTGCTTAATTCAATGAATATTTTAAAGTCTTCAACTTACAGGATCCCACCTTTTCCTCGTAACTCTTCACTCCCTTGGCTCCATGATTCCACACCCTAGACCACCCTCATCTCTCTGACTGCTCCTAACTCCGTGTAGGCAGCTCTTACTTCCAGGGGATGTTTAAGTGCTCCCCAGGGATCCATCCTTGGCCACCTGCTCTTGTGATACACCTCTGCAGGGCAATCCCACTGACTCTGGGGTTCTGCACTGCCTACATAGAGAGGGCCTCCCAGTTACTCTCTTTAGCCTGACGCCTGCCTTTGGCTTCAGACTTTACCTGCACATCTTCCCCTGGGTGTTCCCACAGGCACTTCAGTCTGAATCTGACCAAAACTGAGTATGTCTTTCTTCCCCAAATCTGCATCTGTTCTTATCCTCTATCTAAATGCATGATGCCCCCCACCTGCCTAGACTTGTGAGCTTATTCCCGAGCGTCAGTCTTTAATCATCTTCCGTTCCCAGTCCATCATCCAGCCCACCTTTCCATCCCTCTCACTTCTGAGTTCAGGCCTTGCCCTTTCCTCTGCAAGAGGCTCTCGCTGGTTTCCCTGACTCAAGTCTTACCCCTTAAATCTATCCTTCCCACTACCCAAAGTCATCTTTTTAAACTCACAATGACCATGTCATTGTCCTACTTGAAATCTTTAAACGACGCTCCATGCGCCCGGGATCAGGCATAGCGAACAGCATTGGACACAGATCTACACTTTCTCCTCCAGCCACCTCCCCAGTCCCACCACCCGCCGCCCTGATTCTGGAGGCTCTGCAGATGGATGAACCAGGAGAGCTTCCCTGGGTGCTGTCCTTGTCAGGCTGTTTCTTATCTCTCTGTGGTGGCCCATTTTGTCCTCTCTGCTTGCAATTCCTCTCAAAACTTCTTCCCCAGCCTCCACCCTTGCCACTTCTCCTCCATCTCTTTAGACTCAGCTCTGCTGACATCTTCTCTAGAAACCAGTCCCATCTGGGAAGAATGCCCCCTTTCCCCTGCGTGTCTCTGTCGTTGCATCATTACCCTGCAAGAGAATGTTCCGTTGTCTGAAAAATCTCTCTCTCATTAGATCAATGGCTCTTAAATCTGGCTGAACTTTAAAATCATTTGGGCTCCACCCCAGAGATTATGATTTAATTGGTTTGGAAGGGAACTAGGAATTTTTTTTTGAAAGCTCTATGGGAATTTCATCCAGGGCTGAGAATCACTGCTCTAGACTATGGACTAAGGACAGATTGTGATATTCCTATTTGTGTCACCAGGTCTAGCCCAAGGTGAGGTGCATGGTCAGGGCTCAGTAAAACCTCACTAACATTATTAACAAATGAATCTGCTGGCCGTGTGTGTGATCCCATTCTCCTTTGATCAATGACTCCCAAAAACAGATCTACTGACCAGTTGCATCAGAATCACTTGGAAACCTTTTAAACATGTTGATTCTGTGTCTCATCCTCAGAGGTTTTGATGAGGAGGTGTGTAGTGGTGCCAGAAGCTATGAAAAGCTCTTGAGGTGCTGGTTTGGGGAAGCCAGATTTGGGTAACACTCGTTTACCTACTCATCTTTCCCAGCACACCCACAGCATCACCTACTCCAGGAAGCCTTCTTTGACGGCTATCCTCCCCTTCTGCATCATCCTGGCCATCCCACACCATGGGATGGAGTAAGGGCCCCTTTTCTGTTGCCCCTCAACCCTCTCTGCTTCCTTCCATGCTTCACACTCTGTGCAGAGTCTGTTTACTTGTCTGGATCTTCCAGACTCTTTCAGACAGAATGTGACTTCTTCCTGTTTGTGTTCATGATGCTTAGGACAGTACCTGACACAGTCTAGGCACTCAGTAAAGATGAGTTGAAAAAGAAACAAAAGGAAGGAATTATGGGTTCTGCATCCCTCTGTGTTTTCCCCAGGACTTTCCCCAGCTGTCCTTGATGTGGCAGCATCGCAATACCTTCTGCTCAGTCCCAGGCACATCTGCTCCCAATTTACTTAAGCTTCTGTCTACAAATGCAGAGCCGGAACCCTTCAACCCTGCCTAGTTGGCTGCTTGGAGAATTAAATAAGTTAATATGCGGAAAGACTTTGATCAGTGCTTGGCCAATAGAAAGCATTGCTGCTGCTGCTAAGTCACTTCAGTCGTGTCCGACTCTGTGCGACCCCATAGACAGAAGCCCACCTGGCTCCCCCATCCCTGGGATTCTCCAGGCAAGAACAGTGGAGTGGGTTGCCATTTCCTTCTCCTATGTGTGAAAGTGAAAAGTGAAAGTGAAGTCGCTCAGTCATGTCCAACCCTTAGCGACCCCACGCACCTTCTGCATTCTCACCCGAGCTTCAGAATGCCCTTGTTGGGCAGTCGTCCTCCCTTGCTGCCCTCTATGCGGAGTTCTTCCCTGGCCGTGTGCTGAAGAGAACCAGCTCCCACCCACTCCCTCACCACGTGCAGTCCCAAGCTTTCGGAAGATCAGAGGAGCCTTCCAATCATGCTTCTTCTACTTTAATTGAAAGTCAGCTTGCTTACCAGCAAACAGAAAGTCAGTCTGCAGCAAAGCATCAATCTTTCCTTACGCAGGATTCGGAACCTCTAGACTCGCGCCTGCTTCCTCTTGCCTGAAGACAGGCTGAGTGCCAAGGATGATTCACCATGGTTGTTAGGCGACAACCATTCTTGAGGTTTGGCTACAAGGAATTTTGTGTGTGGCTGCACACACAGGCAGGAATACTGGACAGCTTTTTTTTTGTGGCTAAGTATATTAGTGTCCCAGGACTGCCAAAACAAATTACCACAAAATGGGTGGCTAAAAACAATAGAAATGTGTTCTCTGGTAGTTTTGGAGGTCAGAAGCCCACAGTCAAGGGACTGCCAGGGCCATGCTCCCTCCAAAGGCCCTGAGAGAGGATCCTTCGTGGCCTTTTCCAGCCTGTCGGGGCTCTCGGGGTTCCGTGGCTTGTAGATGTGTCTTTTCATTCTATGTTTCTGTCTCTGTGTTTTCTTTCCTTTCTCCCATAGAGATTTAGGATCATCCTAAATCCAGAATCATCTCAACATCTCTCATTAATTATATCCACAAAGACCCTTTTCCCAAATAAGGTCACATTCAGAGGTTCTGGGTGGACGCTGTTCAACCCTCTACACTATTTGGCAAAAAGGGAAGATACATGTATTGTTTTCTAATAATAAGGGTCAAGGTGACCTTCTCTGAGGAAGTTTGCTTATTTCCCAATTTCTGCCTCCTGCTCCGAAATAGTTTGATGAAATTTAGAGCGAACAACACAGTACAGAAGTGCTGAACCATTAAAATGGGAAGGCAAAAGTCAATTAATAAACAGGAGGGGAAAGGAACATGATATCCAGACATAGAAGTGGAGCAAAACTCGGTTTCTTGAGTCTCCTAGAAGTTAAAGTGGAGTGTACTCCTGATGTATTGTCTCTCTTCCACTTTTTAATTTTTTTATTGGAGGCTAATTTCTTTACAATATTATATTGGTTGGTTTTGCCATACATTGACATGAATCTGCCCCGGGTGTACATGTGTTCCCCTTCTTGAACCCCCCTCCCACCTCCCTCTTCCCCATATTCTCTCTCCGGGTCATCCTCGTGCACCAGACGCGAGCATCCTATATCATGCGTCGAACCTGGACTGGTGATTCGTTTCACATATGATAATATACATGCTTCCCACTTTTGATTAGGTTAGAGAGACAAACTCTCCCTTGATCCTGAATATAGAAAGGAAGTTTTCCCATGGGAACCTAGATTTTTTTTAGGAAAACACAGAGGTCTTCCTGAGACAGATTCTTCTAGTGGCTTTCTGTAAATGCTGAGACAGTGTTCATTTGTCATCACATGAAGGCATTATATCATAAAGTGGGATGGCCTGGGTCCAGGCAAATAGCTTTGTGATGTAAGGGTAAAGTACAGAGAAATTTAAAGAGTTAGTACTTAACAGATGTCTTTAAGTTAATACTTAACAGAGGATTGAGCAGGATACATTCATCGTCAGTTGCCATGTTCATGGCTTCATACATATTCTTTCAACTCTGTCTCGTCAATAGAGTTCAGGTGCAGTGCTTGACTAGGGGCACAGAGATCAGCAGGACACGTTTCCTGATTGTCAGGGAGCGGGGTCCAGCAGAGAAAGAACAAGTAGAAGTTGCTGGGAAGGCTCTGGGCAGGATCTGGGGAGCAGACCAATCATAGAAGAGGTTATCAAGAAACGCTCAAAGGGCATAACCTCACTGAAATCGCACCCTGGGATTCCAGAACTTAAACCTTCAGGCTGTAGCAAGGTCGAATTTTTATATGACCTAAACTTTGGTAGACAAAAATAAATGTATTTCTTCTATATTTATTTTTGTTTTGACTCAAGCCCCCATTGTCTGATATCAAAAATGTGTTCTGATCATGTCCAGATACATGCAGCAACTATCTGTGTGGTTTTTCCCAGAGATTTCAGAGTTAAACTGTCAATTTCGTTATTTTCTCAACCCCACTAACTTGATCCCAGAATTGATGGTAGAACCAGATGGGGTCACACTGGCAGCCCATGGACAGCAGTGTCAGAGGGAGAGACCTGAGCTTCCCCATCCTCCTGTCTCCGCTCTGGGCTGCTATCTCATGAGATGGCACTTGCCCCATCTGGTTCCTGGCTCCATGGTGTCATCCTCTGAGATGTCACCTGTCTCCATCTGATCCCCAGCTGGAGGGACCCCTCTCCATCTTCTGCTGTGGCATCAGCTCTTTCTCAGCTGATTTTGTGCCCTATTCGACAACTGGGGTGCAGGTCTCAGGGCTTCCTGGGACCCCAAGCAATGCAAGGGTTTCTCTCCCCCTCACAGTCAAGGACACACCCTTGTCTCTGTGACGGCTCCTTGCCTGCTGCCTCGGTGGCTCAGGGCCATGTCTTTGGTACACCTGGGAACTGAGGGGCACAGTACTGTCTATGCTAAGCACCCCCGCCCCAGCCTTAGAGAGGGGCTCTGCTTCTTCCACAAGGACTTGGTCTAAGCAGGCAGCAGGTCAGGCTCCTGCCAATGCCCTGTAAATTTTAAAGCACAAACTCCAGACCCAGGCTGATTGGGTTCAGCTTTCAACTCCATCACTTACTAGCTGTGGGATTTAGGCAAGTCACCCAGGTCACTGAAATTCCCGCATCTGTGAAATGAGGGTTATATTGTGCTCCCTCATGAGTTTAAATAGGACCATATATGTAAATTTAATATAAAGTGAAAATGAGAGTTTCTCAGTTGTGTCTGACTCTTTGCAACCCCATGAACTATACAGTCCATAGTATTCTCCTGGCCAGAATACTGGAGTGGGTAGCCATTCCCTTCTCCAGGGGATCGTCCCAATCCAGGGATCGAACCAAGGTCTCCCATATTGCTGGCGGATTCTTTACCAGCTGAGCTGCCATGGAATCCTAAAAATTTAATATAAGTAAAATATAAAAATATATGTGTCTGTCTCCTATGGAACAGAGCCTGGCACATTGTGTTATGTAAGCCTCACCTGCCCTGATCACAAGGAATAGTATTAGAATTAGCAGTATTCCATCTTAAACTCTTTTCCTTTCTTCTCCCTCTCCCCACACAGTTCAGAATCTCTCATCTTATCTCTTGAGATAGAAGTAACCGTGTTATTGGTTCAGTTGCTCAGTCATGTCCAGCTCTTTGCAACCCCTTGGGCTGCAGCACACCAGGCTTCCCTCTCCTTCACTGTCTCCCGGAGTTTGCTCAAACTCATGTCCATTGAGTCAGTGATACCGTCCAACCATCTCATCCTCTATCGCCCCCTTCTCTCCTGCCCTCTATCTTCCCCAGCACCAGGATCTTTTCCAGTGACTTAGCTCTTCACATAAGGTGGCCAAAGTGTTGGAGCTTCAGCATCAGTCCTTCCACTGAATATTCAGGACTGATTTTCTTTAGGATTGACTGGCTTGATCTCCTTGCTGTCCAAGGGATGCTCAAGAGTCTCCTCCAGCATCACAATCTGAAAGCATCAATTCTTTGGCACTCAGCCTTCCTTGTGGTCCAGCTCTCACATCCATACATGACTGCTGGAAAAACCATAGCTTTGACTATATAGACATTGGTCAACAAAGTGATAACCTTACTCAGACTATATTCTTCCATTTCTTTTACTTACACAAAGACTACAGCTTTTTTTCTTTAGTATTTTTTAAGGATTTAGTCCCTTTATTTTCAATGGCCTTTGATAACAGTCTCCATCAGTGCTGATCTCCTGTTTTGCAGACCAAACAGGGATGGTTATGGGGCCAAGGCACACATGGGGAAATGCCTGAGTTAAGTTCCCAGGTAATGCCTTCACCAGGCAGTCTCCAGAACTGTGGTTAGGGAGGTTCAGGGAGAAGTTGTACCGTGGTGGTGGCTGCATCTCTGTGTTTGCCTCTTGCACAGGACTCAGGAATTGACATCGGGGACATCACTGCAAGGAAGGCTCTGAGAAAACAGCTGCAGTGCAAGACCTTCAGGTGGTACCTGGTCAGCGTGTACCCAGAAATGAGGATGTACTCAGACATCATTGCCTACGGGGTGGTAAGGAGCCCACCCTTGGGGTTTCATCCAGACATATCCACCCGCGTGGGACCTGTCGTAGACCTGTGGACAAGAGGCTGGTTTCTGGAGCTTCATGTGAAGCAGCCTATATGTTCATAGCTCAGACCTCTCCATTCTCTTGAGAGAGGTGCTTAGTCTCTCCTTACAATTCTAAGCAATTCAGCTCTGGCCCCAAACATGAATATGCCACTTAATAAAGCAAAACATGCAGTTAGGTTAAGATTGCAAGACAACCCTAGTTATTGCCCAAGCATGGGTGCCTGAGATTCTACCGACCAGCCTGCGTGCCTCCCTTACACAAGGTGCTATGTCTTCCACTCATGCAAAGGCTCCTAGAAAGCAGATTTGGGAAACATATCCTTCCAGAGTTCATTGGATTTTGAGTGATGTTTTAGTACCAGTTATTGATTGGCGGTTCCCCCAGCAGAGGTAGCAAGACAGAGAGGCAGAGCAGAGGGTTTGGATCCACGTGGACCTGGTACCAACCTTGACCTTCCTGGGCAAGTGTATGGGTCTTAGTTTCCTCATATGTTAAGTGGGGTAAAATAATGCTCTCCTCATGGGTAGAAGAAAGTCTCCGATATAGAAATGTATTTTGTGTCTGAGGTTAAAATACTTTGAAGATGATAAACTCTCGCCATGCTTCCAATATCCCCAGGATATTACAACTCTTAAGGTATTTTAAATCCCTGTTTGATTTTTGGTTATCTTTCCTGGTTTTTGCTGAGTGAACACATGAAGATTCTCTATGACAGTTAAGCCCTCAAAATTACCCTCAGAACTATCCCCTGGGGTTACTAGGCTCACTCCCTGCCCCTGGTGTGTTACAAATGGGGAAACAAAGAAGCCCAGTGACCTGCACATGTTCACACAGGTCGTCAACCTGAGTGGAACTGAGTCTAGAACATCAGCTTCTGATATCACTCCCATTCCTCCCTTTGGAGTGTCCCCTCCGACCTTTTAGATATTCCAGGATGAAAACTTGAAGGAAGAATTCTTCCTCTGATGGCCTATGGCCAGAACTGAGTTCAGGGCCTGCCTTAGCAAGAACTTAATGGGCACAGCCTCAGCCTGGAGAGGAAGAATTCTGCTGAAAGGCCGGCTTCAGTGTTCCCATGGGCCTGCCAACGTTCACATCCTAGGATTCTAAAGGAGACAGTGCCAGCGTCCCAGAAACTGCCCCTTTTGACACCCCTTCAGGGCCTCTGTTGTCCCAGAGGCCTGACTGTCGGAGGGGGTCATGCCTTCCCATGAGAGTCCCCATGCTGTGCCTGACATGTCCTGAGAGAACCTGCCCAGTAGCCTCTTGCCTCTCCCCTTCTCAGGCTGGTATAATTCAGATGTCAGGAAACTCCTAAGCCGTTAACTGAGGCTCCGGATCCTTCCTTCACCGTGGAAGCACACTGGACTGTGAGGTGCCCTTCCACGCCATCCACCTCCCAGAACCATCCCGAGGACACAGCTGATACACTGTCCACAGCACGTTATGTGTGCTGCCTGGTTACTCTTGGACCAAAATAGGACAGACATGCTGCTGTGGCTCCAGAGAAGCTGTTGGCCCAGGCCTCTGAGAGCCAAGGCAAGCTTCTGGATTCATGGTCTCACCAAGCTATCAGCTGTAGCTAAAAGTATTCGCCAAGCTCAGCCAGAGAGGCATAACCGTGGAGGTGTTTGCACTCAGCCATTGCAATCCTGGGCCTGGGCCCAAGGCCTTCTGGTCGTCTAAGTGAAAGAGTTGCATCTTAGGAGCACAGACAGCATGTTTGCCATGTCGACCCCTCGCCCAGATCACACCCAGAAACCTTTGGTTGGTCAAATAGTAAGTGGCAAATCCATGTTGTGATCTAGATATGGCTGAGTCCACAGTGGGGACTCTGTTTTCACTCTGTCATGCTGAAAACCCACTCGCCCGCCATTCCAGAGGGCTGAGCTGTGTCAGCCATTCCTGGGACTGGCGGACGTCTGTGACCCTGTGCATGTTCATTCACCAGCTACTGTTCAGGGCTCAGCTGGACCCCCTCTCTCCTCCCTCCTCCATGGGCTGCACTCTTTCATGAGCAGAGTCACTTGCTTGTCCAGGAGCATAATGAACTCAGTGAGGGCAGTAAGGTGACAGTGGTTGAGGCAGGATGCAGTGCAAGAGCAAGAGGATTTGTGGGGCTGAATCTTTCTTCCTGGTGATTCCTTTTATTCTGAAGTGGAGAGACCAGATGTCTTCTTGGTGAAGGTTTTTTTTTTTTTTTTCCCCTTCCAACTCATGCCTAAACTTCACTGCTCAGGTCAAATAACCCCCCAGAACTCTCGGGCCACTGTCAAGTCTGTATAATCCATACCACTAATCTAGTAAAAGGTCTTATTAATGCCTCTGGCAGGCAGAAGGATCATGGGCCTTGCAGTGTGGGCATGGGCCTCCTCCAAGATTACTGAGCTCCAGGCCTGGGAGATAGCATGACTTTGAATAATCCCAGTTCTGGTGCTGAAATGAGAGATGGAGTAGCATCCAAAAACAGACATGCCTGCTTCTGAAAGTTAGCTTTGCTACTTAATCACTGTGTAACCCTGGCAGTTTGTAAAACCTTAAAAGTTAATCATATCACTTCATGGGACATCTTTCACGGTCTTAGGATTGTCACCATTTGATGATGGAAAGAGCTTGGACTTTGGAGACAGACTCCAGCTCTGCCATGTTGAGGCCGTTCATTCCTCATTTTCTTCGTTCATTCATCCCATGTGTACTTACTCTCTAATATGTGCCAGGGCTGTCCTGTGTCATAGGCAGTGAGAAAGCCTGAGACCTAGTCTGGTGACTGATAGAGGAGCCAGGCAAGTAGAGAAGTGACAAGAATACAGTGTGTAAGTGCTGTGATCAGAGAAATGGAGGTACGATGGCCTCACATCCAGGTGCAGGTCAGGAAAGGATTCCAGAGTGACAGAGAGGCTGAGAACCACAGGAGGAGGAAGGTTTAGTCAGGGAAAAGAGAAGGCCAAAGCAGAGGGTCCATGCATTACAGACCGAGAGGTGAGGCAGAGCTTCCTGCACCCTTAAGAGAGTTAACATTACCAGCTTGGCTGAGTAATTTTGAGGATTAGGTGGGATAACGCATGGAAAGCCCTTCACCTGGCACATAGATGCAGTCATAAACGCTAACTTCCCTGAATGGCTTTCAGGATAGTTATAGCAGTAATAATAGCACCTAACAATTATCACACTTTTGCTATTTGTCAGGCCCTGTGCTAAGCACTTGCAGAGATTATTTCAGTTAATCCACAAACGTATGAGGTTGGCACTATAATTATCCATATTTGAGAGAGAGAAGGAAACAGACAAGGAGTTATGTTGCTTTGCCCAAGATCAAACAGCTGGAGCCAGAATTTCATCTCAGCCTGTCTCTCCCAACTTCCTCAACAGACAGTCTGCTTAATGGGGGATGGATGACGCAGAATCAAAGAGGACTTTATCAAAAGTCACCACCCACCCTCATTCAGAGGTCAGTTTTGGGGGCCACAGGAGAGCCAAGTCTGACACCAGGGCTTTCTGGAAACTTATGCAGGTCTCACTAATGGATCACGGCTTCAGATATGACAGACAACCCTCTGTGGGCCGTGGGAGGAGTCCAGGGTACATTTGCATATGCTCTTCCCACACGGGTCAGTCAGGTAGTTGGTTTATGATAGAGGATTTTATGCTGCATAGATGCTTCTGGAGCCCTGCCAAGGGAGCTGACACATGTTCATATTTCTTCAGAACCTCTAAACTCCAAGTTTGAGATTGAGCTGCTATCACCCAGTAAGGGAAAGGGAGCTCAAAAGAAAAGAATTTGACTCTGTTCTTTGTCCCCTGTCAAGAACAGGATGTTCGTAGATCAAGTGTGGGCCTCCAGTTATCTGTTGCACTTCACACACCTTAATTGGGTTCACTGAACTCCTACCACATCCATGAAGACTACAAAAACTTAGCCGCTGTCTGACTCTGGCTCTCCCTGGATAGATGACACACCTGTGGCCCATTGCCCTGGTCTCCCCTGGATCCCAATCTCCAGCCCCCTGTTGTAAATAGAGTGCTTTGATCGCTAAGAAGAGCTATGTAAGCTAGCTTCAGTTTAGTTGGGTAAAGATACCATAAGCTGTCTTACAGGTCCAGGAACTGAAGTACAGCTGGACCCAGGCACTTGTGCTGGCAAGCCACGGAAACCACAGTGGGGGCAGGATCATCGCTTGTCTTTAAATCTGTCTGCCTCCTGCTTATTCCCCGCTTCATCACTGCTGGATTTCTCTGCTTGCACAAGCCCAACAGATCCCCATACCCGATCTAAATGGCCCCACAATCTGAGTGGCCAGCATCCACTGAGCACAGTGTCTGGTCTCTCATTAGGATCCCTAGGGCAGAATAAGAGGATGATGAGATAGTCACATTCCAGAGAGAGAAGGATGGGGAGAGAGGAGGAAAGAAAGAGAATTGTTCATTCATTCTAAACTATGAGTTGGTGCCTGCCCTGGTCTCCTCAGCTGTGGCATGTAAGCAGGGTCACGTGAACCACAAGCTGCCCTTTCCAGGGGCTGAGAGTAGGCTTAAGCCAGAAGGGGACACTGAATATCAGCTTTCCTACCTAGATGTGCTAAGACATTGGTTCATAGGACTTTTGTACTGTTGATTAGCATGTGTTTGTATGTGAGGATAAGAGACACCTCTCCCCTCTCCTATTCCCTGTCTGGTCTGCTTCTCTCTTATTCACCCACCAGACCTTCCACTCTAGGGAAACTTCATCAGCTGGGTCCCCACTGGGGCCTGGCCAACCACTGCTGGATCTGGAGGAGACAGAGAAGGCCTGATCCCAGGGGACATCCCAGGCCCCCAAACAGCTGACATGTTCCTCACCTCCCCCAACCCTCAAGAAAAAAGTCTTCTATCCAGGGACTTCTGTTGGCCATTATGCCACCTTTGTGCAAATGGAGGAGGATAGGAAATGTAGTACCATCTTGTGTGTGTGTGTGTGTGTGTGTCATATTTTTATCTAGGCCCTCTCAGCTCCCCAAATCCAGCTTGCTGTTTAACAGCATCTGAGTTCTTATCCTTCGGAGGAGGCTGCTCTGCCTTCAGCACCTTTATGCAAGGCCAGCACTATTGGTTTCTTGGTATTTGTTAGTACTTGTTGATTTCTGTAGTATTCAGGGTTGACTGAAGGCAGAGTTGACTATGGAAGCAGAGCCTGTCTCAGTGGAATGCTTGTTTCTCCTGATTTAACGCTTTTATTCCTATTTCTTTTGTGTGACTGCCTCTCCTCTGATGTTCAGTTGCAGAACTCCCTGAAGACTGATTTGTGTCTTGATCAGGGTCCAGAGACAGAGAATGTTCCTATTGTGTACATCTGCCATGGGATGACACCCCAGGTAAGTGTTCTGAGATCCCCGTGCCGGGTGTGTGCATGAGTGTGTCTGGTGGGAAAGAGAAGCTAATCTCTGTCATGGCTGCTCCGGGCCCATGGACGCTGGGGGCTTTTCATTAGAAAGTATCCTCATGAGAAAAAAGGAGAGTCATACTTACATTCCTGGAAAGACTCTAAAGGAGCAGAGGCTGGGATACCAGGATCCCCTGGGGTAGGCACAAGGAAGGTGACACATCTCTAAAGAGAGATGCCTGCCTCCGTTGGGGAGACTGTCACAGATTACAGTCCTGGCTCTGGCAGCCATGCCTTTCCCTGGCTGGAGGGAGCCCTAAGTTTCCCCTAGACTCCCTGACATCTCAGAATGTCTTCAGAGTGCCTCAGGTTCTGCCCTTTGGTCCATCATAGCTGGGACCAAAATTTATAGCCATGAGATCCTTTCTAGGTCTTCTGACTTTCTAGCAGAGAATGAAGGGAAGCTACCTTCAGAAAAGGTAAGTTATCCCCCTAAAATTCTCCATTCATAGCCTACGCTTCAGATATCCAAAGAGGATGTTGAGACACTGGCAAGAAAAATGATTTATTCAACAAAGTACAATGGACAATCAATGATCAAGGACACCATAGACTGACCCATTATGACTTGGCATTTTCAGAGTTTACTTATCTTACCTCCAGAAGTATAAAATGATTTTTAAAAGATACTTTAGTATAGAAGATACACGTGTTTGTGCAGTTGAAGTTAAGTGTTTTAAAGAGCTGTTACCTGCCTAAACTGAAGGATACACAACTGAAGGTTATACAACAGAAAGATACCGTGATGTGGCACTAGTGTACTATCCCAAGACTTCCCAGAAACTGCCCACTGTGAGCTCTACCACCTTGTCCTTTTTGTGGGCCAAGCTGCTGTGACATCACTGATTGGTCAGTCACAGCCAGCAGTTCACATTATCCTCACACCACACAGCATATCAACTCATTCTCCATTATTAGAATGGTGTAACACTTTTAATGAATGACTACTTTTATGCAAGCTTTTTGTTGGCGTATAACATATGCAGAAAATAGACAAATTATAAATGTACAGAGTAATGAACTTTCAGAGCAAACACACCTGTGAAACAGCACCCAGGTCAAAAAAAAACCACAGTTTTGCTTTGAGCCTTATGTAAATAGTATCACAGGGTATATGCTTTCTCATTTTGGAATCTTTCTTTCATCAATATTTCTGTAAAGTGTGTCCATGCAGTAATATATAGTTGTAATTTGTTCAATTTTTTTCTACCATGTCATATTCCATTTTATGAAATGCCATATTTACGGTATATTCTAGTGTTGATGGACAGTTGGGCTACTGCCAGGTTGGGGATATTACAAATACTACTGCTATGGACATTCTTGTCCATGTCTTTTGGTGTGCATATGTACTCATTTCTTCTAGATTAAACCTCGAAGTCGAATCACTGAGTCATAGGGTTGACGTTTGTTCACTTTTAGTAGACACTGCCTATATTAGTCTGCTGGGGCTGCTGTAACAAAATGCCAGAAACCAGATAGTTTAAACAATAGAAATGTATCTGCTCACAGTTCTGAGGCTGAGAGTCCAAGATCAAAGTGCCAGCTGAGTTGATCTCTCTTCTTCTAGCTTGTAGATAGTCCCCTTCTCACAGTGTCCTTGTGTGGCAAGGGGGAAAGAATGAGCAAGCTCTCTGGTGTCTCTTCTTAAAAGGACACTAATCCTATTGCATCAGAGCTCTGCCCTTATGACCTCGTTTAACCTCAGTGTGAAGGTCTGGGAAATTCTCAGCCTATCCACATTACAAAAAATGAGAAAGGTTGATTTGGATAGAATACCGAAAGTGCCGCTGAACAATCATTTGATTAAGAGATAAAGGGTGGGGCTCTTGGACTTAATCAACCATCTCACAGCAGAAGGCATCAATAGAGAGGGGCTTATACCAGCAGGGACACTGCCAGTTTGAAGTAAAGATAAATCAGGGAAAGATAAAGGAACACTATTGGACTTCTTGGATTCTGTAAGATGGGACCATAAAGCTATTCAGTTGTTAACATGTACTATTCCACAAGAAAAGGGATAAAGTATACTGAAGGTGATTTAGAGATCATCAGGACACAAGTCCTTACTCCTACCACTGACCCCAGGGTAAGGCTGTTCACTCAAAGGATGGGCCTGCCACTCTGGTTTCAATGGGCCAGAATGACCCTGCCCCAAGCCAGCGGGGTGGGGCCAAAGCAGTGAGCAGCTTGGACAGGGCCACTCCAGAGAGCCAAAGGGGCAGGCTACCCCGCAGAGCAGTGAAGGGTGATGCTGCCACCCCAGTGGGCCTGGAGGGCAGAGAATCCAGACAAAGGTGATTATTCCTGAGCCTTAAGATCCAGTGGAATTTCTCCTCTGGGTTTGGAGCTTGTTTGCGACCCACCACCCCTTTCTTCCTTCTGGTTTCTCCTTTTTGGAATGTGATCGCCTATCCTATGCCTGTCCCACCATCATATTTTGAAAGTGCGTAACTTGTCTGATTTCACAGGTTCTTAGCTGGAGAGAAATTCTGCCTCAGAATGAATCATACCTTGAGTCTCACACATATCTGATTTAGATGATATCTGGACTTCATAGTCGATGCTGGAATGAGTTAAGACTTTCAAGGCTGTTGGGGTGAAGTGAATGTACATTGCATGAAAGAAGGAAATTAATTTGGGGGGCCAAGAGCAGAGTGCTGTAGACTAAAACTGTGTCACTCCAAAATTCACTTGTTGAAGTGCTAAGCCTGTCTATATGTGGAGTAAGGAAGTAATCAGGTTAAATAAAGTCATAAAGTGGAACACTGATTTTATGGGGATAGTGTCCTTCAAAGAAGAGCCACCAGAGTGCTCCATCACTCTCTCTGCCATGTGAGGACACAGCAAGAAGGTGGTCATTTGCACCAGAAACTCTCGCCAGAAACTGAACAGGGCAACACCTTGATCTTAGACTTCCCAGCTCCAGAACTGTGCGAAAAAATAAACAAGGTCATAGGTAGTTCCCTCTTCTTTTAAGCCACCTAGTCTGTGGCATTTTGTTATGGCAACCAGAGCCATCTAATAAACCGTCAAACAGTTTTCCTAAGTAGTTGTATTAATGTTTACCCCACCAGCCGTACATGAGAGTTGTAGTTCTTCCTCATCCTTGACGGTATTCAGTATTATCTGTCTTTCTAAACTTCTAGATATTGTGGTGGTTGTATAGTGCTATCATGCTGTAGTTTCAATTGATACTCTCATTGTTAATGCAGTCAGGCACCTGAGTTTCAGTTGTTCCTGAGCGTGGGCCCAGATGGCCAAGGTCATAGTAATTCCATCTTTGTGTAAATTCCCTCTCTGCGTTGTAATACGTATGATTCAAGACTCACTAGGTGAACTCGCTTTTAACGAATCTAGGTGGAAACGTGTGGTGTCGATGCTCATCTACATCTCTGGCCACATGTCAGATGTCTCCTCTGCGGGATGGTGGGTGCCTGTTCAAGCCGAGTCTGCCAACTGCAGGTGATTCAGTATGGGGCAGTCTATACCATAAGGAGCATGGATTCTGGAGCCAGATTGCCTAAGTCCACATGGCAGCTTTGAAACTTTCCAGTTGTGAACCTTTGGACAGGTTTTTAAATGTGGGTCTATTTCTTTCACCTGTAAAATATGGGTTATTAATGGTGTATACCATAAAGAACAGTATTGTAAGGATTTAATACATTTAAAATAATGCCTAGCATATAGTAAGGGCTCAGTAAATGTTTAGCTATTACTATTGCTATGATGATATTATTATTATTGATCATTGAGCCTTGCTCAGTATAAATACCCTCCGGTTTCTAACTCCAGCTCACACTGGACTGACTTTCCTTGACCTCAGGTGTCATGTGCTGTGGGTTCCAACCTTGGTCAAAGCTGACCCATAGGCTATGAGAGCATTTTGCTAAGGTAGCAAAAATGCAGTGGGGTAGGGGTGAGGACAGTGAATGGGACATCAGGAAGCCTGAGCCTTGGTCTTGACACACATTTGCAATCACCTTAACCCTCTCTGGGCCTTATTTTGTTTTATTCTTTTACTGAGGTATGCTTTTACACTAAAGTATACACCTCTTAATTGGAGAAGGAAATGGCAACCCACTCTAGTGTTCTTGCCTGGAGAATCCCAGGGACGGGGGAGCCTGGTGGGCTGCCGTCTATGGGGTCGCACAGAGTGGGACACGACTGAAGTGGCTTAGCAGCAGCAGCAGCAGCAGCAGACACATACTGAGTATACAGTTCAGCGAGTTTCCACATTCGTAGACACTCTACAGGTACCACCCAGATCAAACCTGCCATCCCAGTGGGCTTCCTCATTCTCCCTCTTGGTCATACCTCCACCCAATGCTATGTGTTAGTTGCTTAGTCGTGTCCAAACCTTTGTGAACCCATGGACTGTACCCTTCCAGGCTCCTTTGTCCATGGAATTCTCCAGGCAAGTATACTGGAATGGGTTGCTATTTCCTTCTCCAGGGGATCTTCCCGACCCAGGGATTGAACCCAAGTCTCCCATATTGTGGGCGGATTCTTTACCATCTGAAACACCAGGGAAACCCAGGTAATGACAGTTTTCATCTCTAGCATGATTGATTAGTTTTGCCTGGATCTGTATTCTTATCTACCAGTGAGGAAGTTGGACTGGCCATCTCCAGGCCCAACTCTGTCAACTCTGCCAGTCTGCTTACCTTGAACTCTTTTCCTCTGAAATCCAGTTGCCTGGGATGTTGTGAGCTTGTGCTGTGCTTGCCAGGAATATTTGGAGCTGCCTTGCCTTGATGCTTTGTAAATCAGCTTTTTCTTTTGGAGCTGCAGCAGGCCTTAAAACCTTGGGTCCCCCTCCCCAACCCCCACAGAACCTTCCTGTAACTGGTCTGTACGTGAACACTGGGGCCCAGCTGCCCTCTCCTACCAGGCTTGAGGTACACAGCTATCAATACCCAGAGGTAAGGAGGCTTGAGACCAGCCTCAAATCACACACATTTCCAAGAACAGGGAAGTGTAGGGACTCTGCTGTGGCAGGAATTTGTTGAGTCTAGCCTTCCCAATGAGTTGGGAGAGCTGGGGAGAACTGGGTCATTCTGGAGATGGGCTGTGTATCCTTGGCAGGAGTTCATCCATCCATTAGTGTGGACTGCATCCATTAGTTGCAGGCCCTGGTTATAGCAAACACCCTTTTCCAGCAACACAAAAGAAGACTCTCCACAGGGACATCACCAGATGGTCAATACTAAAATCAGATTGATTATATTCTTTGCAGCCAAAGATGGAGAAGTTCTGTACAGTCATCAAAAACAAGATCGGGAGCTGACTATGGCTCAGATCATGAACTCCTTATTGCCAAATTCAGACTTAAATTGAAGAAAGTAGGAAAACCCACTAGACCATTCAGGTATTACCGAAATCAAATCCTTTATAATTATACAGTGGAAATGACAAATAGATTCATGGGATTAGATCTGATAGACAGAGTGCCCAAAGAACTATGGATGGAGGTTCGTGACATTGTACAGGAGGCAGTGATCAAGACCATCCCCCCCCAAAAAAAGAAATGCAAAATGGCAAAATAGTTGTCTGAGGAGGCCTTACAAATAGCTGTGTAAAGAAGAGAAATGAAAGGCAAAGGAGAAAAAGAAAAGATATACCCATTTGAATGCAGAATTCCAAACAATAGCAAGGAAAGATAAGAAAGCCTTCCTCAATGAAAAATGCAAAGAACTAGAGGAAAACAATAGAATGGGAAAGACTAGAGATCTCTTCAAGAAAATTAGAGATACCAAGGGAACATTTCATGCAGAGATGGGCACAATAAAGGACAGAAACCTGTATGGACCTAACAGAAGCAGAAGATATTAAGAAGAGGTGGCAAGAATACACAGAAGAACTATACAAAAAGATCTTCGTGACCCAGATAACCATGATGGTATGATCATTCACCTAGAGCCAGACATCCTCGAATGAGAAGTCAAGGGGGCCTTTGGAAGCATCACTACAAACAAAGCTAGTGGAGGGGATTGAATTCCAGTTGAGCTCTTTCAAATCCTAAAAGATGATGCTGTGAAAGTGCTGCACTCAGTGTGCCAGCAAATTTGGAAGACTCAGCAGTGGCCACAGAACTGGAAAAGGTCAGTTTTCATTTCAATCACAAAGAAAGGCAAAGCCAAAGAATGCTCAAACTACTGCACAATTGCACTCATCTCACTTGCTAGCAAAGTAATGCTCAAAAGTCTTCAAGCCAAGCTTTAAAAGTACGTGAAGTGTAAACTTCCAGATGTTCAAGCTGGATTTAGAAAAGGCAGAGGAAAGAAAGTGAAGTCACTCAGTCGTGTCCGACTCTTTGTAACCCCGTGGTCTGTAGCCTACCAGGCTCCTCCATCCATGGGATTCTCCAGGAAAGAATACTGGAGTGGGTTGCCATTTCCTTCTCCAGGGTATCTTCCCAACAGAGCGATTGAACCTGGGTCTCCCGCATTGCAGGCAGATGCTTTATCCTCTGAGCCACCAAGGAAGCCCAACCAGAGATCAAATTGCCAACATCCACTGGATCATCAAAAAAGCAAGAGAGTCCCAGAAAAGCATCTACTTCTGCTTTATTGACTATGCCAAAGTCTTTGACTGTGTGGATCACAACAAACTGTGGAAAATTCTTCAAGAGATGGGGGTACCATACCACCTTACCTACCTCCGGAGAAATCTGTATGCAGGTCAAGAAGCAACAGTTAGAACTGGACATGAAACAACAGACTGGTTCAAAATTGGGAAAGAATTACATCAAGGCTCTATATTGTCACCCTGCTTATTTAACTTATATGCAGAGTACGTCATGAAAATGCTGAACTGGATGAAGCACAAGCTGGAATCAAGATTGCCAGGAGAAATACCAATAACCTCAGATATGCAGATGACACCACACTTATGGCAGAAAGCGAAGAAGAACTGAAGAGCTTCTTGAGTAAAGTGAAAGACAAGAGTGAAAAAGTTGGCTTTAAATTCAACATTCAAAAAATTCCTCAAAAAACTGGAAATAGAACTGCCATATGATCCAGCAATCACACTCCTGGGTGTACACACCGAGGAAACCAGAATTGAAAGAAACACATGTACTCCAATGTTCATTGCAGCACTTTTTCTAATAGCGAGGTCATGGAAGCAACGTAGATGTCCATCTGCAGATGAATGGATAAGAAAGCTTTGGTACATATACACAATGGAGTATTTTTCAGCCATCAAGAAGAATGCATTTGAATCAGTTCTAATGAGGTGGATGAAATTGGAGCCTATTATACAGAGTGAAGTCAGCCTGAAAGAAAAACATCAATACAGTATACTAACGCATATATATTGAATTTAGAAAGATGGTAACCTTAACCCTGTATTCAGTTCAGTTCAGTTCAGTCGCTCAGTCGTGTCCGACTCTCCGCGACCCCATGAATCACAGCACGCCAGGCCTCCCTGTCCATCACCAACTCCCGGAGTACACTCAAACTCATGTCCACAGAGTCGGTGATGGCATCCAGCCATCTCATTCTCCGTCGTCCCCTTCTCCTCCCGCCCCCAACCTTTCCCAGCATCAGAGTCTTTTCCAGTGAGTCAACTCGTCCGAGACAGCAAAAGAGACATAGGTGTATAGAACAGTCTTTGGGACTCTGAGGGAGAGGGTGAAGGTGGGATGATTTGGGAGAATGGCATTGTAGCATGTATATTATCATATGTGAAATGAATCACCAGTCCAGGTTCAACGCATGATACAGGATGCTCAGGGCTGGTGCACGGGGATGACTTGGAGGGAGGATATGGGGAAGAGGGAGGTGGGAGGTGAGGGTTCCCCAAGAAAGGGAACACATGTACACCCGGGGCGGATTCGTGTCAATGTATGGCAAAACCAACCAATGTATTAATGTAAATTAATTTGCCTCCAATTAAAAATAAATAAATAAATAAAAACAAAAAACTAAGATCATAGCATCTGGTCTTATCACTTCATGGCAAATAGATGGGGAAACAATGGAAACAGTGACAGATTTTATTTTGGGGGGGCTCCAAAATCACTGCAGATGGTGACTGTAGCCATGAAATTAAAGGACGCTTACTCCTGGGAAGAAAAGTTATGACCAACCAAGATAGCATATTAAAAAGCAGAGACATTACTTTGCCAACAAAGGTCTGTCTAGTCAAAGCTATGGTTTTTTCAGTAGTCATATATGAATGTGAGAGTTGGACTATAAAGAAAACTGAGTGCCTAAAAATTGATGTTTTTGAACTATGGTGTTAGAAAAGACACTTAAAAGAGTCCCTTGGATAGCAAGGAGATCAAACCAGTCCATCCTAAAGGAAATCAGTCCTGAATATTCATTGGAAGGACTGATGCTGAAGCTGAAACTCCAATACTTTGGCCACCTGATGTGAAGAACTGACTCATTTGAAAAGACCCTGATGCTGGGAAAGATTGAAGGCAGGAGGAGAAGGGGACGACAGAGGATGAGATGGCTGGATGGCATCACTGACTCAATGGACATGAGTTTGAGTAGACTCCGGGAGTTGGTGATGGACGGAAACCTGCCATGCTGCAGTCTATGGGGTCGCAAAGAGTTGGACATGAATGAGTGACTGAACTGAACTGACTGAGGTTCAGGGGATAAGCAGATGGTGAAGAGGCAGGGCCTCTGGTTCTCAAGGCTTCCCAATGGCATCTACTAACCCTTAAGAAATTGACTGGCTCGTGGAAGAGACAAGATGAGGAGGAGGATGACCTTAGTACAAGGTCAGGGTACATCTCAGAAGGGGACTGTGAACAGATACAGGCCTCAAGGATACTCTGAATCTCCTAGACTTGGTCCAAATGCTCAACATGCATTTCTAGGAGCATTTCCCTTCCTACTAACAGTTCTCAGCAAATCTCTTGGTACCATGGCCACAGAGGTCAAGGAGAACCCAAGGAAGCTCTCAGATGGGACTGCCGTATGCAGTCGTGCAGGTTGTGCACTGCACAACTCCAGTAGAGGGGTGTGAAATCTCACATTGTTATCTGGGGAACAGAGACCTACCCAAGGTGACAGTCTTTCTGGCCTCTGCTGCTGCTACTGCTGCTAAGTCACTTCAGTTGTGTCCAACTCTGTGTGACCCCATAGACGGCAGCCCACCAGGCTCCCCCATCCCTGGGATTCTCCAGGCAAGAACACTGGAGTGGGTTGCCATTTCCTTCTCTAGGCCTCTGCTATGAAACCTCATATATTCCTTCCTGAGCATCACACTTGTTAGGAAGCATAAAACTGTTAAAAGGCAAGTGACGAGGTATATAATGATCAAGAACCAGACTACCTGGGTTCCGATCCCAGCTTTATCACTTATTAACCCAGTTCCCTGGGTAAGTGTCATAACTTCTCTGTGTCGATTTCACAACCTAAAAAGTAGAAACTATAGTAGTATCTACCCTTTAGGGTTGTTTTAAGAGTTAAATAAACATTAATTTTAAGAATTAAACAAACAATAAATTGATGCACATGAAACACTTAGACAACAAACCTGGTACACAGTCGTTGCTTACGAAATATTGGATAATTATTACCAGGTTGGTAAAGACCATGTCCTCAAGAATGGGAATTGTGTAGCCTGGAGAGGAACAGATTCAAGAGGGATATGAAACTTCCAAAATTATAAGGACACAGAGTTTTTTAATATAATAGTGAAGGAGGAAGAGGGAAAGAAGGCAGGACCTCGGGCTGGCTAAGTTCATCCTGCTGACTTTGAAGGTGAACTTCCCTTCCTTCTTTTCTTCATCCCAATTTCTAAGTTTTTCCATTTGGTGTTTTAAAAATACAGGTTCTTTCTATCAACCATGTAATAATCAATCCCAAATCACACTAGCATTAACTAATCAATTTTAAAAAAAGGAAAACATGACTCTTAAAATGAACATGTAATAAAAACATATTTAGCTCATTAATAAGGGAGGCAGCAAGCAGGTACTGAAAGCATTTGAGGAACTCAATGTCTGTGGGCATTTTCTAAAGAAGAGTGTTAGGATAAGATTGTAAATTTGATCCAAAAGTAGTTAATGCCCTACAGAGAAATATAATCATAGCCTATGGTGTGATCCTTTCAACCCAAACAGAAATCTAGAAGTTAGTGTGTCTGAGTACTAATCAAAAGGTTAATAACAAAATCAAACATGGGTATAGTCTCTTGGAAAATTACATACTCTTGGGTGGTCTTGTTAGACAATGCTCCAGTATGATACTGAATGGATAGATCACCTCCCTTCCCTTTTGCCTTATTCCCAGGTTTTAGGTATTTCTCTTAGTCTTTTCACAAAGTTGGCTAAAGGTGGGGTGACTCTCCAGGCCATTAGTGACTCAGAAACCCTTGTGGATTCACAGCCTAAGCACGTGGTCTTTCCCCCAATTATTTCCTAGGGCAGCTGTAACAAAGAAGCCCAAACTGTGTGGCTTAGAGAATGGAAATTTATCATCTCACAGTTCTGGAAGTCTACGACTGAGGTGTTGGCAGGGCTGTGCTCTCTCTGAAGGCACCTGGGAAGGATCTACTCCAGGCCTCTCTCCTCAGTTTCTGGTATTTTCTTGGCTTGTGGCAGCGAAATTCCCCATCACATGGTGATCTCCCCAAGTGCTTATCTGCATCCACATTCCCCCGTTTTATGAGGATGCCAGTCATATTGGATTAGGGACCCACCCACTCCACTCTCATCCTAATTTATAATTATATCTGCAGCTAACCGTATTTCCAAATAAGGTCACATTCTCAGGTACTAGATATTAAGACTTCAGTGTATGAATTTTTGAGGCACACAGTTCAACCCCCAGCACCCCTAAAAAGAATGTGACTGGTAACCTAAATTCCCTGCCTCAGATGAAAAGGGCCTCACATCACCTCCTGTCACACTCAAATAACCAGAGCTATCACATGGCCCTGCCTCAAACAGAGGGCGCGGGAAGTCAGGGTTTTCTGGGTGCCCAGGAAGCCTTGTCTCTACCACACAAACTTAGGTGTTTTCTAAATCAGTTTCTCCTCTGACAAATAAGAAAACAAGAAAATGGCATCTGGGAATGTGAACTTCCTGCCTGGGTCACACCGTGAGTTACTGGCCAAGACAGGGCTGGGAAGGATGCCTGTATTTTGACTTCCATTTTCTCCTCCAGTTTTGTTCATTCATTCATCAGACACAGGCTGGGTTGTCTTTTAGGAAGTCCTCACATTTTGGGAAGTTTCATTTCCCTTGAAGAACAAATCTGGTCTAGTAATAGGAGTGGTACTATAGAACAGCAACTTCCTGTGGAGCCCAGTGGGTCGTGAACAATCAGGGACCCTTGGGTGAGGCAGAGGGGCCATCTTCACATTTGGGTTCAGCCCTTTGAGAGGTTCTGTTTAAATGTTGTTTGAAAAGTTCCCTCTGTTCAGTTCAGTTCAGTCACTCAGTCGTGCCCGACTCTCCGCGACCCCATGAATCACAGCACGCCAGGCCTCCCTGTCCATCACCAACTCCCGGAGTTCACTCAAACTCATGTCCACAGAGTCGGTGATGCCATCCAGCCATCTCATTCTCCGTCGTCCCCTTCTCCTCCCGCCCCAACCTTTCCCAGCATCAGAGTCTTTTCCAGGGAGTCAACTCGTCGCATGAGGTGGCCAAAGTATTGCAGTTGATATTCCTGGGTCTGAGAGAAGGCCCTGAGTAGGAGAAAGCCTAGTGTAACTAATCAAATTAGTGAAGTGAAGCTGCTGGGAAGCATGCTAATTGGTTAATGAGTAAACGTAACCATTTTTAAAAAATTAGCAGCAAATTTCAAGCAATCCTCAAAATAACTGAGAATATTAGCCCTAATTAGTGTAACAGCCTGGAAAATTTCTTCTGCTGGGAGAAATACAGCAGTGGGGTCTCCCCACAGGCTCTGTTTATTCAGTTACTCGTTCATTCATCTGCTCATTCAACAAGCTTGCACTGAGTATTATGTCAGGCCAAGAACTGTGAGAGGCAGAGGCAGTGTTACCCAGGTCTCTGACCTGGAGGAGCCCTGGTCTGGAGAGAGAGGCGGGCACTTAGATAATTACCATGCATATGATGCAACCTATGGCCCCAGACCACTTTCTCATTAGGCCACCAGAGGAGAAATGGAACAAGACAGGTTCTGAGGGCCTTTCCCACTCTTTCTGCCTGAATCTTCTAGACGGTGAAAGACACCCGGCGGGGTGGTTGGGGTGTGGGGCACGGGGAGGGGTAGGTGCTTTTTCTATAGGAAAGCAAATTCTGTAGAAGGAAGATGAAAGGGACTTTAATTCCTTCTAAAGTTTTTGAAATACTGAAGCTGTCACGTTTATGCTTCAGGAAGTGCTTTTTGACTCAAGGTATAAAGATTAGAACTTACCCTGGAGATGAATTTCATGTTGGATCAGGTAATGTGTTTAAGAGAAGTGTGGAATTGTAAATGGAATTTGTTCCCTTTGCTCTTTGGAATTTTTAGAATATCTTCATTTTTTCTCACTTGGCTCCCTGTACATGTACACACACAGGGACATAGAGAGATGAGAGAAAGGACTAGCTTGTTTGTCTGCTAATCACTCTCTAGAAGCTGCCATTCCCACACGGGGTCATAATAAAGCCATCACCCCTGGCCTGGTTGGCAGTGCTCCCACGGCCAACGCATGGGGTGTTAGAGGCCCTTCATGGACTGCGTTTGCATCCCCAGAACTTTCAAGTAACATCTCAGAGACAGTTGAAAAGTTTTACTTTGTGGGTTGAGGATTTAAATCGCCAGCCACTTCTCTGCGACCTTTGGCAGACTTCTTCACTTCTCTACAATTTTTATCTATAAAGAAATAAGAATGCCAGGCACCAAGTGGTTGTAAGGTTTTGAAAAACTTCCCTGAGTTTGTTTCTTGGCTCCTGTGTGTGGTTGCATCGCCCAGGTGTCAGCTGAGGACTGTTAGCACAGGGCTCTGACTCAGTTACAATCTGGGAGGAGCCTCACCCAGGCCTGAAGCTCTAGCTGGCCACCTCCAGCTCTGCATTGTTCAGGGACTAATCCACACAGGGTCCCTTCATCTTCTTAAGATATCTTCTGCATTTAATATTTTATTTTACAATACAATCCTTTGAGCTTCCAAATGCTAATTTGATCATGTTTTTATTAATAAAAATTCTGTAAATTGTTAACTCTTTCAGTAAAGAAGAAATTGACTGTGGTAAGATACCGAGTATAATGGTCCTTTGTTTCTGACCCAGAAGTCGTGTTTTCTACCAACATCCGTTAGGTTAGCTTGCTAGTAGGTTGAATTCTCACATCCTTTATAATTCTATTTTTGTTTGTTTTAATTGAAGTATAATTACTATACAATATTATATGTCACAAGTGTACAAATAGTGATTCATAGTTTTAAAGATTATACTCCATTTATACAGCTTCCCTGGTGGCTCAGTGGTAAAGAATCCACCTGCCAGTGCAAGAGACATGCGTTTGATCCCTAGGTCAGGAAGATCCCCCAGAGAAGGAAATGGCAACCCATTCCAGTATTCTTGCCTGGAAATCCCATGGACAGAGGAACCTAGCGAGCTATACTCCATGGGGTCACAAAGAGTGAGGGCACAGCTTAGTAACCAAACAAGTCCATTTACAGTTGTTACAAAATTGCTTTTATTACCAATGTTGTAAAATATATCCTTGTGCCTAATAGTAAGTCCCTATTAATTTCCACCCTTATCTTGCCCTTCTCTCCACTGGTAACCACTACTTTGTTCTTTACATCTGTATGTTGCTTTTTTGTTATACTCACTGGCTTGCATTATTTTTTAGATTCCACATATAACTGATATCATACAGTATTTGCCTTTCTCTGTCTGACTTATCTCACTCCAAGTCCATCCATGTCACCTCAAATGGCAAAATTTTGTTCTTTTTCCTGGCTGAGTAGTATTCCATTGTATCTATCTACCACATCTTCTTTATCCATTGATCTGCTGATGGAAACTTCGGTTACTTCCACATCTTGGCAATTGTAGATAGTGTTGCTACAAACATTGGGGTGCGTGTACCTTTTCTAATTAGCAGTTTTGAATTTTTTGGATAAATACTGAGGAATGGAATCACTGGGTTATAAAGTGGCTCTCTCTCTAGCTTCATTGACTATGCCAAAGCCTTTGACTGTGTGGATCACAATAAACTGTGGAAAATTCTGAAAGAGATGGGAATACCAGACCACCTTGACCTGTATACGGGTCAAGAAGCAACAGTTAGAACTGGACATGGAACAACAGACTGGTTCCAAATAGGAAAAGGAGTACGTCAAGGTTGTATACTGCTTATTTAACTTATATGCAGAGTACATCATGAGGAATGCTGGGCTGGAAGAAGCACAAGGGAATCAAGATTGCCGGGAGAAATATCAATAACCTCAGATATGCAGATGACACCACCCTTATGGCAGAGAGTGAAGAGGAACTGAAAAGCCTCTTGATGAAAGTGAAAGAGGAGAGTGAAAAGGTTGGCTTGAAGCTCAACATTCAGAAAACAAAGATCATGGCATCTGGTCCCATCACTTCATGGGAAATTGATGGGGAAAAAGTGTCAGACTTTATCTTTTTGGGCTCCAAAGTCACTGCGGATGCTAATTGCAGCCATGAAATTAAAAGATGTTTACTCCCTGGAAGGAAAGTTATGACCAACCTAGATAGTATATTAAAAAGCAGAGACATTACTTTGCCAGCAAAGGTCTGTCTAGTCAAGGCTATGGTTTTTCCCGTGGTCATGTATGGATGTGAGAGTTGGACTGTGAAGAAAGCTGATCGCCGAAGAATTGATGCTTTTGAACTGTGGTGCTGGAGAAGACTCTTGAGAGTCCCTTGGACTGCAAGGAGATCCAACCAGTCCATTCTAAAGGAGATCAATCCTGGGTGTTCATTGGAAGGACTGATGCTAAAGCTGAAACTGCAATACTTTGGCCACCTCATGCGACGAGTTGACTCACTGGAAAAGACTCTGATGCTGGGAAAGATTGGGGGTGGGAGAAGACGGGGACGACAGAGAATGAGATGGCTGGATGGCATCACCGACTCTGTGGACGTGAGTTTGAGTGAACTCCGGGAGTTGATGATGGACAGGGAGGCCTGGCATGCTCTGATTCATGGGGTCGTGGAGAGTCGGACACAACTGAGCAACTGAACTGAACTGAACTGATCGGTCTCTAAGCTGTAGCCACACATGATTCTAGGGGCCACCATTTCTGTGGGATACAGGGTGAGTGAGGCCTCTGGGGTGATGCAAAGCCTGGCCCTGGGACGACCCACTGCGGGCAACCATCCTTCAGCTCCTTCCCTCAGTACTCCCCCTTCATGGCGCAGGCCACTTGTTTGAGGGGTAGCTTTTGCACCAGAGGACTAAGGGCAGTGTGATTGTACCTTCACGAACTTGGGGTCAGGCGAGGCTGGGATCTAGGCCCAATACTTCCCACAGCACATATGTGATTGTGGCTGGGGACTCCATCTTCCTAATGCCAGTTATAACCCCTGAACAGGGGCTTCACTAAGTGGTCCTGAGGGCTCTGATGGCCCATATGTGACAGGACCTAGCCCAGTGCCTAGGACATGATGGTTGGTGTGATTATGTCACACCCAAGGGCAGCCTCTCCACGCGAGCAGAAGGGGAACACTCGAGGGCAGGAGGAGCAGGCAGACCCCCTGCTGCTGTTTCTCTCCCAGACCTGGCTCCTCCGGAGCGTGGCCTCGGTGACCATCACAGGACTCCGTCTCCATCACTGACCCCCACTGGGCCCGCCTGTGAGTATCTGCCTGGAGCTGGCCCCACCCTGCTTTAGGAAAGCACCCCACTGCCATTTCCCATCAGTGGTGACACACGGAGCAGAGCCGTGGCCTGAACGTGTGCTTGGTGTGCGACACAGGCGCACTGGGAGACAGCAGACAGACCGGTCTGCTGCCCAGATGTCAGCACCGCAGTGGTGACCTCCTCCTCCCCCGAGCAATGCTGAACCTTGGGCTGTTCCCTGGCTTCCCAGGCAGTGCTAGTGGTAAAGAACCCTTCTGCCAATGCAGGAGTGTAAGAAGTGTGGGTTCGAGGCATGGGTTCGATCCCTGGGTCAGGAAGATCCCCTGGAGGAGGGCACAGCAACCCACTCCAGTATTCTTGCCTGGAAAATTCCTTGGACAGAGGAGCCTGGTGGGCTACAGTCCCCAGGGTCGCAAAGAGTCAGACACGACTGAAGCTACTTAGCACAGGCTGCTCCCCCAGCTTCAGAGGAAGCCACTTGATTTGTTATTCATTTCACATGATATGTTCTTCACTTTATGTCCAAACTCCACAATTAGAGTCGTAAACAGCAAGTTCTGTGTCACTTTTATTAATCTTCCACAGGGAAGCAGCGATCATCAGAGGCCCCACAGTGGGCCAGCAATGAGGAAACCAGTTCCGGCTCGCTACCCAGACAGAGTCCGAGCCTCCCGCCCACCGCTAGCCCGCCACTCTTAGAGAGCTTTGCCTCCCAGGCCTTAGGCCTTGCAAATGGGTCACTGAACCAGCCTCCCTGGACTTGGTTCTGTGTTCTCTGACAAGTCTCTTTACTTCCCTGAGCCTCAGCTTCCTGATCAGGAAAATGGGGGTGGGTACTTAGAGTTAAGTAACAAACTCTTGTATGTCTGGCACCAAGCCTGGCACAGAACTGGGCTGAGTAATGTGGCTTCTTGTTCTGGTTGGGGCAATCTCTCAACAGTTTGGGGAACTTGCTAGCCTACCTAAAGATAATGCTAATGACAGCCTGCATTTATTGTTTACTGTTTACAGACATTTTTCTAAATGCTTTGTGTGTATAATCTCTGTTGAAATCCCTAAGAGCCCTGGGAAGGAGGTGCTGCTATTACTCATGTATACAGGAGAGAAACTGGGGTCAAGGCAATCAGGTGACACGTTCAAGCCACCCAGTTGTCAGTTGCCTTTCCATTTGACCCAACCCCCAGCGAGAAAGACTCCCAGACTCTAAGGGCTGTCCTGTTGGCAGGGCTGTACTTACACACACATCCCGCCCCCAGAGCTTTCTATAACTCACTCTCCCACTCAAGCTGGTTTTGCACAACTGCACTGAGGAGAGCCCAGAATCAGAACATTAAGCCAATGACAGAATGTAAGTTTCAGGCATTCCACCTCAGGAGAGAGACTACTCCTGAACAGCACTGGTACAGTCTACACTGTTCAAGGGCACTGTCTTTCTTTCGTCCATTTGGAGCAGGGAGTGGGGAGGTTTCCGCATAGTCTATATGAGTTCTCCACTGCCCTTTGCACAAAGCACTAGCCATCAAGAAGTGGTCTGCCCCCTCCTGCTGCTTCTTATTAGGATGGTAGTGGCATTTTGGCTGGGGCAGTTCTTCACTGCCTGGGACTATCCTCCTCAATGCGAGATGTTTAGCATCCCTGGACCCTGACTATCACGAGTGTCAGCGTGGGACCAAATCATCCCCCAAGCATTCTCAAGGGTCTCCTGGAGAAGGTCGTACCACCCCCTCGCTAAGAATGTGACAAAGGAGTGTAAGAAATAGGCGTGGGGACTTGAAAATGGCTGGTGGCATTCAATGGGGATGTCCGAATTGTGTTTACATCAGGAAAGCTTAAGAATATGCTTATCTATTTCAAGAAAGTTTCTAAGTAGACGTGTTCAGAATATATCACGGGCCGAAATGGAGTCCTCTATTTGATTTTCCCAGCTAACTCCATTGTCCCCACACTGCCTTTGTCCCAGCTGCTTTTCTTGAAATCTGTTCACTGCTGTACATTAGTCCTGCCAGTGTCGAGTTTTAGCGGAGTCCCTGAGGTTAGCACTGTGTTAATACACTGGGAATTTCAACAGAGCTGGGCTCTCTAAATCTGTCACCAAAACAGCTTTATTATTTTTTTTTTCTTGCTCAAAAATACACTCTGAAATGCGGGAACATGTGTGGGAGTGGGGTTGACTTGGGTGAAGGACATACTTAAAAGGAAAATTTCATAACTTTTTTCTGCAGGATTAAGGACCTGCTGGTCTTAATTCTTGTAGAACTGAGCTACAGAACACATTTATGTCTCTGCAGTATCTTTAGCTCCTCGGAACATCCTGGGCTACTCAAAAAACACTCAGTCATGTTTGTCTGGGGCATTATAGGTGCTTCACAAATTTGTGTTGGATACAGAAATGACTAAATTCATGGAAAATTTAAGCCTTTTAATTGATGACCACAATATGGAGTGATCAATATTAACCTTCTCAATTCCCCTGGGGGTTTCTTGGGGTGGCAAGTTTCACCCTGGCAGGCTTCCCAGGTGGCTGAGCAGTAAAGAATTCACCTGCAATGTAGGAGTCACAGGAGATGTAGGTTCCATCCCTGGGTCAGGAAGTTCCCCTGGAGGGGGCATGGCAACCCATTCCAATATTCTTGCCTGGAGAATCCCCATGGACAGAGGATCCTGGTGGACTACAGCCCACGGGGTTGCAAAGAGTCATACACGACTGAAGCGACCTAATGCGTGTGTATGCACACAAATTTTGCCCTGGGAAATGAGGACTGCTGATGTGATGGGGACATTCTATCCCCTGTGATGTAGGTGGTAGTTGTGGAAAGACTAGAAGAACCTGGTAGCCAGAGAGTCTCCATCCAGGGAAGTGAGTGCGGAGGAGCCAATGAGTGTAGACTCCTCTTCCTCCGAGTTTGCTATGAAAGGATGGAGAAAGGGGCTTCCTTTTAGAAGCGAGTGGGGTTGAGGTAAGACCATGTGTATTAAGATTTGCTTTTTAAGGAAAGCAATAAAAGCACATGTTTTGAGATTGATGGCGAGAAGTCTATAGAGAAAGATGTCTACTGGAAAGAGAATGAAGCCACATTCTCAGGATGGGCACAGAGCAAGGATGGGAGAGGATGGGGTCCAAGGACAGGGGTGAGCACTGGGATTGGAGAAGAACAAGTTGCCTCTGAGGCTCAAGGGCAGGATGGAGGGAGGTTCAACAGGAATAAGTTGGCAGCTGCCTTACAAGTAAATCAGGGGGATCTGGCTGCATTAGAGAGTAAAGAAAATTTAGGGACCGTGCTCAGGGGAAGTGGTGCAGAGGCTTGACAGGCACCTGAAGAAGGAACACCAGGTATCGCTGCAGGGCCCCCTTGATGTTGAAAACCAGGAGCTTGTGATGGGTCTAACTTGCCCCATGCTATGATTTTTCTTGGGGTTACAGAAAGGATGGAGGCTTCCCAGGTGGCACTAGTGGTAAAGAACCCACCTGCCAGCGTAAGAGACATAAGAGACACAGGTTCTTTCCCTGGTTGGGAAGATCCCCTGGAGGAGGAAATGGCAGACCACTCCAGTATTCTTGCCTGGAGAATTCCATGAATAGAGTGGCGGGCTACAGTCTATAGGGTCGCTCAGAGTCAGACGTGACTGAAGCAACACAACACGCGCGCTCCATCCAGGCTACAGGTGTGGAGGTAGGGTTTACAGGGGCTGAGAGACAGAAAAAAATGAGGAATTAAAGACTTGACGATGATGGCAAGGGGGTGCTTGCAAGAATGTGAGTATAGCCTTTCTAGGGACTTGAGAGGCCAGAAGGGAGAGGAAGGTAGAAAGGGGTTATTATGCTGAAGTTTTCAGGTTGATGGGAGGGCATTTGGGAAGTAAAAGAGGGAGTAATCAAGATTAAGATTTCGGGGGCACAGCAGTTCAGGCGCTGAGAGCTGGGGCCTGGGTGTGAGTGGCCCTGCCTGGAATTGAGGCCATGGTGCATTCATTGATTGAGACTTCAGAGTCTTGCTGGTGGGATATAGAGGGATGAGCCTGATGCCAAAGACCGTGATGGATGTGACAGCTACCTGGGAAGCACCTGACGAGAACAAAGTGTGCAGAGTGCAGTGTTGTCTAATGTCTGATGCTTAAGGCGGAGATGTTTTTATAGCAGGAGGGAGGAGCTGAGGCGTGGAAGGAGAGCTGTGAAGGGAGAGGAGAGGGTCAGCTCCATCCCATGTCCCTGATGCGAGAATCAGTACATTTCAGAGGCACGCAAGAGTGGCGGTACCCTCCAGGAAGGCTATTTTGGTAGGGACAGTGTGGGGCTACATCCCATACGCCTGCCAGCCTTGTAGTTGCTTAGCCTCGAGACCGAAGAAAAAGCCCAGGGACAGCGACAGAGACATCAATGGCTCATTGGACCCAGGGATCTTACACAGAGGGCGACACCCCACCATGTGCAGCGGATGGTGGACAGGACATGGCAGCAGTCTTTGCTGCTAGGAGGAGAAGGAGGTCACTGTTGATAGGGCAAATTGATGTCAGGTAGACTCATCAGTTTCCAGGGGCTTATTAAGCCCTATGAGTAAGAAGATTGGATAGTCATGTTAGTGAAGCTGGGGAGCTATAGAGAGCAAGAGAACAGCCATCTTGAAGGGCCTAACCGTCTAGACAGGCAAAGGCCCTTTTGGTTGGAAAGGACTGTCTTTGAAAGACACCAGGATTTTTATAGGTGTTTTCAGAAGACTCAAAGTGAAGCTTAGGAGGAAAGCAAATAAGGAAAGGTCAATCAGGAGAAGAAGTACACACGGAACATATCAGGGGTGAGAGAGGGTGAGGAAGTCCCGTAAAGACAACACGAATTAAATCTTAGGTGCACACTTAGGTCCCATGGGAACTGGGAGGGTGAGAGGAAAAGACTGTGGGGGGACCACATTCCCTTTCCTGCTGCCACTGTCACCCTCAGCCCCCAGATTCTGTGGTCAGGACGAAGCACCCACTGCCAAAGCTCACTCCACAGGGTACAGGTGTGGAGACCGTGAACCACACCTGCAATAGAACTCTGTCCTGGTCACGTCATGTGCTTTCAGCCAGGGTCAGCAGGACTCCGTGAAGCCTGCTTTCAGCTGGGAAAAGCAATCAGCGTCTCAGATGCCAAGGGGAAAGAGAACTGGGTCTTGGCAACATGAAGAGTCAGGGAAGCCTTCCTGGAGGAGGAACTGTGCCTGGACCCTAAAGGAAGAGGAGGAAGCATGGGGCAAAAGCAGGGCAGGAAGGCATGTCAGGAGCGCAGCTCACATGGAAAGGGGTGGAATCGAATCCCTTTCTTTCTTTAGTGAAAAGCAGGATATTGGAGTGACTGAGAGCTGGGCTATGGAGCCAGATGACCCGAGTTCAGCTCTCAGCTCTGCCATTTGCTGTCTGTTCATTTACCTCTATCTAATTCTGTTTTCTCACCTAACAGTGGATAATACCCCCACTTTTGCAGGGCTCTTTTGAGGATTAAGGAATTATGTTTGTAAAACATTAGCATCCTTGATTCACCTGTGAAGTGAGCTACCTGGATCAGTACACTTCTGCTACATAGCAAACTACCCCAAGGTTTAGTGGCTTAAGACACATCCGTTTACTTAGCTCAGTATTCTGAGGGTCGACAGTTTGGGCTGGGCTGTGCTGGCCCTGTCTTCTGCTGGACTCAGTCAGGCAGCTGTGGCCAGTTGCTGGTTAGCTAGTTGAGTCAGCTTCTGAAGGTGGGTTGACTATCTGCTGAGTGCTGGTGCTTCTGGGCTGTGTGTGGTTTCTCATCCAACAGGCTATTCCAGGCTGCTTCACATGATGCTGGTGACAGGGATTCTAAGGGCAGCAAGAAACAGCAAGCATGACCACATGAATGTTTTTCCTGTCTCTGCTTGGATGACGTTTGCCTATGGAAATTTTTTCAGGAGTCAGAGAAGTCACACAGCCAAGCACAAACTCAACGAGCAGAGAAATAGACTCCATCTTTGAAAGGAGGAGTAGCAAAGTCATTTTGCAAAGTGGTTCAGTGCAAGGATGAGGAAAATCTGTCACCATTTTTGTAATGTATCCCAATGTCCTTTGTGTTCACTTTGTGTTATGTCATTAATTCACTCATGCATTTGTTCATTCATTCATACAAAAAATAGTAATTGAGTGCCTGTCTTGTGGGATGGCAAGAAGAGGAGCCCCCGAAGGAATGGCCTCAGTTTCCCAGTCCTAGTGCAGCCTGTCAGGCATTGCTCTCTGAGACCTGTGACATCCAGTAAAGATGTGAGCTGGACCTTTTTTTCCCGGTATATCAGGTTATACTCTTCCCAGGGAAGAGAGATGGCATGGGGGATGGTGTTGGAACATATGAAATAGAAAGAGTTAAAATTTGCAAATTGAAATCAAGCACCAATATTTCACCTTCAGAAAGTCCATTTTTCTGGGCTAACTTCTCCCTGCTGGATCTTAACCCGTAGATTTTATTATCATATTCTTTCCTCCATCACTGAGATTACTGGTGAGTCTAGGTCACCATTGACAGCATGTTAAAACTCTGTGAAACACACACACACACTCTCCCTGGGAACATTCTGTTAATAAGATCTTCTCAATTCAGTGCAGGTTAACAGCTGTGGTGTGGCAGGAAGGGAGTAAGCCCCTCACTGCTCACGAGGGCCAGGTAAGAGTTAGGCCTGGCACAGACTGTGTGCTGGGGCAAATATTGAGAATCTTATCTTGGAGAGAGAATCCTTTTCTGGCCAAACTACTAATCCACAAGGCTACACGAAGCTACAAGGTACCAGTCCAAAACTAAACAGAGAGAAGCTTAGAGGACTCTTAGAGTAAGGAATGTGAAACCGGCACCAGGGAGGGAGCCTGGATGGATGTCTGAGCTGGAGTTCAGTGTCCCTGGAATAGTTTAGTAACTGATTCATCTAATCAACTAATATGTTTTGAGTATATGTTACACATCAAGCTCTCGGTTGGATAAGAGGGATACAATAGTGAGCAAGACAACATGGTCCAAGCCTACAGGGATCTTGGAGTCTGATTGGGAGATACTGATGTTACTAGAGTATTACTAATGGCTAATGTTAACTAGTACAAGGCAGTCTGCCATCAACATGCCATGGGTACTGTTATTATCTCCTGCTTTCACAGATGAGTAAATCAAAGAATGAATGGCCAAGTCAACTGTCTACAGTCACACAACTAATGAATGATGAGACTGGGAACATGCGTCCAGACTCAGTCCTTCTTGACTCCTTCTCCTTCCCCTTCTCTGCTGGACAAGTCCTCTCGGTATATATTTGCAAACCCCTTTTACTTGTGCTTAAGCTCACGCATCGCATTTTGTGATTCTATCTGTGTGTGATTGTTTGCTGAGGGAACATAGCAAAATAGGTGTGTCAGCCGGTTCAGGCTTCGTTATGCTCCAGTAACAGATGACCTTGAGATCCCAGTGCCTTACAACAACAAACATTTCTTTATCATGCTCCATGTCCAAGTCTTTCTTGACCTTATCTTCCTTTTGCAGTGCTTGTCTCGAGCAGCCAACAGTAACAAAGGCGTGCTCTTCATGGAAAGCACAAGCTCCTTGCCGTGTTTTGTCTGCCAGCTTATGGCAGGCGACAAGTTTAGTCAACTATTTCACCACTGCATAAAGGAGGTCTTTACAACCTGCAGGGGTGGCTCCTCACCATCCACCTTGAGGCTTCAAAGTCAATGTCTCACATTTTAGGGTTTGGCAGTACTCCTTATCTAGAATCAGTTTCTTAATCATTCAGCTTAGGCTGATGACCCCCCAAACCTCAAGGTCTTATGACAAAAAGCACTTAGTTCTTGCTCATGCTACATGGTCATCAGGATTCAGCCACAACTCTGTGTCACCTCATCTTTGTCTGGGACCAGCGGAGCAGCCCTGCTCTGGGACACTACCAGTCCAGTGGCAGAGAGCAAAAGGAGACATGGCAGATGACATGATTGCTCTTAAAGCTTCTGACTGGAAATGACATGCGTCTCTCCCACTCATGCTCCATTGGTTAAAGACACGTGGCCAAGTCTGACACTAATGATGAAGGGACATATCAGAGCTCAGTCTGCAGGGAGGCACAGGGAAGCAGGACAGGACAGTGAGTCAATCTGTTAGAGGCGCTAAGGAGCCAGCAGTGATGGTCGCAGGCGGATGCAGAGTTGGCAGACACTGTGTTTTGAGAAGAGGAATGCCAGGGCGCGTTTTCCTCAGTACATGTGATGTGCTCCCTCTTAGCTGTTTGTCGAGAGTGGATAGAGTGGGTGGTAGACGACCAGACGCAGCTTTAAAGGGTTTTGAAAAGCACCTTCCAGAATAAGGACCTACAAAGGACCAGCAGGCAGATAGCAGGTGTGTGCGTTTTCTTGAAGATAGAGAAAACACAGATGAGCCACAGACAACCTTTTTACTTGGACAACTGGACTTGATAGAAAGGAGCAACAATCGTCATCAAGAACTGAAACAAACACGGGTAGCTTAAGCTAAACACAGAGGGTGGGTGCTGTTAGAGAAACCCAACCGTGATTCGTTTACAGACTCAAAAGGAGGGTTGCCTGGGGAAAGGCAGAAATGGGGCAGCCCTCAGCAGTACAAGTTCACAGATCTTCTCTAGGGAGTTCCCCTAAATGTGGCTTACTAATAGCTATCGCACTGCCTCATCTCTGTCTCTCCATTTCATGATTTAAATTCCTGGGAGGAGGGAGGCTTCTCAACCCCTTAACAGCTCTATTTTCCCCAGTGGGCAGGGGGTAGTGTCACAGAATACAGACTGCTGGGGGCCCATCCCTGGCCAGAGCCGTTCTCGGAGGAGATGGTTCACTGTTAGACATCACGGGCTCAGTCCTACCTCTTCGCAGCTGCCGGCACCCATTGCTGGCTCTGCCCTCCTTTCCTGGTTCTGACAGCAGCTCCCCTCCTTGCTATACTTCCTCTCTGTGACAAGCGCAGTCTGCAGCCGCCAGACCCTGACCCACCTCACCGGCCATCGCTATGGATGGGGCTATTGATCTGTCCCTCGGCAGTGTGCTTCTGCCTGAAGTAGCCTTCATCTGCAGCCTCCATCCGTGGGATTCCGCTGGGCAGAGCTGTTCAGGCAGGCACCTGTGTCAGGTGTGGGGTGCAGACAGAGACTCTGCAGGAGGGGTAAGGGAGGGGTGGCAGGAGCAGAACTGGGTGTGGGGCTAAGGTCCAGGCTGGGGCAGTTGGCAGGCACTGCCAACAGACACTGGAGGCTGCAGAAAATGATGGGCTCAGCCATCAAGCCCAGTTCCAGGGCACCTGTGCCTTGTCTTATCCTGGACCAGTGCTGATCTTATTTCCCTAAACTTGAGCTCCCTCTGCAGCTCTCAAATTCTCCACTTACACCCATATAATGAATAATGTTCAGACACAGCCCACTCCCGGGGATTTACTAGGGTCAAGTGAATCTCTAGCCTCACTAGCTTCTCATTCCCTGAAGAAAGCGTACTGGCATGCAGATGAGTGAGAGATTTCCTTGTTTAAAAAAAAGCAGACATTCAAAACTTCAGTACTTTATTTGAAAACATTCTTATAATAAATATTAGAATGAATACATGTTATACATTCATGATATCTGCATTCACCCCGTGCCAAGGACTGCTGGGCTATATGACTCCATGAACCTTTTGCCTCATTCCCTTTGGTATTCTGGAAAGGTCTCCTGTATCTTCTGTATTAGTTGAGATTCTTGGTTCCAAGTGACAGAAACTCAACTCAAGTCAACTTAAATGCAAAACAGATTTTATCACCTGCTGCTGCTGCTACTAAGTCACGTCAGTCGTGTCCGACTCTGTGTGACCCCACAGACGGAAGCCCACCAGGCTCCCCTGTCCCTGGGATTCTCCAGGCAAGAACACTGGAGTGGGTTGCCATTTCCTTCTCCAATGTGTGAAAGTGAAAAGTGAAAGTGAAGTCGCTCAGTCGTGTCCAACCCTTAGCGACCCCATGGACCGCAGCCTACCAGGCTCCTCCATCCATGGGATTTTCTAGGCAAGAGTACTGGAGTGGCTTGCCATTGCTTGTAATTGACAAATTCATGTCTGTCCCGGCTTCAGACAGGGCTGGATCCACGGGCTTGAAAGGCGTTTGCCTAACTTTCTCCTTCCCTCCGTCTCTCTCTCCTTCTCTCAGCACTATTTGACTCTGGTTTCCGTTATGTGTAAACTTACTCTCTCCTATAGGCAAAAAGGAAAGGGCTTCTGTGACTTATCTGAAGAGAAAAGGCAGCAGAACCTTCCAGCTTGACCCCACAAACAGGAAAACCAGGGGGGCTTTTATTGGCCCAGACTGGGTCATATGCCCGTTCTGGAACCAACCCTGGACCAAGGCTTGGCCAGCCTGTGGATCAGGCCTCCCTGTATGGCCAGGGTGAGCAAGTTGCTGTTACAAGACAGTGTATAGGACTCTCAGCATCAGGAATCCGGCAGCCTTCTTTTCTGGTTTGTCCCTGGTTTCTCACGGGTTTCCATGTAGGAACCCCAGGGTGACCCCTGTCACTCAGCTCTCTCCTGAGGCTGAGGGGCTCACTGGGACACACTCCTAGCCAGGAGACCCCCCAGCAGACCCAGGGAGAGCAGACAGTGCAAGGCAGGGGATTAGGGTTGCTGATGGGACTGGCTGGGCTGCACACAACCTCACAGACGGTGGTACAGGGCTGACACCTGTGCTTCGGGCACAAAGCCTAGGATGAAACATGAAAACACACAGACAGCTGGGCATCAAAGGCAGACTTTCCGAGCCCAGCAGCAGTGCCCATGACCGCCTCCCCAGCTGCTCGGGTTAGGTGCACGTGCTGCGTGCGTGCTAAGTCACTCAGTCATGTCTGACCCTTTGTGACCCTCTGGACTGGAGCCCACCAGGCTCCTCTGTCCATGGGATTCTCCAGACAAGGATACTGGGGTGGGTTGCCATGCCCTCCTCCAGGGGGCAGGCGCACAGTGGGAGGCAAAAGTTGGGCCTGACAGCCTTTCTATTTAGTCTTATGTTCAGAGACCACCCCTCAGTCCAAAGCTCTTCTCTTCTCCTGGCTGCCCTGCCAGCCCACCACCGGGCTCTCCCAGATACTCCTGCCCAGCAGCCTGAGTCACCTCTAACCTCAGCTCGCTGCCAGGCCCCTTAAATGTCTTTGACTCCTCTGAGGATCCCTCAGGTGTGCTGACAAGCAGAGGGCTGGTTAATCTGAAGTCACAGCTCCCCATGGCCAGTAGGACACTGTCCAAGTGCTGCAGACCCCAAGCTGCTTCCCCAGCCTCACCTCCCCGCCCCCTTCCCTCTTTCCGCCTCTTTCCACAGATGGCAGTGCGGAAACTGGGCCTCGGTGATTTTGTGGATCCCATTCGCTCTGCCAGAGGTCCCTTGTTCTCGTCAGTTATCCGGGCAAACTGCTCTCTTCCTGGGCTTCCCTGATGGCTAAGCAGTAAAGAATTCTCCTGCAACTCAGGAGATACAGGAGACTCAATCCCTGGGCTGGAAGATCCCCTAGAGGAGGGTGTGGCAACCCTATCCAGGATTCTTGCCTGGAGAATCCCATGGACAGAGGAGCCTGGCAGGCTACAGTCCATATGATCGTGAAGAGTCAGACACAACTGAAGCGACTGAGCATGCACTCCCTCCCTCTTCCTAGGCTGTTCTCAGAGCTCATCACTCACTGACCAGCCCCCAGTAGAGTTTGTCACTCCAGCCCTGGCCCCCAGTTCTAGAGCGCTTTGGTCTGCTCCTGGTCTATGCTAAGCCTGGCCAGGGGGCTATTCTGACTGCCCTGTTCAGCATGCTAACTCCCCTCCAGTCTGAGAACTCCTGAGGGAGGCCCTACCTGCCCCCTCTCTGCCCGGCACAGGCCCACACCATAGAGGGCACAAAGGAGTATTTGCTGGGTTAAACTAGATGGATTGCTGTCTAGGGGCTGAGTGCTAGTTACAAAGCTGGGCGGTTCAGGTGCTTAGCCTCACCACCTGTTGCTCCTGGACTCATGAAGGCAGGGGCAGAAAGGGGGTTCCTGAGCAAGGGACCTTGCCTTCCACCTGTACACTCCTTCACAGTTACCAAAGCAGAATGTTTATGAATGTTTCCATCCCTTAAATATAACTGGTCCTGTGGTTAGTGAACATAAGATCATTTTGGAAATGAGTCCCCTCCATTCCTGATTTAGCATCAGTGCCCTGCGGCTCTCAGCATGGTAACCTATGTGTTGAGGGGTTAATGACCAGTAACCAAGCCCTTAAATCAGCCCGCCCTGCCTGCAGCAGGGCCAGCAGCTCATTCTTGGTAAAGAGGACAAAGGCCATTTCTAGTACAAACTACGAACATCACAGTAATCACTCCAAACTGAAATTTAAGAAAGCAAGGCTCTGTTCCTTCTCCCTCTGCCCCAACCAGCCGACGTGCCCACACACTGCCTGCTGTTTCTGTGAATCCTAACAACAGGTCTGCCAGCTGGGAGGACTCGGGGAGGGGACCCCAGGCATGAGGGGCATTGAGGCAGGGCAGCGGGACCCGTGGGTCTCTTCTCTCCCTTTCTCCCTGGCTGCCTGTTCCTGCCCCACAGTCCCTGTGGCCAGGCAAGGGGACTGATCAGGACTGTCATCCTCACAGCTGTATTATACAGCCAGGAAACTGAGGTTCAAGAGTGGCTCCCAGCTAATCAGTGAGGGTGGGGGTGCTAAGTGAAGACCCCGGCCCTCTTGACTTGTAAACCCACCAGACCACCCTTTTCCTAGACCAGCAGTTCTCAAACGTTCACTTATATCAGACTTCACTGGAGGACTTGTGAAAACTCAGATTCCTGAATCCTACTCTCAGAGTTTCTGATTCAGCATGCCTGGGATTGGGCTTAAAAATATACATTTCTAACAAGTTCCTGCCTGGTGCTGGGACCACACGTTGAGAACTATTGTCCTAAACACAGTACATCCTAACCTCTCAAAGTCCTTCAAACAATGCCCTGCAGACAGATCCCATTGGCCCCCCATGATGAGAGGGAGGCTGGGAAGCCAGCTGGTTGTAGGTGCTGGCCTACATTTCCTCCCTAGGCTGCCATCATCCCCCCGATACACCCAGTTTTCCACCTTGGCTGCTCACTGGAATCACCTGTGCTGCACCCCTAAGACTGTGATTTATAGTTTTTAAAGGTCTGCAGGTGATTCTGATGTGCAGAACGCCCCTGAGCTAGATTGCGTTCAGGACTGTGCCCTCTTCACGTCTCTATCCTCCCCCATTTTATTTGCTCACAGATCTTTCTCCTCTCCCAGCGCTCACCCCTTTCTCCAGGAAGCCCACCCTCCAGCCCCCAGGTTGGTTCACCCTTCGATGGTCTTTGTCAACACCCCATTCTGGTACTCTGCGGTCACCCAGTTAGTGTAATTTCCAGCCCTTAATTTCACTCCCCTGGGGTGACCTCCACCCCTACACAGAGCCGGGCCATCATAGTCCTCCAGGGTACAGATGCCCTCCAAGACTCCTAAGAAATGTCCACAAAGACCCCACTTCGCCCTGGGTCACTTTTCCCATGAAAGCACTCTGAAAGAGTTGTCATCTCCCTGTTCTAGAGCTTCTTGTCAACAGTGTCCCCATCTGCCTCTCTCCCTGCCTCCCCCTCACCCCTCTGCAGACCGAGGAATGCTTCAGCCAAATACTACCACTGCTGCCCCATCTCCTGGTGAGAGAGTATCTCTGTCTCTAAGATACCTCATTTTTCAAGGGCACTTACTCAATAGTTCAGCAATGTTGCCAAGGAAACATCGCTTAATGGAAGAAACAGAGTCACTCAAAATCCACATGCCATTGTTTGCACGATAGCCGGTACTTCTGTTGTACCTTGAAAATCTATTATTAAGTTATCTATCCAACCCCATTTTGCTCCATGTTCCTGATTTGCTAGGAGGCCCTCTCCTACCACCAGCAGCACCCCTTCCCCTGCCGATCCCATGATTTCCTGTGAGGGCTGCAGCCTTTCCACAGAGGCTAAGGTATGCCAATGCAGGTATGGAGTCTGGACAGAAGAGGGGACTGAACGATTGGAATGTGTGTAAATTGACCCTATTAAAGAATGCAAGGGACTAGCGGCCTGGAGGAGGTTGGAGACAGGAAGTTAAAGCTATTTGTCCAGCGTTCACAAATTCCAGTTGGTGGGGTTTAAGCTGATGAAGGTTTACTGTGCATTAATGACCTTCTCCTAAATGAAATGCTCAAGGTTGACATCAGTGGTTTTCAAAAAATTCTTCATAACCTTTTGTTCAAGTAAAATGTTATGTGAAAGTTGAATAAAGAAAGCAAGCCCAGATTGGGCTGGGAGAGAGGTCCTAGAACTCCACCCAGCGGGCCTTCCTCCCAGACCTGAGTGCCTTCAGGGGCCCCTGAAACCTTTTCTTGGAGTCCCAGGACTCAGTGTGAATGATCCGGTGGAAATGACCTGGCAGTTCCCTTGCTAGTTCCAAGGGGTGATTTCAGGAGGGCCCTCAGGGGTCCTTGCTCCCCTGCCTGAACTGAGGGTTCGGGGCTGTGGAGGAGGTGATGCCCCAGCTCCAACCAGGCTGACAGGAGGCCTCTTTGGGCAGCTGGGCCCGGGGAGGGGGAGGAAAGCCCTGAACTTTCAGGATCTCAGCCTTCCCTGGGAATCTCCCCTTTATCACAGAGGGACGAGAGCCATCCCCCTGTGCAGCTGGCAGGGTCTTCAGAACTGTCCTAGCCTGTTTCCTCACCCCTACAGCTGAAGGTGACCTCAGGTGTGGACGGTCCCTGGCATGGTACAGGTATACAAATGTTTGTTTTCTTCTCATTCTTCCCTTCCTGAAGTGTTTCTACTCCCAGAGAGGTGACCTTTTATACAGTGAGGGCTGGAGCCTCTGGAAGGCAGCGCCTCAGTCTGACGGAGGCAGTTCCCGCCTCTGAGCCTGCCAGGAAAGAAGGGATGCTGAGTGCAGCTGGCAGGGGCCCACCCACCTCCTGCAGGGCGGGGCCCTTGTTTGTCTGGGAGATGAGGTGACAGATCACAGGGACCTTCTCGCCCTGGGGGGCTTTGCCTAGCCTTGCCTCCATGGCCCTGAAGGCAGGGGTTTGCACCAAGGGACACTACAGGCTTGCTGGCTGGCCATCCAACTCAGCTATGGGTCCTTACTCCTGACCCCAGCCTGAGGGACAGGAAGACGCCCCTGGCATGAGACCCGACATACCACATGTCTGTCCTTTTCCCTTGCTGGTAATTTTTCTCTTTCAGCATCAGATTGAGTTTGTAGCCCTGCTGAGCTGTGTGGGCTGAGAGGACAGTGAACTGAAGCAGTCATGTGGCTGAGGAGGAGCTGGGGGGTCAGGGATGTGTATCTGTGCACTGGGAGGCAGGGGGAGTCATAAATCATCCACAGACAGGGTAATAGCTCGGCCTCTACCTCTGATGTGAGTCACAAGAGGGCTGCTGCGGTCTTAGCACTTGGTTAGTTAGTTAGTTCAGTCGCTCAGTCGTGTCTGACTCTGTGACCCCATGAATCACAGCACGCCAGGCCTCCCTGTCCATCACCAACTCCCGGAGTTCACTCAAACTCATGTCCATCGAGTCGGGATGCCATCCAGCCATCTCATTCTCTGTCGTCCCCTTCTCCCGCCCCCAATCCCTCCCAGCATCAGAGTCTTTTCCAGTGAGTCAACTCTTTGCATGAGGTGGCCAAAGTATTGGAGTTTCAGCTTTAGCATCAGGCCTTCCAATGAACACCCAGGATTGATCTCCTTTAGAATGGACTGGTTGGATCTCCTTGCAGTCTAAGGGACTCTCAAGAGTCTTCTCCAGCATCACAGTTCAAAAGCATCAATTCTTCGGCGATCAGCTTTCTTCACAGTCCAACTCTCACATCCATACATGACCACGGGAAAAACCATAGCCTTGACTAGATGGACCTTGGTTGGCAAAGTAATGTCTCTGCTTTTTAATATACTATCTAGGTTGGTCATAACTTTCCTTCCAAGGAATAAGCATCTTTTAATTTCATGGCTGCAATCAGCATCTGCAGTGATTTTGGAGCCCAAAAAGATAAAGTCTGACACTTTTTCCCCATCAATTTCCCATGAAGTGATGGGACCAGATGCCATGATCTTTGTTTTCTGAATGTTGAGCTTCAAGCCAACCTTTTCACTCTCCTCTTTCACTTTCATCAAGAGGCTTTTTAGTTCCTCTTCACTCTCTGCCATAAGGGTGGTGTCATCTGCATATCTGAGGTTATTGATATTTCTCCCGGCAATCTTGATTCCCTTGTGCTTCTTCCAGCCCAGCATTCCTCATGATGTACTCTGCATATAAGTTAAATAAGCAAGGTGACAATATACAACCTTGACGTACTCCTTTTCCTATTTGGAACCAGTCTGTTGTTCCATGTCCAGTTCTAACTGTTACTTCTTGACCCGCATACAGGTTTCTCAAGAGGCAAGTCAGGTGGTCTGGTATTCCCATCTTTTTCAGAATTTTCCACTTGGTAAAGCACTTGGTAGCACCTTGTATTCTAGGCCTTTTTGTCAAGGATCCTCCAGCCTGAGGCTGTTCCTTAATCCAGGTCCGCCCCGCCCCACCCTTTGCTCACAGGATCACGGTGGAAGCTTCCAAGCTGGCCTCTCCCCCTGCAGCCTGGTCACTGGAGCTAGAGTGACTGGAGGGAAGGAGGGAGGCGAGTGAGATGAGAGGTGACAGGCACAGCTTTGGCATCAAACTGCCTCGGTTTAGATTTCAGCTACTGCTCTCCAACCGTGTGACTTTGAACAAGTTCTTAATTTCTCTGTCCCTCAGTTTCCTCATCCACAAGGTGGGGGTGATGGTAACACCTGCCTCATAGAGTTGTTGCTAGGATTCACTGGGATAAAGCATAGCAGCACTCATCACTTGAGACTGGATAGTTCTTTGCTGTGGGGGGCTGTCCTGTGCATTGTAGGGTGCTGAGCAGCATCGTGACCTCTACCCACTGGATGCCAGTAGCAGCCTCTCCCACCCCATCATGGCAACCAAAGATGTCCCAGACACTGCCAAATATCCTCTGGTTGGCAAAAGTGCCCCCCCACTGGGAATCATAATTCCAAGTCATCTCCTATTAAATCTCCAGTTTCCCCGTTGCTCAGAAGCGTAGCTGGGCTTGCTGGACCTACAGGCACTAAAAGCGCGGTGTCTTATAAAAAACCATTTCCCTCTTTAGTGTTCAGGCCATTTATTGATTCAGTCCAGCGCTGGTTGAGCTTTTGAGGTGTCCAAGTGACAGCTTAACAGAATCTTCTTTGCTGTGATCTGACCGGTTGGTGGTTACCCCACTCGAGATGCACTTTGTTGTTTGCTTTTTTAGTAACAAACAACTGTCTGTCCTTATTAGGATTTTCCCAGACTCTGGAGTAATAAACAGCTCTGATGACAGCTGTACCAGATAGTAAGTGAGTGCACACATGACTCTCTGAGCATCTCCCCCAAGCACTTCAGAGCAGCTAAGTGGATAAACCTGGTTTCAGCTGTCACCTGGGCAGCTGCTTGTGTCTGTGGAGCCCGCCCTAGAAATGAGAGCCAAGTCCTGGTGACAGGGACGAAGGACGGAGTGCCAGTAACTGCCTTCCTGGCTGTCCTTGTCTGGCGGCCCACACCCCAGAGCTTCAGGAAATTCGGGTCCTGACTTGCTATGTGACTGAGAGCTACACTGAGGAGAGTATGGTGCGTTCAACCCAAGGGCATATATAAAGCTGTGCATCTCTGCAGAGAGGCTCTAGTAGCGGGCTTGTGCTTTTGTGCATTGAGGGAAGGCTTTTTGGAGGTGGTGAGCTTTTATATTGATTTTCAACATAGCAAGAGTTGGTGTAAGAGATGGAGGAAGTGAGGACAGTTCCCATATCAGTGTGTTTAGGACCACTGTTTCCTGATATGTTAGTTTCCCCAACTTGACTGTTGGATCATCCAGGACAGTGAACCATGGCTTTCTCAACTCTGCACCCTCAGGACCCAACTTAGAGATTACTTGTTATTAGATGATTGGATGGATGGATGAGATTCCTACCTGCATCTAATTTAATTTCCTAAATCCTACCAGTCATCAAATTCTCCCTCAATACCAATAAACTGGAAGCCACAGCAGGTCGTCAACTCTCCTTGATGGTGAACTGGGAACCCAGGCCACCCAATGGACAGTCTCAGGATTCTGATGAGAAGCCCATCTCTTACCCAGGTTAGGTGTCGACTCGGGTCTCCTTACCTCTGTGTTCTAGTCACATTTCCACACTGAAGGCAGGCATTCTATTTGGCCTCTGCTTAGAACTTTGATCACCCTTTACCTCTTTTAAGGGAAGAATCGGTCACCTTGGTAGTTTTGATGTCCATTTCCATGGATTCATAAAACTTCCTTGGAGAACAAATCCAGCTGTAATGAATATCTACAATCTGTCTCTCCATCCTTTTTGTTCTGCCCTGTGAGGCTGACTTTACAGAAGTTTCCATGGGCTCCTGGGTTGTCCGACTTCCAGCTGGGTTCTTCCAGTGGACCACCTCAGCAGAGGAGTGGACTAGGGAAGGGAGAGTGATGTTGGGGTGGTTATTAACCGCCACTCACCATCACCCCAAACCTCTCCCTCCCTGGACCCTTGTCACAAGTCTCACCATATGACTTTTACACATTCTGGTCCCTGCTGTCTCCTCTCATCCCTTTGAGCCTGGTAGTGGTAACAGCTCCATGTTACTGTCCCAAGGAAGTAAACTATGCCTGTGCTCCCTACCCTGAGACCCACACTGCCGAGAAGACTGCCTCTATTCCCCTGCTTGGATTCCTCTACCTGAGCGTGCCCCCTGGTTCCTGCTGGGACCTTAGCTGATCCACTGGCCTGAGGCTCTTTTTAACATCTGAAGGATGACTGCCTCTCCACCCCTTCCCTGGATGCCAAAGTTCAGGAAGAATGCGGCCCTGAAAGGCCACCCCTTATTTGCTCTCCTTGTGAACACTGCCCTTCTCCCCGCACAGTCCCTTTCATGCTCTGCACCCTGTTTTAAAAGTCCTCGAGAATCAGCTTCTTTAACTAACACAAGAAATAACTTCCTTTTACCATTGGAAGTTAATCAAAAACATTTACCAGTGAGAGGTTTTTTTAATCGATCAAGATAACAATAGGGCCTACCCTGAATTCTAACCTGAAGCAGAGAAGTCCAGTGTCTTGATTTGTCCATGCGACCTAATCACATGTTGCGGTGTTAAATTTCTTTGGTGATACAGGACGAGAGCTCACAAACCCTATGACTGTCCTTGTTGCGAACCACTGCCTAAGGTTGGGGGAAGTGACTGAAAACTTTGAAGGCCAAGGTCCAATGACTTTCCGCTAGACCAGAGTCAGCCCCAATCTCTGTAAATAAAGTCATTCATTTGTATTGCCCATGGCAGTGTTTGCAGTACAATCACAGAGCTGATTTTCCAGACCATTTGGCCCTTTGTGCAAAAAATGGTTAAAACAGCAGCCTGACTGCTCTTCTCTGAAAGGCCCACTTACATGGTTGGCCCTTGACTGGCATCTGGGAGCTTGGATTGCAGGAAGTTTCCCACCACTCCCACAGATGGTAAGAGCGGCTCACTGTGCCCTAACTGATTATACAACTAATATGGTTTAAGCTGAACACCTGCCTTCCTGCTGGAAGTCTGGGATGGGTATGTACCAGGCAGAGGCTGCCTGTGTGACCAGCCTCCAGTAAAAAGCCTGGGTGCTGAGTCTCTAAGAGTTTCTCTGTTAGATAACCCTTCACAAGCGTTATCCCAACTCCTTGCTGGGGACTCCTGGGCATCTTCTGTGACTGCTGTGGAAGGACCCGTGGGAGCTGACACCTGGTTTCCTCCAGTCTTTGCCCACATGCCTTTCCCTTTGCTAATTTGATTTATATCTCTTCCCCCAGAATAAATCATAGCTGTGAGGGCAACTATATGCTGAATCTTCTGAGTCCTAGAGAACCACCGAACTTGGTGGTGGTTGGGAGACCTCCCAGCATGCTGCAAAGCCCCGGATATTTATTTGCCACCTGGCCCTTTAAGAAGAAGTTTGCCAACTGCTCCTACACAGTCTTAGGATGGATGGAAATTGCCTATTACATATCACCCCTCCCACAGAACCCTGAGCTCCCTAAGACATGGTCCAGGTCTTTTGCTCTTTAACTCCTGGCCAAGTGCAGCATCTTACACAAAATATTTATGGAGGGAAGAAGTCAGCAAGCCTGCAAATAATGGATTCAAGCAGTGTTTTTTAAACTGTGGGTCATCCCCGCACGCCAGCCCCGAGCACCCAGAGGGAGGATAAAGGGAGGAGGGAGGTGGGAGGGGGGTTCAGGAGGGGGAACTTATGTAAACCCGGGGCGAATTCATGTCAATGTATGGCAAAACCAACCAATATAATATTGTAAAATAATTTGCCTCCAATAAAAAATAAATTACTTAAAAAAAATAAAAAATAAACTGTGGGTGGTGAAATCTATTTAAAAGGTTATGACCACTGTTTTTCAATGAAAAAAGTATAGATAATTGAGTATGCTGCATATAGTGAGGCTGAGTTTGATTTCTTGAGAATTTTGTATCAGTTATACCTCTGGACCAGGTACTGTACTGAATCATAACGTAAAAGGGTCTCTTCCTGTCCGTTGCAATGGAAGATTATTTGAAGGTTACTGGACTGTGCCCTCTTGCCTGGCTGCCCGCGGAGATGCCCCGCAGACCCTCCCCATCTCTCTGGCTGTTAACCTTTGACCTCATTCTCCCCACCCCCTGTCCCCAGAATGTGTACTACACGAGCAGCCAGCAGATCCACGTGGGCACCCTGAGCCCCACGGTGGACGACGACGACAACCGCTGCCTGGTGGACGTCAACGGCCGGCCACGGCTCATCGAGTGCAGCTATGCCAAAGCCAAGAGGATGAAGCTCCACTGGCAGTTCTCTCAGGTAGCAGCCCCGCCCAAAGGAGCAGCATCCAGAGAAACAAGGGAGGGGCCGGGCCTGGGAGGGACGGGAGGAATGCTGGAGGAGAGGAGAGGAGGGAGTCTCAGGATTTAATGAGCATCTACTATGTGCGGGCGGGGGGTGGGGGGGTTGGTTAGCTCATTGGCTCCTGATACTGGCTCTGAGGGAGTTTATTATTATTGTTGTCATTGTTGTTGTTTTAGTGGTATTTTATTTAACTTTTAGATATAAGGAAACAGGCTCAGAGGTGGGAGTCCCCTGCCTGAAGTCACATAGTGAGGGGCCAGGGCTCGGATTTAAACTCTGAGCCTCTGACTCTGAAACTCACATTTCTTCTGCATAAGCCCCTTCTGACAAGCACAGTCCCAGTATCCCAGGTACAGACAGTGCTGGGTCATCTGTGATCTGTGAGTCACTCTGCCTTCCTCCTGGTTCTGTGGGCAATGAGGTTTCCTCAAAGGACAGTGTCTGGGGACCATTTTGTGAAGGGCAGTCTGCACACTGGTGACCATGAAACATTCCTTTATTAAGTCTCCATCAATTCTGAGAGCTGTATTTATCTTCCTGCTCTGCAATGGCTCAGTTATAAAATGATGCCCCAGGAGCAGGGCGTCAGCTGGAGACAGCCCATGATGACCCAGCTTTGAAGAAAACCCGTGCCTTGGCCCAGAGGCCTCCAGCCCCTAGGGAATCCACTAAGTTAGGATCCATTTCCACCCACAGATAGGAGCATCCACCTCCCAGGGAGTACAGGGAAAGCGCTCATCACAGGAGGTAAGGGAGTTCTTTTAGAGCATCAGGGCTGCTGGGGGCTGCACGTGCTAGATGCTCCTGGGGAAGTCAGAAACAGAAAGCCTATACTCACGGGATGTAGAGGCCGAGGCCCCGACTCAGACTCCCAGCAAGCTGCTTCCACCCTGGGAGGAGGCTGATGGGCCAGGAAGGAGGTGTTCGGTCGGCCTGACCTTGATTCTAGCCCTCACGTCCAGTTACTCTCCCCTGTAGTGGTGGACAGGGGGTGGGGAGGTCCTGCTACAGCAAGTGCTCTGGCACAGGGCACCTCTGGCCTGGGTCTGGGTGTGCAGAACCAGATAGATCTGAGAGAGACCCTCAGTTGGGTCCTAAATGGATGGTGAAGGTCAACTCTCAGCGACAAGTTCAAGCTAATTAGTCCTAGATTCACAGGCTACTTAGAGAGCAGGAGTGAGAGCCCAGACTAAGACTTTGTGACCCTAGAAAAGCATGCTGGGGAGCAGCACAGGGAGACAAATGACAACACACCTATGGGCAGGCAGAGGATGCAGCTCGGAGTCCAGGCTGGGCCTGCACAGGGCGTGGGGTCCAGTGAGAGGGAACAGTGCCCAGGGACTGGGGCCTCTGTCCTGCCCGTTCCTATCCATGTGACCTTTGACACGTACTGCAAACGATAAAGTTCTATCCCATAGGAAGAATTAGCTAAGGTTCATACAGTGTTTACCCTGTGCCAGACTTCCTGGGTGCCGGGCAGACACCAGCTCATTCAGTCATCTCAGGGACTGTGTGTGATTTGCTGTGGACCATTAGCCCAAGATCGTAGATGGGGCACAAAGATGTCAAATAACAGACCCAAGGTGCTCACTGGTTATTATTATTACTCCTGAACTACCTCAGATTCTCTTTTCTACTTGTAAGTGTGTGAGGATGTTGGAAGTGGCCCCGAGAAGAAGGTCAGGGTCAGGGCTGAGGCTTAGAATAGAGGAAACGTCTCCCTCCCACCTCCCTCTCTCCTGGTGGAGCCCACGTGCCCCAACTGTGGCCTGTTGTGACCCCACGCTGTGCCCACTGTGGAAGGCTTTATCGTTTTCCTCTGCCAGGCTTCCGGCCCAGAGTGACACAGCACAGGGCTGCATCCCCCCTCTTGCTGTGGTTCAGTCGCTCAGTCGTGTCCAACTCTTTGCGACCTCACGGACTGCAGCACGCCAGGCTTCCCTGTCCTTCACCATCTCCCGGAGCTTGCTCAAACTCATGTCCACTGAATTGGTGATGCCATCCAACCATCTCATCCTCTGTCACCCCCTTCTCCTCCTGCCTTCAATCTTTCCCAGAATCAGGACCTTTTCCAATGAATCGGCTCTTCCCATCAGGTGGCCAAAGTATTGGAGCTTCAACTTCATCATCAGTCCTTTCAATGAATATTCAGGGTTGATTTCCTTTACAACTGACTGGTTTGATCTCCTTGCTGTCCAAGGAACTCTCAAGAGTCTTCTCCAGTACCATTTGAAAGCATCAATTCTTCAATGCTCAGCCTTATTTATAGTCCAACTCTCACATTTGTACATGGCTACTAGAAAAACCATAGCTTTGACTATATGGACTTTCTGTCTCCCTTTAAATTACAAGGCAGAGGGAGCCCTGAAGATGTGTGGTCAGGGAGGAAGGCTAGCAGTGGGCTTGGTGGTGAAGTGGCTGTTGTCTCCCAGCTCAGGTTAGATGCAAAATAGACTCGCAGGCTGGAGGCAGCAGAGAGAAATGGGTCCATCGGCCCATGGAGGTGAATGGGGCTGACTTGGCTGGGTGAAATGGGGACTGTACCATCTGGAGGGTCTTGTCGGGGCTCACATCAGGCTGCTCTGCGCTGCCTTCAGTCACTCTGCTTTGCCCCTGCTTTCAATTTCCTCCTGGGGGTTGTATGACACCATGCAGGAAGATGGGGGTAGTGGGTTGGGACAGGGCTGGTGGCTTTTCAGAAGAGATAGTACATAATTTAACCCACTCCAGTGTTCTTGCATGAAGAATCCCAGGGATGGGGGAGCCTGGTGGGCTGCCATCTATGGGTTCGCACAGAGTCGAACATGACTGAAGTGACTTAGCAGCAGCAGCAGCAGTACATAACTTGGCTCTTGTAGATGACATAAGAGTTTGCTCCATATAGGAGTTGAGAGGGGGCATTCCAGGGAGAAGGAATGGCATAGGTGCAAGCTGAAGGCACCAAACCCAAGCCATGTGCATGGAGCTACAGGTGGTACATGTGGCTGGATCCTGGCGGCCATCGTGGGGCACACCTGGGGATGCGTCTCAGGGGCAGATGGGCCTGGACCTGGTCCCATGGAAGGTGAGGCTTCATGTGGGGGACTGGTGTGTTAGGTCTGGGTTTTGAAAGCCCGCAGTGGCTGGAATTGTGGAGCTAAATGGCGAGGAGAAATTCTAGAAGGGGGAAAGAGGCAGGTAGGAGAGTTGCCAGAGGCTGAGATGCAGTTTGAAAGTTTAGCCATTCCTTCCTGCTCCTCCTCTTCCTTCTCCTCCATGACCCTGGGGTCTTCAGGACCCTGCCTGGCCCCCACGATGTCCTGTCAGGACAGAATCTGAGGCTGCCCCCAGGAGCCCAGCATTTGGTGGGGTGGACCAAACAAGCAGGCAGGTGTGGCTGAGGGTCCTGGGATGGGCAGGCACACTGCTTCAATGCACTGGGAGAGGGAGGAGGAGAGGACCCAGGTTTCCCTGGAATACCATCGAGAAATCAAGGCCCAGCCAGGCACCTGCCACTCTGGGAACTGTGTGTCACTGGCTATGAGTGCCCCTGAACTGAACTGAAGTGAACTCCCTGGCCTCTTCCGTCCGAGTCCTTGCTCCTCCCAGAAGCTCCAGAATCACCAGAATAGAGCTCAGACTGTCTGTGGGGCCTCAGCCTCTCTGTGCCTAGCCTCATGCAGTATGAACCTGAACTTGGGCTGCTTTGACATGCCAGCCCTGCACACAGGCACGTCCAGCTCCTTTCCAGCTCTCGCAGACAGATGGCCTTCCCACCCATGCCCAGATCCAGAGGCTTTGGTGCCCCAGCTGGCCTTCATCTCATCTGCCCTTTTCTGACTTGGGCAGAGAAAGGAATATTCCTCCAAAATCCAGCTCCATCCTTCACTCATCTCAGCACACACACAGCCTTGAACAGGCAGCCCCACACACTCATGCTTGGAGGGACACCGTGACAAAAGCAGGCCGTGTTAGCATGTGCAGCCCTGAGGACCGGGTAGTTTTTTGCTCCTTATACATAAATCTAATTAGAACTCCCAAGGCACTCTGGCATCACCTCTTTGATCCTTCTACCAAGGGAACTGTTTGGAAATAATATTTTTAAATCCCTAATTTGCAAACCCAGAGCAGCCACTCTCACTTGATATTTAAAAATTAATGTTTGTGAAATGTTTGTTTCATGCAAAATGATCAATATTTATCAAGCATCCTGGAATCTGTCCTCAAGCCCTTAGTATTTAGGAGCTAATGTTGACGAGGCCAGAGGAAGCTGGGAGCCTCTTAAATGATTAAAGTTATGGCTTGGGCTAATTTTCTTGCAACAGGTTTTAATCTTTGCAAATTACGAGGGGATTCTACCAACTAAGATTTTCTGGTGCAGAAGTTGGGCTGAAATATTTTACTGATACATTTCAAATCTCCTTCTCACTTTCACATTCTGCATTATTTACTCTCCTGAGGGCTGCATTTAAACTCCACAGACATTTAGGCTGAATTAATTCCAAAATAATCTAGTGTGATTCTCCCAGTTTCTCCTACAAAGAAGATAGTATTTGCATATCTTAGTGTTCCATCTCATAGCCTGATTTTCTGTTTAACAAATAAAATGCCTGTCCTCTAACCCCTGCAAGCTCTTCTGAATTTCCAGTGCTTCAGGATGAATCAGAACAGCATCAGATACTGACACTGAGAAGCCACATTTGATGAAAACATCTCTCAGCAACGCTGATGTACAGGGCTCTGATGAGCAATTTTCCAATGACGAACATTCTTTCCTTCAGTCATTCATCAAACATTTATTGAGCACAGTGGTTGGGCAGGAGGGATGCAGATATGAATCAGACACGGCCTCTGCCCTGGAGGAGCTCTTGGGTGTATAAACACGTAACAAAACTGGATGGCAAGAGCAGAAATGTGGTGGGTACAGTGTTCTGGAAGCCCGGAGTGACGGGCTCTGTCTGCACAGCTCAGGAATGGCTTCACATTTGAGGCATGTTTGATCTGGATCTTGAAAGTTGCAGGATACTTCCAAGGTGTAGAAAGGAAGAACAGCCCATGTAGAGGCTCAGCATGGGCAAAGGCAGAAAAAGGTAGGGTATGTCTGAGGAATAGAAATTCAGAGTTGGTGTGGGTGGAATTTAGAATTGGGGTATGAGAGAGATGAGACACAGTCAGTTTGGAGGCAGGCAATGGTCATTGAAAGTTAAGCCCAAGAGGTTTGACTTTGCCTTAAAAGCCAAGGGAGGAACTAGGGGTGTTCATGGGCTTCCCTGGTGGCTCAGATGGTAAAGAATATGCCTGCAATGCAGGAGACCTGAGTTTGACCCCTGGGTCAGGAGGTCCCCTGAAGAAGGGAATGGATAGCCACTCCAGTATTCTTGCCTGGAGAATTCTATGGACAGAGGAGCCTGGCAGGCTATAGCCCATGGGGTCACAAAGAGTCAAACAAGACTGAGCGACTAACACTTTCACTTCACTTTTCACAGGAGGGGTTCAATAAGCTTTAGACTGACATGATGTGGTCTGAATACTTCTGGCAGCAGAGTGCAAGGTGGAATGGAAGACAGAGAAAAAAGTAGGAGGCTGTTCCATCATCCCTGTGAGAAAAGGGATGGATGAGATTGCCATGGGGCAATGGGGCCAGGCAACTGTTGGGGAGAACATTGAGAGACAGTTCATCAGTCTATCAGAAGTAGTGATGAATTAAATGGAGGTAGTTGTGAGGGGAGATTATGAATCGAGGGCCACACCAGGCTCTGAGTTTGAAGAAGTCAGTGAGCACCCATCTCTAAACAGCCAACATTTCCCATGTCAACAAGTGACGAGACTTCATTAACATCAGAAGTGGTAGTTGTTCCTTCATGATTTTTCTAACTTGTGACTCACAGAATTAAAGAATTTCCTAAACTGACTATGTCCTGGGATTATAGACTCATATACATTAGGTATAAGACTTTAGGGCTTCCCAGGTGTCACTAGTAGTAAAGAACCTGCCTGCCAATGCAGGAGACATAAGAGACACAGGTTAGATCCCCTGGAGAAGGGCATGGCAAACCACCCCAGTATTCTTGCCAGGAGAATCCCATGGACAGAGGAGCCAGGCAGGCTACAGTCCATAGGGTCGCAAACAGTCCGACATGACTGAAGCAACTTAGCACACACACGTGCATGAGACTTTAACCTTCTCAGAGTACCCCACATACTGATATCTGGGGGGTTCTGGGATCAGGCTGATGCAGTAAAAGAGGCATCTAATAAGTACCCCTGGACCAATAGAAGGAGAGGGAGGAAGCCGGTCACTCCACAGGAGAACTTTGTGGCATCAAAGCAATGGACTGCCTCTCAAGGGCAATGAGGTACCCATCATCCCCACCACCCCCCATCACTGCTTTGAATGGTTAAGCAAATGCCAGGTCCTCTCTTCAAGATGCTATTGAGGGAATTCATGCCCTACGAAGGCTGTTGTGATGTGTGTCCTTTAAACTTCAACTTCCTTAAACTCTATTTGAATACATGGTTGAAGCAAGAATGACTCAGAAATGGATGATCTCTGCCCTCAAATATCGTAAGGGTTTCTGTAGGCAAAGAGAACAGGCTTGTCCCAGGTAGCTCTGAGGGAGGACCAGCTGGAGGGGGATACAAGGGCAATTTACAGAGCAGCTTTCTCATGGAGATGTCTGGACATGAAATTGGCCATTCAAGGAAGAGGTGGACTCAAGAGAACCACTCACTAGGCCATTAGTGGTGCCACAGCTCTAAATAGAGTTGGATTGGATGGTTCTCAGGGCTTGCCAACTCTGAAATTCTATAATTCTAAGCTTCTAATGCCTAGAAAAGGGCTTTTTCTACCTAGAAGTCCCAGCTAGGCCCACCTTACTAAGAAGCACCATGAACTTGAAAAGGGGCTGCTATGAGGGTCATCGTTATCCCACTTTATGGAATTGTTTATCTGTTATTTTTCGACATAACTCTTTCTCCCATCAACTAATAGACTGGAGGGATGGGCTATCTTATACTTTCAGTGTCTCTAGCACCTAACTGAAAGCCTGAAACAGAAGAGATACCCCAGGATGCTGTCAATTAAATGAAAGAATCCTTTCTAAAAATTCACAAATATTAATACAAATATTCTGTGTCCCAGATCTCAAGATAGATTTGTGGGAGACCCAAAGGTGAACTCTACCCTCAACAACTCCTCCTTGCATGCACATATGCATGCTGAAAAAAAACTAATTGTACTACAGTATTTCAAGGACATTTGAACGTTGTAGTCAAAGGGCTCAGTTTAGTTGGAAAATCCCTACAAGAACATTTTTAGAGGGCAGTGCATCCAGCCACAATACACAATCATGCTTGAAGCAGGCTGCTCCAACTTACTCCTCCTATAGCTTCAGATTTGGGGGAGGAAGGTGGAAATGATCTTTACTAAAACAAGTATGCATACTGTATAAAAGGGAGTAGCAATTTGTATGAATATTTGTTAAAACAAGAGGCTCTGATGAGATGTCAGTGTGTTCTGACCGTGTTTCATGCTGCCCCAGACTCTGAGATGTGCTGTCCCCCCGGTGGGCCATTGGGTTCTTTGATAGAAACATAGGCAAGGCCCATTCAGTACACAGGGCGGCGTTCCCACTGGTGGGCTGTCCTCCCATCTCAGCCCCCAGGCTTGCTTCATTCTCAGCTCAGAGGCAAGGGCTTTAAAAGGCTTTTTAATGCCTTTTCCAAATGGAGAGCATCAAGGATAACAGCAGAGCTGACCGTGAAGGCCAGGAGAGAAAGCATCTCGAGAGCCTGCAGAGACTGCCTGGAAGAGAGCTGAGCGCAGAGCCTGGCCATGGACCACTAGTTCTGATTTGTGGGGTCTAATTTGATAATTTGATGCAAGATGAGTAACCCACTCCAAAAAGAACTTATTTGCAGAGCACATTTCCCAGGGAGCACCATTGATTCTGCCAAAGAATTTCCCAGCACGCAAGGAGGAGGAGTCCTTGACTTTCTCCCGCTCCAATCCCCAGGCGCTGTCAGGAAGTCCAACTTGGAGAACCTTTTGTACTGAGCAGAAAAGACTATAATCGGGTGTTTCTTTGTGGCTCTGGAATAAAGCAGCTTTTCATTTCCATGTCACATGAAGGGGCAAGTGTAGAACCATCCAGTTTTGAAGGACTGACAAAGCTTTTTTTAGGCCCTGAATATTTTCTTAGTTATTTTTAGTTTATGGCCATCAGCACTTTAGATCAGGAACCAGGACCAGGTGTGAAGGCTCAGTACCTCACTGTTCAGACCTGGGGGGAATTTTATTTATTTATTTTAAATTTTCATTTAGTTAGTTAGTTACTTGTTTTTGGCTGTGCTGGGTCTTCATTGCTGCACCAGCTTTTCTCTAGTTGCGTCAAGTGGGGGTTACTCTCTAGTTACGATGTGCAGGCTTCTCATTGCAGCGGTTTCTCTTGTGGAGCACGGGCTCTAGGTTATGCAGCCTCAGTAGTTGTGGCTTCTGGGCTCTAGAGCTCAAGTTCAGTAATTGTGGCTCAGGGGCTTAGTTGCTCTGAGGCATGTGGGATCTTCCTGGACTGGGGATCAAACCTTTGTCTCCTGCTTTGGCAGGTGGATTCTTTACCACTGAGCCACCAGGGAACCTGTGGGTGGGATATTAAATGTTATGTATCAAACATTCACGTGGTTCTTACTATGTACCAGGTACTACTGTATCTGCTGTATGCTGCTGCTGCTGCTAAGTCACTTCAGTCGTGTCCGATTCTGTGTGACCCCATAGACGGCAGCCCACCAGGCTCCCCCGTCCCTGGGGTTCTCCAGGCAAGAACACTGGAGTAGGTTGCCATTTCCTTCTCCAATGTGTGAAAAGTGAAAAGTGAAAGTGAAGTCACTCAGTCATGTCTGACTCGTAGCGACCCCATGGACTACAGCCTACCAGGCTCCTCTGTCCATGGGATTTTCCAGGCAAGAGTACTGGAGTGGCTTTCCATTGCCTTCTCCAGTATCTGCTGTATAAATATCGCTTAATCCTCATGACATTGCCATCAGGTGCTTCATATGCCCATTCTACAGATGAGGAAACTGAGGCGCAGAGAGATTATAGTGTTTGTCCGAGGTCAAATCAGGATTCTGCCTCAGGGCCCATGCTTTAAACCTTAATGCCAAGGAGGCTTTGTCTTGTCTCTAGAAAACCCGCGGATTACTGCAGTAGGAGTTTGGGGCTAGGGTTTCCCCGCCAGGCCAGTTGTAGATGTGTATGAACTGGCTGTATTCCTGCTTCCTCAGCAAACTCCCTCCAGCCATCTTGCTGGATACCCTCCTTCACCTTTTCTTTTTGCATTTGACATTGCCATTACCCCATTTTCAGTCTAACAGACCTCAGAGCAAATCCCAAGCAGGATCTCACTCAGGGACAGGTGCGTCTCCTTTAAGAACAACAAACACCAAAGCACTTTTTAAATAAACTGAGTGTTGAATATTCATAGTACAGAAAGACCACTTTCCTCTACAAAAAAGACTTAATCTCAAGATTTCTTTAACTAGCACTAACATCCCACCCATGCTTTGAATTATTTGATTATTAATCATTAACGACTTAACCTGGAAACTCCCACATCCACTGTGCTTAAAGCCAAAGACCCACTGGGCCACTTGCCCATGGAAAACTAACTAGAACGAAAAATGGAAACAGAGCTCTGAAAGAAGCAGTCTTCAGAATACAGGCTTCAGTCTTCATGCAACCTCCTTGTGAACACCTTGATTGCAAGCATGAGAGCAGCCTGAGCTGCTAGAGCACCTGAGCTGCTCCAGGTGCTCTAGCTCGGGGCCATAAGCCAAGCCTCATCCTTTCCCCAGAGAGGATCACGGTTTGCTTGTGGTCCCCAAAGTATGGTCCCTGGACCAGCAGCACTGGCAGCTGTGAAAAGCACAGGCAGCTTAAAAAGCCGCTTCCTTCCTCCTTCCCCACCGCGCCCCACCCCACCCCTGCCCATGCTCTACACTCTGCACAGCAGCCGGAGGGACCTGGTTAGCATGTCAGTTCCACCACGCAGTGGCCAGTCCTGTCATGGGATGAACAGCCAAAGTCCATTCACATTAGCTCCTGGGCCTCATTTAGCTCTTGGGCCTCATTTCCTCCCCCAGCCCCATGCTGTTCCCTGAACACACTAGGCCTGTGTGGGTCAGAAGGTGGGGCCCAGTGATCGAGGGTGTCACAAAGCCCTCCAGGGGCTGTCTAATCCATCTGCCCTGCCCACATCCCCAGGAAGAACTGGGCAGGTTAGTCACCTGCCACAGACATACACCTGGACACACAGGCAGAGAGGAGGTGTGTGGCTGTGAAATCCAGAGTCGGCTCCTCAGCACCTCAGCCCAAGGAGCTCGTGGACCATGGTACCACGTGCCCTGCCGGGCCCATAGTCAGCACTCCACGTCTCTATACCTCTACGGTCCTCTGGTACCTTTTATAAACAAGCAGACTGAAGCCCAGGATGGCTCAGCTGCTTACCAGGGTTACAGCCAGGGAGAGCTGGAAGCAGGGCTGGGAGCAGAGTCCCGTGTTCTTGCTTCCACTCGTCCCACCTCTGATGCCCGTTCTAGTCTCTATGCCAGAGAGGCTTGGAAGAAGAAGGAGCTAGTCTGGGGGCTGGGAACCCAGCTCTAGGAATTATTATTAGCCTTCTTAATTCCATACATTCAGCTTTCCTTTTTTTTTTTTTTACGCTGTTTCCATATTTAACTCTGTTTCCGTTCCAATTAAGCTCTCTCTGTGTGCTGCGGCCTCTCTCCTGCCAGGTTTAATTGCCCTTATTTAAATTCTTTAATTAAAAGTATTGTGTGTTTCCAGATCCTGTAGTTGTAAGTATTACACAAATAATTTAGATGACTGGACTGGTAAACTGAGCAACTTCGCCCTCCAGCGAGGGCGGGGCTGGCAGGCGCTCTCTGGGAGGCTGAGCACCTGCTAACAGGCCGTCCTGCTTCCTATCTCCCCGCTCCCCAACCCCCGCGCTCCTCCGCGTGCCCCACGACAGCGAGAGGGGCCCGTTTAGCATGTCAGTCCCACCCCGCAGTGGCCAGTCCTGTCACCAGATGAACAGCCAAAGTCCCTTCTCAAAACCTGCCCCTCTCTCAGCTCCTGGGTGTCCTCTGCTCCCCTGACCCCATGCTGTTCCCTGCACACACCAGGCCTCTGTGGGTGCGGGAGCTTCATTCGGGACACAAGGCTCCCCGAGGCACCTGGACTCCTCCTTTCCTCGCTCATGTCTTTGCCCAGCTCTCACCTTCTCAGGATCACCCCCAAGCATCTCCCACTGCTGCAGCCTGCCTCCTGCCCACAGCAGTTCCTGAATCCTCCCAACCTGCTGGACTTAGTCTATCTGGGCTGCTAGTATAAAAAGAAGACCAGTGACTGGGAAGCTGCTTGAACAACAAACATTTATTACTCACCATTCTGGAGGCTAGAAAGTTCAGGATCAAGGAGCCAGCATATTTGGTGTCTGGTGAGAACCCTCTTCCTGGTTTTCACATGGCCACCTTTTCACTGTGTCCTCACGTGGCCCAGAGAAAGAGACCATCTCTCCTGTGTCTCTTCTTATAAGGGCACTAATTCCATTAGGAGGGCTCTACCCCTGGGATCTAATTCCCTCCCAAAGGCCCCACCTCTCATCATGCTGGGGATCAGGGCTTCAACACATGAATTTATAGGGGACACGTTCAATCCACAGCACTGTTCTCCATTTTTGTGTATAATCTTAGCACCTTTAACACAGTAAAAAATCTACTGTTCTCTCTTCCCCCTAGAATACAGTCTCCACAAAGATGTTCTCCTGTTTAGTCACTGATATGTGTCAGTGGCCAGTAACTGTTCCCAGAATGTGATAGGCACTCATTAAATACTGGATGGATGGATAGAGCGACGAATCATGTCTTTGCAGAGAACTCTCTAAAGAATGAGGTCAACCTGACTCTCCAGAGCCCCTGGGGCTTATCAGGTGGCTTTCCTCCACCCTAAGCTGGGGCGCACCAGCAGCTAGTTCATCAACAGGCCGGGGCAGGGATAAATGGAGGGGAGGGTCTGGCCACTCATCCTAGTGGGGAACAGTGAAGGCAGCAGACTCCCAGCCTGACTCTACCACTGTCTGACCATGTGGCCCAATCTCTGAGCCTCAGTCTCCAATTCTACAAAATGGGAATAATTCTTACCTCCACTGCTCAGCGTTATCGTGAGGAACACTTGAAACAGTGTGTGAAGCACTTGACACAGTGCCCGGGACGTGGGAAATGAGCCCTAACCATCACTGCTTTTATCTCAGGGCAGAGCCTGCAGGTAGAGATAAGGATAGTAACCCCATCAGGCTGCCCCCAGAGGTGCTGAGCTTACTGTGAAGGGACCGAATAGAGAAAAGGAAGTATCCTTCACAATTGTGGCAGATCGAATTTGCCCAGGAATGGGGTGAGATTCCAGGGTTTGCTCAATGACAGAGCTTGAGGTCTAGGAAGGAAGACAGGAGGGAGACTGACCAGTGCAGCTCCAAGTCAGAGAGTGGGCTGGCTCCTCTCTTATCCCATGTATGTCCCAAGACTTATACCAGGCCTCCAAGGTGGCCTTACTACTCTGTTCTAGAGGATTCTCCTGCAAAGCCTCCGGGGAGAGAGCTCTCTTGGCCTCATTCTCCGCCCTCAGGTCCAGATGCCCTCACTTGAGGTTGTGTCTCCTTCACAGCCCTGCTCTTGGCCTGACTCCATTTCTCCCACAGCTTTCCCGGAGGCCACACAGGCTGTTTCTGCCTCAGGATCACCACGCTTCCTGTGTCCTGGATGCTGAGAGTGCCTCTGGGTCAGGGCAGGGCCTGGGAAATGCCATGTTTGAGTCTCTGAAGGAAAACTCTGCTTCTCAGAGACCACTGCCCCACCTCCCTCTCTTGGCCTTGGCACGGCTCCCCCAAGGAAGGCTTAGAATGTGCCCGAGTGGCTGGCAGGAAAGGAGAGAGTTGTGGATGCCTCTGGTTTGGACAGGTTTCTCCAGACTTCGGTGATCTGGGCTTGGTGAAGCAGCCTCACAGTTGGCAGGCCCGGCCTGGCCTTGAGGACATCCTGAGCCGTCAGATCCTCGTCTGTCCCCCTTTTCTGCCTGTTGTACAGTTTTTCTGGAGCCCCCGTCCTGACACCGTGAATAGCTTCATATCCATCTGTTGTGTTATAGCTGTTAAAGGGGTTGCCCGTCGATCCTTCTGCTCATTCTCAGTCGTCAGGACCAAAATTACCATCTGGCCCTAGAGAGGAAGGAAGCAGGAGGGCAGAGCAGCTTGTCCCAGGCAGAAGCATCTTTGTCTGTCTCACCACCCAGATCACCAGCAGACCTTGTGATTAGAGAGCTGGGCTGGTTTCATTCCCATCCTGCCTGAGCTCTCCTCCAGCCTCACAGGATAAGACATCCCACCAAGGCTGCCCAGGATACAGGAGGATCGGGGGGCTGGCCCCAGACCCACAAGTCTGGGCGTGGGCAGCAGAGCGCTCAGGCCTTGGAAACCTGAGCCTGGTGGAGTGACTGGCTGGCCTCGCTTAGAGCAGGTGTCACATGGGATTCCTCTGGATTCAAAAGCAAAAATTTTGAGGGACAGGGAGAGGAGTCAGGGCTCGGGAGCGTGGTGCGGCCACCAAAGTGCAGATTCCTTGGCTATGTCCAAGGGGCCTCTTGTCCAGTAGAGACTAGGTGGTGACCCTCTGCTCCGTGGTCAGTTCTGAGTGACACACAACTACTGGAGTTTGTCCACAGGAAGGCAGTCAGGGTGGGAAAATGAAATCAGATTGTCTCACAAGAAACTGGAAATGTTTTACCTGATAGAGAATGGAACTGGCGGGGGGGGGGGGACTGTGGGCCCCATCTTCCCTTACGGGAAAGAAGAACGTGGAGAAGAAGGAGCCCACCCGCCTGTGGAAACCTTAGGGCACAGTCTGGGGCCCCTTGCTGGTTGCCCCCGAGACGACAATTTTCCGTCAGTGGAGGAGAATTCTCCCAAGATGGAGCGGCCCAGGGAAGAGTGCCCAGCCAGGAGGACTCAGTCAGCTTGCAGGTGAGGCTGAGATGCCAGCCTTCCACGTCTCTTCCAACACAGGGACCCCAGGGGCCTTTCCGAGCCCCTGCCCGGTGGCCCATCGTCCCTCGGCCCCTCAGAGCCTGGGCCTGAGGGCTTCTCTCTGGCTGTACCTCTGGGCCCCAGCTGAGCCACTTTTGTTGTACTGTCTATCCGCTATTGGGATCAGCGAGTCCCTGCTCTCCTCAGGGGAGGTGCTGGGGTCGGGGCACACAGGGAGACACTGCTTTTCTCCCTCAAATGCTTCTAAGGAGGTTTGCAGTCCCCGGGCAATCTCCCACACACAGGAAATGGGGAGTCCCACACCCACTCCCAGACACACATATAAAATACACTCCTTATGCCCTCTGCCACCCTGGCTCCTCCTGCCGTTCAAAATCCCTCTGAGAGAGCTGGGTTTTTGTTTTAATTTTTTTTTAGCTGAAGAATAACATATACGCAGATAGAACCATCCAAACATACATACCAAAGTAAATGTTCAACTCAATAATTTAAAACAAAGCCAACATTTAGGTAACCACCAGCCAGGTCAGGAAATAGCATACTACCAACTCACAAGAAGCATCCTTTGATCTACTGTCAATCATTTCCCCACTCCCTCTGCACCAAGATACCCACCCCTGACTCTGAGTCTGTGTCTTATTTTGCCTGTTTGGGAAGTATGTATAAGTCTAATTGTGTATGTGTTCTTTATCTGGCTTCTTTTGCTAACATTGTATTTGCAGGATTTGTCCTTAATTAATGGAGCTCTGGTTTGATCATTTTTAAGGCTGAGTACAAGTTATATGAATAACCACAAGTTATTTATCCATTGTACTATCAGTGGCCATTTGGGTTGTGTCCAGGGTGGAGCTTTTATAAACCATGCTTCAGAACCGGTGCAGACAGTTCTTCTGGATACCCACCTGAGCATGGGGTTGGTGGGTCTCAGGGCTGTGTACACTCAGCTGCAGGAGATGCTGCCCATTTCCCAGCTGCTTGGAAGAACTGAGTCTCAGTGTTCTCTTGAGATGTCAGTGGTCGCCATGGGGACAATGGTGGCCAAGGGGATGGCTTCTTTACGGAAGAGGAGTGTGTCCCCCTCTATCACAGGGTGCTGTTCGCTGGGATGGGCATGGGGGCAGCTGGGGGGTGCACTACAGAGTCCTGCTTGTGGAGGGGGGGTCAGTTAGGAGACTGGTGCAGTTGTCCAGGTGACGGAAGACCGTGGCCTGAACCAGGGCAGATGTGATGACACTGGGATAAGGGGATAGTCACAGGGTATGAGGAGGGATTGGTAAGACTTGGTGCCTAATCAGTACTGGGGAGAAGCAGAGGTGTCAGTGGGAGTGCTTGGTTATTGCTGAGATGGGAAGCACAGGAGGAGTAGATTTGGGGGAATAGTGAGTTTGTCCATGTACTCCAGTACCATGAAGCTCCAGGAGGCCAACTTATAAGAGCCTGCCTGCTTGGGAGGCCAAAGTCGGGCTGAGCACATCTTTGGTGAAACTCAGAGATACTCCGAGAGTCTGGACCTTCACCCAGGTGCCAACCAACAGCCTCAGAGTGTCCAAGGCCTGCAAGGATCTCACTAAAAGTAAAAATTGGAGGTTTCTTTTTTGCTGCTGTAGAGCTGCTTTAAGAAGCAGAACCTCCCTTCTTTCAAGGGCTTTGAGCATAAACTGAGTATGCATGGCCACAGAACCTCTGGACATCAGCAGCATAGAGGGAAACCAAGCACATCCAGGGCTGACGGAGCCCAGGGCCGTAAGACAGTATCTAGGAGCCTGGGTTTGGTTGAGGCCAGCACTGATGACTCCAGAGGTTCAGTTGGGAGCAAGTACCCTAAAAGCAGGAGGTCCAGGGCCTCTGGTGATGCTCACATTCAGGCCAACCATGGGGCCGTCCCAAGGAACTAGGATTTGCAGAACAAATGGGGAGCAGGGCCCAGCCCCCATGGCAGGCGCGATAGAAGCAAACCAGCATGCCACATGCAGCTAGGTAGATGGAAGCTAGGCTGGGGCATTTCTGTCCTCTTTCCTAACAAAGGACTAGGGCCCTGAGAAGAAAACAGAGGCACAGGGTTCCGTCTTGGGGAGGGAATCGGCCCCTGGAGATGGGGAGCCTCCAGCTCTGTGGGCTTGCTGACCCCAGACCTCCCGCAGCCTCCCAGGATCCCACGCGTCTGCACCCACGAGTAATCCCCACCAGCCACTGGGCCTGAGGCTCCCGCACGCCCTCTGACCCCACTCTCCACCCTGGCTCCTAGGGAGGCGCCATCCAGAACCGCAAGTCCAAGCGCTGTCTGGAGCTGCAGGAGAACAATGAAGCGGAGTTCGGCTTCCAGCTGGTGCTGCAGAGGTGCTCGGGCCAGCACTGGAGCATCACCAACGTCCTGAGGAGCCTGGCATCCTGACCCCGCCGGGAGCCGCCCCCACGCCCCGCCCCTTTGCTACTGTGTAGCACCCTGCTGCAACGCTGCCTGCTGTCCGTGTGGGGGTGTTTGGAGTCTGGGGAACCAGGTTGGTGGGCCCCCAAAATACAAAAAGCTTTGTATTTCCTATTAAATTTTCATGGAGTTTATAGAAAGATGCTGAATGGTGGGTGAGGGTATAATATCATAAACTATTTTGCAATTGTAAATAGGGGACACGTGGAAAATATTTATAACTGACAATAAAATACCATTGATAAGAAAAGGGGTGCTGCGGTCATTTGGTGGAGATTCAGGTCTGGCTCCTCTGAACTTGGAGCCCAAGATGTGGCTGTGTTTGCCCTCCCTGCTCCCATGCCTGAGAAACGAAGCTTTAAGGCCATGCAGATAGTGGGAGCTTGTTGTGCAAGTTGCCAGCTTTCTCTGTGGGGCCCAGGGAGACAAGATGGGCGCCTCGACCTCAGGGTCACCTCCAGAGAGAAGGTTCCCTCTGCCTCCACAAGACACCTTAGTCCTTCATCCTGAGAAACCAGGAAGGCTCGTCAGCCACTGGGCTTCGGACCACACTGCTCTCCGGAAGCCACCGCCTTCACCTCCCAAAGTTGTCCATGGCTCAGGCCCTCAGCAGTGAGACTTGTGTCAGCAACTGCCACATCCAGCTGCTGAGACTGTTAACTCCTTCCATGAATCATGGTGCATTAGTTTTCAGGGGCAACAACATGTCACACACTGGGTGGCTTCAACAGCTGTCGTCACACTGTTCTGAAGGCTAGGAGTCTGAAGTCGGGGTGTCACCTGGGCTGGCTCCTTCTGAGAGATGTGAGGAGAATCGGTTCCAGGCCTCTCCGCAAGCGTCTAGAAGCCTCATGGGTTCCTTGGCTTGTAGGTGGCCGGCATCACCCTGCGTGTTTCCTCCCTCCCCATGTCATCACCCCCACTCCTTCTGTGCTCGCCCCGATCACCTGTTGAGTGCCAGTCTCTAGCTCTGTTCCTGGGAGAAGCAGCTCACAGCCATTCCCTCTACCCAAGGGCCCCCACCCATGACACAGTGATACTCAAATCCCCGTCTGTGCCCGGACCTCTCCTCTGAGCTCCAGGTCTAATCTCCCACTGCTGATGGACCCCGGGAAGCTGAGTGGCTGTCCCTTGGACAGTGCTCACCTGACGTGTGGAAAACAGACCCGTCACTCACCCTTCCAGGCCCACCCAGGTGCCCAGCACCGCCCTCCCCCAGGCGCTCACACCTGAGTCCTCTGTCTCTAACCTCCCCGCTCCTCACTCCCATATCTTGTCAGTCCCTCGTGGCAGCGATGCCTCTTCAACAGCCCCCAAATCCCCTCCCTGGGCCCCCTCATCCCTCATGAGGACCTGCCTCCCCATCTCCAGCCTTCCTCCATTCCCATCTCACCTCCCCTCCACACGAGTTTCCAAGGAATCTTTCTGAAATGCAAATAGGATGAGATTTTTTTCCTGGCCTTCAGTGGGTCTCACCAAAGATGGTAAACACCTAGTTAAGAAACCAGACTCAGAACTTCCTCCTGCGGTGAGTCCAGGGGCCAAGTGCTGGAAGCACCCATGTTCGGGGCCTTACGCACAGGGGTGGTTGTGAGTGCAAGAAGGCCTGGCCTCCGGGCTGTCACCCTCACTGGACGTCTGTAGCCCTAGTCCACCCCCTAGGGATGATGGTGTCCAATGGCTTCTTCCCTTCTTTTCGGGAAGTTTTTCTTGGTGTGTGTACTAGTTTGCTAGAGCTTCTATAACAAAATACCATAGACCAGGTGGCTTAAACAACAGAAATGTGGTGTTCCACGTTCCTGGAGCCCAGAAGTCCAAAATGAAGGTGTTGGCAGTGTTGATTCCCCCGAGGGCTGTGACGAAAGGGGGTGTGCCAGGCCTTGCTCCCTAGCTGGCAAATAACCATCTTCTTTCCGTGCCTTGTTTCCAAATTTCTCCTTCTTATAAGGACACTATTTGTACTGGATTAATGTCCATCCTAATGACCTCATTTTAGCATCAGTACCTTGGTTAAGACCCCATCTCCAAACAAGGTAACATTCTGAAGTCAAGATGTCAACATATGAATGGAGGGCACAATTTAACTCCTAACAGGGGAGCAGAGGAGGGTGAAGAGCAGACCCCGGGCCCCAGAAGGCTGCCTCCCCTTGAGCTCACTTTGCCCAGCAAGTCCTGCTGTGGGGCAGCCCAGGTGTCCCTGCCTCCACAGGGTGGGTCCTGAGCATGTGACAGAGGCTTTGCTGAAGGACCTGGGATGTTCATCATGGCCCTCTGTGTCCACGCACTTCTAAGGAAAACTGTCGCAATCGCAGCCCCAGCAGTGACCCCACTTGTACCATGATTAGGTTCCCCCCCATAGCTGATCGGACCTGACCTGTGGGCAGGATCCAGAGACTGGTCAGTGATTGATGACAACACAAGAAGATGAGCTGGGCTGATCACATTCTGCCTGCAAACTGGCACCGTGACACAGTTGGTGAAGAAGGCCAGGAGCCAAGACCATACACAGAGATGAGCCCCAGAGGGCTGAGCAAGCCAGAGCCTGTGTGTGCTGAGGTTGAGAGGGGGAAGCCAAGGCAAACAGAGAACAGAGGGATGCTGGTGACCAGAGGAAGCAGATCCACCCCATGGAGCTCTGATGTGGCCATGACACAGACGGGGACGACAGACAGCCCCCCTCACCCCAGACCCAACCCGCTCACGTGCTGCTGACTCTTGCCCCTGCTCTTTACAACAAACAAGACTGACCACCAGAAGCAGGGTGTAAAGATTTCAGACATCAGTATCTACTCATGCAGAGACCTTCAATTGTGTGTTAATGCACACACAATCCCTGCAACTGCTGTGCACACAAGAGGCATGCGTTTGCATCTTCAGTGTTTGCACGCACATGCGCAGGCTTCACACACCCACGTGTGTGCATATGCGTGCAGTATGTCACACACGCACACACACACACACACTGACCCCAAATGGGAAAGCTATTTCTGTCCACTCTCCAAAAGTCTTTTTACAGGAACGAGGCTGCCTTGATTTAACATTATTTAACATGGTGCCTGTGAAGCAGAGGCTACTGGAAATCAGAGCCCTTTTATTCTCGTCATCTCTTTCTAAATGCAGACAAGAGATCTTAGGGAGTTCTGAGGCAAGACAGAATCTCCCTGGCCTTAAGAGGCCAGGTTTGCTTGCTTTCTTCATGATCGGAAAGTAAGTGCGGGACAGAGTCACCCAAAACTGCGTGCTCAGAACTGCTCATTCTCCAGCCCTTGGCACCCAAGAGAAGAGAGGGGAACGCGGCGGGCACACCTCCAGCTCCCGATCCCACGAGACCCCCACTGCCTGGCTCTGGCCTCAGTCCCTCTCACTGCCTACAGACAGGAACTATGTCTTTCCTCGGTGCTTTACCAACTGACTGGCCAGAAAGGGCCTCCGGGGCATTAGCCCTAATGTGGATATTTTTTCAGATTACACAGTGTGGTCACACCTGGGAGCCAGACTTTAAAGACTGTCATCACATAATGCCTCTTCTCTCTGTTAAACCTTCTCATCACTGTACCCAGGGGAGGGGGCCCAGACCCATCCCTGGTCCCCACAGGGACAACCTATGGCCAGAGGTGGCTTCATGGTTGTGTGGCATGGGACCCTGAGTTCAGAGTCCCCTCCAGCCACCTCCAGCCCCAGCTTAGATTGATGCTCTGCTGTCTTGATAATTTCTGAACAAGGGGCTCTGTATCTTTATTTTGTACTGGGCCCAGCAAAGTATACAGCAGATCCCGCTTGTGACACAGCATTTTTTTGTAGAAAACACCCAAAATCCAGTCCATGGCACAGAACCTTCTCCCTCATCCCTCCCTATCCTCTTCCAGGTGACATTCCACTTCCTGCCACTGCCACCCTCACAATAGCCCCGAGGGGGCTCTGTGCTCTGTCTGAAGGGTGCACTCAAATTCCGCCCCCGGGTTGCTTGGCCAGCAGCGCCAAGATTTCCAAAAGGGATTGAACTACTAAAGGGACTATCCAAGGAAGTGATCCCTTGAGCAAAGAGGAACATGGAGGTTGTTTTCCCCAGCACTTTCTGCTTGCCTAAGATGTTCTACTCACACTTCATCCATCTTCAGTTCCTGGCCATGGAAATGCCCCTGGTATAACTGGATCTTTTCCCCAGTATGTGCCTGTATTCAGGCGCTCAGTCATGTCCGACTCCTTGTGACCCTGTGGACCGGAGCCCACCAGGGTCCTCTGTCCATGGGATTGTCATGCCCTCCTCCAGGGAATCTTTCCTTCCCAGGGATTGAACCCACGTCTCTTGCATCTCCTGCATTGCAGGCTGATTCTTTACTGCTGAGCCCCCAGGGAACCTCCAGCCACCATGCCACACCACCTCCCAAAGCCTGACTGCCTTCGCATGATATAGAATCTCCCTGGGATGTGCCACGGTCCCCAGGAGCCAGCCTCATGGGGCTCCACATGCTGCCAAAGCTGTAAACACCATCCCCTGTTTCATTTCCCTGGTGAGCCTGACCTTCCAAACGTGACCACGGTAAGAGTGTGATTAATGAGCCAATTACTTCTGTGGAAGACATTGTGCAAAATAAATAGCCCATTTCCCTTCAATTTACAGTTTTAATAAATAAATAGTGCTCCGTGCTCTGGTTTTGTTTATGGCTGCTCATACCTGAAAGTTTGTGATGAATCTTTGCATTGTTCATTTCCAAAATTAATCAGATCTGCCAGATGACTCTGAAATATAGGACTGCACTTGTCCTTCGATGTTAACAGCAAGACAGGCAGGTGGGGCCCCAGGAAAAGGCGGGCTGAGGGGAAGGGTGAACAGAGGGCAGAATGATTAGCGCTCTGGAGCCCTGGCCCTGGAGGCCCAGTGCCCACACATGGCAACCATTGTCAGGGAGGCTCAGAATGTAGCTTCACAATTGATGGTTTAAGGAAAATCACCAGGAAGGACAAGGACAGAGGCGTGGCAGAAACTTCCTTCCTCTGCTTCAAACTTGGGTAGATTGGCCAAACTGGACAGTGTGTCTAAACGCCATCAAAAGGGCCAAACCCTAAAAGGCCTTCACTTCCTCTCCAGGGGTCACAGATGGTTGCAGAGTCATGTATTCAACTGGATGTCTTTTCCAGGTCCCTTTGTGAAGGCACAGGGCAAAAGGACAGAAGGTCAGGCATCTCTTGTAGGGGTGCTCACCATCTGAAAGTTGTCTTGGGTGGGATGGGTAGATCACCAAGGTTCAGTATGATCAGAAGTAAAAGATATTCAACAATCAAATATTCATGATGTGCATTTACCGTCTACACAGTTTGATGTATATCTAGTAAAGTCTCAGTGTAGGTCATGAGGTTAATATTAAGCATCCATTTTACAGATGAAGAATAGAAGAGGTTCTGAAGGGATCAATTACTTGCACAAGTTCTCAGAGCTAGTAAGTGAAAGAGTTCATATTCATGTCTAGCTCTTCAGTCTCCAAGAGCAGTGTTGCTGTATTTCATATAGATATGATCTGTCTGTGAGAATGCAAGTTAGTTTTTCTTTGACATTGGTGTGACTGGGCCTCTTTACATTCCCTTCTACATGTGTTTTATCCCCATCAAACAATTCTTTGGAGGATCTCCACAGACCCCTTGAAATGATCAGTCTACCTGTGCTGCCCCTTCTGTTAGGCTATGAGAACCTTGAGGGCAGCAGCAGCACTTAATCTGTCTTGTACCCCTCTCTCCTGGCACAGTGCCTGGCATGCATGCGTGTAGCCATTCAGCACCTATGTACCAATCATCTACTGGGTGCTGTGCTGGGGACACAACAGTGAATGAAAAGACACAGCCACTCCCTTCATAGCGCTTACATACTAGTGGAAAAGACGAATGTTAACAGCCGAATGTGGTCCACTGGAGAAGGGAATGGCAAACCACTTCAGTATACTTGCCTTGAGAACCCCATGAACAGTAACAAAGGGCAAAATGATAGCATACTGAATGAGGAATTCCCCAGGTCGGTAGGTGCCCAGTATGTTACTGGAGCTCAGTGGAGAAATAACTATAGAAGGAATAAAGGGATGGAGCAAAAGCAAAACCAATACCCAGTTGTGGTTATGACCAGTGATAGAAGCAAAGTCCGGTGTTGTAAAGAGCAATATTGCATAGGAACCTGGAATGTTAGGTCCATGAATCAAGGCAAATTGTAAGTGGTCAAACAGGAGATGGCAAGAGTGAACGTCGACATTCTAGGAATCAGTGAATTAAAATGGACTGGAATGGGTGAATTTAACTCAGATGACCATTGTATCTACTACTGTGGGCAGGAATCCCTTAGAAGAAATGGAGTAGCCATCATGGTCAACAAAAGAGTCCGAAATGCAGTACTTGGATGCAATCTTAAAAGTGACAGAATGATTTCTGTTCTTTTCCAAGGCACACCATTCAATATTACAGTAATCCAGGCCTATGCCCCAACCAGTAATGCTGAAGAAGCTGAAGTTAATCGGTTCTATGAAGACCTACAAGACCTTTTAGAACTAACACCCAAGAAAGATGTCCTTTTCATTATAGAGAACTGGAATGCAAAAGTAGGAAGTCAAGAAACACCTGGAGTAACAGGCAAATTTGGCCTTGGAGCACGGAATGAAGCAGGGCAAAGGCTATTAGAGTTTTGTCAAGAGAATGCACTGGTCATAGCAAACACCCTCTTCCAACAACACAAGAGAAGACTCTACACATGGACATCACCAGATGGTCAACACCGAAATCAGATTGATTATATTCTTTGCAACCAAAGATGGAGAAGCTGTATACAGTTAGCGAAAACAAGACCAGGAGCTGACTGTGGCTCAGATCATGAACTCCTTATTGTGAAATTCAGACTTAAATTGAAGAAAGTAGGGAAAACCACTAGACCATTCAGATATGACCTCAATCAAATCCCTTATGATTATACAGTGGAAGTGAGAAATAGATTTAAGGGACTAGATCTGATTGATAGAGTGCCTGATGAACTCTGGACGGAGGTTCGTGACATTGTACAGGAGACAGGGACCAAGACCATCCCCATGGAAAAGAAATGCAAAAGAGCGAAATGGCTGTCTGAGGAGGCCTTACAAATAGCTGTGAAAAGAAGAGAGGCGAAAAGCAAAGGAGAAAAGGAAAGATATAAGCATCTGAATGCAGAGTTCCAAAGAAGAGCAAGGAGAGATAAGAAAGACTTCCTCAGTGATCAATGCAAAGAAATAGAGAAAAACAACAGAATAGGAAAAACAAGAGACCTCTTCAAGAAAATTAGAGATTCCAAGGGAACATTTCATGCAAAGATGGGCGCGATAAAGGTCAGAAATGGTATGGACCTAACAGAAGCAGAAGATATTAAGAAGAGGTGGCAGGAATACACAGAAGAACTGTACAAAAAAGATCTTCACGACCAAGATAGTCACGATAACGTGATCACTGACCTAGAGCCAGACATCTTGGAATGTGAAGTCAAGTGGGCCTTAGAAAGCATCACTACGAACAAAGCTAGTGGAGGTGATGGAATTCCAGTTGAGCTATTTCAAGTCTTGAAAGATGATGCTGTGAAAGTGCTGCACTCAATATGCCAGCAGATTTGGAAAACTCAGCAGTGGCCACAGGACTGGAAGAGGTCAGTCTTCATTCCAATCCCCAAGAAAGGCAATGCCAAAGAATGCTCAAACTACCGCACAATTGCACTCATCTCACACGCTAGTAAAGTCATGCTCAAAATTCTCCAAGCCAGGCTTCAGCAGTATGTAAACCGTGAACTCCCAGATGTTCAAGCAGGTTTTAGAAAAGGCAGAGGCACCAGAGATCAAATTGCCAACATCCGCTGGATCATGGAGAAAGCAAGAGAGTTTCAGAAAAACATCTATTTCTGCTTTATTGACTATGCCAAAGCCTTTGACTGTGTCGATCACAATAAACTGTGGAACATTCTGAAAGAGATGGGAATCCCGGACCACCTGACCTGCCTCTTGAGAAACCTGTATGCAGGTCAGGAAGCAACAGTCAGAACTGTACGTGGAACAACAGACTGGTTCCAAATAGGAAAATGTGTACGTCAAGGTTGTATATTGTCACCTTGGTTATTTAACTTATATGCAGAGTACATCATGAGGAACGCTGGGCTGGAAGAAGCACAAGCTGGAATCAAGATTGCTGGGAGAAATATCAATAACCTCAGATATGCAGATGACACTACCCTTATGGCAGAAAGTGAAGAGGAACTCAAAAGCCTCTTGATGAAAGTGAAAGAGGAGAGTGAAAAGGTTGGCTTGAAGCTCAACTTTCAGAAAACAAAGATCATGGCATCTGGTCCCATCACTTCATGGGAAATAGATGGAAAAACAGTGGAAACAGTGTCAGACTTTATTTTTTTGGGCTCCAAAATCACTGCAGATGCTGATTGCAGCCATGAAATTAAAAGACGCTTGCTCCTTGGAAGGAAAGTTATGACCAACCTTGATAGTGTATTAAAAAGCAGAGACATTACTTTGCCAACCAAGGTCCGTCTAGTCAAGGCAATGGTTTTTCCCGTGGTCATGTATGGATGTGAGAGTTGGACTGTGAAGAAGGCTGATCACCGCAGAATCGATGCTTTTGAACTGTGGTGTTGGAGAAGACTCTTGAGAGTCCCTTATACTGCAAGGAGATCCAACCAGTCCATTCTAAGGGAGATCAATCCTGGATGTTCATTGGAGGGACTGATGCTAAAGCTGAAACTGCAATACTTTGGCCACTTCATGCGACGAGTTGACTCACTGGAAAAGACTCTGATGCTGGGAAAGGTTGGGGGCGGGAGGAGAAGGGGACGACGGAGAATGAGATGGCTGGATGGCATCACCGACTCTGTGGACATGAGTTTGAGTGTACTCCGGGAGTTGGTGATGGACAGGGAGGCCTGGCATGCTGTGATTCATGGGGTCGCGGAGAGTCGGACACGACTGAGCGACTGAACTGACTGAACCACACAATTGAATAAATAATATGAAACTGAACTGCAGTTTTAAGAAGGACGTAAGAGTTGGGTGCTGAGGAAGTGACATCTGAGCTGAGCTATGTTGAGGAGCATGAACTGGAGGATAGAGACATGTCCTTGCATCCTGAGGACCAGCGTGTAGAGAGGCAGGTGAGGGGGCCTATGGACAGCTCACATCGGAGGGTCTTAAAGAGTGAAGGGGTAAAACAGGAGAGGGGAGTAGGTGACACCCTGCCACGAAGGCCTTCGTAAGCTTTGCTAAGGATGGAGCCTTATCCTCAGGATGAGGGAAGCCATTGAAAAGTTTTAAGAGGCAGGTGACATGATCAGAGCTGCTTTTGATTGGAGGAGGGCAAACCCTCTCCCAGGTAGATCAAGGAGGAGGTAGGGATGATGACAGCTTTGACCAGGGTCACAGCAGTGAAGATGGAGAGAAGAAATGCCAAGGTCACAGAGCAGGTAAAGTAGGTGGAGCACAGCGGCGGTGTGAATACGGAGCATGAGGAAGAGCGGGTATGAAGGGCACCACTCCCTGGGATAAGAGCATGTCATGAGGATCCATTTGGAAAGCAAGATCCTGAACCTAGTCTTAAGTCTATCAAGAGTTTGAGGACCCTTCAAGCTCTCCAGAGTGAGATGTCAGGAGAATTTGACAATCTGACAGTGGGATATGTGGGTGCAGGGTGTGCTCACGGCAGGGGATTAATAACGTGTCCTAAATCAATGTTCTCAGCTTCTCTCTCTCTTCCACTACTTCTTTCATCAAGAGATAATGATGGTTCTTAGGAAATTTAGAAATAGCCATGACTCACCTTGGATAGAGGCTTCGGAAGGAGGAGGCTCCATAAACCCAAGTCATTACCAACTGCCAGGTGTACAGAGTTTTACAGCCCACATGGGACTCTAACTCATTTGAGCTTCACAATAACCTGGGATTATTACCTCCATTTGAGGTTACAAGGTTTGTCCTGAGAAACAGGATCAAGTGTATTGGATCAAGTGTAAACTACTTTCTTATTATCATCTGCCTTCTGGAAGAATTGAAACTGCAAAAAGCTTCCCTTATGAGGCACATGAATCCAATCCAGTCTACACACATCCTCGAGCACAAATTTAAAAGGCAAAGGAAAGGCTACAAAGATATGTAAGAAAGAAGCCCCTGCCCTTGAGATCATAGACCAGAAAACAAGAGCCCCAGCTGATTGTAATACACGGAACAATATGGGAGAATACCATAGAAGATTCATAAAGAAAAGTTCTCTTATTATAAAAAATAATGTCGAGTGTAAACAAAACATCATATAAAACTGTAAAAGAAAATGAAAGGGTATCCAAGTCCCACTCCGAGGTACCCATGTCGTTGTTCTGTCTGTTTAACTTTGGCAGGTGCTTGAGATTGGACTTTTCAGTTCCATTAGTCGATACATGGCCTGTTATGTTTGAGCTGGTTTTAGCTGGTGTTTCTGTAACGTGCAATCAAAAGAATCTTGACTAATAAGGTTATTTTGAGAATTCAATCAATTAAAGAATACAAAGTGCTTAACACTGTACCTCGAATATAGTTAAGTACTCAATAAACATTAACTGCTATTATTCCTATGGTTCAATCTATTGGATTGGTGGGGCCAGGCACACAAAAGGCTGTTTACATGAAATACTGAGGAGCTTCCTGGGAGAAAATTAACCCTAAGAGAAGAGGAATCCAAGCACCTAAGATTCAGTGAGAAAGCATCAGTCAACAGGACCCAGGAGCGATTCTGAGGACAGCCTGGTGTCTGCCAGTTAGTGATTTCTCCAGGGTCAGCTCTCCCAGCAGCCCAGGCACACACTGTGTGGAGGGCGGTGGCTGAGATGAACGGGGGAGCCTGGAAGTGACCCCACACACACTGTGTGCGCATGCTCAGTCGTGTCCGACTCTTTGTGACTCCGTGGACTGCAGCCCACCAGGCTCCTCTGTCTCTGGGATTCTCCAGGCAAGAATACTGGAGTGGTTCCCCTGCCAGGGGACCTTCCTAACCCCTGGGAAGTGAGACGGGGAGTTTGTACTCCCCGGCATGCTCTCCTGAGGTTGGCGGCTAGCATGGCCCAGCACAGGAAGAAGAGGGATGCTCTCTCCTGCTTTACCATAGAGGACAGGGACCTTGTCACTTTGAGTCATCCCATGCTGAAAGGTCACTCAGGGCTAGTTTGCTCTGAGGGAGCCAAATCCCCAAATAAACAGTTTAGTCTCTTTGAGACATTGTTTCTAAGCATAGGACACAAGCAGTCTAAGAGGGGGAAACAAAATACAGGTTCTACCTCAGGGGCCAATTATCTAAAGCAAAAAAGCATGTATGGAGGTGTATGTGTATGTATGTATGAGATTCCCAGGTGGCACAGTGGTAAAGAATCTGCCTGCCAATGCAGGAGACGCAGGAGACCTGGTTTCGATCTCTGGGTTGGGAAGATGCCCTGGCAGGGGAGCCAGTCTAATATTCTTGCCTGGAGAATCCCAGGGACAGAGGAGCCTGGCGGGATACAGTCCACAGAGTCACAAAGAGTCAGACACGACTGCGGACGCACACAGAGATGTATCAGATGGTTCCATCTAGAAACATGGGAACACAACAGCCCCTACTCATTTCAACTTTGGGTTTTTACTTCCAATTTCAAGAAAACAGACGAAGTCCCATTTGGCATCCTATCACCCAAAAATAGATCCTTGACCTAGATATTGAACAGTGGGTTCTCTGGGAATCTGGCATCTTGGTACAGTCCCAGAAACTCTGGACACAGAGGGAATGTATATGTCAGTTGAGGAGATGTTTGAGCTGCTCCACACCCCGCTGTACACCTGTAATAACCCCCATCACTGAAGCTTGTCTGTATGTGTCTCCCCTTGGGATTTAACCAGGCTCCCCATCCCTGCAGCTGCCTTGCCTCACACAGATACCCGAGGTCCCTGGGAGTCAGCCTGGGCTTCCCAGCAACCTGCTGTCTCTGTCCGTTGCTGATCCTTGTGAACGCAGCTGTCCTTGGTACCAGACATGACCCTCAAATTTTAGACTCTATCAGTGCTCTCAGCACACCAGCTGCCTCGGGCACCCACCTGCCTCCAAAGCAGAAGGCCACACATGGGATGATAACATCATGAGGAATGGACAAGACCTGCCAGTTGCAGAGTCAGCTCTGCTTGGGGGAAACCCTACTAGACACGGGGTTTCTTGTCGGTCACCGTGGCCATGCTGATGGTGCATCTTCAGCTCCCCTAAATGAAGAGATGGCTGTTTAGGTGCAATCTGCAAACCCAATTTGGGAACACAAATGACATGGCACCAGCCTCACTGGTAGGAATTATGGCTCTTGAATCAGGCACAATCTGCAAAATAAGTGAAACTGTCGACACAGAGAAATGTGTTTTAAAACATGACGTGATCTACGGTTAAAGCCTGTGAATTCTGCATCCACCTCAGAAATATTCCACTTTCAGAGCAATTTACTCACTAACTAGCTCTCTCTTGAATGGACCATATGTCTTTTTCATTACTGTGTCCTGCCTCCATTGGCAGCCGTTCCCAACTGCTGGGTCCACCGATTCCCCATCCACAGACTCAAACATGCCCAGGTCCTGGGCCCTGATTCACAGAAACCCATTCGGCCCTCCCTCTGTGCTCATCTTGGTCCCTGATGCAAATTCCCATCCCAGTCATTGTGAGCGCTGCAGTCTTACCTTATTTACTTTATTTACAGCAGAGATGTACAGGGGACTGTGGCACCTGTCAGCTTCCTGCCATGTAGACTTGAGGCAGCGTCTATTTCCCATCATTGTGCTGTGCTGAGACTCACTCATTGGTTCATGCATTCCTCCATTTACTCAACAATAATTATAAAACACCTACTAATGCCACATACTTTTCTGAGCCCTAGAGACGTGGTGGTAAACAAGAGAACCTAATCCCTCCTCTCAGGGGTGCTGGGCCAGGACAACTGCATGAGGCCCAGCTCAAGACAAGCATGGTGTCCTGGCTTCCCTCGTGTGCAGAATGGGGTAGTCATGAAGCAAAAACTTGTGGCCAAACAGCCTTCAGCCACAGTTGAGGGAAGTGGCTGCTACTGGGAGTCCCATGTGAAGCTGGGTTTCCTGTGACTTGTGCCCACAGTCACCTGTATGTCACACTATATGGCTACCCTGTTAAATATTTAGTCTGCCCCTACCCCCAGCCAACAGTTTCAGGAGTCTGAGCTGGTGTCTGCATCACCTAGTCTGTCTAGTCCGTAGACGCAGGTCGCTCTGCCAATCTCTCCAGATGGGATCAACCATCTATCGCGCTGTCTGGTGTTGCTGTGCTCTCCCCAAAGTAGGTGCCCTTGTTTTGCCCATACAGGCCATGGGTAGATGTGGATGCTTGTCCCCTGGTCTGGGTCCAGCATCCCAGGCCCCCACAGCTAATTTCCCAAGTCCAGTTCTAGGAGATCTTTGTATGTGTGATTGGAACAAAGAGTTTGGCTACACCAGCCCAGCAGCCCCGGGCTCTCCGCTCACAGGTCCTGCCAGTGCGGGCCCCCTCCACTCAGTTTCCTGTTGCTTTCCCCATGATCACTTTCACAGGCTGGGTGGCATCTGTCCACAGCCACTTCTGGGACTGCATCAACGAGAGAAGAAAATTGAGGCTTGGACCAGTAGAGACATGGTCCAGAGTCTTCCTGGGGGTACAAAGCTGGGCCACAGAGCTGGCAGGAGTGATCACAGGCATCCTTGGAACAGACGTCTCTATGGTGCATACATGCTAAGTCACCTCAGTCGTGTCTAACTCTGTAGCCCACCAGGCTCTTCTGTCCATGGGAGGCTCTAGGCAAGAATACTGGAGTGGGTTGCCAGGCCCTCCTCCAGGGGATCTTCCCCACCTAGGGATCAAACCCAAATCTCCTGCATTGCAGGCAGATTCTTTACTGCACAGCTACCGGAGAAGCCCACCACTATGGTACCAGGCTGAGAAAGCTGGTCCAAAAGCAGGTGAGACTGGCTGGTGCCCAAGCAGGAAATTCTCAGCGAAGAATCCAAAATTTGTGGTAATTAAGCTTTAAAGAGACAAAGGATGAGACTTTTGCTGGTGATAATCTTTGGAGTGTGCCAGAGACACAGCAAAGACCCTTGAAGAGTCATGCAAAAATCTAGGGGAAGTTTATGGTGGAGCTCATACCAGCTACTGTAACAACAGATTCTGGAACAGGCATTTTATAAGCAAGATGCTTAATAGCAACAATGATAGCTGATCCATACATGCCTGCGTGCCAGGCACTTAACTATGTATTAACTTATTTTAGTCTTAAACCTATAAGGTCAGTGCTATTAGTTTGATGCCTATTTTACTGATAGATTATGGAAAGAACCAAAGCTGCCATCATCTGTACTAAGAAAGGCATCAAGAAAACAAACATCAGAATCCTGCAATGAAACTAAAGAGGCCAAGGTCTCCAGGTACTAGCAGGATGTCAGGGGAAGTAAGGAGAATTGGAGGATGAGATGTGACTTTTCGGAAATACCTCTGCTGTCAGTCGAATTGTATTTTCTACCTCTCCTCTGGCAATGAGGCTCTAGAATCAACCTAAGCTGCATTTCCTGCCCCGGCTGCCTATGTAGAACCACCTGGGAGGTTTTAAAAATCATGATGTCTGGACCAATTGAATCAGAATCTCTGAGAGTTGGACTCAGGTATCAGCCTACTTGAAGACCCGCTGATTTAAGGCAAGACTTGATCACTTCCGTGGAAAATTTTATGGCTCAAAGTGAGGTGACTGTGGCAGTTCCAACCCCATCAGCAAAACATGAGCAGCTGCACCCCCTCCAAGGCAAGCCACCTGGGAGAGAAGGGCACAGACAACACGTTGATGAGAAGTGTGTGGCTGCCAACGGGGTCACGGAACACCTGACCCAAGTCCCGTCAAACATGACTGGACTTCAGCATGACTTGGAAAACCTCAAAGGTGATATTTGCAAGTAGGGAGCTCCAGGCATTTGAAACACACAAAGATGAAGCGATTTCAAGAGACCACAGATGCCGCTGATGAGATAAATGCCTCTCTGGATACAATAGAAGCACTGCAGAGCACGTGCCCCGCTCCCCTCTAACAGTCCACTCACTGGTGCCTGATGTGGGACAACAAATATTCTTCTCACGGCCACATCATCCCATATAACTACCCCAGGGCCACATCGAACATGTCTGAAGTCTGATATCAGAGAAAAAAATACACATGCTTTGAAGCAGAAATTCGTGGGTTTGAAATCTTTCTTGACACTCACTAGCTCTGAATCTAACCACCGCCTCTAAGACTTTGCTCCTTTATCTGTAAAACAGGGTCATTCATTCATTCAAAAAGTATCTGCTGAGCATCTGCCATAGTCCAGGCACTGTATATTGTTTAAGGGAAACTGGAGGCAATAAATAACAAATAAGTAAAATAAAGAGCATGTTGGAAGGTGATAATTGCTCTGACATTATTGAAAACAGAAAGAGAAATTAATCTGCTGGGAGGTAGGGAATGCAATTTTATAGGATGGTCAAGAAATACCTCCCTGAGAAGATGACAGATGAGCAACAACTTGAAGGAAAGAAAGGAGCAAGCCAGGCAGAGATCTGGAGAAGAGTGTTCTAGGCAGAGGAAGCAGACAGTGGAAAAGCTCTGAGGTGGGAATGTACCTGGTGTGCTGGGCTGGTGAAAAAATGAAAGTTGTTAGTTGCTCAGTCATGTCCGACTCTTCGAAACCCTATGGACTGCAGCCAACCAAGCTCCTCTGTCCATGGGATTCTCTAGGCAAGAATACTGGAGTGGGTTGCCATGCCTTCCTCCAGGGGATCTTCCCAACCAAAGATCAAACCCAGATCTCCTGTGGCTCCTGCATTGCAGGCAGATTCTTTACCATCTGAGTTCTGGGCTAGGGAACAGAGTTATCCACCTTCTAGGGGATGTGTGCATATATATATATATAATGGTGATTTGGGAAGGAGTATGAAAATAACTTGGAAATCCCTCAATGGAGTAGAACAACTTGGGAATCATCCTTCCCAAAAGGATGGGCTGTCACTTCTTCTGAGTGGCAACAGCGAGCTCTTTGGAGCTCAGCTGGTGGCCTTTATGAGCTACTCCAACCCCAGACAAGAGCCAAACACCCTACATATTAATTACAGAGGTCACTATTTGGTAAAGCAATAAGGTCAAAACTTCCTGCCAAGAAAAAAGCTTCCTTTTTTCAAACAAATCAGTGCTAGGTTGTCTCTGAGAAAAAAGTACCGTTCCCCATGAAAGGTGCACCTGAGAGGACTCACTCTCAGGTGAGCCCCTTGTAGGAGATGAAAGAAGGGGTGGCACCCTGATCCCTCCCTTCCTGGGACAGCAGAGTCCGTACCGTATCTGCATAAGGAAATTCTCCAGCACTGCAGGTTACAAAACCAACAGGATTGGAAGGCTGGAACCTCATCTCCTTGTGAGTAACCAAGCCTGAGGACAAAACTCAATGGACTTGAAAGGACACTGGGTGGAACCAAAGGGAGAGGTCTGGAGTTTTGCAGGCTGATTCTTGGCAGTCCCTCGCCTGTGTGCACAGGGAAATAAATTATCACAGTGAATTACAAATTCTGTTCTTCCCACAGAAGCCTGCTCTTCTGGAACCTACCTGGCCCATTAGTAAAACCTTCCTATACCTCCATCATGATCTAGTGTGGCAAAACCTGTGAAGCTTAGGATGCCAGTGGAAGAGATGGCTGGAGATGCACTCCAACCACCTCACAGGGATCTGGAGACATGAGGGCTGGCGGGGCATTGTCTCCTTGCTTTGTTAGCATTAGTGAGCTAAGCTCCAAGAATGAGCAATCCCCTTTCTCAATGGCTTAACACAGCCTGGCCTGGGACAGGTGCCTCCCCTTGGGTGCAACTCCTGGGTGCCTCCACCTCCAAGCACTGTCAAGGATCAAGTCTCTTGCATCATGGGCTCCACTCAACTGGACTTCTTGGCTTGCAGCTAGGAAAAGGGGGAAAGAGAGAAACAATGGGTAGTATTTGTAGAGTTTTATGGGCAAGACTGAAAGTGGCATATATCTACATGTGCTTAGTCACTCAGTCATGTTCGACTCTTTGCAGCCCCATGGACTGTAGCCCACCAGGCTCCTCTGTCCATGGGGATTCTCCAGGCAAGAATACTGGAGTGGGTAGCTATCCCTTCTCCGGGAGATCTTGCCAACCTAGGGATCAAACCCAGGTATACTGCATTCCAGGCAGATTCTTTACCACCTGAGCCACCAGGCGGTAAAGAATATCTACCTACTTTCACATTATTAATAGCTAGAACCTAGTCTGAGGCCACACCCAACTGCAAGGGAAATTGTGGAATATAACATTCCCACGTTCTCACACAAGCATTGTCTCTGTTATACCATGTTTGCGACTTCTGGGTAAAATCATTAGTAGTTAACACCAGTAGAAGATGGACCAGCAGTCAGCATGGACAGGGGAGAAATAAACAAAAACCTTAGATTAGATTATCTCTGATTGTCCTCTATATGTAAGCATGTAGATCTCCTCTAAATATGAATGGGGAATTAATGCATTCCAGGCTCAGCATCAGTCATAGTGGAGATGGATGTTATCACAGTGGAGTCTGTCCCGATTTTATTTTGTCTGGGCTTTCAAAAGTTGTGTGGGAGTTTTGGCTCAAGTGCTGATATAAAATCATCCAAAACACTGCCTCTCTGCCCTGATATTCCATTAGCCCTTGGCCCAGAATGTTCTCAAGTAGCTACATAGCCCAACCCCAGGACTAGCCAAAGGGGGTGCACTCCAGAGAAAAAAAAAGGTAGCATTTAACCTACTCCACATTTATGCAATAAATAGCCAACATCCTCAGAAAGCCAAGAATGTAGGCCTGAGACTTCCTGGTATTGAAACAAATTTACCTCTACCTGATTCCAGCTTAACCCCATCCAGCCCATCTTCACTATTGAAATTGATGCCTTCTATACTTGGTGGGAACCTCTTGTCCTAAAGAGACACTTGTGGACTAGCTCCCCACCACCCACAACCAGAAATCCAGTCTGAGCACACTGTAGCCGCCAGACTCCGGTTATCACTGATAGAAGCAATCCCATAATGCTTAATCACAGTGGCATCTCTGAGAGCTCTTGAGCCATGCAAGCTGTGTCTGAGGACCATCTATCAGAGGAGGGACAGAAACAAGAATGTCCTCAGTGGCTTCTATCTCCCATTGGCCAACATTCCATCTCATGGGACACTAGCTTCCTTGCACTTGTGTGGGTGCAGAGTGAGGTTCTATTTACAGTGGCATCAATAGGGAAGTCCCAGGATAGGAGGCAAGTGACACATGCACATGTCTAAGGTGAGAAACTGTCTGGTGGTACCTGCGGGAAATTGATCACATCCTATGCAGAAGTGGTCATTCCAACAGCAGCTGCAACAAGAGAAAGGTGATGCTGAAAAGTACTACATAAGAGGTTTTTGATCCACAGGAGTGAAATCGGTGATATCTATTGTCATTATTATCATTATGAGCTAGCCACAGATACCAATCCTTGAACACAGGCATCTTCCCTGGAGTCTGGAGCTCTGAATTTCAACCTTGGGCCAAGTAAAAGCTGCTTTTAACAGGTTTACCCTAGGCTGTTTACCCTAGGCTGTTTAGCCTAGGCTGTTTACCCTAGGCTATCCCACCCCAACTTCAAGGGCCAACTCTCACTGGAATTCTGGAGAACTCTAAGAGGGCTGGGGCTTCTGACTCTTGCTATTCTGAGCCCCTTCCAAAGGCCAAGGGAGATTTCCAGTAAGATGAGCTCTGCCCTGCTGCTCTGAAAAGCTATGTCAGACTTCCAGGAATTGTATTCAATACTTTGTGTAACTTGGTCTGAAGCAGCATAGTTAAGAAATGCAATTAGCTATTAAAAGCATGATCGCAGCCAGACCATCCGATCCCTGGGAGGACATCACTCAGAAGCAGACAAAGCTATCCTTAGTCCAGAGGGCTTATGGCTTTGTTTCTTGACAGTTGGTCCATTTGCCCTCATTGTGAGCACAGAATGAAAATTGAACTCTCAACAGATGGCTCTGAATTAGAGAGTAAGGATATCATCACCCACCCTATGGGACTCCATATTCTTTTTCTTTGTTTTTGGGGGGTAACTGGTGATAAGAGATAAGGGGAGAAAGAATGGGGGAGAAACGAAGCCTGATACAACAAGAAGCACACTTAACTGAAAAGGGCACAGGGCTGGAAGACACCACCCCAGACCTGTGCCTTTGAGTCCCTGAGGCAGACACAGTGGGAATGACCCCTTGGGGTCATGCTCACAGAGGGTGGGCATCCCTCATTGGTTGCCACACCCAGACACTTGGCTTCAGGCTCTTGCCAGAGGAGAGCAATGAAGTCCATTGCCCGCTGTCCACAGCAACAAGCCTAATGACCAGCACCTGTCCTTCCTGGCTTAACTGGGGCCACATACATAAAATCAGTGGTAATTGTAGGTGTACTGTTAGAGTTCTGGCTTTGGACTCTCTTTGAATCCTGGCTCTGCCCTTATTAGGTAAGTTACTTAACCTCTTTGTTTCTTGGTTTTCTCATATGTAAAATGGAAGGAATGAGTATAGATCTTCCAGAGTATAGTTCTCAGGTTTATTTTTTTTTATTTTTATTTAATAAATTGTACAAAGCACAATGACATAAACATTAACAGTTAAAATAGCACCAAATGAAAAAAATACTATAGAATACACAGTTGCAAAAAGCTACTAATGTTATTTTACAACTGCCTCAAGCTGCAAAAAGAAAAAAAAACCCAATGCCATACCTAAGTTATCCCTCTCTCAAAATAATGCCATTTATATTATAAACCACGAGCTCCCCATCAAAAGACAGGGACTGCTTTTGTTAATTCATATATATATATATATATATACGACTGTATCACTTTGGTATACACCTGAAACAAACACAGCACTGTAAATAAAATATAGTACAATATAAAATAAAAATAAGTAACAGATCTTTGGGGCTTTACACTGAGTTAGAGTTCCTATCAGAGGGATAACAGCACCAAGTTTAAATGAGATAATATGTGCAAAGGACATGAAAGTGTGGCTAACACATCTAAAAAACCTCAAAAACATTAGTTATTACTATTGCTAACATTTATCAAGTTGACTTACAGACATCACTGTGACCCAAACAGCATGTTGCATGCATAGGTCCTGATATTCATCCTGTGATCTGTTATGATATCAAAATCCCATTGGAGAAACTGAGATGTAGAGAGTGACTTTCCCAAAGGCACCCAGCTGATTTCTTTAGGAAGTTTCTTAAACAAGAAATACTTTTCTCCCTATTGTTGCACTACCACATCATGTAACATCTGCACGATGATACCTTGTCACGATCTATTTACCACTTTGTCTTTCTCTAAGGGTTGAGCAAACTGTAGCCCTTGGGCCAAACTGGCTTTTTTAGGGAAAGTTTTACTGGAACAGAGTCATGCCTGTTTCCATATTGTCTATAGCTGTTTTCATGCTAAATAGTTGAGCTGAGTAATTGCAACAGAGACCATATGGTCCACAAAGCTAAAAATATTTGTAGTCAGTCTTCCGTATCTGTGGGTTCCACACCAGTGGATTCAAGTAACCATGGATCAAAAACATTGGGGGAAAAAGTTCCAGAAAGTTTCAAAAAGCAAAACTTGAATTTGCTGTCCACTGGCGACTACTTACATAGAATTTACATTGTACTTACAACTACTTACATTGTACTAGGTGTTGTAAGTAATCTAGAGATGATTTAAAGTATGTGGGACATGTGCTCAGATTTTATGCAAATAGTATACCATTTTACATGAGGGACTTGAGCATCTGAGGAGTTTGGTATCCACAGGGTGGGGACGCAGGTATCCTGGAACTAATTCCCTGCAGATACCAAGGGATGACTGTACTAGCTGGCCCTTTATTTTAAAAGATTGCCAACCCCTGCATTAGATTGTGAGCTCTGGCTCAGTGGTAAAGAAACTGCCTGCCAATGCAGGAGACTCAGAAGATACCAATTGGATCAGTGCTGGGAAGATCATCTGGAAGAGGAAGTGGCAACCTACTGCAATATTCTTGTCTGGAAAATCCCATGGACAGAGGAGCCTGGCAGGCTACAGTCCACGGGGTCCCAGAGTCGGACATGACTGGGCACACACACATGAACCACACCTCCTTAAAACAGGACTCATGTCTTTCTCTCTATAGCCCTTCATCCTGGCGTTTGAAGGGGGCCCCCTAAGGAGATCCTGAATGAGGGAAAGAGTGAAGATATGTCACTTCTGAAGGAACAGCCCCGTCAGGAACCCAGATGTCAGGATCTGAGCCCCACTCAGATCCTGGGAAGCCCCTCAACTCTGTGATGCTGCCAGCTGCCTATTGGTCCCGATAGGTAACCCTGAGTCGAGACCAGTAACAGGTCACCACAGTATCACCCTATCACCACTTAGCCTCCCAAATGACACGACCAGCGTCTACTTGGAAGGAAACCTCATTGGTGAAATGGAAAAGCAACTGGAGACAGTTTGGAGCCGTACCCCACTCCCTTTTGCCTGCTCTCTCCTGTCCCCAGGCTTGTGGCTGTGCCTTTCCTAGGTCTCTCATTGACTGAATCAGAAGTTTCCTGAGGTAGACTGTCCTACAGTGATCACTTCAACCTCTGGTTGGAAAACAGCAATTACAACAAACAAACAACAACCATAAAACCAACTACCCTTCAGTGAACCCTACCCTATGCCAGGTCTCATGTCCTGGAGTTTACAGAGTCAACACCAGTTCTCAGGACAGCCCACAGAGGGAAACTGGACTTTATAATCCCCATTTAAAGATGAGAAAACTGAGGCCCCAGAAGGGTGAGGCCATCTGCCCAAGGTCACATAACCAGTAAGTACTGGGGGTGAGATGGAAACCCACTGTCTCCTCTTATCTGTGTCCCTGACCTGCTTTCCCAGGGACCCATGACCCAGCAACAGGAACCGTGTTGGAATTCCACGATATGATCTTCAAATCAAGTAACTGAGCTGCATTCACCTGACCCAGCCTGGTTCACAACAGATAAGGGTGTCATTTAGTAGACATGCACTGGTGTTCACTTGCCCTGCATCAGACTCCATGCTGGACATTCGGGACATAGAAGTAGACTAAGCACAGCTTTACCTCTCAAGGATCTCACAGTGTGATGACGGAGACACAAGTGAGAAAACCGGCAACAAGCCCAACAGATAAGACTCTGAGTGGAAGGCTGGAGGAGAGAGGAAGGGCTCTGAGTGGGAGTGTCCGGGTGGGGCTCTGAAATCCACCCTGCACTCTCCAGGTGAGCTTCTCTTGATCTCTTCCATAGATTGAGGTTCCATGCAAGAGTCCCCTTGAACGTCTCCTTCGCTGAGTTTGAAAGTTTCTGCTTGAGGGGGTTAGCAATGCAGGAAGAACAAAGTGCTGATGCCATCACCATCTGAAAAACAGGATTTTTAAAAAAAATCACATTCTCTCGGAAGTACAGAGACCAACTCCTAAGTACATTCCTGGAGCAATTTTTTCATCTCAGAGGACAATTAACCTTTGCAATTAGCTTCATCAACAGGAACTTAATATCAAATATTTGGTTGCTTAGCAACAAGGAAGCAGCTGCCAGTGGGACTGCACTATCTTTGTTACTCAAGTCTCCTGGGGCTGTAGACTGATGAAACGCTGAGCTGGATTTCTGAACTCTGCAAGTTCTTTGCCCCAAAAGTACTGACCACCCCAGGCCCTGCTTTCAGTGACCTCTAGAGTCAGAGAGCCCTACGAGTGAAAAGCCAGTTTTTCAGCAGTGACTGGAGAAAAGGGAGGTTCCAGCCTCCAGTGCCTTCCATATGCCTCAGAAGAGCCTCCAGGAATGATGCCCAGGTAGGAGGTGTTGGTCTTCACCTTTTAGAGCTGTGTAGCCTGGGAAATCTGGGGCTTGCCATATACCTACCGCTGGCTTTTCTTTTCTTCTAATTTTTACCAGGTCCCACTTATCCTCATTTTAAGTAGGAAGACTAAGGCTCAATTATATCACTTGCCCAAGTGTGCCCAGTAGGAAGTGGTGTAGCAGGATTTGGTCCCCAATCTCATGTTCTTTCTTTTCTACAATGGCCTATCAGATCGTGCTCCTTTTTTGTATCTGAGCTTCGGTATTGGACCAGATGTTTCCGTCTCATCCATCCCAACGGGCGTTTCTACATCTTCCTTCCCAAATCATGCCAACTCAGAAGTTAATGTAGGCTTCTGAGGCATCTGCTTGAACCTCTCTATTTTCTGACTTCAGTCACCGTGAATCCCAGAAAGAAAAATCATAATTCTTTCTAAGTCTCAATTTCCAACTCCTAAATCAATAAGATTGTGTGGTGAAAACAGTGAGGACTTCCCAATCAGCAAACCTGGGTTCAGATACCAGCTCTAAAATTTACCAGGTTATGTCACTTTGGGGACAAAACTTCTCATCAACCCTTCCGCTCATCTGTAAAGTGGAGGTAATGATAACTACCTCAAAAGTATGTTATGAGGACTAAGTGAGAAGCCTGGCTTGCAGAAGATGCTCTAGAGATAAAAATACAAAACAAGAGTGAAAATCACCACCAGACAACTTGGTACCTCTGTCCCCTGCACCTCCAGTTCCTGTGGAAGGTGACTTATAAGACTTCTCTCTCTTCCTCATCTCCCTCAGAAGGCTTTTTCCACTAAAAAGTGACCAGAGAAGTTTTAGATCAAGTGACCACTGGAGGTTTTTCCATGTGTTACTTAGAAACCCAAACACATACCTTGAAGAAAATGTCCTCCTTTAATAAAAGTAATTCAAGGCAAACAGATCTGGTTTGAATTCTGACTCCCTTACATACCAGCCTTGGGAAATGGGCAGACATTTCCCCTCTCAGCTTCTATGTCATCCTCAACTGTAACACAGGGAGGAGAGTAATACTTCCCCAGTTGGATTCTAGTGAGAACTGAATCCAAAAGCTAATAGGAAAGAGCCCATCCCAACATGAACCCCAGTGTTCGGGCTACCGCTGCTGTGCTCAGTTGTGTCTGACTCTGCAGCCCCATGGATTGTAGCCTGCCAGGCTCCTCTGTCCATGGAATTTTCCAGGCAAGAATACTGGAGTGGGTTGTCATTCCCTGCTCCAGGGGATCCTCCCAACCCAGGGCTCAAACCTGCCTCTCTTGCCTCTCTTGCACTGGCAGGCAGATTCTTTACCACTAGCATCACATGGAAAGCCCTAGTGTTCATAGTAGCAGAATTTACAACTGCCAAGTTATGAAAACAACGTAAGTGCCCATCAACAGACAAATGATAAAGAAGACGTGGTATATATATACAATGGAATACTACTCAGCCATAAAAGAAGAATGGCATTTGAATAGACTTGAAGGGTATTATGCTAAGTGAAATAAGTCAGACAGAGAAAGACAAATACTATATAATATCACTTATATGTAGAATCTAAAACACACAGCAAACTAGTGAATATTACAAAAAAGAAGCAGACTCGGAAATACAAAAAACAAACTAGTGGTTACCAGTAGGGAAAGGGAAGGGGTAGGGGCAACATAGGGATAAGGGAAAAAAGGGTATTATGGGACTATAAGAAGTCAAGCATGAAAATTTTATAAATTGTAAAACACTGTAAAAAACTAAGATCATGACATCCAGCCCCATCACTTCATGGCAAATAGATTGGGAAAAAAACAGGAACAGTGATAGACTTTATTTTTTAGGCTCCTAAATCACTGCAGACAGTGACAGCAGCCATGAAATTAAAAAACCACTTGCCAGGCTTTAGGTCTACTAAGGCTCATGAATAATTATTCTTCAAATAGATGCAATCACAGCACCCAAATGTAAGTGTTTCTAATGCTATTTCCATACACAGCTTCTCTGTTGGGTTAGCCTTGAACTCATAGCAACTACTCTTAACTGAGCAGTTACTAAATGACCAGTACTTTACAACACAGTTTAGTCATCCCATAACCCCTAATAAGATAAGTTTTATTAGCCCCATTTTTCAAATGCAGACACTGAGGCTCAGAGAGGCCGAAGCTGAGAGCCCAAGGTTACACAGCTAGTCGGGGGCAGAGCTATGACAGGAGGTCCAGATGTCTGATTCCAAAGCTTGGAACCTATTCATGGTAGTGTTTGTATTATGCCTTACATCATAAATAAAAACACTGAGGGGGCCAGGATATGGAAGCAACTTAAAAGTCCGTCAACAGAGAAATGGATAAAGAAGATATAGTACATATAGATAATGGAAGATTACAGTCATAAAAATGAATGAAATAATGCCATTTGCAGCAAAATGGATGGACCTAGAGATTGTCATACTAAATAAGTCAGACAAAGACAAACATCATATAATATCACTTATATGTGGAATCTTAAAAAACGGTACAAATGAACTTATTTACAAAACAGAAATGGAGTCACAGGTGTAGAAAACAATCTTATGGTTTCTGGGGAGAAAGGGGGAAGGGACAAATTTGAGACTGGGATTAACATATACACATGACTAAGTATAAAATAAATAACTAACAAGGACCTACTGTATAGCACAGGGTGTGAGCATGCTAAGTCACTTCAGATGTGTCTGACTCTGTGCGACCCTAAGGACTGCAGCCTGCCAGGCTCCTCTGTCCATGGGATTCTCCAGCCAGGAATACCAGAGTGGGTTGTGTGCCCTCCTCCAAAGGATCTTCCCGACCCAGGGATCAAACCTGCATCTCTTATGTCTCCTGCATTGGCAGGCAGATTCTTTGCCACTCGCGCCCCCTGAGAAGCCCATAGCACGGGGAACTCTACTCAGTACTCTGTAATGACCTATATGGGAAGAAATCAAAAGAGGAGTGGATACATGTACGTACGTAACTGATTCACTTTGTTGTACTGCAGAAAGTAACACAACATTGTAAACCAACTATATTCCAATAATGACAACTTTTTTAAAAAGTGAGGGGACTTCAAATACCAGACTCAGAAATTCCAGAGTTCTCAGGAAAAAAAAATGTAAATACATTGTCATTCCCTGAGACCAGTTAACAAGGATTGGAAGGTGAGGGGGACAGATTTTACATAAGCAAAATTGCCTCTGGGAATAGGAGCCCAATGCATTAATGTAATAATTATTCCTCCCGCCTGGGCTCTAACTATATTTTTATTAGGATGTTTTACATATTCTTTAGCTTCTTTAAAATGCTAAACTGACTCTGAGTCCCTAGACGTGCCAAAAATCTAGGCAGTACATGTATAGGAAGTGAAAGCCCCCGATTAAATAACTCCCAGAGGCCTGAATTAGTGGTTTGTAACCTAAGGAGGTGAAAATCCACATCTCTCCCAGGAAAGCAACTGACAGAATATTCAAACCAAGCTAAATTTACTAGGGACTTTCAGGCTTCAAGGCTTATCCTGTGGCCTCAATAGTTAAAATCACATGCTGTTCTAAACTCCCTGCCAGCTTGCCTCCAGGGCTGGAGTTAGACTTGCCAGAGGTCCAGGCTCTGCAGAGCATGGTGGCTCCATCTGTGGCCAGGGTCAGTGGTCAGCTAGTGATGGGGCTTGGGGTCCATATCTGGGTTTGTGGACTCAGTTAGGGACTGAATCTCTAGTGAGGGATCAGGCTTCTACATGAGACATGGTTTAGTAAATTACTTTCTCTCTCCAAACTCAGTGACTGGCAGGGTCACAAGGTCTCCCGTTTGTGGTTCCTTGTTATGATGTGTGTAATTTACTTTCCAATACTTCAGCATAGAGTACAATTCAATTTTCAGAGCTGTTGCCCTAATCAGGAACCCCCAGACCTGGGGACAGCTGCTAACAACACACCCAAGAGAAAGCCCATGTGTCACAAGCAACTGTTGTCAACACTTCCATTATTTGTATTTCCATCGACAGCTGAGACTCTGAAAATTAGCATATTTGCATGCCAGAAATGGGACTTATTGGTGAAAACTATAGACTGTTTACTAGTATCAGTGGCAGAAGTGGGCTCGTATTGAAGGAAGGAAAGGTGTTCGGATACATGGACTGGCTGAAGATGCTTCAGAGACAGTGCTCCCCTGAGCACAGTCAGGACAGGAGAATCCCGGAGACCTGGGCCCTTTACCATGCGGCCTGGTGCTGGGTCTGGTGCTGGTTTAGGAGGCCTTCCAGCTGTCTGATACTGACTATGAGCATGGAGTCCCACAGCTGGAATTCTGTTGCGTCTGCTTCCTCCTTCCATGCAAGGCAAGTTGAGCTGTGAAAGGATGAGGGCTGAGGTGGGGCTCACCGGGCAGGCTCTGGGGACAGTTTAATTTGTTGCCTGTGAGTGAGCAAGTGCATGCCTGGTGGAACCAGGCCTGAACCCCAGTTTCATGCAACATGGGAGTGGGACTGTGGGAGTGCAGCTAGCTCTCACAGCCTTAGACTCCTCTGGCAGCTTCTTAAGCTTGCTTGTGAACCCCCTCCCCACTTCCTGAGTCTCTCTGCAGGAGGAAAAGCCTCGGGGCATCTTTGCCCTTCATCAAATTCATCATCCTAACATCTAATTTGTTTTAAATTTTTTTTTTCTTCCAAGTCAGAGTTGGATGGGACATGGAGAGGATTTCAGAACTCTCCTGGTGAGGGGTAATCTGATGAGAAGTGATTATGTTCTTATTGGCAAAACAATTTATTGCCAACCAAATTCTTGTTGCCAGCTAAATAAAGCAGGTGTTAATTCTACCCACTCCAGGTCCTAACCACCTCTCAGAGCCACCTGTGAGATTCAACCAACACTAAAGACACATAGAGTCTGGTCCACAGAGAGCACAGGGGAGCTGGGCTCAGCCTCTCAGACACACAGGCTGACCTCTGCTTGCCCAGTGATTCCCTACCTGGTGGTGTCCTGTCCCTAGACAGCAGGGAGGTCAGTGCTGCAAAGACCTCAAAATCATCCAGCCCAACCCTCACCTCATCAGATGGGGGGACTGGCCCAGAGAGATTTTGTGACTAACCTGCAGTCACACACAGAGCTGGAGGGAGGGCTCTGGGTACTCCCCAAATACTCCTCAATTCATTTTAACAAAGAGTTGTTCCCTGAGCTCAGGGAGCTCATGGGAGGAAGATACAAATAAGGCCAACAAACTGAAGAAAGCGGAAAACACTGCACTGTGAATCATGCAGGGAGCCAGGTTCTCTTTACCCTTAAAAATGGCATGGAAGCTTCAGGAATGCGGCAGCCTTGGACCTGGGCCTGGAGAGATGAGGAGGGTTTCAAGAGGAGGGAGAGGGATGGAGGGAGGACCCTGATGACACTATCCGGGGGCCTCTGGGTGGGGGGAGGTGTGGCAAGCACCCGGGGACCTCCAGTGTATGGCGAGCATCTGGGGACCTATGGCGTGTGGCGAGCAGGTCAGCAGGAGGAGCACTTCCTGAGCTGGGCTCCAACCAAGTGTTCAGAGTCCCCAGAGGGGCTCCAGATGGGGTCCTGTATGGAGGCGAGCACTCTGAATCCTCCTCTGGGTCTGGATGTGTCCCTGATGGGTGCTGACCACCAGGCTTGCATCCTTTCCCAGGTGCCCTCTCCTGCCTCTCATCTCTTCTCTGGCCTCGGTGCCTCTCTGAAGTCCCTGTCGCTGGGGCACCAGCTGGATTCTCCTTGGGAAAGTCCGTCTTCCTGCCTCTTCTTCTCCCCTCACCCCAGGAGCAAACTAAACCACCTCCCTGAAAGTGTGTGCAGAACCCTTCAACCCACAAGGCTCTTTTTCTTCACTTTGTCTCATTTAATTTCACCAGACCCATCATTATCCGCCCTTCCTCCATTGCAGAGGTGGTGAAATGAGGACCCGAGGAACTCAGCCTGGCTCTCCTGCCGGTGCACTTGGTCCCACTCCCCAGGCTTCATCCTGGCACAGCGGTTCTCAGCACAGACCCTGGAGCCGATTCCCCAGCTCTGTATCCCACTTCACCAGTCACCAGCTCAGTGGCTTGAGCAAGTTATTCAACCTCTCTCTGCCTCAATTTCCTCATTTGGAATATGCTAATAATAGCAATGCTGCTAAATCACTTCAGTCGTGTCCGCCTCTGTGCGACCCCATAGACGGCAGCCCACCAGGATCCCCTGTCCCTGGGATTCTCCAAGCAAGAATACTGGAGTGGGTTGCCATTTCCTTCTCCAATGCACGAAAGTGGAAGTGAAGTCGCTCAGTCGTGTCCGACTCTGAGTGACCCCATGGACTGTAGCCCACTAGGGCTCCTCCATCCATGGGATTTTCCAGGCAAGAGTACTGGAGTGGGTTGCCATTGCCTTCTCCAAGAATAATAGCAATACTTATGTTTATCTCATAGTATTGATGGGAAGATTAAATGCATTAAAAAGTGCACAAAGTCATTAAAAAGTCACACAAAGAATCAGGCAAAGCAGTAGGGCCTTTGATGTGTTTGAGGGAAATGTCCCTTCTCTAAAAGTAGCTTGAAGCCTGTGTCCCAGGGTAGCCCATGCGACAGAGCTCTGCCACCATCGCCCCTGAAGGCTGGACATGGTGCTGATGGATCTTATTAATGGGATCAGCCTCCTCTCTGATATTCTGACCCTAGGAGCCCAGCAGTCCTCAGTCTGATGGTCATGAGCTCCCTTCACATGCCTCTCCCTGTATCTTACCCGCACTCATCTGCTAAAAAAATAAATAAATAAAATAAAAAGTGCAAAGAACAGAGTAGTCCCTGATACATAGTAAGTGCAATGGAAGTATTAGCAATTACTGGCATTAACCCTGATCCAGGATTCCAGCAGATTCCTCCCCATAGGTTACTTGGCATCCCTGGTGCCCTCAGGGGAGTTGCTCAACCTCTCTTTACCCACCACAAGGCTGGCCCTCAAGACAATCCAGATTCTTCCTGGGTTTTTCTTGGCTTTCTCCAATCCTTGAGCCCCCTTCTACCTACCCCATACCTTCAACAATTCCTCCCCATGAGTTCCCTTCCCCACACCCACACCTAGTCAGACAGGCTCTCCCCTGAGTCTCTGCAAGTAAACGATACTGTCTTTGTTGGTTCAAAAGCTGTCCATAACAATAGTAGTTTTTGAATGTTCAGTACAAAGAGTTAGTTGTCTCCTTTAAGGGCCCAGTTTTGAATCAAAAAGAAAGCTCTCCAGCGAGAAGCAGCTTTGACTCTGCTTCCTAGTGGCAGCAAGGGGATTATCAGCAGAGAACCATGTCACATACTTAATTGCAAAACCATCCCCAAGGCCAAAGTCTAGTTTGGACTGACTGGCAGATTTGGGTCCTTAGAGCTACTTCTTTTAGATTCTGCAGAAGACATCATGGTGCAATAAAGAGGATGTTTACGAGAACACTGTTCTCCAGTGCTCGGGAATAGCAGAGATGACCTGCCACACTGGTGCTTGCTTTGATCCGCAGCCTCTTAGACCCATAGTCTTTGGATGCCTAAGAATTACCTTAAGGGAGCGGAAGAACCAAGGAGGGAGCAATTGCTGGAGATACTAAATGACCCTGACACTGACACTACCGAAAGCCCAGCAACATGGGCTTTGCCTAATGGGGAAATAAAACACAGCTCTGGATTTCCCTAGACCACTTTCATGGATGGATTGGTGAAGTGTTCCGTGCTGCACTGGTGTGAAAACAGCAGCAGTGTTGCAGGAAGTGGGACCCCTTCCAGGGCCCAAGAGTGGGCTCTTGTCTAACACTAGGAAATGAACTGTCTGGGGATACACACGAGCTGACCAATCAAGAGGCTTTACTGGGAAAGGGCACCCAGATGGGGAGCGGGAGGGCAAGTCAACCCAGGAGAACTGCTCTGCCATGTGGCTCATAGTCTCGGATTTTATGGAGACGGGATTCATTTCCTGGTTTTCTCTGGGTAATTATTCTGACTCAGGGTCCTTCCTGGTGGTACACACATTGTTCAGCCACGTTGGATTCCAGCAAGGTGACTCTGGGAGGTTGGTTGGACATGTAGTGTCTCCTTTTGACCTTTCCCAGATTCTTCCGGTGGCGGCTTGTTATCCCCTGTTAACTCCTGCAAAGCGTTACTGTGGCCCCTGGGCAGGGTGGGCAGTTTCAGTCACTCTTCTCCCTAACAGTAGGGCCTGGTGCACAGGGGGCGCTTGGCAAATGTTTGCTGAGTGAATTTCCGAGTTCGTGACACACTCATTTATAGTCATGAATATTCAGGGACTCTCAGGGTTGCTGGCGGAGTGTGATTGGTTAAGGGCCTGAGACACGTAAGTGCCCTCCCCTCCAGCAGAGAAGGCAGGAGCATTCTTCAGAAACTTAACGTTGAGCCTTTCAAGTAGAGATAGTCAAAGCTTAAGCAGCTCAGGGTCCTCACTGATAGCTATCTATGGATTGAAGCTTTTCAGAATCCTAGTGGAGCATCCAAGTTAAAGAATGGAGGGTGATATCTTGGGCAGGTTTCCTGGGAGTGTTCAGGAACTTTCTACATACAATAGGAAATGAATTGCATCAAACAGCCAACTCTTACTCCGTACCATCAGAAAAGATGTTATACTCAGCTAACCCACCCACATCACCACACAGCACCTTCTTCCAAGCCACTCAGCTCAGTAACCTCTAAAGGGGAAAAGATAGTTCTAACATGGACCCACACCCATCTTTTGCCTGGACAACTGTCACCAGCCTCCAGTGAATGTTACCTGTCTCTGGTCTTTTATCCAGTGATCTTCCAAGCCATCACTAGACATGTGATTCCACATCACAAATCTGGTTATGTCTTTCTTAATGCCCGCAATGGCTCTGCATTGTCTTCAAAGTAGGATGCAGATTTCTCAACTTGCTATGCCAAGCTCTTCAAAGTCTGGTTTCCATTAAACCTAAAATACAGCCAGTACTCACCCAAAACGCCATGCCAGCTGTTAAAATGTTAAAATACTTCTGCTCCTCCAATGGCTGTTCACCATCCCCTATCCAACATCCTAGCCCACATGCCTCTTGGCCAGAGCCTTGGTGGGAGAGACGCCACCTCTGTCAAAGGTGGCATTTGGCACTGGCTCCCCAGTGGACATTCACTGCACTGAGGCCCCTGACATGGCCCAGCACTCCCGATAGATGCCCTTGCCTGAACCCCTTTGGGAACCACACTGGTTGTTAAATGCAGTATTGTGAATGTTACTCCCACCTCAGTCAACTTTACTAGACTTACCATTCACCATTCCCTTTTTCATTTATTTGTTGAATGAATTAAAGGACATCTGAGTAAATAAAAGATTGAATGGTATATAATCTCTAACTCCTGTTATCTTCTTAGCCTCATCATGAAGGAAAGACGTCCAGGGCAGCAAGCTGATTGACGAATAAGGTACCATCCATGGTGACCACCAAGGTCTCCCCAGGGCCAGAGATGGCCACTTGGGCAGGGTCTTTCATTGGTGGATTATGCCCTGGTCAAGTTCTCCACCATTCGAGTTCAGAATGTAGACCTTTTCAGTGCATCCAAAATCATCAGTCTTTCAAGGCAAACTCACATGATCCAGGCTGAAAAGACACTGGTGCAAAGTGAGAATGCCAACTGAACTGTTTGTAAAGATGCTGCCTCTTCTCCAGCTGTTACAGTTGCAAGAGACAGGAATCCTAATTCAAAATGACTTAAACACAAAAGAAATTTATTGGCTCCCAAAGCTGAAAGTCCCAGGCGGGGAGTTCAGATTCAGGCACAGCTGGATTCAGAGCTCAAATGGTACCACTGGAAAGCAATTTTTTCCTTTTCTGAGTTCTGTCTTCTACCAGGTCGACTTCCATCTTAGACTCCACATGGTGAAAAGAAGGCTTCCTGCCCTCCAGGATCCTATCCTCAGCTTCAAGTCTAGCTGGCAAGAGTGAAAGATTCTCTTCTGGAAGCCCCAGAAAGCATTTCATTGCATCACTTGGGTTCTAATTAGATCATATAGCCATCCCTGCACTCAGCTCAGTGTGCAGGAGAGGAATGTTATGTTCTGACTGCCTGAATTGAGACCCAGAGACGTTTCCTTCTTACACCAATAGTTGATGCCTCATCTAAAGTAGAAGGGTTGAGAGTAGACAAGAGGAAAGGTGATAAGATAGGGTACCACAATGCTAGGCAGCAAATCCAACCGATGCCCGTATGCCAGGAACTCCTTTACAGCATTGAGGACACCAAAACATTCTTTTTGTATTGGAGTATAATTGCTCTACAATGTTGTGCTAGTTTCTACTATACAGCAAAGTGAATCAGCTGTATGTGTGCATATATCCCCTCCCTCTTGAGAGCCTCCTTGCTCCCACCTCCCACGCCATCCTACCCCTCCAGGTCATCACAGAGCACCGAGCTGAGCTTCCTGTGCTCTAGAGCAGCTTCCCACTAGCTGTTGATTTTACACATGGTAGTGTGTATATTTCAATGCTACTCTTTCAATTTGTCCTACCCTCCCCTTGAGGACACCAAAATATTCGTCAGAGGCTTACTTAGTGTGTCCAAATGAGGCAAGAGGAATATTAGGGAGCAAGAAGACTTCCACTAAGATCTAGGAGTTGTCCTCCCCCCAAGGCAGACCTGTGTCTAGGGCAGAGCTGGGGATAGACGAGCAACCCTCCTTCTTGGAGTCTGGTTTCTGTGCCAGACCCCATTCCTTCTGCTGGAACATTCTGCCTTTGCTCAGAGGGATTAACATCACTGAATCTGTGTCAGGCTATAGGTGAGTCACTCTGCCCAGCCTTGCCCAGCCTATAGCAGGTTGTCTTGACTTTGACTCATCCACATCAGTTTATAAATAAAGTGCATCTCCATGGTTCCTTCTACTTTTCTTAGGGCCATTCTGCCTCAACTCTGTTGAGCAGCCTTATGAAACAGGGCAGGGAAGAGACTCCCAAGCTTATGTTTACAGACGGTATCCTGAAAGAAAAGAGAGGGAAAACTCTGTGCCCAGGTTCACATCTTGCTAGATGGAAGCAAGCTCCAAGCACCTGTGATGAAGCCTGGCTCAGTGCTTTCCACATACATGAAGCTGCCCATTGAGGCCCATGAGCAGAGTAACAGACCTCTTTCCAACTCACCGCTGAAAGGCACCAGAAGACTACCCTTTATGGTGGAAATAAGGAGCCCCTATTCTTAGCCACTCCCAGGCAACTTCCTACTACTTTGTTCTATCCTCGGCCCCTGAGCCATCTTCACAGGCACTGCCACTGTGGGACAATTCCTCTTGGCTCTGGGGCGAAGGAGGACCTGCAAGCAATTTGTCCCTGAAAACTGGCATGTATCTTATCTGATGCAGTTGGTGCTCAGATAAGACAAGATGAATGGCAAACAACATTTCAAATGACAGGTGTCATTTGTTAATGTGCTCTAGATCAATGGCTTCCAAAATTAAAACATTCTGTATCTGTCACAGGTCTCTACCAGGCCCTCTGGAGGGTGAGGATGCCAGCTACAGATTGGTGTGAGGGTGGGGGCCATGGAGAAGGGCAGACTATCAGCTTTAGCAGGGTGGCATTTCCCACCAGAGCTACAAGAAGTCACCGCCCAACCTTGGAGGCTCCAGAGAGTCTCCAAATAAGTCAGGCTGTGGGGAGTGGGAAGTTTAGACACTGGCATTCTGTAGCTGCAGAGGGAGGAGGCACAGTCTCCAAGTTTCTCAGAAAATCCTGGGCATGCACAGAGGCCAGGAACCTCTGTGTTTGCCTCTCTCACCTGGAGGAAACCAGCCCCATGAAGGGGAGAGCCTTCTGCTCTTTTCTGGCATCCTGGGGGATCCATGGGCATCGTAGACGCCTGGGCGTCCTGTCCTGTGTCCCAGCCCACATGAGTTCACCTGTAGTTATGAAGATTGTTCTCAACATCCCATCCTCTGAGCACCCAGTCTCTCTTATCTGCCTCTGGCTTCCCTGAGGGGCCAAGAGCAACTGCAAAGTGCTGGGAAGTTAATGCCCAGGGCTGGGGGAGGAAGAGGGTGGGTAAGTGCTCCAGCCTCCCCATCCTCCACTGGCACAATTCTGAGGCAAAAGCCCTGTGGGTTTCAGAAGTCCCCAGGAACTAATGCTGGCCAACCATGAGGGTGACTTGTTTGTTGACATCCACTTCAGTGGCTCTTTGTTTTCCAGAGTTAACTTGCTTCAGTTCCTCCTGTGCTTCCTGATGGACCGCCTTCTAAAATAAATACCTATGTCCTTGTCTTCCAGGAATGTTCTGCTCTGTGTTTACTCTGTACCATCCTCCCTCCCCCGAGCCTCCCATAGGATCACAGGGCTTTGTGAGCAGAGGCCATAAGAAGGCCTATACTTGGCTCTAGGCTTCATTCTGATTGACCACAAATCACAGAGTATTGCTATCCCCCATCCCTGCCCTCCAGGCTTCCCAGAGGCTCAGCTGATAAAGAATCTGCCTGCATTGCAGGAGACATGGGTTCAATCCCTGGGTTGGGAAGATCCCCTGGAGGAAGCCATGGCAACCCACTGCTATATTTTTGCCTGGGAAATCCCATGGACAGAGGAGCCTAGTGGATCTCAGAGTCCGACACTTCTGAGTGACTGAGCACACACACACACATCTCTGCCCTCACTGTCACCTTGGCCCTGGACTTAACAGTTAGCAACCCAGTCACAAACTGGGAGGTATTCTCTTGATCTCTCTGGACCTGGTAGAGTCCCAGCATCTGCACAGGCACAGACAAGTGAGGTGGTAGGAGGAATAAGGAGGGTGCTTGGTTTCCAGCTGTGACGTTAACTCTGTGGCCTTGGGGAAGACACATAACGTTTCTGGGCATCAGTTTCCCATCTCTATAATAAGAGAGTATCTCAACCCAGCTCGTGGGATTGTGGCATCACTCAAATGGAAAAATGTATATGAGGCATTCATGCTCAGGCACACTTAGCCATGTCCAAGTCTTTGCGACCCCAAGGACTATGGCCTGCCAGGCTCCTCTGTCCATGAAATTTCCCAGGAAAGAAAACTGGAGTGGGTAGCCGTTTCCTTCTTCAGGGAATCTTCTTGACCCAGGGATCGAACCCACATCTGAATCTCCTGAACTGGCAGGCAGATTCTTTACCGCTAAGCCACCTGGAAAGCCCTCAAATGTATGTGAAACTCTTTGTAATAGATAACTTTTTCCATGGCTGGTATTCAGGTAGCACCCACAAGATTAGCTCTGTTATTTATGGCTGTTGTTTGCTCTGATTGGTTGGACCTGTGCTCTCCCTGTTACTGAATATGTCAAATGCCACATCTAATGCTATCCTCCTGCAATGTGGGAGGCCTTGGTTCGAGCCCTGGATTGGGGAGATCCTCTGGAGAAGGAAACAGTTACCTACTCCAGTATTATGGCCTGGAAAATTTCATGGACTGTATAGTCCATGGGATCGCAAAGCATCGGACTCAGCTTCCACTTTCACTTTCTTTCTTTAATGCTATGGTTACACGTACATCTCATGTCCCTTCGTCAGCAGCAGCTGGCCAAGCTCCCTGAATGGTAAAGTCACAGCTTATCTCTAAGGAGAGTGCAGGGGAGAGCCACACTTCTATGAGCTCTCCCCGATCTGACTGTTGCCAAGAAAGAACACAGGGAATGCAAGATGTACAAGGCATTCCCCAGACAGATGGATCCCATTTCAAAGGTACAAACACAGAGCGCGTTGTGCAAATCTTCCACAAGCCTGACTTTGAGGCCTGGTTCATTGCCAAGAAGCCCAGTGTTTCCTCCAGCTTAATTAAGCGTGTTTAAAGGGCCACACGCCCTCCTCCATCCATCCACAAAAAGGCCCTCAGCAGAACTTGGTTAATTAATCAGAGGCCGTGTGAGTAGGTGCACTCTCACTGGTGGAGGACTGACCTGGGCTCAGATCTACGTGATGCTAGTCTTGAATAATCTTGAGAGGCTGGGGAGGGTGACCTGGAACAGGGCTGTGGGTACCCAGGGTTGGGCACCAGAGGGATAGACTAACCCTACCCAGTGTGACTGAATACTGTGAACACTCAAAATGTTCACAAAGCAAAGGCGTTAATTAATACCTGTTTGCATATTTGTCCTCAACTGTGAATTGTTTAAACTAAATTCACTCATTGTGGTAAACCCATAGTGACTGTCAGAAAATGTTAAGAACCCTTAGGCCTGAATTATTTTCTGGAATAAAGAAGACTGAAAACCTGTCCTTCCGGACATTCACAAAGGAAGACTCCACTCTAATTCAACCGAGCAGTGATTATACTTAAACACCGCGGCCCTCACCCCACCCCAGGGCAGCTATCAGCTCAGCTCTGAAAGGTGGTGACTCCTTAACCATCCTTTCTGCCACAGTCATTACCGTGGCTTTGCAGTTGGCACTCAGGACTCTGGGTTAACCCACTCACAAGGAGAACAGAAGGAATGGTGGGAGGGTTAGATGTGTGGGGCCAGGAGGCAAGTTTTGAGTTAGTGGTGCTTTCCTGTGCCAAGGAGGAAAGTGGAACCAAGAGCAGTGGCTTCAGAAGAAGATAGGAGGAGAGGGAATTGCCTTTCATTGAGCACTTCCCATCTGCAACCCCTTACTGATGCCTAAGGGTATTTTTTTTTAATTTATATTTTATATTCTAGAAAGTTCTACAGGCACAGACTATTGCAAGAATGGACACTTCATTCAGAATCTGTCTCTGGTGGATGCTGAGTGTCATCTCTCTTCCTCTTCTCTCCCTGTGATCACCTCGGTCTTTTCACGCTGTTGCTGGATCCCCAGGCTCCCAGCTTAGTTCCATCTTATCTCCTACTGGGGGGAGGGAGGGGAAGAGGCAGCTATTCCTCTTATGCGTAACTTTGCTGTTACTACACGACAGTATTTCCACATTGCAGAATTACTACCCCTCGTCTCCATAGTAATGAAGGCCTTACTGTAGAAGGTGAGGTGAGCAGGAGAGAGCAGGACAATCCTGCAGCATCACAATCCTGTAGCATCGCTGGTTCCCTAGTCCCCTCACCCACATGCCCTCAGCTCTCTCACAACCACCCATCGTGGTCCAACATCATCCACACTGAGGAAACAGGGACTCTGAAATGTTGAGTGACCCATTAACACGGGGAGTGAGTGTCGATGCCAAAAACCAAGACGGGTCTCTCTCAAGGCCCCTGCCCTTTCCCCCCAGCTTCTGCCCTTGTCCTCGCTTGACCAGAGTCTGGAATCCATTGTTCTGTGCCTTGTGGGGCACAGTGAACTCTGGTTGACTTCTGACATTCCTAGTGGAGGAGGAATTCTGTCGACAAGTAAGGAGAGAGCGTTACTGGGGGAGCTTGGACATGAGTGGTCAGAGATGGGAGCAGGGAGTCAGCAAGAAGCTGGACAGGAATGGGCAATGGCTGGAGTTCAGGGAGGGCTCTGAGGTTAGTTGAATTGCCTCTGCTGCTGCTGCTAAGTCACTTCAGTCGTGTCCGACTCTGTGTGACGTAAGCCCACCAGGCTCCCCCGTCCCTAAATCCAATGGCCAGTGTCTTTAGGCGAGAAGAGAAGGTGAGAGAGACACACTGAGGAGAAGGTGGTGTGTGACAGAACCTGAGGTTGGAACAACATTATCTGTGGGCCACAGGACACCAAGGATTGTTTCCAGTGTCCAGAAGCCAGGAGAGGCCCCCTCAGAACTTCCAGGAGGAGCCAACCCTGCCCACATCTGGGTTGGGAAGATCCCCTGGAGAATGAAATGGCAACTCACTCCGGTATTCTTGCCTGGAGAATCCCATGGACAGAAGAACCTGGTCGTAAAGAGTTGGACACAACTGAGTGACTCACACTGCCCATATCTTGATTGTGGCCTCCAGAACTGTGAGAGAATAAATTTTTCTTGTTTTAAGCCAGCCAGGTGGTGGCAATTTGTTACAACAGCCTTAGCAAAATAACACAGGATCAACTCCCGGTGAGACTCATCGACAGACCAGGAAATGCCAGCAGTCTAGCAGCTATGGGCCAAGGCTGGTCTTGGGTCAGAGATGAGGTGCCCGGGTGTCCCCTCAGGGGCCAGATACTGAAGCTAGAAGCTCAGAAAACTTCTTCCTTGGCTTAAGGTTGTGGCTGAGGCTTCAAATGCCCTCCTGGTCCCAGTCAGAGCAGATTCAGGGCCTTGACAGTGAAGAGGGCAAAGACTGCTGCTGAGTAGGGCTGAAGGCTTCCCTGGTGGCTCAGTTGGTAAAGAACCCACCTGCCAATCAATGTAGGAGCCTCAAGAGAAGTGGGTTGAACCCCTGGGTCAGGAAGATCCTCTGGAGTAGGAAGTGGCTGAATGTTCCCTTCCCTCCCAAACTTTCAAGCAAGCCCTCAGTGTCCAACCAGGAGCTACATCTTGTTTTCAAGGTCAGGCCAGGCAACGGGAGGAAGAGAGCTGAGGGTGACAGGATGGGGAACAATGAACACTCCAGAATCTTTCTCTAGAGTGCAAACCCCATGGTCTCAGAGTTGGAGACCCTGATCAGGGAAGTGATGCTCAAAGATATCCATTTCAGCCCAGAACAATGCAGCAAAGAACTTGGACTTGGTTTGGCAGTCTGGCTTTCCCTGCTGTGAGTCACCTCTGAAGAAACTTATTAGTTCTGCACCCTGGACCAGGCCATCCCGTCAATGACAAAATTCCTGCGGAGCAAGAGACCCATCCCTCTAAAGCCAGTTCATCATCTTTGAATGAGGAAAAGCAGAGAAACTGGAGCAGGCTTTACCCAGAGCAAGAGGATGAAGAAGTCAAGAGTTGGGACGGGGACTTCCCTGGTGGTCCAGTGGCTAAGACTCCATGCTCCCAATTCAGGGAGGCTGGATTCAACCCCTGATCAGGGAACTAGATCCCATATGCTGCCACTGGAAGAGCCTGTGTGCCACAAGTAAGACCCAACTCAACCAAATAAATAAATGTGCTGTGCTAAGTCACTTCAGTTGTGTCCAACTCTTTGTGACTCTATGGACTGCAGCCCGCCAGGCTCCTCTGTCCATGAGATTTTTCAGGCAAGAATACTGGAGTGGGTTGCCATTTCCTACTCCAGGGGATCTTCCCAACCCAGGGATGGAACCCACTAATATTTTAAAAAGAGAGAGAGAGTTGAGCTGGAGCCAAACTGAGCACTGAAATTGATGGAGATTCTGGAAAGTGGACTTTCTGAGTCAATTCTGACTTTTCTCTGACTCTGGGAGGACATCCTCATGGACCATGAAGGGAAGCAACTGAGTCATTTTTCCCCAGGGAGTTGACTCACTCTGTAGCTTCATTAGAGTTTCAAATGCAAATTTAGGTAGAGCAGCAAAAATATATACATTAGTTACAGAATCACATTAATATGTAGAAAAGGTCTGATGCAAATTGGAAAGTGACATTTAGAAACTCTTTGATAAATCGTTGTGCAGAGCTTAAGATTCCATTTGGGAACGGGATGTCAAAGAGGTGACATGTGGGGTTTCCACCAACGGCTCCTGTCTTCCAGTCTTGGCCCACACACGGCTCAGAAACTGCTGTTGGAATGACATCAACATGCAGGTGTGACTTTGACCGATCAAAATAGCTCATCAGTTCTCCCTGTAAATTATGTTATCCAAAGCCACTCAGGGTAGAGAGAAACAGATCCTCACGTGGCAGTGCTAAAGTGAGTGTGGGATGGTATCTCTTTTCTTCGTGAAAATTCACAAAAATGTATCAGAAACCTCAAAATTTTTTGTATTTCCTGAGCTAGACTCACACGTTTAAGAATTGAGTCTAAAGATATGGATAAAGGTTTGCATAGCTCCCCCTACTTCCCCACCCCCTTAATTTAGGTAAAAGAATAGTTCAGGGGAAGGTTCAAATAAAATAAAATTACTTCTATCTTTTAGAGTAATGGTAAATTCATCTCAAAAGTAGTTGGCTTCATGATTTAGAAAATTCCTGGGTTTTTTGGGTATGAAAGGAAAGTCCCTGGGCTAGCCTATTTGTAAGAGATAGGGGGAAAACCAAAAACTAAATTGTCCAGCATAACACAAGTAATAGAAATACTACGGTGGTCCCTTGGCAACTCAGGAGGAAGGAGTTTGGGGGATGATGAGATAACCAAAAAGAGAGGAAAGGGGAGGAGAATTTGGGGAGAGAAAGCAAAGCCAAGAAATCCAGTGGGAGGACCTTGGATGAAACAGAGATGGGCAGTAAACAGTCCTTGCAGAAAGAATAATGGTGACTATTATTCCTTTTCCCATGCTGAAGCCTTATTTTACCTAAATCCTTTAATACCAGTCATTATACAATAGACTGTGTTAAGGGAAATGAAAGTGGGGGGAGCCAGCTTCTGGCTGACGAAATGAACCAAAAACCCTGGAGCAGCTGGCAGGAGTGAAGGAAGGTGCTGAGCAGGGACGAAGAATGGAGATGGGGCAGGAGTTCAGGACCAGAAGCAGCAGGAGAACGTGAGCACTGTACTCCACCCCCTCACCCCACGCTCATTGCCCGGGATCCTCAGAATCGTTAGCCAGGAAGATACCAGGAGACAGGCGCACCCAAGGAAATGTAGAAGCCATGCAAAGTGTCATCAGCGACTATTTCTGGGGGAGGGGTTATGCTTTCTGTTGTGAATTTCTTCTTTGCTCATATATACTTTCAATGTTTAAACACAGGTATTCCTTGTGACACATTTTTACAAGTAGAACTAAAAAATAATAATAAAAATTTGCCTATTGGACTGCCATGGACCTTAGGTACTCAGCACAAGCCAACAAGCATGGCCCCAGATAGTTTTCCTCTTTGGACAAAGGAAAGGACACAGTCTTGGGAGCCCAACTCCTCTCTAAAACCAGCACAGGATATTTAATGGAGGTATTTGCTAGACCAGCTCTATGGCAAACCTTTTTCATTTCAGGCTCTGCCAACAGGGCTTCCAGAACCCCCAGGAACTCTCATCTGAGAAGACAGCCAAAGCAGAATTATCATTCAAATGGTTCCTCATTACTCTCACATCTTCTAGATCGAGTGTTCAAATGTCTTCAAGAAGATTCATGCATAGAAAATGGCCCCTTGTAGGAAAGGAAGTGGTCATGCCTTCCAGGTGATACCAGGATCCTGTTTTTATTCTTTGAGAAATTTCAGAGGTTTCCAAGTTCCTGCCGTGGCCGCGCTCATCGCTCATCCATACCGGAAGCCTTAGTCTGTTCTCTGAGCTCTCTCTGGCCTCGTGAATCTTGGCAGAGGCTGCTCTCCTATGGTGATGACTCCCATATTAATTTAAGTCTTTCCAAGACATACTTGCTAATTAAAATGTAAAACAGTTTTTATCCCTTTAATTAAGATACAAGATGGGAAGCATAATTTAATTCGGTCCATTGAAAATATCAGTATTATTAGCTCCATAACTTGCTTCCATTAAGATGACTATGTTCAACATTATTTTGGCCTCCCACACTCGCTGGAGCTTTGGCATGCGCATTAACTGGATCCTGAAACTATTACAGGAGTCTGGTGTGACTGTGACCCCACTGGAAAGCGGCCACATGGACGCCAGAGCCACCGAGGACTTCTTGGGATGGGTTCCCCCAGAAGCCGACCCTAAGAAGGATTTGAGTACAAATAATTTGTACAGGAAGTACTTTTAGGGGAGTGAGGGGTGAGATAGGGACAGGAAGGGATGCAACTCAGATGAGCAAGTGAGGGGGTCACTGCTGCGGGAAGCCGAGGAAAGCCTCATCAGGGACACCTGGTCATGTAGAATACACCTCTGGGCTCTCCTACCTGAGGGACGAGGAAGCTGGCTGACTGTCCCCTGTTCCCATCCATCACTGGCTGAGGGCTGCTCCCAGGGGCGTCAGAACCCTGTCCTTCCAGGCTCCCCCTCAAGCAGAAAGTTGCAATGTTGCAGACAGAAGCATCAGTGTTGAGTAGTGAGAGATGAGAGGCAGGGCATGCTACACACCCACAGTCTTCTCCTTATTGCACCAGGCTGGGCAGAAAGAGGCAAGAAGACTCACAGGGAGAGTGTCAATCACTGACATATTATTAAGTGCTTTCCATGGCCCAAGAGACAAAATCATGGACTGACAGCCCAAGCCCTCACTCGGAAATCTCTGGAAAAGACTGAAAAGAGAAGAACTGTCAAACTCTCTGATGTAAAGTCAGAGACACGAAAATACACACAGAAACAGATGTGGGGAAATAGGAAAACTCAGCTGAGTGCCTGGAATTGGAAATGAGAGGACAGTTCCAAGGTCATTTCAGCTAGTCCAGCCCGAAAGTAACTTTCTCAGTCAGCACTGGAGCTCTGACCAGTATCCATTCCATGGACAGCCAGCTTTCCTCCAGTTGAAAATAGGAGAGTTATCAGTTTGATCCTATACTGACTGGGAGAATGGGCAGAAGGAAAATGGGAAGGGAACACATTATCCAAGACAGAGTCTGGGAAGCACCCGGCAGAGATGACACTGGAGAGTGAGTCTGCTAAAGGGGAGATTCCAAAGGTGAAACTCTGGGTTGAACTGCCTTGAAAACTATGGGGAATTGGAATGCAGGAAGAGGGCTTCAGGAAAGAGGATGGGGCATTAGAGACCTCTGTGAGGCAGCTATAAGCAAGGGAGCCAGGTAAGGATGAGCTGGATTGGAGCCCAGAGTGGAAGGTGTGGGACCAGATGCGTGGTGTTGGGCATCCTCCACAGAGGGGTAGGGTGGTGGACAGAAAGAGCCTCGCATTGGGAGCCAGACCTCCCAGGGCTCAAGTCCTGGCTCTACACTCACTAGCTGAGTGACCTTGGGCAAGTGGCTTAGTCTTTCTGAATCCCTGTACAGAACTCTGTGAGGGCAACAGAAAGGAAACGCACAGCATAGCACCTGCCCCATGGCTGTTGTTGCCCTTCAGCCACCCAGCTGTGTCTGACTCTTTGCAACCCCATGGACTGTAGCACACCAGATGGTGAAGTTTGCCCAAGTTCATATCGATTGCATTCGTGATGGCATCCAGCAATCTCATCCTCTGACACCTTCTCCTTGCCCTCAATCTTTCCCAGCATCAGGGACTTTTCCAAAGAGTCATCTGTTCACATCAGATGACCAAAATACTTGAGCTTCAGCTTCAGCATCAGCCCTTCCAATTAGTATTCAGGGTTGATTTCCCTTAAGGTTGACTGGCTTGAGCTCCTTGCTGTCCAAGGGACTCTCAAGAGTTTTCTCCAGCACCATAGTTCAAAGGCATCAATTCTTTGACACTCTGCCTTTTTTATGGTCCAGCTCTCACAACTATACATGACCATTGGGAAGACCATAGCCTTGACTATACAGACCTTTGTTGGTAATGTGTCTGCTTTTCAACAGACTGTCTAGGTTTCTCATGGCTTTCCTGCCAAGAAGCAAATGTCTTCTAATTTTTTGGGTGCAGTGAATTTCATTGATGATGCATTTCACCATCCACAGTGATTTTGAATCCCAAGAAGAAAAAATCGGTCACTACTTTCACTTTCCCCCTCTATTTGTCATGAAATAATGGGGTCAGATGCCATGAACTTAGTTTTTTAATATTTAGTTTTAAGCCGGCTCTTTCACTCTGCTTCATCCTCATCAAGAGACTCTTTAGTTCCTCTTCGCTTTCTGCCACTAGAGTGGTATCATCCACATATCTGAGGTTGTTGATGTTTCTCCTGCCTATCTTGATTCCAGCTTGTAACTCATCCAGCCCAGCATTTCTCATGATGTGCTCAGCATATAGATTAAAAAGGGTGACAGCAGACAGCCCTGTCATACTCCTTTCTTGATCTTGAACCAATCAGTTGTTCTATACAGGGTTCTAACTGCTGCTTCTTGACCCACATACAGGTTTATCAGGAGACAGGTAAGATGGTCTGGTATTCCCATCTCTTTACAAGCTTCCCACAGTTTATTATGATCCACACAGTCAAAGGCTTTGGCATAGTCAATGAAACAGAGGTAGATGAAACTTGGGGCTCGTAAAACTTACTTTCTGTCCCTCCTTTTTCTTAGGCTGTAACATGGATGGCATTCTAGGGACCCACACCTTCAGGGATTCCAATAGGGGCACCTCTGTGTGAAGAGGTAGGGGGCAGAAGGGTGTGTCTGGGATCGAATTAGAGCCTCCTGCTCTACCCCTCTTTCTCTGAATGTACATGACCTTAGCAACAGCCACAGACTAGCTCTTTAGAGCAACTCTCTTGCCTCTGGCATTGCCCAGACAGAAGGAAGTAAAAGCCACACCTCCCATCACACAGCTGGTGGTCAGACCAGGCGAGAGGTGCTCTCAACCACGCTCTCTCCTCCCCACCACCTGGTCCCGCCCCTGGAGACCCCTCCTGGACGTTGCCTCCTTTGCAGGATATGGGGTTGCCTGGGTCTTTTACGGTTATGCTGGGGGCCAGAGAAAGCGAATATTTGAATCTCAATCATACCTGCTCCTAACTGAAGCTGTTTTCCTTCCCACCCAACAATCCCTCTCAAGGAGTGACAGGTGACACATGTGAAATGGGGGGAAGCGCACTGACTCAGTCTGAGCAGCACAAGCCAGAAGCTCCATCAAGGACACTTTACTCTCCTGATGGAGAGGCCGGGGGCTGGCTCAGGAGGGCTGGCCATGGTGCTGCCCAATGGGTGAGCCTGCGGAAAGAGGAGGGATGAGGGCAGGCTTCCCCCACAAGGCGCTCAGGCCCCCTCCCTGCCCTCCCCGGGTGCCCAGCAGAAAAGAACATCTTAAATCTTAAAGAAGAAGGGCACTAATGCCATCTTAGGATCCAGCACTGATACCATCTACCCAGCAGGTCCCCGCTTCTCTGGGCCCACAGCTTTTCACACAAAATCCCCCAACCCTCAGAGCCCATAGCTCTGCCTCTAGAGAGCACAGTGAAAATCACTGAAAGGGGCCTTCCCTCCAGACACATTATGGATTTTAAACAATAGGTGGGGAAAGTCTCCAAGGCTGTTAGGAAGGGCTCACTCCCTCTCCCATTCTGAAATCACACCCTCTCACCAAGCTGCACCCCTCTCTGGTCACAGAGACGGCAGGGCTCCCCACTCATGGGTCTTGACTTCAAAGTGCATCACCAGGGCCCCATGTATTTCCCCCACAGCTCTCAAATCTGTATCTTCATTCTGTCCTTTATCCTCTGCTCCAGATCCATTTATCCGGATATTTCCTCCTGAGTGTCCCCAAGACAACTGAAATCTGTCCTCTCCATGTTTTTCTCAAGTCTGATCCTTCCTGTTTGTTCCCATCTCTGTGATCATGTCATTCAAGCTAGAAACACAGGTGTCATCCTTGTTTCCACCTTCTCCGTGCCTCATGTCCAATCATTCATTCAGCCCAGCCAGTTCCATATATATGAAAAAAGTGAATGTATTCATCACTCAGTTGTGCTTGGCTCTTTGTGACCCCATGGACTGTAGCCCACCAGGTTCCTCAGTCCATTGAATTCTCCAGGCAAGAATACTGGAGTGGGTAGCTGTTCTCTTCTCCAGAGGATCTTCCCGGCCCGGGGATTGAACCTGTGTCTCCTGCATTGCACCAGATTCTTTACTGTATGAGATATATGTATATATATATATATATAATCCATATACATTTTCCCATCCCTGCTGCAATCATTCAAGTTCAAGCTTCTCTCAGCATTTGACATTTGGATTCTTTTCACTGGGTTTTTTTGCACTGGTCTTCCACCAACAGGGCTTTCCAGCTGGTGCTCATGGTAAAGAACCCACCTGCCAATGCAGGAGACATAGACATGGGTTCGATCCCTGGGTCAGGAAGATTCCCTGGAGGAGGGCATGACAACCCACTCCAGTACTCTTGCCTGGAGAACCCCATGGACAGAGGAGCCTGGCGGTCTACTGTCCATGGGGTCAGAAAGAGTTGGACATGACTGAAGAGATTTAGCACACTTGCCTCAACATTTAGTCCATCTGCCTAGAACATTCTCTCTTTTGTCTGTCTGGCGAACTCTCCCTCCTCCTAATGCTTCCTCCTCTGGGAATCCTTTTATGATTTCCCCACATAAAGTGAAACCCAACCCCTTCCCCAGTGAGCCCCCAGGCGCTGGCACCCATGCCTCCTTTTGAGCCCTGGTCAGGGGGTACTGCCATTGATTTTGGCACATCTTTCTTGCCAGGGGCCCCTTGAAGGCAGGGGCCATGTTTTCTTCATCTCTGGGTCTCAGTGTCTAACTCAGCTCTTGGCAAGCAATGTCTCATAAGTGTTTTATTGATCTAAAGAATCCTGTAATAAGGAGGACAGGGGCCTTTCAAAATACTCTTTCTCTTTTACCTGAGGGATATAGAAATTGAATTTTGTGTTGATATCTTTCTACTTGCAGACCCAAAATACCTAAGCCATACTGAATCCTTTAGCAACTGAATCCATGCAGTGCAAGCCCATCCCTTTCTCAACAGCCAGGAAATCTTTTGTAAGGAAATTTCCTTGTCTCACATCCCATTGTGTTGTTTTAATTATTTAGAATTAGGGCTGAACCTCTGTTTCAGAGACTCAATACCTGGTATTCCACGTGGAGAGCTGAAACTCAGCTGTTGAGCTATGTTTCATTCTGCTCATCCCACCATCGGGAAAAACAGATTCCTTCTCTCGGTTCAAGTCTCCACACTCAGGAGGGAAAGGTCTTCCACTCCACGGTCCAGAGCTACCCACATGCAAACACTCAGCGTTTGAGAAAAATAGTAACATACAAAAAAGAATAAGAGAAAAACCAGCTAATGTTACCTGAGCACCTCGGCATGAACTTGGCAACCATGGAAATCATGGACTTCTCTCTCCGTGATGCTCAGAGACTGAGAAGTCTCTGGATCATCCATTGCCCCCAGAGGAGAATATGCCTACTTTGGGTATCGTTCATGTTTTGTGTACACGCTTCCTCGCTCTTTCAGTAAGTATTTATCATACGCCTACTGTGTGCCAGCCATTATGCTGCTGCTGGTGTTCACTCAGTCGTATCCGACTCTTTGTGACCCCATGGACTGCAGCACACCAAGCTTCCCTATCCTTTGTTATCTCCTGGAGTTTGCTCAAACTCATGTTCACGGAGTCAATGATGCTACTGTGCCAGGCTCTGGACAATTCACAGATGAATAGCAAAACCCCGCTCCATGGTTCAAATTTTGACTCACTCTTCTGCTACTACAGTTTTCTCTCAGCCTTCTTTACTTCCTGTCTCCTGAGTCTTGGCCAAGAGAGCCTGACTTTTTTCTCCATTATTCCTCTGTGATTCCTACAATTTCCCTGAAGCCCAAACTTTGTCAGGGAGAAAAACAAGTTTTCTTTTCTATATTATATTAGAAGTTACTTTTGTTTTATCACAAAATCAATCACAAGCTCCCCACAGGCAAAACAGCTGTCCTTAACTAGATTTCAACCTTTTAAATCTACTTGGGGTACAATCTCCGTACCACATCTACATGGTCACTCACTAATTTTTCTTTCTTTCATGCCTCCCTCCCACCTCTTCTTGCTTCTTTTCTTTTTTATTCCTTCCTCTTTTCCTGCCTTCCATCTACTCAACCATCCAGTCATCTATCCATCAATCCAATCTTTCTATCCATCCATTAAGTTATCCATGTATTAAGTAGATTCTGTGTACCAGAAACTGAACTGGGTACTGGGCCTGCTGAGCTGGGTAAACACAGGCCCAGTACTAAAAGTGCTAATAATTTGGTGAGGAAAATGGAAATTTTTGCAAATGTTTATGAAGGATATGAAGAGAGCAGTATGAGATTCCAAGGCAGAAGATGATTAATTCTAGGGAGTATTGAAGATGACATCAAAAACTTGACATTTGAGCTGAATTATGAAGGTGATGAAGAGGGGGAAAAAGATCATCCGGTGGAAATAGCCACTGCAATGACTTACAGACTTAAAATAACAGGGTGAAAATGGAAAAAATAAGCATCAAGAAACTGAATATTATTGCAGCAAAGGAAGCACATGTGAGAGGAATGTAAAATAAGGTGAAAGGCAAACTAGCCAGATTTGGAGGATCTCAAATATCAGATTAAGGTTTTTGGAAACCAAAGGTAGTCATTGGAGTTTCTAAACTCAGCAGCTTTGGAAAATGGTTCTGGCTGCAGATGGTCAATAGTAAGATGGACAGAGAAGATGCTGGAAGTTCAGTTAGAAGGCCAATGTGTGTGCTACGTCACTTCAGTCCTGTCCAACTCTTTGCAACCCTATGGACCGTAGCCCCCCAGGCTCCTTTGTCCCTGGGATTCTCCAAGCAAGAATCCTGGAGTGGGTTGCCATGCCCTCCTCCAGGGGATCTTCCCAACCCAGGGATCAAACCCACATCTCTTACGTCTCCTGCATTGGCAGGTGGGTTCTTTATCACTAGCACCACCTGGGAAGCCCCTGGAAGGCCAATACAATGGACCAAATGTGAGGTGCTGCTGCTGCTGCTAAATTGCTTCAGTCATGTCCGACTCTGTGCGACCCCATAGACGGCAGCCCACCAGGCTCCCCCGTCCCTGCGATTCTCCAGGCAAGAATACTGGAGTGGGTTGCCATTTCTCTCTCCAATGCATGAAAGTGAAAAGTGAAAGTGAAGTCGCTCAGTCATGTTCGACTCTTCACGATCCCATGGACTGCAGCCTACCAGGCTCCTCCGCCCATGGGATTTTCCAGGTAAGAGTACTGGAGTGGGGTGCCATCGCCTTCTCCGAATGTGAGGTACAGCATGGAGTAAAGGTATGAAAGGGTGGAATTAGAGGTGATGGAAAAGGGAGGATGTTTCTCTAGATTTGACAGCAAGTCTTCTGTCTCCAAGGAGTCAGAATAAATAAATTCTTCTTATACTGCCACCAAAGAGCTTGGTAAGGCTGCCTGGGGCCCAGCTGTCTTCCGAATGCTCCAAGTACTGCCTGACTATCAGGGGAAGCAAGCCCTCTGCCAGCCTGAAATGAATGATTCTCCCAGGGAAACACACTGGTGTCTGCACCCACAGCCTTATGCTGACCCATGATAGCATCAGGGTCAAGTCAGTGAGGCTGTCCCTCTGGGCTGGAGCTAATGACAGGCAGAAGTCAGAACGTGACCCTCAGTGCCTACATCTAAGGGGACCTGATTTCTGAATCTTCAGGCCCTGTTAGAAGGCAGAGCCAGGATATGATAAATCACCTGCTCTGTTTTTCTCAATTTCACACCCTTAGAATTGAGCATCATTTTTTTTTATCAACAGGCAATTTATATATTTAGTCTATTTGTCTTCTATTGATATTGAAAGTTCTTGTTACTCAAATATAAAGGACTGTTCCAGAATGACAAATAGCCAGAGAGAAGGGAAAACTTGAATGCATATCCTGGGGAGAAAAATTAATCAAAAGCACTGCAAATTGGTAATAAAAAGACGGGGATAAAATGTATCCCATACCGACTGAGCTTATAACAGTGGATTTTTTAAAAGATCTTTTTCTGATGTCATTCTATTTTCTCAACAGCTTTGTGTGGTGAGTTTGTGATTACCATTTATTTATTTTGGCCACAGCATGCAGCTTGTGGGATCTCGGTTGCCTGACCAGGGAATGAACCTGGGTCCACAGCAGTGAAAGTCTTAACCACTGGACCACCAGGGAATTCCCGTCATCACCATTTAGCAGAAGGGGAAACCGAGACACACAGCATTCAGACCACTTGCCCAGTGGCACACAGATCTGTAAAGCCAGGACTTAACCCTTAAGCTGCCTCATCTAGAAGATCCTTTCTGTGCCATCTCATCTGGAGGGACTGAGAGCAGGCAGGAAGGGTCAGAGCCTGAGAAACCCCCTTGATGGTCCTGTGATCTTGGACAAACCATGTGGCTTTATGAGCATCAGTTTTGCCTCTAAATTAATGAGGTGCCTTGAATTATGCAGGCCAACAGTTGTGCTTCCAAGCCAAGCAAGAGAATGACTCACTGTCAAATGAATAAAGTTTTACAGACAGCATTTCTACGTTATTTGATTCTGGAACATCTCTATACATGTGTCATAAAAATAAAACAGAGCTTTGATTGTGAGTTTCAATTGAGCCCATCACTTCACTGGTCTGGGCTTCAGACTTTCCTCTGACTCAAAAATTTTTGAAACATTTTTGAGGGTCTATTCCATGCTAGGTATATTCTGTCAATAACCCAGTGAGATGTGGGTGAAATAACTTGCCCAGCTAGTTCTCAACTCAATTGTTCTGCTTCTTCATACTAAGATAAGACATTGTCTTTTTTCCAAACACTAATTTCAGGAACACTAATTTCAAATGTTAAGAGATGTTATAGGATCAAGAACATTCTGCGTACAAAGAGGCTTGGAAAACTTGTTAAACATATTAAACGAGGATAAATAAGATTATTTACAAGGGGATTCTTCAAAGACTTGGATAAACTGATGCCATTAGGACTCTACAAGAAGGGAAAGAATAATGAGTGTTTCCCAACTTTCTGGACTGCAAAATCTTTTTCAAGGAACACTAGCTAAATGAATGTTCCAGTGACCATAATTTGAGGAGCAGCGGACCCTGGCTTAAAAAATCTTTAATAGGCAGAGTTCAAAGAATAATTACAAACAGGCTGCTATGAAAGGTGAGGGCTACTGCCTGACACACAGTTGGTGTTCATGAAATGTTAACAGAAAGGGGATCCCATCTGTGCTCATAAGGAGCTCTGTCTTTGACACGCACATGACCCCATAGGTCTCACTGTCTCCTCTTAGCTGGGGAGGGGACAGAGGTCAAATGACCTATGACATTCTGGGAGTGCGTTTTCTGAGAAGATATTCACAGTTTTTAGCCAAATGCCCTTTTTCTTCGCTTGTGACATTTTGAAGATGCATCATTTGGCATGGATGGGTCTTCACCCCTCTTCAAAGTACACATTCTTGTCAGCAGGAGGTTTATTCAAGGAGTCTTCTGAGAGCTCATCCTTGTCCAGAATGGCTGGTTGGTGTGTCTCATCCTGAATTTGCAGGAACCCACAGTGTGGGCATTGAGTCAACAGCCTCCTGCAGTATTTCCATGAGCTGTCTTTCTTAAAAGTTGAAGGGTGCTGTGTTTCTTCCCCAATTAAAGAACCAGAATATCCCAATGATGAGGATCACATTTGTGAACAGGATGAGTTTATTTTGTCATTTTCTCATCCAAAAATAAAAGTAAATCTTAAAATGCCAATGAAGTAGCACACATAATTATTACAGAAGGTCTGCTTAAACTTTAAAAGTAATTGACTAGAAAAAGAACATATCTCTGTTTTTTTAACTTTTCTACTTCTACACTTTCAATAACCTTTACTCTTTTTTGCTGTAAAAAGAATCAATTCTCTTTTCTTGGCTGCACCGGGTCTTAGTTGCAGTGTGCGGGCTCTTAGCTCTATCACATGGCATCTGGTTTCCTGACCAGGGATTGAACCTGGGCCCCCTGCATTGGGAGTGTGGTGTTTTAACCATTGGACCACCAGGGGAGTCCTTGAAATTTTTGAAAAATACAAAACATCATAAAGAAAAGAGATAAAAGAATTCAGTAATCTCATTACCCAGGAAAAATAACCAAAACCTTTTTCTATGCACTCCATATATATTTCTTTCATTTTTATGTATTTCTTTCACCAGAGAGAAATATATTTATTTATATTGGTATATGTATATTCATAGATACATGTATCACATAAATAAATGATGTATATATATCATAAGAGGGGGAAATACATACACAAAGAATGTTTTTACCAAGTTGGGAATGCGCCATGTACATTTTTAAACCTGCCTTTTTTACTTAGCACTGTATCATAAGCAGTTTCCAAGGGCTGAAGTTTTCTGTTCCAAATTGCCTGAGGAGTTGGCTCATAGACAAACTGATAAATTTACAAGCTGCTGTCTAACATGACTAGTGATGGCCATGGCATTAATATCAGTGGTTCTTCTTGAAAGCAATTAAATTTGGCATTGCTATCGCTACTTAATGTGTTTATATCAGCTCCTGTAATTGTTTTCTAAAGCCATAAATTTCTCAAGTTAATTATAAACAAATTGCTCTACTTAATTAATGGGCATCACTAACAGCATTATCCAATATGCATGTGAATGAACCTTGTGACAGCGTCACAGGAGTTGGATTAATGTTGTCAGATGGTGGTCCTGGGAGGAAAGCCAATGGCCCTGAACCCAGGTCTTCAGTGTGTCCAGAAAACTCCAGTCCAGGATCTGCTGGAGCAAGTGTGTCCCAAGTCTGTTGCTGCAAAGTCAGGTCTTCAGGGTGTCTGTCACCCTGGACCTGCCCAGCTATGCTCCAGGAAGTATGGAGGAGCTAAGATGGGGCTGACTGGGCGCCTCTCAGGTTATTAACGGCAGTCTCTTTCTTCAGCGCTGATTTCTCGTCTTTGTCATTCCACGTGGTCCTCCCTGTACCCATCCTGCGCTCCAGCTAGTTTGGCAGGATGGTGATGAGGCTGGACACTGGGGCCAGGCTCCCAGGGTTCAAATACCAACTCTGCAAGTAACTAGATACGAGAACACGGGCAAGCCTCCATGTGGTCATTTGTAAAATCGAGATTATCGTTGAACCTACCTTGCAAACTTGTTGTGAGGACTAAATCAGTTAATGTGGGTAAAGGGAACATAACAGTGCTCAGTAGCATTAACTATTAACAGTATTTTTAGGTTTGGCCAACATCCCACTTTATAGATGAGGTGGCTGTAATTCTGTGACCTAGGCCAGTGGGCTTCCCAGGTAGTGCTAGAGGTAAAGAACCTGCCAATGTAGGAAACGTAAGAGATGCGGGTTCAATGCCTGGATTGGGAAGATACCCTGGAGGAAGAAATGGCAACCCTCTCCAGTATTCTTGCCTGGAAAATTCTATGGACAGAGGAGTCTGGCTGGCTACAGTCCTTGGGGTCCAAGAGTCACTCAGGCAGAACCAAGTTCATACACACGCACACACATGCACACACACAGGCCAGTACTACAGTGATGCAAATGAGGAAGGCACCCAGGGTGTAAATTTAAGGAGGTGTATCCTCCCAGGGTCACTGCCTCACCAGAGTCCTTGCCGGTATGATCTATTCACATCTGCTTAGCGTGGATTGAGATTAGGATGACTCCAGAGTCCCTGTGCTCTCAATGAGAACCCCCATTTTCTTCGCTCTTCTTCCTGGCTGTGACCCAGGTGATTAAGGGACTTCTGCCCAACACTGGTTTAATAATTCTCTCTGCAGAAACTGCCCACTCTCTCCTCTGTTCTTTCTAATAGACACAGTATGGGAAAGTAGTGTCAGCAGGGCTGAGGACCCATCAGTCTCATCCAGGCTGTAGCAAGACCCTAGATCTTTGGTAGACAAAGATGGCGGAACAAGGTTTTTTGGCAGAACAAACTTTGTCCTGAAATAAGAGCCAAGGCGACCCATGCATGTGTGTGTTCAGTTGTGTGTGACTCTTTGGGACCCCATGGACTGTAGCCTACCAGACTCCTCTGTCTGTGAAATTTTCCAGACAAGAATTTTGGAGAGGGTTGCCATTTCCTCCAGCAGGAGATCTTCCTGACCCAGAGATCGAACCCAAGCCTTTTGTGTCTTGTGCATCGGCAGGCAGGTTCTTTACTACTGAGCCCCCTGGGAAGCCCTAAGGTGTCCCATGCGTGAGTGTATTTTAGTCACCCAGCTGTGTCTGATTCTTTGTGACCCCATGGACTATAGCTCTCCAGGTTCCTCTGTCTATGGAATTCTCCAGGCAAGAATACTGGAGTAGGTCACCATTTCCTTCTCCTGGGAATCTTTCCAACCCAGGGATTGAGCACAAATCTCCCACGTTGCAGGCAGATTCTTTACAATCTGAGTCACCAGGGAAGTCCAAGGTGTCTCATATCTTGTCTTTAGTCCTGAACCACAAGACACTCTCCAGTCACTTTTAATTGCTCGATAGAGCAGCTTTCTGTAGCCACTGGGAGCCACTATCCAGGGAGATGAGCCAGGAATGCTACTATCATTGAAGGTGAAGGGAGGGGGTTACTGGTGGGATTCAGTGGAATTAATGCCCTTCTGGAGCCGTGTCTTTGGTGGTCAGTGCCCAGAGCCACAAGTCCAAGAGCAGCTTTCCTCCTTCAGCTGCTATTTTTAAATTTTGTATCAAGCATGAAGGAAACTGGTCTTTCTCAGGTTTATTGTATGCACCTTCTTCATAGATACGGTTATCCCCACTAAACAAATGAATAAACTGAGGCTCACAGAGAAAACACTCAAACAAAGGGCAGAGGGAGGATTTGGAGCAAGATCAGCTATACACTGTCCCCTGTGCATGGCCCTGGATCATGATACTCTGGGTATATATTTGGGCCTCATTTCAGCTGAAGTGTCTGCAGACCTCAGGTCTAGACCTCTTGCCCCATTCTCCTGGGGGGCAGAGAGCAAGTATCAGGGACTGAGTGCAGGTACTAATGGTCATGGTCACGGTCATGCTCTAGACAAAGTTGTTGGGATTCAGTTTTCATTGTAGGAGGATGGAAGCCAATGAGTCAAGATGTCAGGGTCAAAAATAGGAAGCAGGTCCTTGAATGGGGAGAGTCCCAGAAATAAAATCATCATGGCCAATCCCCAAGAAGCAGCTTCCCCCAACAGCCTCCAACAGGGGACAAGGCTGCTCTGATTTCGGACTCTCCCTAAAAGAATGATCTCAGACCCTATTGGTGTCTTTCCTGAGGATGCAGAATGAATTTTAACGGGGAAGGAAATGACTTCAATATGAGTAACATGTATAGGGAAGTTTATGTATGTGTATATGCATAATATATATGTAAATATACATATGGAGAATAGACATTTGATTTATTGTTCCATTCATTCATGTTTATTTTTCCATGCCTGCATTTTATTCACTTATATTTTTACTTATTCAATCACTCATTCATTCACTTGCTTATCAATCCATCTAACCATTTATTTAACAGACTTTTCCTGAACATCTACTATGTGTTAAGTACCACATTATGTTGCTGCTGCTGCTGCTAAGTCACTTCAGTCGTGTCCGACTCTGTGTGACCCCATAGACGGAAGCCCACCAGGCTCCCCCGTCCCTGGGATTCTCCAGGCAAGAACACTGGAGTGGGTTGCCATTTCCTTCTCCAATGTGTGAAAGTGAAAGTGAAGTCGCTCAGTCGTGTCCGACCTTTAGCGACCCCACGGACTGCAGCCTACCAGGCTCCTCCATCCATGGGATTTTCTAGGCAAGAGTACTGGAGTGGCTTGCCATTGCCTTCTCCGACCACATTATGTTAGGAATATAGAATTCTATAAGACAGAATCCTTATTCTTAAAGAACTGTTTAAAGGATTAGACAGCCATTTATATACATAATTGCATTGCAGTGTTTTAGGTTCATTGTGTATGTATGATATGATATATTTGGGGAATTCAAAATTGATTATCCTTGCCTAAAAGTGAGGGGGAATCTTGCCAGGACAAAGAGTATTTGACTAAGAGTTCATCAATCAAAGAAGGTTGGGCAGAGTGTGGGTAAAGAAAAGAGACAGCCCTAAATTCAACCTTGTGAAAATGAGCCCACAGCTCCCATAATTCCTAATTCCCTCTCATCTCAGAGGCTCATGATTCCTACGCCCTGTGGGCAGAAGAGAAGACAAAACATTCTTCACTTAGCTGCCCACTTCTACCTGCCACCAGAAGATGGAGGTGATGGTTTTCACTCTTTCAGGAAATCCTGTTGATAATGATCGGGTTCTTGGCCTTCCCCAATCAATAGAAACTGACTAGAGGCCAGACAAGAAATTCAGGCAAGGCTTTACTGGGGCTCCTGTGCCAGCTGCAGAAGGGATGGGAAATAACAGGTTCCTTTGCTTGCTCCCCAGGCGGGGGAGTGCAAGTAGTTCCTTATATGGGGTGAGGGTGGGGATGTGCCCAGGGATCAGGCTGGAGGGGTGGCTTCAGTACCTCCTGGAGTTTGTCAAACTCATGTCCATCGAGTCAATGATGCCACCAACCATCTCATCCTCTGTCACACCCTTCTTCTCCTGCCTTCAATCTTTCCCAGCATCAGGATCTTTTCTAATGAGTCAGGTCTCTGAATTAGGTGGCAAATTATTAGAGCTTGAGCTTTAGCATCAGTCTTTCCAATGAATATTCAGGCTTGATTTCCTTTAAGATTGAGTGGTTTGATCTCCTTGCTGTCCAAGGAACTCTCAAGAGTCTTCTCCAGCACCATTCGAAAACATCCATTCTTCAGCACTCAGCCTTCTTTATGGTCCAACTCTCACATCCGTATGTGACTACTGGGAAAAATCATAGCTTTGACTATATGGATCTTTGTCAGCAAAGTGATGTCTCTGCTTTTTAATACACTGTCTAGTTTTGTCATAGCTTTTCTTCCAAGGAGCAAGTGTCTATTAATTTCATGGCTACAGTCACCATCTGTAGTGATTTTGGAGCCCAAGAAAATAAAGTCTGTCACTGTTTCCATTGTTTCCCCATATATTTGCCATGAAGTGACAGAATTGGATGCCATGATCTTAATTTTTTGAATGGTGAATTTTAAACCAGCTTTTTCACCCTCCTCTTTCACCTTCATCAAGAGGCTCTTCAGTTCCTCTTTACTTTTTTGCCATAAACGTGGTGTCGTCTTCATATCTGAGGTTATTTATATTTCTCCTGGCGATCTTAATTTGGCAGTTGGGTTTCTTCATCTTTGTGTTATCTTTTGGTCCAGAATTTGCCCCAACTTTGCATGTATGCAGTCCCATATGGTCTCTTTGTATTTTGCAACTTGAGGAGAAGTGTGTCCAGATTCAGGCACTGCAGCACAGGATTCCATGTCCCAGGCCTGGCTCACTGTGAGGTGAGAAGTGCTGGACCCTTGAGTACCTCCAGAGTGTGGCCTCCCGAATTAGATTCCAGTCTGGAAGCTCAGTCACCCTCTAGTGTCTCTGGTCATCTTCAGCTGCCACAGGCATAAACCACCGGAATGTGATGAGAGATTCACTCCAAACACTAAAAAAGCATATTTGTTTGTAGGGAGTGAACACTGTTTACCACTTCGATGTGGAAATTTCCCAGCTTCTTTTTAAGGGACCCATAAGTCTTATTCTCAGTTTATGTAGTATCTTTCCTCCAAATAGCTTGATAAATTTTTAATCAAAATTGCATTTTTGGAGCTGAAAACTACTTGATTTCTACCAGACTGTCACATTTGAAAGGAATTTTAGGAAACCCAAATGGGATTTTTTTAATGCCTATATTTCTTTCTTCTTCAAGTGGGTTTCTGACCAAGGTTTTCAGATTTCTCTCTTTTTTTAAAAAAAGGACCTTTTATATATTATGTCAAATCTGGAAATGTGACATTCACTAAGTGACATTCTATTTTAATTCACTTTGACAAAATAATGAACTCTATTTGTAGGAGCAATAGGAGAGCCTCATCTGACAAGGAGATGGCTCTGGAGTTCAGCTATAAATGAAAAAGAAAAAAAAAAAAACTATTTCCTTTTTTTTCCTCAATAAAATGGCAAGTTTGAAATTTTTAGAGAAACCTTTTTGGAAACGATGGAAAATGTCTATGAATCATTAGTAAGCCCCCTCCATAACCACACATCCTGCCATCATCCATCCCCGTTTGGGTTCTGATTTGGGCCAGCGCACACCATTGTCCTGCAGATCTGGACTGCTCAGCCCTATGGGCCACACCCAGTGCTTAGGGATAGCAAAGCCTGTTGACCACAGGATAACCTCAGCATCCGGGTCTCTTTGCTCCTGTGACACACAGGGAACTGGCGCAGATTGGAATCCACAGCGGGCTGAGGTTAGCAACCCAAGGCAGGACCCCAAGAGACATATCCAGCTCATAACCCAAATCAGGGCTCCCAGGGAAGAAGAAACACAGACACCTTCACAGCCTCTCTGTCTTGAACTGGATGTTTAAACACATCTCTTCTTCTGTCTTCTGTCATTTAAAAAAATAAGAACTTGAAGTGAGGGGAGGGGCAGGCTAGCTTTGAAGCTGAGTCTGGGAGACTTGTGTTACCAGGGAAGGCCACCCAGCTGTCCTGGAGAAATGAAGTTGGGGACTTTAGTTCTAATGGTCTAGCCCTTGGACTCCTGCAAAAGAGGGGCACAAAGGCTGTCCAGCCCCTCGGGGAAGGAGTAGGGACTCAGTCCCAGGCTGGAACTGATGGCAAGTGTTCTGGAGGCTGGCGATAACAAGAAGAAATGCATTTTATTTTTATTTGAAAAAATATGTTTAAAACAATAAAACAAAATCATGCACAAAAAGTTTAAAAGTATAAACTTTTCAAATTATTAAATTTGGAAGTGAAGCTCCTTTTCTCTATCCTAATACCAATCAATCCCCACTGTGCCATGATAACATTGTCTACCCTTCTATCTACAGAAAAAGATATAGACACCTTTAAATTTTATTTACAAACTAGAACATGGCATATATATCAGTCCACACAACTGTTTTTTCCTTAGCAACATAAATTTTCATGTCAATATATGGAAAATTAAAGTTGTCTATCACTATTATTGTTACTACAGTCATGTGCTTTCTGATCCCATTCTTAGGAAGTATGTTTTAAGTTCTCTGAGAAATGGTTGTAAAACAGAGGAGGTGAGGAGTCGTGGTGTCAAGACCTCTAATTACCACTTCAGGCTTTCCTGGTTTTGGCCAAACAAGATTAATACAGCATGGGAGTATTGTTGTTTGATATTCCATTTGTTTTACAGTCCAGTTAAAGACACCATAGTGGGTATTCTTTTAAAATAAGGACACCAATATGGAAGCTGGAGAAGGTAATGGTAACCCACTCCAGTATTCTTGCCTGGAGAATCCCATGGACGGAGAAGCCTGGTAGGCTACAGTCCACGGGGTCGCAAAGAGTAGGACACGACTGAGCGACTGAACGGAACGGAATATGGAAGCAACCTAAGTGTCCATCAGCAGATGACTAGATAAATAAGTGGTGTTCATACACATGATGGAATACTGCTTAGCCATAACAAAGAACAAAATTTTGCCATTTGCCACAACACGGTTGGAGTTGGAGGATATTATACTTACTGAAATGTCAAACAGAGAAAGACAAATACTGTATTCCACATCACTCACATGTGGAATCTAAAAAAAACACCTAATGAATATAGCAAAAAGGAAACAGACTCACAGATATAGAGAACAAACTAGTGGTTACCAGTGGGAAGAGGGAAAGGAGGGGGGAAGATAGGAGTGAGGATTGGGACACAAACTATTATATATAATAGAAGCTACAGGGGTATATTGTACAGCACAGGGAATATAACCAATATTTTACAGTAATAGTGAAGTATAACCTTTAAAAATTGTGAATCATTATGTTATATACCTGAAACTAAAATAATATTGCAAATCAACTATACCTCAAATTTAAAAAAAAGAAATAAAAAAAGAATACCAGTATCCTAGGTACCCTGGTGGGCTTTCTGAAGGTCCTTTCATATGTCTGGGGATGAGAGAAGCAGTAAAATTGGCTTGTTAGCTTCCTGAATAGAGTTGTTGTTTTTTATTTTGTGGTCCTTAAACACAATCTATTATAGTCATTTTTCAGCAAGTCAAATTAATATAACTCATATTTCAAATCACTAAAATATAATTCTCTCCTTGAGTATTTAAAGGATTTTTAGATTTTTTATTATGAAATATTTTAATTATACATAATCGCAAAGAGTTGCAAAGAGTCGGACACGACTGAGCGACTGAACTGAACTGAACTGAATAATACATGCAAACAATAATGTAAACACTCCTGAACCTAGTACTCAATTTAAGAGATAAAATATTGGGTTCCCTGGTGCTTCAGTGGTAAAGAATCCACCTGCCAATGCAAACATGGGTTTAATCCCTGGTCCAGGAAGATCCCACTTGCCAAGGGGCAAGTACACTCATGTGCCACAACTACTGATCCTGTGCTCTAGAGCCTGAGAGCAGCAACTACAGAGCCCACATATACAAATACTGAAGCCCACCAGTTCTGAGCAAGTGCTCTGCAAAAAGAGAAGCCACCACAACGAGAAGCCTGTGCACTGCAACTAGGGAGAAGCCACAGCTCGATGCAACTAAATCATGTGCAAAGCAACGAAGCCCCAGTACAGGCAGAAATAAACAGAATTATTTTTCAAAAGGAGATAAAATATTACCTGTACCATTAAAGCTTTCTTTCACCAGTTGCATTTTACTGCATCCCACACACTTCCTGTATCCAGGGATAGCGATTATGTTAAGTGCTGTGATTATCATTCCCTTGTTTTTTTAGAACCATCATTTCTCCTCTGGACATCAAAACTACTGTGGAGATTTTTAAAAACTACTGCACTGTTTGATTCTGTTTTGGACTTGTCCTCTCCCCTTTTGGAAACCATAGAAGAGGTAGAGAAACCAGAGATCAAATTGCCAACATCCGCTGGATGGATCATGGAAAGAGCAAGAGAGTTCCAGAAAACATCTATTTCTGCTTCATTGACTATGCCAAATCGTTTGACTGTGTGGATCACAATAAGCTGTGGAAAATTCTGAAAGAGACGGGAATACCAGACCACCTGACCTGCCTCTTGAGAAACCTGTATGCAGGTGAGGAAGCAACAGTTAGAACCAGACATGGAACAACAGACTGGTTCTAAATAGGAAAAGGAGTACATCAAGGTTGTATATTGTCACCCTGCTTATTTAACTTATATGCAGAGTACATCATGAGGAACGCTGGGCTGGAAGAAGCACAAGGGAATCAAGATTGCCGGGAGAAGTATCAATAACCTCAGATATGCAGAGGACACCACCCTTACGGCAGAGAGTGAAAAGGAACTCAAAAGCCTCTTAATGAAAGTGAAAGAGGAGAGTGAAAAAGTTGGCTTGAAGCTCAACATTCAAAAAACGAAGATCATGGCATCTGGTCCCATCACTTCATGGGAAATAGATGGAGAAACAGTGGAAACAGTGTCAGACTTTATTTTTTTGGGCTCCAAAATCACTGCGGATGCTGATTGCAGCCATGAAATTAAAAGACGCTTACTCCTTGGAAGGAAAGTTATGACCAACCTAGATAGCATATTAAAAAGCAGAGACATTACTTTGCCAACCAAGGTCCATCTAGTCAAGGCTATGGTTTTTCCCATGGTAGTGTATGGATGTGAGAGTTGGACTGTGAAGAAAGCTGATCGCCGAAGAATTGATGCTTTTGAACTGTGGTGCTGGAGAAGACTCTTGAGAGTTTCTTGGACTGCAAGGAGGTCCAACCAGTCCACTGTAAAGGAAATCAATCCTGGGTGTTCATTGGAAGGACTGATGCTAAAGCTGAAACTCCAATCCTTTGGCCACCTCATGCGAAGAGTTGACTCACTGGAAAGACTCTGATGCTGGGAGGGACTGGGGGCAGGAAGGGAAGGGGACGACAGAGGATGAGATGTCTGGATGGCATCACCGACTGGATGGACATGAGTTTGAGTGAACTCCGGGAGTTGGTGATGGACAGGGAGGCCTGGAATGCTGTGATTCATGGGGTCACAAAGAGTCAGACACGACTGAGTGACTGAACTGAACTGAACTTTGGAAACCATATAGAGAGACAAGGAGAACTGAGGGGAGGGGTTGAGAAAAGAAAAACACAAGCACTGTTTTAAATAAAACGAAAAAACCCATAAAACCCCCAGTTACATTTAAATAATCCCCAAAACAGGTGTGACCAGCTGGGTCCTATGGGAATCCTCATAAGACACAGTGATGGGAGAAGCCAGAAGGAACAAGAACTGAGTATGCAGACCTCAGATCAACAGAAATTCCATCCCCAGAAGGAGAGGATAACTACCCTAGGGGAGATTCCTGTGAGTGAGGCTAAGAAGGACCAGAGATCGTGTCCAAGAGGACCCAGGAATGGCACAGCTCAGAAGGCATGAAAAATACACTTTTGATGGCAGGGGCCAATAAAGACAGAGAAAAACAAAGATGGCTCTAGAAACCCATCTGAGCAGTTTAGGGACAGAGTGGGTATGGCTACGGGGATGCCATATTTAAAGGAAATGGCCCAGCACCTTGGTAACACAACAGGAAGCCCTTGAGTTGCAAAGTCTGGAGATTTTCCAACGTCTTCTCTCATCTCATCTCACAACCGCCTCCAACAGATGGACAAAGGAACTGCCTGCAGCTAGTTGGTCCAGAAATTCATCTAATACAATAAGCTAACAAATACTGAATAGGCACAGGACCCACCCAAACACTCACAAAGATAATACACTTTCAAAGCCTAAAAAAACTTTCCTGTAGATGAAGAAAACTCACTATCTAAATATTATAACCAAATGTTCCACCATACTGTTTTAAAACTTGATGCTGGCAGTGATTTTTAAAAAATCAGAAATATAAGAATTCAGGAAAGAAGTGAGATGAGAAGTAAAAGAATTAGAAAATTAATAGGAAGACCCTCCCTCCAAAAAATAAACTTTTCAGAAAAGAAGAAATTAGAAGGAAGACAAGAAAGAAAAGACTGCAGATAACACAGAAGATGCCTGCAAATGACAAGGAAGATACACCGAAAATCCAACATATGCATAAGTCACGTCTCCAAAGAGGAAAACCAAACTATGAGACAAAAAAAGCCAACAAAAAATAATTAAAATGAGATTTAAGAACATTTTCCTAAAGTAAAAGAAGACTTGAATTTATGTATTGAAAAGACAAATCATGTGCTAGGAAAAACTGACTCCAAGTGATCATAACTGAGATGTATCCTAATGCAATTATTAGATTTTAAAGATAAAGGATTCTTTCCGCAGCCAAGCACAGTTATTAAATCACTTGTAAAGGAAATAAACCGAACTGCCTCAAACTTCCTCACAACATTGTTGAACACCAATATAGTGAAACCATTCTTTTTTTATTTTTTAATTGGAGGATAATAGCTTTACAATGCTGTTAAATGAAGTTTCTGCTGTACAACGAAGTGAATCAGCTATAAGTACGCATATATTCTCTCCCTCTGGAACCTTCTTCCTATCAAATCCCATCCTACTCCTCTAGGTCATCACAGGGCTCCAAGCTGAGCTCCCTATGTTATACAGCAGCTTCCCAACTAGCCATCTGTTTTATACATGGTAGTGTGCATATGTCAATGTTACTCTCTCAAAGCAATTATAAGATAATAAAAGAAAAGAATTTAAAAACAAAGGTCTTATATATAGACAAACTTTCAAGCCTAATGGTTTAAACATGAAAGAATTCTGGGAATATTGTTCTCAGGAGCCTTTCTTGACGAAAATAATAGCATGTGATATTAAATTTTATGTGTCAACTTGACTGAGCCACAGGCTTCCCAGATATATAAATCAAACATTATTCTAGGTATGTCTGTGAAAGGTTTTTGGATGAGATTAACATCTGAATCATCTGTAGTCCTGCCTGACTACAGAGCTGTAACACTGGTCTCTTCCTGCCTTTGGACTTGGACTTGAACTGAAACCGACTCTTCTTGGGTCTCAAGCCTGCTGGCTTTTGAACTGGAACTATACCATCAGCTTTACTGGGTCTTCAGCTTGAAAACAACACATCTAGGGATTTTTCAATTCCTTACAATAAATCTCTTTCTGTATATGTATACACACACACACACACCCTGTTCATTCTGTTTTTCTGGAGAACACTAACTCTAGAGTAGAGAATGAACTCAAGAGATGATTGGAGGAAACCAGGCAAAAAGAATATCACTAAGCATTAAATATGTTTAACCTGGCTTCCCATGTGGCGCTAGTGGTAAAGAACCTACCTGTCAGTGATGGAGATGCGGGTTCAATCCCTGGGTTGGAAGATCCCCTGGAGGAGGGTATGGCAACCCGCTCCGGTATTCTTGCCTGGAGAACCCCACGGACAAAGGGCCCTGACAGGCTACAGTTCATGGGGTCGCAGAGTCAGACACAACTGAAGCAACTTAGCACACACACTCATGCAGACTCAAACACAAACAGGGGTGGAAATAAAGGCAACATCATAGAGCATAAATAGTATACAGTCCAACAATTTAAAACTGAGAGGAGAAAAGTGGGATGTGGTAGAATGGAAAATAAGTGAATACATTCCTTCATTCCTAATAGCCAGGAGTGAGTAGTTAACATTCAGAACAAACAGAAAAGGGCAGTTCCCAAGTTGGGCAACTGAAGATCAGACTCTGGAAGCTTTAGGATGAACAAAGCTGTAGAATAAAAAACTAGACTTGAGTCTTATTGTCAATTCTGTCATCTAATTTTAAGTAATTATATTAATTGAACCATGGAGATGCTGATAACTACCTGAAATGATAATTCTTGCTGGATAGTTGCAAAAGGCAGATCTGGGCCAACTCTGACACCCTAGCTGTTTGTGTGAAGGCGTCCTGCCTCCTCTCACTACAGACAAGACTCAAGACTTGGCTGCTTTCCAACTGCACTAAATTTTGGGTAGATGGGACTTCCCTGGTGGTCCAGTGGTTGAAACTCCACACTTCCAATGTAGGGGGCATGGTTTGACCCCTGGTTGGGAAACTAAGATCCCATATCCTGCACAGAGTGGACAATAAATAAATTAAATAAAAAGATTTTGTGTAGAAGGTGATTCTCAGAATTAAGGCTCCACCTTTCTCTTTTAGTTCCCTAGCTGGGAGGGTTTGATCCATCGGCTAGAACATCCTAAGACTTGTTCTTATTTCTTCCAGCTGGTTCCTGCCTCATGGCTATATATATATATATATATATCTTTCTGTCTCATGCTATACACATTTAAAATTATTTTTATTTAAAGATGCCTCTTTAATGTTATTATCCTTGTGATTTCTTTTTTTACCTTCATAGTGTTTAGTTCTTAATCCTTAAATTTCATCTACTTGTACTTTTTTTTTTTACTTTTTAACTAATGTTTTTGCTCTTTTATCTTAATCTTTCATCTCATTTACTTTTATATTTTAACCTTCTATTTTGTTGGTTTATAGCTTTTTACATTTTCTTTTAAATCTCAACCACTTTATTGATTGCTATTTTTAAGTTTCTAACTGACTTTATTGTGATTTATATTCTTTTAAAAATGCGTATTGCTTTTTTTATTGCTGTTTTAATCTCCTTCTAACCTTCTGTACTCTCATGATTGATATCATCTTATTCATTTTTCCCTTTTCTTATATGTATGTTATAATCATCATTTCTTTTTACAATGGCTAGTCAGAACTCATTGCTATAGCTGTGGTAGCAAAAGCAAAGCTCACCTGCAAGAAGAGATTGAGACCCTTCTTCCTTGTATTTGACCTAAAAGTTACGCCCTGTCCCTAGAGGCTCCCTTTCTTACTCAATAGTCTCCAATCCACCCCGTCCACTGAAAACCCAGAAGACTCATGTTAGCTCTCCGCAGAACGATAATTCTCTTCATACAACCTGACATATATGGCAGCCTGCCCTCCCATGCCCTCCAAAACTGTGAGACAGACTTCCTGTTTTTAAACCCTTCATCCCCAAGTCAATGAGACCCTGCTAGGACCAGTTTCTATCTTCTTGTTGTTGTTGCTTAGTCGTTAAGTCTTATCTGATTCTTTCGTGACTCCATGGACTGTAGCCCACCATGCTCCTCTGTCCAGTCGATTTCCCAGGCAAGAGTACTAGGGTGGGTTGCCATTTCCTTCTCCAGGGGACCTTCCTGACCCAGAGACCAAACACGCATCTCCTCCACTGCAGGCGTATTCTTCATCACTGAGCCACCAGTTTCTGTCTAGTCAGCTATTAAACTTTGCTTCCCCTGCATCAAGGGAGATATTTTCTCTTGGACTCCCTCCCAGGTAGAATGCTGATTATTTAGGTACACTTATGTCCGTGTTGTATCCTAGGAAATAAGGTGCTTACTCACCTAGTGTGTGGTCAAACAATAACCCCAAGGAAGAGAGAAAACTCACTGGCAACTCCTGATCTTATGCTAAGCTCCCACAGGTATAACTGATTCATGCCATGACAACCAGCAATGGGAACAGTCTAGAAAATAATTACAGGACATATGCATTTGATGATTGAGAGGCCAGAAGCTTCATTTCCACAGCCATACAAAGCAAGTTCAATTATTCAAGTCTTGCAGATCCCAGGCCACTTGCTGACTCAGTTCTGGTATAAAATGATCTCTCATTTTATACAGTTGATTAAAACAAAGGCCTCAAGCTAAATAAAATACCTGAACAAAATCTCCTGTGCCCAGAACTACTCAGGGTTGGTCTCAGTGGTCTGCTTTTAGATTTAAGTCTGTTATAAATACTCTGGGCATTATATTTTACACATAGTAATTTATCAATAAATATTTGCCTGAATCATTAAATGACTTCAAAAGTGGTATCTTCTATTTTTGACAGCATTTCCTATACACCCACAATTATTCGATATTTCATCTAAACGCATGACAGTTGACTTTTTGTCTTCTGATCCAAAGTTAAACTTGAATTTCTCAGTCCAGTGTTCCATTCTAGAATAGAATATATTTTAGGCGTGGTTATTCTACTACTGACTATTGTACTATTTCTTATGGGGAAAAATTCTCCTAAGAATGATATAAGATGGTTTGTAGTATTTGACAGTTCTTTGACCTTTGTGGATAAGTGTTACATGGCCTCAATGTGGGCTTCCCAAGTGGCTCCAGTGGTAAAGAACACACCTGCCCATGCAGAAAACATAAGAGACACGGGTTCAAAACCCTGGGTCAGGAAGATCTCCTGGAGGAGGGCATGGCAACCCACTCCAGTATCCTTGCCTGGAGAATCCCACAGACCGAGGAGCTTAACAGGCTAAAGCCCATAGGGTCACACAGAGTAAAACAGGACTGAAGCAACAGCACACACAAATGGCCTCAGTGTGGCTGCTGCTTGCATTCCACTAGCACAGGGTCTACAGGTTTTTCTTCTAGAAGGTCAGAGAGTAAATAATTTAGGCTGTGAGGCCATACAACCTATGTTGCAACTACCCAACTCTGCCTCTGTAAAATGAAAGCAGTCATAGACAATATATAACAAGCATGGTGGTGTTTCAGTAAACTCTTATTTACGAACACTAAAATTTGATTTCATGTAACTTTTGTGGGTTAAAAAATACTATTCCTCTGATTTTTTTCAACCAGCTAAAATGCAAAAGAATATTCTTAGCTTGTCCGTCAGTTCAGTCGCTCAGTTGTGTCTGACTCTTTGTGACCCCATGGACTGCAGCACACCAGGCTTCCCTGTCCATCAACAACTCCTGGAGCCTACTCAAACTCATGTCCGTCGCATCGGTGATGTCATCAAACCATCTCACCCTCTGTCATCCCCTTCTCCTCCCACCTTCAGTCCTTCCCACCATCAGGGTCTTTTCAAATGAGTCGGTTCTTCGCATCAGATGGCCAAAATATTGGCGCTTCAGCATCAACATCAGTCCTTCCAATGAATATTCAGGATTGATTTCCTTTAGGATGGAATGGTTAGAGCTCCCTGCAGTCCAAGGGACTCTCAAGAGTCTTCTCCAACACCACAGTCCAAAAACATCAATTCTTCGGTGCTCAGCTTTCTTTATACTCCAACTCTCAAATTCATACTTGACTACTAGAAAAACCATAGCTCTAACTAGATGGACCTTTGTTGGCAAAGTAATGTCTCTGATTTTTAATATGCTACCTAGGTTGGTCATAGCTTTTCTTCCAAGGTTCAAGCATCTTTTAATTTCATGGCGGCAGTCACCATCTGCAGTGATTTTGGAATCCAAGAAAATAAAATCTGCCACTGTTTCCACTGTTTCCCCATCTATTTGCCGTGAAGTGATGGGACAGGATGCCATGATCTTAGTTTCCTGAATGCTGAGTTTTAAGCCAACTTTTTCACTCTCCTCTTTCACTTTCATCAAGAGGCTCTTTAGTTCTTTGATTTCTGCCATAAGGGTGGTGTCATCTGCATATCTGAGGTTATTGATATTTCTCCCGGCAATCTTGATTCCAGCTTGTGTTTCATCCAGCCAGGCATTTCACATGGTGTACTCTGCATATAAGTCAAATAAGCAGGGTGACAATATACAGCCTTGACATACTCCTTTTCTGATTTAGAACCAGTCTGTTGTTCCATGTCCAGTTCTAACTGTTGCTTCTTGACCTACACACAGATTTCTCAAGAGGCAGGGCAGGTGGTCTGGTATTCCCATCTCTTTAACAATTTTCCACAGTTTGTTGTGATCTACCCAGGGATGGGGGAGCCTGGTGGGCTTCCGTCTATGGGGTCACACAGAGTCGAACACAACTGAAGTGACTTAGCAGCAGCAGCAGCACACAGTCAAAGGCTTTGGCATAGTCAAAAATAAAGCAGAAGTAGATGTTCTTCTGGAACTCTCTTACTTTTTCTATGATCCAGAAGATGTTGGCACTTTGATCTCTGGTTCCTCTGCCTTTTCTAAAGAGAGAACATCGACATTTTAGGGATCAATGAACTAAAATGGACTGAAATGGGTGAATTTAACTCAGATGACCATTATATCTACTACTGTGGGTAAGAATCCCTTAGAAGAAATGGAGTAGCCATCATAGTAAACAGAAGAGTCCAAAATGCAGTGCTTGGATGCAATCTCAAAAACGACAGAACGATCTCTGTTTGTTTCCAAGGCAAATCATTACATATCACAGTAATCCAAGTCTATGCCCTGATCAGTAAGGCTGAAGAAGCTGAAGTTGAATTGTTCTATGAAGATCTACAAGACCTTCTAGAGCTAACACCCAAACAAGATGTCCTTTTCTTTGTTAGGGACTGGAATGCAAAAGTAGGATGTCAAGAGATACCTGGAGTAACAGGCAAATTTGGCCTTGAATTACAAAACAAAGCAGGTCAAATGCTAGCAGAGTTTTGCGAAGAGAATGCACAGCTCATAGCAAACACCCTCTTCCAACAACACAAGAGGAGACTCTACTCATGGACACCATCAAACAGTCAATACTGAAATCAGATTGATTATATTCTTTGCAGCCAAAGATGCAGAATCTCTATACAGTCAGCAAAAACAAGACTGGGAGCTGACTGTGGCTCAGAACATGAACTCCTTATTGCCAAACTCAGGCTTAAATTGAAGAAAGTAGGGAAAACCACTAGACCATTCAGGTATGACCTAAATCAAATCCCTCACAATTATACAGTGGAAGTGACAAATAGATTCAAGGGATTAGATCTGATAGACAGAGTGCCCAAAGAACTACGGATGGAGGTTCATGACATTGTACAGAGGCAGTGAGCAAGACCATCCCCAAGAAAAAGAAATGCAAAAAGGCAAAATGGTTGTCCAATGACACCTTACAAATAGCTGAGAAAATAAGAGAAGTGAAAGGCAAAGGAGAAAAGGAAAGATATACCCATTTGAATGCAGAGTTCCAAAGAATAGCACGGAAAGATAAGAAAGACTTCCTCAGAGATCAAGGCAAAGAAATAGAGGAAAACAATAGAGTGGGAAAGACTAGAGATCTCTTCGAGAAAATTAGACATACCAAGGGAACATTTCACGCAGAGATAGGCACAATAAAGAACAGAAACTTGTACGGACCTAACAGAAGCAGAAGATATTAAAAAGAGGTAGCAAGAATGCATAGAGTTCAGTTCAGTTGCTTAGTCATGTCCGACTCTTTGCCACCCCATGGACTGTAGCCCAGCAGGCCTCCCTGTCCATCACCAACTCCCAGAGTTTACCCAAACTCATTTCCATTGAGTCAGTGATGCCATCCAACCATCTCATCCTCTGTCGTCCCACAGACGAACTATACAAAAAAGATCTTCATGACCCAGATAACCACAATGGTGTGATCACTCACCTAGAGCCAGACATCCTGGAATGTGAAGTCAAGAGGGCCTTAGGAAGCATCACAATGACCAAAGCTAGTGGAGGTGATCGAATTCCAGTTGAGCTATTTCAAATCCTAAAAGATGATGCTGTGAAAGTGCTGCACTCAATATGCCAGCAAATCTGGAAAACTCAGCAATGGCCACAGGACTGGAAAAGGTCAGTTTTCATTCTAGTCCCAAAGAAAGGCAATGCCAAAGAATGTTCAAACTACTGCACAATTGCACTCATCTCACACGCTAGCAAAGTAATTCTCAAAATTCTCTAAGCCAGGCTTCAACAGTACGTGAACCGAGAACTTCTTAGCTTGCAGGCTGCACAAAAACAGGCTACAGACTAGATTTGGCCTGTGGCTGTAGTAAACCAAAGCCTGATTTTGTTGTTGTTTTAGTTGATAAGTTGTGTCTGACTCTTTGTGACCCCATGGACTCTAGCCCACCAGACTCCTCTGTCCATGGAATTTCTCAGGCAAGAAAAGTGGAATGGGTTGCCATTTCATTCTCCAGGGTATCTTCCTGATCCAGGGATTGAACCCACATCACCTGTATTAGCAGGTGGATTCTTTACCACTGAGCCACCAGGGGAGCCCCAAAGCCTGATTTAGGAACTACCTAATAAAATATCCTTTTGATGAATCAGATGGCATTTCCCAAAGAGATAAAACAGGAATTTGTTCTTGTTTGCCTTCTGTTTAATCAACACCTCAAAGTCTTGCTATTCCTCTTCAGTGAATAGGATATCAGGATATAACCCCTAGTTATAAAAAGTTGAAAGGGTATATGTTTCTTTATTCCTAGATATCATAGTCTAATGTCATGAGCCAAGACTGACCTTGATAGATGACTTATCTACTATCTAATTAATGTTGTAAAGAAGGACTAGAGATCAAATGCTTCTAAAAACAAAGTCATCATTTTTGGTAGACAGCCTCCAGCATTAAACTGACTTATGGTCAATAACCCTAAAGAAGAAGTTAACTAATTCAGTCACATAGCCATATATTTTGCTAACAATTTAGCTTAGAGACAGCACCAGGAAACTATATTTCTCAAGGTTAAATGTTCCATGGGTGTTTACAGAGATGTTTTATGAACAATATGGGTATTTGGTCCACTTGCTTTAAATTTTTTTCGAGCAGGAATTATTGCTGTTTACTGTGGTGCTGGAGAAGGCTCTTGAGAGTCCCTTGGACTGCAAGGAGATCCAACCAGTCCATTCTAAAGGAGATCAATCCTGCGTGTTCATTGGAAGGACTGATGCTAAAGCTGAAACTCCAATACTCTGGCTACCTCATGCGACGAGTTGACTCACTGGAAAAGAGTCTGATGCTGGGGGGGAATGGGGGTGGGAGGAGACGGGGACAACAGAGAATGAGATGGCTGGATGGCATCACCGACTCGATGGACATGAGTTTGAGTGAACTCCGGGAGTTGGTGATGGACAGGGAGGCCTGGAGTGCTGTGATTCATGCGGTCGCAAAGAGTCGGACAAGACTGAGCGATTGAACTGAACTGAACTGAATACTCAGAGAACTTTGGGGAGTTTGTTGCCCTTTTGCCTGTGCACTAGAGTGTATCCCAGATGCTTTCTAAGGAGCATCTTGGCCCCTCTTCAGCCTTCCTCTTTCCTTTCTATTCACACATGTGTCCTTGCCATGTTCCTCACTATTTCCTAAGGGGACACCAATCCTCATCCTGCTAACCAACTATTAGGGCAGATTTGCCCCATGCTTAAATCAGCAACACAGCAGGCTTTACATCTGTTGGGTGCCCATGAATGGGTCTATCTGGAAGCCTGCTTGGGCAGCTGGGAGACCCCGTATGATAAAGAATCACTGAAAAGATAGCCCGTGAAATCTTCTCCTTCAACTGAAACTTTCTGGGACTCAGTTACCACTGATCTGAAGAAAATTATGGTCCCTCTCCTTGGGAGGAAAAGTTGCTTTAAATTTCAGGAGTCTTAGTATAAACATTTGTTCTAAGTACTCTAAAACTCACTCTAAGATGAAGCCACAGAACTGAGCCACTTTGCTCCACCAAGTGAAAGTTCTTTACCTGATGTGCTCTGGGATTATCCATCAGCTCACATTCAGAGCCACATCTGTACTTGGGGTCATTATTGAGCACACATACCCTGCAAATGAGGCTCTGTGGAAGGGATTTCTCTCTGTGGCCTCAATACTATTTCTATACTTCTCTTAAGGATCTGTTTTTGTTTGGTTTGTTATGTATTTATATCTACATCTTGTGAATAATGTTACTCAGTGGCTCTTGACCCTGGCCACACTTTAGAATCACAAGGGAGCTTTTCCAACACCAAGATTCCAGACCAGAGTAATTGAATCATGGTCTCTGGGGTGGGGCCTGGGAGTATATTTTAGAAGCTCCCATGTCCCTTTTATGCAATCAGGGTTGAGAATACCTGATCTTGATGACTCATCCTCCTTGGCATCTGTGGCTGCCAGCAGAGAAGGGACAGGGTCCTATGGCTGTCGTTGGTACCCTCTCCTCTCTGCTGACATCATGCTAGCCTTCATTATAAGGACAGGTTTTAAATGTCATTTGTTGACACATTTTCCATTTGTTGACACATTTTAAATATGACTTTCTTGTTGGAATATTTCTTATTTTAGCCTGAAACCAGACAATCTACTTGAGCTAGCTTAAGGCACAAAGAAGAGGAGAAGGGCATTGTAATAGTACAAGGTCATCTCACGGCCCCAGGGGAGAGAATGCAGTTGGCCCACAGGAGAGACAAGAACCAGAATTGAGAGAAATACAAGAAACCAAGGCATTCCCGTCTCTCTCCATTCTCTTCTCCAAATAGCCACTTTCTACTTTCTTCTCTGCGTCTACTTCCTTCTGTCTGTCACTGTCGACTTCTTCTCTTCTTGTGAAAATGGGTCAGTACAACTGTCCATTCAGCCAATCAGTGGAAAGTGACTACTGTCTCTAAGTATCAGTTTCAAATCTCAGGAGAAAGACTGCAAGTGGCCCAAGTTGGGTCAGTCACCTCCACCTGATCTATTCACTTGGGGTCATGGGTCACCATGACCATGGATCATGGTCATGAAATGCAAACATGCCTTCCAGGCCCACCACTAAGATTGAGAGGGGCAGCTTATAAGAGAAGGGTCATGGGTGAGGCGAATACCCTAAAGGTAACTCCAACAGTAATATTTATGTAAGCTACTTAGTGCCTTTCTGGAAAAAGGAAATGTGTAAACAAACAAATGGATAGGGATGCCCAACATGAATTACATCTGGATCTGAGCCTTTAGCCTTCAGTTCAGTTCAGTTCAGTCGCTCAGTCGTGTCCGACTCTTTGTGACCCCATGAATCACAGCACGCCAGGCCTCCCTGTCCATCACCAACTCCCAGAGTTCACTCAAACTCATGTCCATCGAGTCGGTGATGCCATCAGGCCATCTCATTCTCTGTCGTCCCCGTCTCCTCCCACCCCCAACCTTTCCCAGCATCAGAGTCTTTTCCAGTGAGTCAACTCATCGCATGAGGTGGCCAAAGTATTGGAGTTTCAGCTTTAGCATCAGTCCTTCCAATGAACACGCAAGATTGATCTCCTTTAGAATGGACTCATTGGATCTCCTTGCAGTCCAAGGGACTCTCAAGAGTCTTCTCCAACACCACAGTTCAAAAGCATCAATTCTTCGGCGATCAGCTTTCTTCACAGTCCAACTCTCACATCCATACATGACCACTAGAAAAACCATTGCCTCAACTAGACGGACCTTTGTTGGCAAAGTAATGTCTCTGCTTTTTAATATACTATCTAGGTTGGTCATAACTTTCCTTCCAAGGAGTAAGCGTCTTTTAATTTCATGGCTGCAATCACCATCTGCAGTGATTTTGGAGCCCCAAAAAATAAAGTCTGACACTGTTTCCACTGTTTCCCCATCTATTTGCCATGAAGTGATGGGACCAGATGCCATGATCTTTGTTTTCTGAATGTTGAGCTTCAAGATAACCTTTTCACTCTCCTCTTTCACTTTCATCAAGAGATTTTTGAGTTCCTCTTCACTTTCTGCCATAAGGGTGGTGTCATCTGCATATCTGAGGTTATTGATGTTTCTCCCGGCAATCTTGATTCCAGCTTGTGCTTCTTCCAGCCCAGCGTTCCTCATGATGTACTCTGCATGTAAGTTAAATAAGCAGGGTGACAATATACAACCTTGACGTACTCCTTTTCCTATTTGGAACCAGTCTGTTGTTCCATGTACAGTTCTAACTGTTGCTTCCTGACCTGCATACAGGTTTCTCAAGAGGCAGGTCAGGTGGTCTGGTATTCCCATGTTTTTCAGAATGTTCCACAGTTTATTGTGATCCACACAGTGAAAGGCTTTGGCATAGTCAATGAAGCAGAAATAGATGTTTTTCTGGAACTCTCTTGCTTTCTCCATGATCCAGAGGATGTTAGCTATTTGATCTCTGGTTCCTCTGCCTTTTCTAAAACCTGCTTGAATATCTGGAAGTTCATCGTTCACATATTGCTGAAGCCTGGCTTGGCGCCTTTAGCCTTAGGATCCTTATAACAAAGGGAAACAATACAAAGCTTCATACAGAGGGCAAATGGGACCAGCATGAGCTGAGGAGGCAAAAGCAAAGAACATTACAGCAACTCCTAGAACACTGGCAACCCACTCCAATATTATTGCCTGGGAAATTCCATGGCAGAGGAGTCTGGCAAGCTACAGTCATTGGGTGGCGAAGAGTCGAACACTACTGAGTGCGCATGCGCGCTCGCACACACACGCAGAATACTCTGGCCCCTGCAGAAGTCCCCAGTGAAGCCATTTCTAAATCTCACCTAGATAAGGTGCCTGTATGTGAAATCCATGTCGGACACGATTCTGGAAAACCTTAGTCATTGCCCTTTCATGGGTCGTGGCCTCATTTGCCAGAACTGCTTTAGAAAAATGTTGAAAGTGGAGAACAATAACTCCTTGTTAACAGACATTACTGTTCACCAGGTTTCGTTCACACGTCTGCTGATGCACTGGATTGCTGCACAGATTTTGACAAATTTCAGAGTCACTGTAGCAGAGTCAGGACTGGACAGGGCCTCATTTGTCAGGCTAACATCAAGCAAGGCAAAATGAAGGAGGCAGTAGCAGCTGCAGCAGATGTCCCTCAGGAAATCATTTCTATTATGTAGCAATAATAAAAATAGCTGTCTTTTTACAGAAACAGACTCACAGACTTAGAGATGGAACTTTTGGTTGCCAGGAGGGAAGGATGAGGGGAAGGGTTAGTTAGAAAGTTTGGGATCAACATGTACAACTGCTATATTTTAAATGGACAACCAATAAGAACCTATTGTATAGCATGTGAAACTCTGCTCAATGACGTATGGCAGCCTGGATGGGAGGGGATTTTGGGGGGAATGGATACATGTATATGTATGGCTGAGTCCCTTTGCTGTCCACCTGAAACTATCACAGTATAAAATAAAAAGTTAAAAATATAAAATAAATTGGAAGAAGAAGAAAATAGAAGTCTTTTTAAAATAGTTACTATGTGCCAGGACCTATGCTAAATTACTTTCATTAATCCCAGTTGTAATGTTTTTATATAAAATGAGATTTTATATACTTTCTGTTGAAGCGAAATACGCTTCAAGTTCAATGAATTTTCACAAACTAAACATACACACATAACCAGCACCGAAGTCAAGAAACAAAACATGACCAGTACCCCCAAGACCCTCTCTGTGGTCCCTTCCAGTTACTACACCTACCAAAGGGGAGACATTGTTCCAGAGTCTAACAGTAAAGATTTGTTTTGTTGGTTTCTGTGCTCTGTACAAATGGAATAATAAATGGATATTTACAGGAATCTAGTTTTTTTCACTCAATATTATGTCTTCTGAGTTTCATACATATTGTTGCATGAAATTAGACCATGTATTTTCACATCTGTATAGACATCCATAATATGAATATCTCAATTTATTTATTCTGGTGGACATTTGGGTAATATGCATAATGCTGCTATGATCATTGTAGTACATATTGTTTGGTGAATGCATGAATGCCTTTCTATTTGGTGTATAACTGGGTCATGAGGTATGCATATGTTCAGCTTTATTAGACACTGACAAACAGTTGATCAAAATAATTGCACCGACTTACACTCTTGTCAGCAGTGTAGGAGAATTCCTTTTGCTCCACACCCTCACCCACCTTCAGTTGAAACCTTTCATCTTTATCACTTTAGCCATTTTGGTGGGTGTGTAGTAGTACAATTGAGGCATTTCCTTGATAATTAATGACATTTAGTAGCTCTTCATGTGGCTGGTTTAGGGCTGTTTTTTGTTTTTCTGTTTGTTCGCCACCCTTCAGATGTTCTCTTGGTGAAGTGTCTATTAAAGCCTTTTGCCAATTTTTTCTATTGGGTCGTCTTTTTCTAATTGATTTGTAGGAGTTCTTTATATGTTCTGGATACAAGTTCTTAATTAGATATACGTATTGCAAATATCTTTTCTACTCTGGGGATTCATTACCTTTTTACTCTCTTAATGATGTCTTTTAGAAAACCAAAGTTCTTCAGACTAAATTATCAATATATATTTTTTTAGTTAGTTAGCAGTTTTGTGTCCTTTAAAAAAAAAAGCTTTGCTTATTCAAGGGTAATGAAGACATTATTCTATGCTTTATTCTACAACTTTAATTTTTATCATTAACACTTACAGCTGCTATCCATATGTATTTGATTTTGTGCTTGATATGAAGTAGGAATAGAAGTACTATCTTTTACATAAAATCATTTGAGAAATATTTACTAACAAACTCTTTTCATATGCACTGCTTTATTAATAAATCAGGTCATTATATATGTGAGTCTGTTTCTGAGCTTTATTTTATACCATTGATAAGTGTTTCTATCCTTGTGACAGTTTCATATTGTCTAAATTACAATAAATTAATAATGGATCTTGTCTGGTAATGTAAGCTGTCCGATGTTACTGTTCTTCAAGATTGCCTAGGCTATTCTTTGCCCTTTGCATTTCTATATAAATTTTGGAATCAGTTTATCAATTTAAAAAAACTATCAGAATTTTATTGGCATTATACAATCTATAGATTAATATGGGGATAATTGACATCTTGCAGTATTACAATCTTGCAAAACTGCATCTTGCAGTTTTCCAATCCATGACCACAGTATATACCTTCATTTAATTAGGTCTTCTTTCATTTATCTCAATAATATTTCAGGGCTCTACTTCTTTCATTGGATTTAACAACAGAAATTTGATGTTTATTATAAATGGAATATTTTATTCTAGTTTTTAATTTATTAGTTGCTGATAGAAATATAGTTGATTTCTGTGTATTGACCTTGTGTCTAGCAACTTTCCTGATTATACTTACTAATTCTAGTAGTTTGTGTTTTAGTTTTCTAAAACTGCTGTAACAAATTACCACAAACATGGTGGCTTGAAACAACAGAACTGTTCTCTCATAGTTCTGCGAGTCAGAAATCCAAAATCACTTTCACTGGCTAAAACCAAGCTGCCAGCAGGGCCAAGCTCCCTCCAGAAGCTCTTGGGGAGAATCTGTTCCTTGCCTTTTGCTGCTTCTGGTGGCTCCACGTTCCTTGTGCTCATCAACCCCATCTCTGCCTCCATCTTTACACTGATTTCTCTTCTGTCTGCATGTGGAATCTCCCTCTGCCTCTCTCTCATAAGGACACTTATGATGGCATTTAGGGCCCACCCAGACCACCCAGGATAATCTTTCCCTTGCAAGTTCTTCAGCTTAATCGCATCTGCAAAGACTTTTTGCCCAAATAAGACAAAACAGTTTCCAAGGATTAGAAGCTAATGTCCATTCCATCATGGACATTTAAAAATCTGTGGAGGAACCCATCAGCTCTGCCTGTTGGTGATGAGTTCATGGGAAAAGGAGATGCCTGGCTTGATGTCTCCAGCCCCCATCCCCAAGATGCACAAGACCTCAGTACTGAGGATGGGGTGGAGGGAGGCAGGAAGGCAAAGCTGGAAGCTCTCAGGCCAAAATGAGCACACATGCACTTGCATCCTGGGAAGGAGTTCCAGGACACCAGTGAGGATTCACACTGCATGCCTGGAGCACCCCCTCAGCCAACTCCTTGCCTGAAGATCCTTTCTTCCTTCTATATTCCTGATCCTGGCTTGGGTCTGTCTTTTCTAGAGCACTCAAGGCACCCTCTGGGGACAAGCTGTGAAATACAATTGTATAATTTCAGTGGTTCCACCTAGGAGTTATATGCTCTTACATTTGCATTTAAGTTTGCATTGCACAATAAATAGGTCAATAGTAAAAGCATGCTGCTGTTGCTGCTGCTGCTAAGTCTCTTCAGTCGTGTCTGACTCTGTGAGACCCCATAGACAACAGCCCACCAGGCTCCTCTGTCCCTGGGATTCTCCAGGCAAGAGTACTGGAGTGGGTTGCCATTTCCTTCTCCAAAAGAATGCCATAGATACAGACAATAAAAAAGAAAAAAAAAAAAAACTTGACTTTATGAAAATTAAAAAAATTTGTACCTCTAACGGAAAACTTTAACTTTTCTTAGGATAACATTAAATAGCAAATGAAAAGCACCATGACAAATTAGAGAAAGACCACAGAAGAAAGGAAAACGCTTTATCTATAACAGCATTTTTTCCTACTTTTTAACCTTGAGGCCCCACATTTTCATTTAGCACTGAGCCTCCCAAATGATGTGGTCGGTTCTGGTTACAGCATGCTTCTTGCTTAAGCCAGTGCCTATGTAAGCCTGGCAGCTGACCCTGAAACCAACAGCTAGAACCCAGTCCCACAATAATGTTGCTTTCTGTGAATGCCCCGTGGTGACTCACAGCTCAAGACTATATATTTCTCATTCGTCTGAATGCAAAGTCAAAGTGGCTATTTTTATAGAACAAAAACTGAGAGAAAATATGGAATTCAGCCCATCTCTATGCACTGCTGCACCTGAGACACTCCACACACATAATAAATCTGTCTTTGGAAACTTGCTCCTTTGCAATTTTGACACAGATAAATGGCAAGCATTAAATCTTAAGGGAAAAGAACCAGCTGCCGTGGTTGTTGAATTACTGAGACATAAGCCTGCAGGCCTGCTGATGTAAAGTACCAGCCAGAGGCCTCTTGGAAAAGGGCACAGGTAAGCTGGGAGAATGTCAGAGGGGACCTCGCTATGTCTCTGTCTCCACTAACCCAGAGAAACTAAAGGTCACCTGTAATATCACTGGATCTAAACTTTGGAAGCCACTGGACCTTGACCAGCAAGAGGACCTTGTTGGGGCAGATACCAAGCCAGTCGTTCAGCACTTAGATTGTTGAACCAAGCCAGTGGTTCAGAACTCAGATTGTCAGAACAAAGCCAGTGGTTCAGAATTTAGATGGCTGTCATTGGAATGTTTCTTTGACCAGAATGGGTGGGTACCTGATGGAAGAACAAAGATTCAGTTCAGTTCAGTTCAGTTCAGTCGCTCAGTCGTGTCCGACTCTCCGCGACCTCATGAATCACAGCACGCCAGGCCTCCCTGTCCATCACAAACTCCCGGAGTTCACTCAAACTCATGTCCACAGAGTCGGTGATGCCATCCAGCCATCTCATTCTCTGTCGTCCCCTTCTCCTCCCGCCCCCAACCTTTCCCAGCATCAGAGTCTTTTCCAGTGAGTCAACTCGTCGCATGAGGTGGCCAAAGTATTGCAGTTTCAGCTTTAGCATCAGTCCCTCCAATGAACATCCAGGGTTGATCTCCTTTAGAATGGACTGGCTGGATCTCCTTGCAGTATAAAGGACTCTCAAGAGTCTTCTCCAACACCACAGTTCAAAAGCATCGATTCTTCGGCGATCAGCCTTCTTCACAGTCCAACTCTCACATCCATACATGACCACGGGAAAAACCATTGCCTTGACTAGACGGACCTTGGTTGGCAAAGTAATGTCTCTGCTTTTTAATATACTATCAAGGTTGGTCATAACTTTCCTTCCAAGGAGTAAGTGTCCTTTAATTTCATGGCTGCAATCAGCATCTGCAGCAACAGACATATTTATTTGTTCACTGTTGAATGCAATACTGTTGGTAGGAGTCAAGACTGAGAATGAGAATAATTCTAGAATGTCAGAGCCAAAGACAGGTATTAAATGATGAATTCCTCCAGTGGTATTCCTCTGGAGTGGAATTCCTTGAGGAGAGGAGCTTGGCTTCTTTAGTTTTATGTCCCTAGGGCCACACGCATTGCCCAGCTTGGAGTTGGGGCTCAGGGCACTTTTTTCTTGAATTAAATGCAATCCAACTTCTCCATAGTTTACGTGGGGAAACCACAGTCCAGAAAGTTTAGGTACTTTCCTCAAATCACACAGCTACCTAATGGCAAAGCTGTGACCAAAACGAAGTCATCCTTACCCTGAGGTGAGCTGTTTCTATTTCATCACACTTGGAGAGAAAATTGGTGTCATTTTCTTTGAAGGTTGTGTATATTCCATATGGATGGGGAAGAATTTCAACAATGATCTGCTTCCCAACATGTCAACAGAAGGGAGATCTGGAGGATGGAAATGTAGGGGCTGGGTCCCACCAACATGGTGAAGGCTGGTAGTTGATCAGACAAGGAAGTACCAGGTCCTCAGCTCAGGGGGACCTGCTGTTGGTCACATCCAATGTTGGAGGTGAGAGCCACTCTCATGAACTCTTCCCAAGTGGCATTAACATAAAGAACCCACCTGCCAATGCAGGAGATGTAAGAGATGTGAGTTCAATCCCTGGATCAGGAAGATCCCCTGGAGAAGGGCATGGCAACCCACTCCAGTATTCTTGCCTGGAGAATCCCATGGAAAGAAGAGTCTGGTGGGCTACAGTCCATGGGGTCACAAAGAGTTAGACAGTACTGAGTGACTAACACTCACTTTCAGGGCTTCCCTGGTGGCACAGTGGTAAAAGAATCTGCCGGCAATGCAGGAGACCTGGGTTCGATCCCTGGTTGGGAAGATCTCCTGGAGAAAGGCGTGGCAATCCACTCTAGTATTCTTGCTTGGAGAATCCCATGCACAGAGGAGCCTGGTGGATCACAGTCCACAGGGTGGCAAAGAGTCAGACACGACTGAAGCTACTTACTTAGCACACATGAAATTCTTACCAGAGGAGGAAGATCAGACATTCTTCTCAGAGCCCTCAATGGATGAACTCATTTAATCCTCCTAACAAACCATTTTGGGGGTGGAGGTAGGGCACTATTCTTAATTCCACTGCATAAACACCGAGAATGATTCACCAGCAATAGGTGGAGTTGGTCTTCCAACCCAAGAGTCTGAGGCTTCCCTTTCAGCCCTTTGCTCCAGGGTCAGAGGAGAGTCCTTAGGAAGGGGTAAGTTCTAACCCTCTCCCATGGCAGCAGAAGCTCAGCACCAGCACCTAGGAAGGCCCCTCCTGGGAGCACATGTCTCCCCAATGCTGTCCCTGGACTTGTCCTTTCCCTGGAGCCACTGCCTGAACACTTCAGACTTGGAGCTGGGTCCCCACCTCCTCAAACACTCCCCTTCCTGTTAGCCCTCCTATGAAGAAGTAACAGCATGGGGTGCCCACAAAGCCCTACTTCCCTGGGCTTTCCATCTCCCACAGACTGGCTCTGAACTTGGCAAGTCACTTACCAGCTCCAGGCCTCAGTCACTTAATCTATAAGCTGTATCCCTGTGCTGTGTCTCAGGATGGCTGTGAAAAGCAAATGAATGATCCCCTGTGAGTTCACGTTGCAAACTGTTTAGTGTAAACTTGTTCCCATTTATTCACAACTAAGACCAACTACTTGAGAGTATTTAAAAGCAGGACTTGGGAGCCAGGCAGAAAGGGCAGGTTACTGAACAGTTCTTATTTCAGTTTCCACATCTGTAAAATGGGTATCAAAATGGTACCTACTCCAAGGATGTTAGAAGGCATATACAAGATTAAGGATGAAAATTAGTAGTAGGGACTTCCCTGGTGGCCCAATCGTTAAGACTCCACATTACCAATGCAGGGGATGTGGTTTTGACCCCTGGCTGGGCAACTAAGGTGCCACATGCTGCATGGTGCAACCAAAAAAATAAAAATAAATTAAAAAATTTTAAACAAATAAAATTAATAGTAAAAAGTTTATGTGTCTTTAAATACTTTTTTACATATAATTACTGGTTATAATTCTAAAGGAGATCGGTCCTGCATGTCTTTAAATACTTTTTTATATATAATATAATTACCAGTTATAATTACCGGTTATAATTATAAAGGAGATCAGTCCTGGGTGTTCATTGGAAGGACTGATGCTAAAGCTGAAACTCCAATACTTTGGCCACCTCATGCGAAGAGTTGACTCACTGGAAAAGACTCTGATGCTGGGAGGGATTGGGGGTGGGAGGAGAAGGGGATGACAGAGAATGAGATGGCTGGATGGCATCACTAACTCGATGGACATGAGTTGAGTGAACTCTGGGAGTTGGTGATGCACAGGGAGGCCTGGTGTGCTGTGATTCATGGGGTCACAAAGAGTCAGACATGACATGAGCGACTGAACTGAACTGAACTGAACTGATAGGGCCTGGAAAATGTGTATTCGCTAATGTTAATAGTACTTTTAAACTAAATGCAGTTACAAACTATGGGAAAAAAGACAATGCCTGTGAAGTGATTAGTTCTGTTTCTAGCATATGGTTTGTGCTCAATAAATACAACCTGCTAAGGCGTCTTTGTTTTGTCATTGTTCCTGTCACCAGGAGCAGACTGAGACAGACTACCTACCTTTAGGAGATCCTATCTTTGACTAAACCCAAACTGACTCATGATGGTGAGTCTATCAGATATCTTCTCACAGTTCAGAACAGAAGTGCCAGGTCCCTAAAGATAAGATCTATAGCCAGAGAGGCCAAATGAAAAGAAACACTGATGCCCATGTCCACATCATTGACCTGAGCTGTCTCTTGGGACCTTGTTACTTAAAGTGTGACCTGAAGACGGTCAGTCTCGGGTGTCCCCAGGCAGCTAGTAAGAAATGCAAGTCCTGCACCAGAACTGCTGGATTGCAAGCTCCCAGGTGGTTTCCAGCCATGGAGGAGTGAGCAGCACAGTCCTGGGACCCAGCAGGACTCCGTGCTTTTCAGCCTAGCCTGGTCCAGGCTTTATCCCACTGCCCCAAAGCTGGCAGAGCTGATTTTGTAGGTATGCTCAGACTATAGTCACCAGGGCCCTGTGCTCAGAGAGACCCAGTGATTGGTTTAGTGCTGTGCCATCCATTGCTGTCTTGAAATACTTCATAATTTAAACAAGGGAGCCCCACATTTTCATAATACACTGGGACCCTCTGGGGCTGGAGCTCTGCAGCTGGGGTGACCTTTAGGGTTCTCTCGATTAGGCAAGCCTGCCTCAGGAAGAGCACCCAACCTTAAGTATGGCAGCAAGGAGGTGGAGGGCAGTTTCCAGAGTGGACTTGGCTATGAGCTGCCAGAACCTTCCATTCCTGGCAGCTGGAGGATGGAGAGCCCTGGTCCCAAAGGGGGCATCTGGATGGGCACCACCATGTACAGTAAACCTGCTTTATTAAATGCCTCAACTGTGAGGAATGGAACAAACACCAGCCAGAGGAGGGTTTTTTAGGTGGGACAACAAAACTTCGTGTTATTGATAGGAGTTTGCTGATTCTTATTCTTAGCCATTGTTTACTGTTATTTGTTTAGTGGCTACTTCCTCATCTCTACTTCAATTGCTGGGCTGGAAGTGGGACTTTGAACAGCTTCCCTGGGATTTTCTGTTGAACTGCTTCATACTTACCACATCATGTGCTTAAGTGTGTGTCCCCCATCCCCACCTTACTTTCAGCTCTCCTTGGGGGAACCTGGGTTTTGGGGAATGTGGAATTCTAGAAAGAGTATGAATTTCTTACAGAGTGAGCTTGGAAAGAAGGGGCTGAGATTTTGCCTCCAGAAATGCTGCCTAGAAGCTCATTCCCTTTACCTGCTGGAGTGGGCCCTGGTGCCACCCTCTAAGTCACTTTCCTGGGTCCATAAGGGGCAGAAAAGACAAGGCTGCCATTTTGTCATTTCCCAGAAGTGTCACACCAACCCCCTTAGACACAGCTATTATTAAACATTCACAAAGTAAAATTGCCCCTAGAATTGGAGAGTCACATAAACATGTGGATGAATGCAGAAAAGAAGTACGTTCTCCCGAAGTCTTCCCTCTCAGTGAATGGCCCCACTCTTCATCTAGTTGCGCAAGTCAGAACCTGAAGCATCTCCCTGAGGCCTCCCTTTCCTGTAGCCCCAGTCACCAAACACTGTCAATTTTCCCTCCTAGAGAAATCTGCACTCCTACTTCCCACCCACCCTGTGTCTTCACGGCCCCCTCCTTCAAGCTGCATCATCCCTCCCTGGGCCCTGCAGTGGCCTCTAAATTTGTCTCCGCACATCCACTCCTGCCCCCTTCCAATCTGTTCTCCATTCTGGAAACAGAATGATCTTTTAAAATTGCAATTTTGATCCTGTGTTTCCTGTCCTTAAATTCCTTCTGCGTTTTCTAATCTGTTGTGCTTCGGAAAAAGAGTAAAATTTGTAACGTGGCCTGTAGGGTCCCCCAAGCCCTTAAAAGGCCCTGCCAGGCTTCAGGCCTCCTCTGGCACCTGGCTGTCCTCACTCACGGCGCTGCGCTCTACCGAGTTGGCCTCACTTGGTGCCTTCCCCGGGCTGGCTATTTTCTTGCCACCTCTGCTTACTTAACATCTGCTGTGGTTAGTGGTTACATATGCGGGACCTGAAGCCAGACAGCCAGGATTCAAATCCCCAGCTTGAGCACTTATTTAAAAAAAAAAAAAAAGTGCCTTTGGGCCATTTACAAAATCTCTGCAAACCCCAATGTCCTCATCTGTAAAATGGAGGCAACAATAGTACCTGTAGCTACAGGAGTGAAGGAGATGATGTACGTATAGAGTTTAGAGCCAAGCACGTCCTGAGTGCTCAAAACTGTTAGTTATCATCATAACCCATCCTGCAAGCCCCAGGCTCTGCTCCTTTCTCAGGGAGATCGTTCCTGGTGGGACCTCCCCACCCCAACCAGGTCAGTGGCTGTTCTACACCCTCCTAGTTCCCGGTTCCTTCCTTCTACAACACAGAGTGGATTTGTCTGCCTTCTGCTCCAGGCCATGAGCCCCCTTTCAGGGCAGAAATGCTTCTGTTTGCTCACCACTATATCCCCAGAGCCTAGCAAAGTTTCTCAAAATAAACGCAAGGCTTCCTTTTCTCGGGCAATCAAAAGGGTGTGGATGTGAGATGAGGTTCGGGCTTTTGATGACCATATATGGAGCTGGAGGATTGGGAGGCAAGAGGCATGTCCTGGGGAGGCCTTTGTGGCTGACATTGAGTGAATGGTCTGCCCAGTCCTGCACGCAAGCCCTGAGGAGAGGCACTAAATCAGCCCGAGGGCCCTTAGAATTCCTGTAGCTCCAAGTGGTAACTACCCACTTGGCCAGGGGACTGCAGAGTGCAGCCACAGCCTGACTTCCAAGGCTTCACCCTACAAGGCAGCCCTCCCAACCTACACCAGCTCCTCAGCCCGAAAGACACACCCGTGGGTCCCACCCGGCCACACAAGGCCTGTCATTTTGATTTCCATTTCTCCATTACAGGAGAAGGTCCACCCAGTACAGACAGTTCTCTGCATCGGAACCAGAGACAGGCAGGAGGGTTAAAAAAAAAAAAATCCTATTTCATGGGTTGGGAGGCCTGCATTCAAGCGCCAGCACTTCTATTACTTCTCTGTGTGACTTTACACCTGCCAGTTTCCTAATTGGTTCTACTCCATTATGAAAGGAAGCACCAAGATGGCTGACTTAGCTCCAGCAAGCCTGCTTTAGGCTCTCTTCCTCTCTGAGAACCTGCCACCAGACTGAAGTCAGTTCTGGGTATCATGGGGTCACACTCAGCTCCCGAAGCTGATGGCACTAACGGTGGATGCCCCACCCAGGCTGAGTCTTAGGCCACAAGGACAGAGTCAACTATATGCTGTTGGGCGCCATAACTTTTGCACCATTGCCAGGCAGAATGACAGAGGATTTGAATCTGGGGAAATTCACTGTAAGCTTTGGAAAAGAGACTAGTTTAACAGAGAAGAGAATGGAGCAGAGAGGAACGTGACCCCAGACAGAGGCAGAGAGAGGAGGAGGCTGATGACTTTCAGCCCCTGTGAAGCCCAGTTGTAATTCCTCCATGGGGTGCCTGGAAATCCTCCTATGTCCTGGTAACCAAACAGTTTCTGACCAAGATGTCTTCTCATACTGCCAATTAAACAAAACCTCAACCAATAAGAGTGCCTTGCAGCTTTACACTTTTCAAAGACCTCTGACCTCACTGGCCCCATTTGAAAGTCCATTAGACAAGGGAGATCAGTGCTGTAGGAAGGGTTTTCATTGCACAAAGGAGGAAATGGAGACCCAGAGAGGGAAATAGACATACCCAAGTTCACTCAGTGACTCAGTGTAGTCATTTCTCCGGACATGCCATCAGAGGCCTTATCCTTTGCATGGCAACTCATTTCTACAGGCCAAGGCTGTTACGGAGTCAGGTTGTCTGCGGAACTCTGCTGTGGATCAGTTTTTGACCTGGTCTGTTATGTATTCTAGAAAGTAACATGGGATAGACTCTTGGGATGCCAGACCTGGGGACATGGATACAAGGTAAAATACTCAAGGGAAAGCTTTGCAGACAGTTCCGCTGACAAGACAATGGGCATAGGCCCAGAGGGCACAACGAAGCTCCCAAGTGGGAACTGGGTGAACAGGAGAGGTAAGGAATGGAGGAGATGGTTGGAAGAAATTTGTGGGGTGTTGGTCTGGGACTCTGGCCCTGGACACAGCTCCCAGAGAACCCCTGGGCTGTGAGCAATGAATAAGAGGTGAGCACAGGTGAGAGATCATGAAAGCATCTCCACACAAATCAAAGAGCTTGAGAGGATGAGGAGGAAATGTCCTGATAATTCTTCAAAGACCTTCTTGTTCTGTTAAACATTGCTTCCAGAGAAAAGTGAAAGATGAGGCTTTTTAAAGATGCCATTCCTATGAGCAAAGAGTGCATCTTGAACATACATTTGCACTACACCATCTTCAGTCTTAGTTACCTCTGTAGCCCTACTGTCAGCCACAGGTGTGGCACAGAGCACATTCTTTATAGAAATAACTGAGTGCTTGTTCTGAGCCCAGGGTGGGCTTCACTTTAGGCTATTTCAGTATCCCATTGTACAGATGAGAAACTGAGGCTTCCGAATCCCAGGCCTCACAACTACTATGTGCTAGACTCGGGGTTTAAAAGCCAGGGTACCAGACTCCAAACCCGCGGCTTAGGCTCTGAGCCATATATGATGTTCCTCATACTTCTCTTTGGACAAGTCTCATGAGGGGTGGGCCAGTTGGCAGGGGCTCAGAGATCTTCAGGGGGCCTGAGGCCTAACAGTACAGGACATCAATACCAGCTGTGTTAAGAGTTTCAGCTCATCCATACTTACTGAGGGGCCCAAAAGATATTTTCAGCAGGGTCTGAATCTATATTTTGGCTACCCTGTCTATGAAGTGGAGTCTTTGAAAGAGCAAGGTTCAAAAAAATCAGGCAAAGCTGGGTATGTACCTGGGGCAGGTCTCTTCCCTTCTGTGAGCCTACGATTTCCAACCATAACACGCAGGTAGATGAGATGGCCTTCGGGTGTGCTCTCACATTCTCTATTTCCAGATGATTCTCATGTGTCATCTGAATTCTACCCTCGGTAATTGTCCCAGAGTAATTTAAGGGGTGCCTCAGGCATCTGGACTCTCTCATCATATCTGTGTCCGTCCCCATAATTTCCTATTGCTTGATGAGCCACATGGGCTGTGGTGAAGACTGCAGTTTATGAAAAAGATTTCAGAGCTGAAATCCCAACCAGGGGGCAGAAAACTCCTGAGAGGAAGAGTCCAGCATGTCATTGAAACGGACAAAGAGCATAAAATAAAAGGAAACGAGACCAAGCTCCCTCATGAATACAGACGTGGAGATTCGAGACAAAACCCAGCAGATGGAATTCAACAGTCTATTAAAAGAATAATTTACCACAACAAAGCAGGGTTTACACAAAGAATGCAATGCAAAGCCATTTTAATATGAGTAAGTCTGTTTATAGAACACATCAATGGGTCAAATAAAAGAAATCACATGAGTTTCTCAGCAGGAGCAGGAAAATCATGTATGAAAATTCAACATTTATTCTTAAAGAGGACATTCTCCAAAATACTAGAAACAGGTGGTACCAGTGGACACCTGGTGGGGCTTTTTTAGTGGGATAGCATTCCACAGATGTGGGAGAGCAATCCATCCTCCTCCCTATATTTGAGACACTCCTCACTTTCTGAATTTGGGTGGAGGCGAGCTCTTCCCCTTTAGAAATGGCATGTTATAGGATGCTTGGGGCTGGCATGCGGGGATGACCCAGAGGGAGGATAAAGGGAGGAGGGAGGTGGGAGGGGGGTTCAGGAGGGGGAACTTATGTAAACCCGGGGCGAATTCATGTCAATGTATGGCAAAACCAACCAATATAATATTGTAAAATAATTTGCCTCCAATAAAAAATAAATTAATTACCAAAAAAAAAAAAAAAGAAATGGAGAAAACAAATGCTCACTGCCTGGGTGCCAGCCCCACCCTTGCAGCAACAATGAGGCACTTGACCTAAACTCAAAAGGTAGAGCAAAGATGGCGGGGAGCAGAGATTTAAAAAAAAAAATTCAACTTTATTGAATGCAGGAAAAACATTTACGGTGGTTCCATTCATAGCAGCAGCATCAGTTTGCAGGAACAGCCATGACAGAAGCACAGATAGCTGCATCCTGGCCCTAGGCCCAGCAGTGCAAGTATTTCAAGCGGTGGAGCCCGCATTCCAAGAGGGCAGCACGTTCCTTTTTGTTCTGTGTCATGATCTGGGCTGTGGGGCAGGTTCCCCAGGGTCGCTTTGGTCCTGACTTTCCAGTGATTCTCTTAACTATCCAGGATCCAGTTAGTAAATTCCTTTTCTGCTTAAATCATCCAGACCAGTTTCTGTCTGATGATTATCCTGACAGCTCAGAAATCTTTACAATGTGATATGCTCAGCTTATCAGTCATGTCCGACTGTTTGCAACCCCATGGACTGTAGCCCACAAGGCTCTTCTGCCCATGGAATTCTCCAGGCAAGAATACTGGAGTAGGGTGCCATTTCCTACTCCAGAGGATCTTCCCAACCCAGGGATTAAACCCACTTCTCTTACAACTCCTGCACTGGCAGGTAGATTCTTTACTACTAGCACCACCTGGGAAGCCCAATCTTAATGATACTAAACTTAACTTTTCTTAACTTAATAAAGAATGCATCTTTTTTTTCCCCTCAAAGCTGTGCCAAAATAATACATAAATAATGGCATTCTTATTAAAACAAGGAGCAAAACAAGGATTACAGCTGATACATGTATCCTTGTCCTTTTCATTATTTATTTATTGTTGGTTGTACTTGGGTCTTCATTACTGAGTGCGGGCTTTCTCTAGCTGCAGCAGTAGGGGCTCCCCTCTAGTTGTGGTGCAAGGGCTTCTCATTGAGGTAGCTTCTCTTGTTGTGCAACACAAGCTCTAGGCACTCGGGCTTCAGGCTCAGCAGTTTCGGATTGTGGGCTCTAGAGCATGGGCTCAGTAGTTGTGGCACACAGCTTTAGTTGCTCTGCAGCATGTGCAATCTTCTTGGACCAGGGATCGAACCTGTGTTCCCTGTATTGGCAGACGTATTCTTATTCACTGTACCCCCAGGGAAGCCCTATCCTTGTCTTTAAAAAAAAAAAAAAAAAAGGTTTGTTGAGGTACAATTTGCATACACTAAATTTGTCCCTTTATAGTGTACAATCTGATAGGTTCTAGCAAATATATACGTTCATTTAAGCACCATAGTGTCCAATATATAAACTATTTTCATCATCCCCCAAAGTTCCCTTAAGTTCCGTTAGAGTCAATTCCTTCCTCTACCCCAGCCCTGCCAACTATTGATCTGATTTCTGTCCCCGTACTTTGACCTCCTCCAGAAAGTCAGATAATGAAATCGTGCAGTAGCCTTTGGCGTCCTGCTTCTTTCACCTAGAATACTGCTTTTGAGATTCATCCAAGTTGCTGACTGCATATATTCCATGTATAAATGAACCAAATGTGTTTACCCACTCTGTGATTGATGGACATTGGTTTGTTTTAAGGTTCAGAGTATTATGAATAAAGTTTCTATAAACATTTGTGTAAAGGGGTTCGTGTAAACATATATGTTTACTGTTACTAGGGAAATATCTAACAGTATTGCATGCGTGCGTGCTCAGTTGCTAAGTCTGGTCTGACTCTTGGTAACCCCATGGACTGTAGCCCGCCAGGCTTCTCTGTTCATGGAATTTTTCCACCAAGAAGCTAAAAGTACAAATTTAAGTAAATATTTAATTTTATACGAAACTGCCAAGCTGTTTTCCAAAGTGCAGTACCATTTTGCACTTCCACCAACTCTGTACTGCCCTACTTCCACATCAGCACTTGGTATTATCAGTCCTTTGATTTTAGCTCTTTCATAAATAAACAGTAATATCTTGGTTAGGCTTTCATTTTTATTTGTCTGATAACTGGTGATATTGAGCATCTTTCCATGTGTCTATTTGCCACCAAGATGTCTTTTTTGGTGAAGTGTCTGTTCAAATTTTCATCTATTTTTTTATATAGTTTTTTTCCCTCTTATTATTGAACTGCAAGGGTTCTTTATATGGTCTAAATACAAGTTCTTTGTCAGATTTGTGTTTTGAAAGTATTTTCTTCTATTTGAGATTGTCTTTTAATTTTCTTAAGAGTGTCCTTCAAAAAGCAAAAGGTTTATTTTGATCAAGTCCAATTTATCATTTTTTCCTTTCATGATTCATGTTTTTTGTGTCTTCTGTAAGAAATTATTGCCTAACCCAAGGACCCAAAGATTTTTTCTCCATGCTTGCTTCTAAAACTTTCACAGTTTTAGCTCTTATATTTGAGTGTATGATTCATTTTGAGTTAATTTTTATAAAGAGAGTTAAAAAAAGGTCAATTTTCATTTTTTGCATCTAAATGTAAAAATGTACCAGATTACTATTATTATGTAACATTGTTCTAAATGTTCTAACTGATATAATCGGATACAAGACATAATGAGCAAGAAGTATAATTATTGGAAAGGAAAAGAAAACCATCATTATTTACAGTCAAGATGAATTTCAAACCCACAAAACTCAAGAGAATTCATTGAAAACACATAGAACTGATAATGAGAATTTAATAAAATGATTCATTACAGAATAAACATGTAAAAATCAATAACTTGTCTAAATAACAATAGTACTCAATTAAAGGATACAATAGAAAAATAAAGAATCTGGTACAGAATAGTAACAAAAGACATAAATGCCTGCAAATAATCTTAACAAAGAAAATGCAGGGCCTATATAATGAAAATCAGAAAGATTTATTGAAGATTTAAAAGATAACTAAATATATATGTGTCAATCTATTAGATGGAAAAACTCAATAGCATAAAGATGTTAATGTTTCCAAGTGAATTTCTAATATTGAGGTTTCTTTGGAACATGACAAAATGATTCTAAAATTCATCTGGAAGAGTTTATAGAAAAGAAGGTTGGGAAAAAATGCATTGAAGAGGTGGACGTAGGGTGGGAGGTGGAGGGTGAGATGTACTGGGAGAGTAGGATTGACATATATACGCTACTGGCTGTAAAGTAGATAGCTGGTGGGAAGCTTCTGTATAGACGGGGCGCTCAGCCCAGTGCTCTATGATGACCTAGAGGGGAGGATGCAGGAGGGAGGTCTAAGAGGGAAGGGACATGTGTACACATAGCTGCTCCACTTTGTTGTACAGCAGAAACTAACACAACATTGTGAAGCAATTACACTCCAGTTTGGGGGTGGGGGTGGGGCATGCTGTAAAACCAACAACAACAGAAAGAAACCTAAAAAAAATGCACTGAAGAGGGAGACCTGTCCCACCAGACAGGAGGATACTTTATAAAGAGCTCATAATTCAAGTGCTGTGATAAGGGCCCCTAATCAAATGAATGAATGGGCCAAGATGCTGGCATAGGATAAATTACTTTGAAATAGAACCTGATATGATTTAAATTTACATATAAGCAACTGAAGCATCATTAATCAGTTGGGACCCAGAAATGGTCCAGAGTTAACAAGAATGCAAGAAAGGAGAACAGTTAAGAGGCTACTGAAATAGTCAAAGAGGAACATGATGATGAAGAGGTTCTCAGGGTCCCTCAGGTAGAGAGTTCCACAATCATCAGGGAAGCAGGAACCAGGAAGCCCTCTGAGGATCAGGGCATCGCAGAGTCATCAGCAGTCTTATCCAGTGCCCTCTGCTAACAAAATTAACATCATGCCAGCTGGCAAAGGGAAAAGATGTAAAGGGGCTTGATCTATCTCCGTCTCAGGCAGCAAACAGTGAACTTGGCGCTGACGGGTAGTACGCTGATAACAACACAGCATGCAAGTGCCAAACCACACTTTACTGACATAGTTAGGGTCTCAGCTCTGGACACATCTGCTGACATCCCAATGGCCAAAGCGAGTCACTTGACCAAACCTATTATCAATTTGGGGGCATGGGGGTGAGGCAGGGGAAGCCTACTCTAGAGGGACAGGAGGAGAAGAAAGAATATTTGCCAAATAATAATCTAAACAATCACAGAGAGGATACTAGTAGGATGTCCTGATGGATTGAAAGGGAAATGTTTTTAAATGTGAAAAGTTTTAGAGTTTGGATATAAGCAGCTATCAGTAGCTGACAATGTTACTTACTAACATAGAAAGACTGGAAAATGAACAGGTTTGTTGTTGTTTAGTCACAAAGTTGTGTCCTACTCTTTTGAGACCCTGTGGACTGTAGCCCCCCAGGCTTCTCTGTCCATGGGATTTCCTAGCAAGAATACTGGAATGGGTTGCCATTTCCTTTTCCAGGAGATCTTCCCAACCCAAAGATCAAACCCACATCTCCTGCATTACAGGTAGATTCTTTACCACTGAGCCACCAGGAAAGCCCTATGAACAGGTTTACTGGGTAAAATCAGAAGGTTTGCTTTGGACATGTTAAATATTAAACTTAAGAGAAGATGTCAAATAGGTAGCCAGATATGTGGCCAGGGCTCAAGAAAAAGGCCACATTTAGAGATATAAGCATGATTATCATCAGATTACAGAAAGTGATTTATGCCGTGGATCTGCCCGAGGTGACCCGGGGAAAGAGTGGATCTGGTGGCAGAGGAACTGTCCAAGGATGGAGTCCTGAGCACTTCAATGTTTAGATAATGGAGAGAGAAATGTTCAGTCAGGGGATGCAAAGGAGTTGCTGGTCCTGTGGAGACTGTGGTGTCCCAGGAACCAAGAGAAAAAAAAAGGGAAAAAGGTAGGGGGACTTTCCCGGTGGTTCAGTGGCTAAGACTCCTTGCTCCCAAAGGAGGGAGCCCAGGTTCAATCCCTGGTCAGGGAACTAGATTCCACTTGCTGCAACTAAAGATCTTGGATGTCACCACTAAGACCCAGCACAGTCATATAAATAAATATTTTAAAAAAAGTATTTAATGAAGGAAGGAGCGCCAAACTGAGTAAAATGTTATTGGGAATTTTAATAAGATGGGAACCAAGATGGAGGTAACTGGTGACCTTGGCAAGAACTATTTAAGGGACCAACTCTACAAGAAGCACTGTGCCAGGTGCTGGAGATAAAAACATAAATAAGATATATTTCTCGCCCTTTAGAAATTCATAGCCTGGTGGAGAAGGCAGACATGCAAATAAATCACGTCAATCCAGTGTGATAAATCCTGTAATAGAATAACATTTTCCTAAATGTGTGTCACTGAACACTCTTTGAGTGAGATGTTCATCAGTGCTCTGAAACCACAGTGTTCCAGGACTGAATACAGCTGGGAAAAGCTGCAGACTCAACCCAGATTGCAGCACCCACGACAGGGCTCCCAGCACTATGCTCAAGGCTTAGGAAACCAACATGTTGCACCTTGGGAGCCTGTCTACTTACCCAGGTCTTGTCTGGCACCCCATGGATTAAGACAAAACAAGATCAGCTCCACAGCAGAAACAGCGCCATGGGAGGGAAATAGATGATACTGAGCAGCAGGATGCTCTCTGAAGGATGCCGAAACAGGACAGCCCACATGTGCCCAGGATCCCACAGCCAAGCTGCAGGGGATGGGAAGGACTGTTCTAGGATCCCCAGGAGGCCTTGTACCATCAAACCCAGTGTCTGAGGCCTCCAAGCTGACCCCATGGACCTGCATTCCTGGGACAACCACTTACATTGCAGCAGAGTTGAGAAGTCTGGCTTCCAATTAATTTGCCAATTTCCTGAGAGGCAGAAAAATTAGGAGGAAATTAAATCACCAGCCGGCTCCTTAGACATTTCAGGTCTTCTTCAATTTTTCCATGACAGCGAAGGTACTGGAGGCAGCAGAGACCTCATTCATTCTTGGATTCACAAAATGCATGTTGATGAACAAAAATCTGTTCATTTGTTCATAGCTCTGGGATTCCTGAAGTGTCCTACACTAGGCAAGTAGGGAGCGGCAAGGAGGGTAAGGCAGCAGGGTTCTCACTGATACTTGCTTGTGGGGATCAAGGGGAGACCCTGATCTGAAAGAACAGGGGCATGTTGGGCGGCTGAAAGATGCAGGTTCCAATGCCCAGAGGGTGTGGCAAGTTCACGAATGGCAGGGGTAGGTGGTGGCACCTGATGGGTGGGTGATGGCAACAGGTGTCTACGCAGTAGGGGGCACTTCTGGTCTATGATTCTGAGTGATGCTCAGTCACAGCACAGCCCCAACCAAGGTCTCGGAGTAAAGCACATGGCAGTTAATTCTGGGAGAGGGCTGGACAGGGAGGGCTGAGGGTGAGAAACCATAGTTCAGCATAGGGAAACTAAGGCAGAAATCCAGATGTATGGACTGAGATGATATGGTGAGGATAGGAATGTGAGAGTAGTTTTTTTTTTTCTTCTCAGCAACTCAACCCTGAGAAAATTGTCACATAAAACCCCATCCTGATCAGAGCTGGAGAACCTGGGTCTGCCCTTCAAGAGTTCTAGCTGCTGGATAGAAGGACAACCAGGGCAAGGAATGGAAGCGCCAAGGATAGAAGTAGGTCATAGGGGGTAATACCTTATCTCCTCATTGCCCTTCTTGAATTTTCAAAGACCTCTGCCTGAAGACAGGATCTTTGCTTTAAAGGGTTGTGTAAGTCATCTTTTTAAGAAGTCAAGCAAAAAAGATTCTTCTATTTGGGGCTGTTTTTGTTGCAAAAAATCAAATGGCAATCTGGCTCCAGAGCAGAGATGTGGTTCATTGCAGCTGCACAGAAAGAATTTACACTAAAGTTCAGGGTAAGAAACACAGCCAGGCCCCACAGGGTCTAAACATGGGAATATCTTGTCTCTCTAAGGTCACATGGTCTATCTCTGTTTCCATTTGATTCTTCTCTTGATTAACTGGCTTTCTCTGCTTACACATACTATTCATGACCCCCCGAAGCAGCTATCAATCCGGATGCTAGATCATTTTTTAAACCTAAATAATAACCAGCAAATGGCCACAGTCCCTGTGCCATTCCTCCAAAGTCTTTGAACCTGACTGACCATTGGCAAGTCAATGAGTCATTGGTTGCTAACAGTAAGTCAATGCATCATTACTCAGTAAGTCATTAACCAGAAAATAGGTTACCTATTCACCAGTTATTGCCATGGAGGACAGAATCATACCATACTTGCACTATTCCTTCCAGGGGACGTGGGCAGGCCAGATGCTGAAGCCTAAGTAGTATCAGTTCAGTTCAGTTCAGTTGCTCAGTCGTGTCCGACTCTTTGCGACCCCATGAATCACAGCACGCCAGGCCTCCCTGTCCATCACCAACTCCCAGAGTTCACTCAAACTCATGTCCATCGAGTCAGTGATGCCATCCAGCCATCTCATTCTCTGTCGTCCCCTTCTCCTCCCGACCCCCAATCCCTCCCAGCATCAGGGTCTTTTCCAGTGAGTCAATTCGTTGCATGAGGTGGCCAAAGTGTTGGAGTTTCAGCTTTAGCATCAGTCCTTCCAATGAACACCCAGGACTGATCTCCTTTAGAATGGACTGGTTGGATCTCCTTGCAGTCCAAGGGACTCTCAAGAGTCTTCTCCAGCACCACAGTTCAAAAGCATAAATTCTTCGGCCATCAGCTTTCTTCACAGTCCAACTCTCACATCCATACATGACCACTGGAAAAACCATAGCCTTGACTAGAAGGACCTTTGTTGGCAAAGTAATGTCTCTGCTTTTTAATATGCTATCTAGGTTGGTCATAACTTTCCTTCCAAGGAGTAAGTGTCTTTTAATTTCATGGCTGCAATCACTATCTGCAGTGATTTTGGAGCCCCAAAAAATAAAGTCTGACACTGCTTATTTGCCATGAAGTGATGGGACCAGATGCCATGATCTTCATTTTCTGAATGTTGAGCTGTAAGCCAAATTTTTCACTCTCCTCTTTCACTTTCATCAAGAGGCTTTTTAGTTCTTCACTTTCTGCCATAAGGGTGGTGTCATCTGCATATCTGAGGTTATTGATATTTCTCCCGGCAATCTTGATTCCAGCTTGCACTTCTTCCAGCCCAGTGTTCCTCATGATGTACTCTGCATATAAGTTAAATAAGCAGGGTGACAATATACAACCTTGACATACTCCTTTTCCTATTTGGAACCAGTCTGTTGTTCCATGACCAGTTCTAACTGTTGCTTCCTGACCTGCATACAGGTTTCTCAAGAGGCAGGTCAGGTGGTCTGGTATTCCCATGTCTTTCAGAATGTTCCACAGTTTATTGTGATCCACACTGTCAAAGGCTTTGGCATAGTCAATGAAGCAGAAATAGATGTTTTCTGGAACTCTCTTGCTTTTTCCATGATCCAGTGGATGTTGGCAATTTAATTTCCGGTTCCTCTGCCTTTTCTAAAACAAGCTTGAACATCTGGAAGTTCACGGTTCACGTATTGCTGAAGCCTGGCTTGGAGAATTTTGAGCATGACTTTACTAGCGTGTGAGATGAGTGCAATTGTGCGGTAGTTTGAGCATTCTTTGGCATTGCCTTTCTTTGGGATTGGAATGAAGACTGACCTTTTCCAATCCTGTGGCCACTGCTGAGTTTTCCAAATTTGCTGGCATATTGAGTGTAGCACTTTCACAGCATCATCTTCCAGGATTTGAAATAGTTCAACTGGAATTCCATCACCTCCACTAGCTCTGTTCCTAGTGATGCTTTCTAAGGCCCACTTGACTTCATATTCCAAGATGTCTGGCTCTAGGTCAGTGATCACATCATCATGATTATCTTGGTTGTGAAGATCTTTTTTGTACAGTTATTCTGTGTACTCTTGCCACATCTTCTTAATATCTTCTGCTTCTGTTAGGTCCATACCATTTCTGGCCTTTATCGAGCCCATCTTTGCATGAAATGTTCCCTTGATATCTCTAATTTTCTTGAACAGATCTCTTGTTTTTCCTATTCTGTTGTTTTCCTCTATTTCTTTGCATTGATCGCTGAGGAAGGCTTTCTTATCTCTCCTTGCTATTCTTTGGAACTCTGCATTCAGATGCTTATATCTTTCCTTTTCTCCTTTGCTTTTCGTTTCTCTTCTTTTCACAGCGATTTATAAGGCCTCCGCAGACAGCCATTTTGCTTTTTTGCATTTCTTTTCCATGGGGATGGTCTTGATCCCTGTCTCCTGTACAATGTCACGAACCTCAGTCCCTAAGTATAGAATTATATAATTACCAGAAATACAGACTTGTTGAAAGAATATATAGCAGAGCAGGTGTGGCAGCCCAAATAATGTCCCCCAAAACATCCACACCCTAATCCCTGGAACTCACAAATTTGTAACCTCATGGCAAAAGTGAAGTGAAGTTGCTCAGTCATGTCCAACTTTTTACGACCTCATGGACTGTAGCCTACCAGGCTCCTCTATCCATGGGATTTTCCAGGCAAGAGTACTGGAATGGGTTGCCATTTCCTTCTCCAGGGGATCTTCCTCACCCAGGGATCGAACCCGAGTCTTCCCCATTGTAGGCAGACTGTCTGAGCCACCAGGGAAGGGATGAGTAAATGATCTTGTGATGGGAGGATTATGGTGGATTACTCAGGTGGGCCCAATGTAATCACAAAGGTCTCTTAAGAGGGAAGGTCATAGACACAGCATTGGTGTGTGTGATAACAGGTAGTGGAGATTGGAGTGATTCAAGGAAGAGGCCGCAAGTTAACAAATGCAGGCAATGAACATGGGCGTGTGTCTTTCTGAACTATGGTTTTCTGAGGGTATATGCCTAGTAGTGGGGTTGCTGGGTCATACAGTAGTTCTATGTTTAGTGCTTTAAGGAACCTCCACACTGTTATCCAGAGCGGCTGTCCTTGTGTGAACGAGCTAGGGGGAATGCGCTGTATAGCGCAGGGAGCTCAGCTGTGCCGTGTCTGTGGTAACCCAGAAGGCTGGGATGAGGGCCAAAGAGGCAGATCCAGCAGGAAGAGGATGCATGCATCCTTAGAGCTGATTCACACCACTGCACTGTAGAAACCAATAGGCACAGCAGTTCAGTTCAGTTCAGTTCAGTCGCTCAGTCGTGTCCGACTCTCTGCGACCCCATGAATCACAGCACGCCAGGCCTCCCTGTCCATCACCAACTCCCAGAGTTCACTCAAACTCATGTCCACAGAGTCGGTGATGCCATCCAGCCATCTCATTCTCTGTCGTCCCCTTCTCCTCCCGCCCCCAACCTTTCCCAGCATCAGAGTCTTTTCCAGTGAGTCAACTCGTCACATGAAGTGGCCAAAGTATTGCAGTTTCAGCTTCAGCATCAGTCCCTCCAATGAACACCCAGGATCGATCTCCTTTAGAATGGACTGGTTGGATCTCCTTGCAGTCCAAGGGACTCTCAAGAGTCTTCTCCAACACCACAGTTCAAAAGCATCAATTCTTCGGCGATCAGCTTTCTTCACAGTCCAACTCTCACATCCATACATGACCACGGGAAAAACCATAGCCTTGACTAGATGGACCTTTGTTGGCAAAGTAATGTCTCTGCTTTTTAATATACTATCAAGGTTGGTCATAACTTTCCTTCCAAGGAGTAAGCGTCTTTTAATTTCATGGCTGCAATCAGCATCTGCAGTGATTATGGAGCCCCCAAAAATAAAGTCTGACACTGTTTCCACTGTTTTTCCATCTATTTCCCATGAAGTGATGGGACCAGATGCCATGATCTTTGTTTTCTGGATGTTGAGCTTCAAGCCAACCTTTTCACTCTCCTCTTTCACTTTCATCAAGAGGCTTTTGAGTTCCTCTTCACTTTCTGCCATAAGGGTGGTGTCATCTGCATATCTGAGGTTATTGATATTTCTCCCGGCAATCTTGATTCCAGCTTGTGCTTCTTCCAGCCCAGCATTCCTCATGATGTACTCTGCATATAAGTTAAATAAGCAAGGTGACAATATACAGCCTTGACGTACTCCAATACAACATACATTCTTTGGTTTCAAAAAAAGAAATATAGGCAGCCTCTAGAATCTAAAAGAGACAGGGAAATGGATTCTCCACTGAAACCTCCAAGGACCTCAGCCCCATCAATATTTTGATTTTAGACTTCCGGCCTCCATAACTGTAAGAGAACAAGTGCATCTTCTTTCAAGCCACTGAATTTGTGCTATTTTGTTACAGCAGCAGGAAGAGACTAATACAGTGGGGAATCATAGGACCTTATCATCCTAACTTGACATGCACTCTGGAGTCCGGGGCTTCTCTAAAGAAACAAAACTACAGCTCTATACCATTCAGGATGCAACTTGAGTCCAAGCAACCATTGTGTTCCTGTGCTCTTTCCCAAAATGTTTGAATGAGTTGGTACATCACTATAATATGCAGTCATCCTACCGAACAGAGGGTCATGCTAATGGAGCTCCCTGAGGGGTTTCATGCCGGTACCCTTTAGCAGAGGGTGGCTTCTCTCTTGTCCAATCAGCTGTCACCAGGGCAATAAGATCACCATCAAACAGCACAAACTCACAAAATGTTATTGAGGAAAGATAGGTTTGGGCTATTTGTGGGTAGTCGCCTCAGGACATCTCCTGCAGCAGGTGGTTTTAACCTCTAGAAGTTAAGAGACAATCTTGAGGTTTTAAGAGAAGAAAGGCCCTTTCTGACCTCTTTATACCTACTTTAAAGAAGCAGCTTGGGTTATCAGAAGTTTTAGCTATAGACTTGGGTTTCTTTCTTTGGGGTCTTTTGATCCAAGCCCGCTGTCTCCTAATGTCAGTGCTGAAGGCAGTCCTCCTCCACAGGTCAGAGGTGACCGTTCCTCCTGCCTCTCTGACCTTGCCCTTGGCCCTACAGTTTGGTTTGAAGGAGAGCACAGGCTCCCTGCCTGCCCAAGAGCAGTATATTTGGAGTTTAAAGAGAAGAAAAAGGAATCTGTTGAGGCCAATTTAAAGTTCTAGGCATGAAAAGAGATGCAGTGCTTGAGTTTTTGGAAATCAGGATGGCTTAAAAAGTCAGAGACATTTGAATTACTGCCTTTGGGACTGGAAGAAATCGAAACAATTAGAGATGAAAAGGTACAGGATTCATGGCTTGATAGGTGTTGATATATTCCTAAACCCAGGTTTCCAGGCCCACTGGAACCTGACCTCATTTAAGGCTACTGGAAAAATTCATGTAATAAACTCCTTCTGAAGGTTCCTTGATGATTCCATTTGGATAAGCCTTTTCCTATGGGGTTTTGTTTTATTTATTACTATTATTTATTAGGTACTTATGTTTTCCTCTTATGCTACCTTTTAAAAAAAATAAAATTGGTCATCCCAAACCGGACTATCCATAAATAAGCTGGTGTTTTACCATGGCATTTGTTAAAAGACAAGGATTTTTTAAAACTCATTATTTATCATTTTGTGCACTTTCAATGACTTTTCTCATAACCATTCCATCAGCTTTCTTAACTTGAATCCTAATTTAGGTTTCCCAGTCCCTACTATTAAATTAAAACTTTTAAAGTGTTTTAATTTAGATTTCATTGAAAGGATCATATGTATTTCTTTCAATTCCTTTAATAAAGATTAAATAATAAAAATGCATATACATTTTTAAAATATACATTTATATAGTATATGTGTCTATCCAAGAAGACAAAGTTTATCTGCCATTTCCTACCTTTTTTGTCATACACAAAAAATTGATAATCTGGTTTCTAGCATAGGTGTGCCTGGGAGGCTGCAGTCCGTGGGGTCGCTAAGGGTCGGACACAACTGAGCGACTTCACTTTCACTTTTCACTTGCACACATTGGAGAAGGAAATGGCAACCCACTCCAGTGTTCTTGCCTGGAGAATCCCAGGGACGGGGGAGCCTGGTGGGCTTCCATCTGTGGGGTCACACAGAGTCGGACACGACTGAAGTGACTTAGCAGCAGCAGCAGCAGCATAGGTGTGTGCATACCCTACTGAGGGTTGCTTGGGGCAGGGTCATAGAGACCTGTACATCTCGCTATCTCCTAGGGAAGGAGAGATCAGCTCCATGGGCCAAACCCCTCCCCCACCATAAGATCTGACCTCCTCATGACGCTCATGCTCCACTGGGAAGATGCCAGGAGCTGTGGGTGGCCCTGGGGATAGCAGTGGAAGATCTGCAGAGGGTTTGACAGGAAAAGGGCCTCAGCACACAGGCCTGTGGTGGAGACAGAGCTGGGCTCTCTGGGCACTTCTATCTCCCCAGTCTTCATGGAGTTCACTATTCTGCCTGGCCACACTCTTGCCAACAGCACCTTGGAGGCAAGCTGGACAAACCCCTAGGCAGCCATGAGACCTGAAACCTGTGGGCCTGGTGGCCAGCATGTGAGGAATAACGAGGTACGGTGCAGAAAGCCCAGTGTCTCCTTCTCACATGCAGGCTGAGCCTCCTGACAAGGCAGCTCCATGAAGACTGCCTGTCTGGGCTGGGGGTGAGATGCCGGGCATAGGGGCCCGCAGCTTTGTTAGCCTGGACACAGCACGTGCACAGACAGGATCTGGAGAACAGGGAACCATTCCCAGCCCACCTCAGGCCCTCTGCACCTCCCAGAGGGTCTGCTGAGACCACCACGTTGACGGAGCCACAGGAAACTCTACAAAGGGCTTGGGTGATAATGTGGAGGAAACTGCTAATCATAGTTTAAATCATGCCTACTCGCCTGCCTCAAGTGTATCTGCTTCAAGAATCAGGAGCATGCACGCATGCTCAGTTGCTTCAGTTGTATCTGACTCTTAGCGACCCTATGGACGGTAGCCCACCAGGTTCCTCTGTCCAAAGGATTCAAGAATCAAGAGAATGGGATTCAAGAATCAGGAGAATGGAGTGCTAATGGTAGAAAGGGGAGGGGAGGCAGTAAGGCCGCAGGGCAGACAGCCCTGCCCACTTTCTCTTTAAATAAGAAGGTATCTGGTCCTGCCCTGAGGCTCCCACGGGCACCGAGAGTCCAGGGGTAGTGGGTTCAGTGCCTGACGGGAGGAACTGTTGCTTAGATCTGATCTAGCATGGGACTCAGGGAACTCTGTGCTGTGGGGTAGGGTTTTGGGATCTTGTTTTACCTCCACATTTGGAACAGTGACAGATAGTTATGTGCTTTTTTCAAATTTTTAAAGTTCCTTGTGGAAACTGCACATGTTTTCCTCAGTAAACCCCACCCCCAAACTAAATGAAGCTACAAGCTTCAATTCAGACAGCTCAATATTTATACCAACTGAGATGATCTCTTACGGATCAGAAGCTCTGATTGGCAGTTACATATGGTTTTGATGAATAAAACCCATGGAAACAAATTTATTATTGTCTGCAAGGGGAGAGTACATGGTAGACAGAATTTTCCAAAGCGTGGACTCTGATGGGAAAAACAATACAAAGGGTATCCATGGTGATGGGAAGGCTGGGAGCACTGAAATAAGAACCCCAGGGGCGGGAGCAAGAGCGAAGAAAGTTTGTTGGATTGGTTTGAGTCTGTTAACGTAAAAAGCCAGTAGGAAGAGTTTAGGATACAAATGGGGAGAAATCTGCTCTGTAACTTTGTTGGACTTACCTGATCCCCCCCTTCCAGGGTCAGGGCCCCTGCTGTAACCTTGGGAAAAGAGGGTTGGGGGATACGGTGTCACTTCAAGGCTGTGTGACCTTGAACAAACTGTTCTGCCTCTGTGAGCCTCAAGTTCCCATTAATACTAGTGCCTAACTCTGCATGCTTTTTGAAGTCTCCAGGATTATCCCAATTATCTGATTTCGCTGCTTCCTCTGACCTCTTGTGGACTCTGACCCAGGCTTGGATTAGGGCTGTGGCACAAAGAGCGCTGGGATGTTTTGGTGAGCCCAAGACTAGCTGTTCATAGGCTTCCTATGTCTGCCTCCACCCCACAGTTCTCTTTCTCCTCACAGGGCTGGTACCAGTTTGCTCTCAGCTTTCCCATCTCAGCATTTCTTTGCCCTTTCCTTTTCAGCCCTATCGCTACTGAAGTCAACGTGAGTCCTGTTGGAAGAAATCAGCAAACCTCAGGCAAATGTGTCTCAGCTTTGGGGTGGATGGCAGGGCTGATCCATCCCTGCAGAGGCAACATACCCTATCACCTAAGTCTTGCCAAAAGCAATTTTTAAACAGTATGGGGTTAGAAGATTTCTGAATACACGATAAAGGTAGATTTTTAATATCCTAGTAAGCACATGCCTAAGACAGAATTTGGCTACTACATTTCTTTGGGGATTTGTTATTGTTGTTTAGTCACTAAGTCATGTCCGACTCTTTTGCGACCCCATGGACTGTGTCCACCAGGCTTCTCTGTCCATGGGATTTCCCAGGCAAGAATACTGGAGTGGGTTGCCATTTCCTTCTCCAGGGGATCTTCCTGACCCAAGGATTGAACCCAGGTCTCCTGCACTGGAGGCGAATTCTTTACCACTATTCACTGGGGAAGCCCATAGGGAAAAGCTGTTTCTTCTCTGTTTAAAGAAATGGAAACCTTAGAGAGCTGCAGGGGAGAAAAAGAAACATCTTCAAGTTAAAATATTAAGAGCTTCTATTGAGGTAAATCTCTTGCTTAAAGATTGAAAGCTTTGGTGCATGTGGAGTTTAGCTCCGGTTGAGGGTGGAGAGGAAATAAAGTGAGAAATGTCTTAAGAGGTTGTGACCAAAATGGTGCCTTTTGAGAGGGGGGTTTGTGGGGGCATGTGTGGGGAGAGGCAGTTTCAGAGTGTGGTAGGCAGCCTCCAAGGTGGCCCCAAGTTTCCCCACTTCCTGGTATTAATGCCCTTGTGTTAATTCCCCCCCCCCATCCTGAGTGGGAGTTGCTAATGAATAGTGTGGGATATCACTTCCAATAGTAGGTCACAAGAGATTCTGGCTTCCATCTTGCTCACCGTTTCATTCGCTTGCTCTGAGGAAAGTCAGCTGCCATGTTGTGAGCTGCCCTATTGAGAGACCCATGTGGAAGGAATTGAGGGGGCCTCCAGCCAACAGCCTACTGCTAGCCTTCAGTCCACCAGCCAGAAGGAACTGAATCCTGTCAGCAGCCACAGGAGGAGGCTTGGAAGGGACCTCCGTCCAATAGAGCCATCAGATAAGACTGCAGCCCCAGTTGACACAGGGCTCTTTGAGAGGAAAAAAATGTTTGAGTCACATGCTCTACACACTGTACCTTAGCACTTGCTTTCATTCTGTGAGATACATGTTGTTACCTCCAATGTGTGGATGGGAAATCAAGACTCAGAGGGGCTATAAATTCTAAAATGTCATGTCGTGATAAGTGAATAGAAAATAGAGATTTGAACGCAGGACTGACTAATGTCAAAGCTTACACTCTGGTTATTGTGGAAATATACAGTGTTTACTTTCTGTATTCCCAGTGGAATTCAGAAATAAAAACAAATAGTTCAATTATCCCACCACTAATAGAGGCAGTGAGACACTGTGCTCCCCAAGATTAAACCTCCCCTGGCTGGGAGATAAAGCCTGACACAGCAGCATCAGTAGTTGCTCAGAGCCTATAACATACCTGGGAATGGGGCTGTGGGTGGGAGAAGAAGAATTCTCCATATGCAAAGGGATTGTGTTTCTTTAAATTTTTTTTAATGTGAAGATAATAACTGAATTCAATGCTACTATGAGTCAAGTACCACTTCTAAGACTTTTACGTGTTTTAACTCAGTATAAGGAAGGTAGTATTAGAGTTATTCAATTTATACATGGGGAAGCTGAGACACAGAGAAGAAAGTAAGTTGCTACAAGTCACTCAGTTGCTAACAGGATAGCCAGAATTTAAATCCGGACAGTCTGGCTCCAGATTTTCATGTAAGGTCCCCAGCACAAGTCTCTCTGGGTCCTGAGCTGTCACATTGACTGGGTTCTCAATGTAGTTTTGGGCTTGGCTGGGTTGGATTCTAAGCCCCCAGCTTTTGGATTCTACCCAGTTACCATGACCCTCACCTCTGACTTTTCCCACTCTGTCTCCTAACCCTTCCCAACTTGACTCCATCTACCCTGGCTCCTGAGTTTTCCTGGCCTGAACCCTGGTCCACCCCTGCACCCTTACCCATGCTGCTTCCTGGTCCAACTCCCAACTCACCATTCTACCAACTAGAGGCTCTGCCCACTGCCATGCTGCCCCAAGGACAAGACCAGATGCTGGACAAGCCCCAAGCCCAAGAGGCATTTTACTCAACCAGTTGGGGACAAGCTAGTTAGGGTTAGAGGTGATCCCAATTCTGAGGATATTATCTGAAGATGGATTGTTTCAGGAAAAGAAAATAGCAATATGGAGGTAGGAAAAGCATTACTGTGTGGATAAAAAGATGACATATGCAAATGAACCCATAGAGCCAAGAACTTAGATTAAGGTTACAGACAGATATGGTAGGGAAGAAAATAGAAGCTGTTATAGGCCTCTCGGGCACAATGAAAACACAAATCTGCCCATGTTTATGCAGATAGCAGAGGCTGTTAAAGAGGCCTTAACATTGATCATGTGGGATCTCGATAGCCCTGCAATGGGCTAGGAGGAGAATTATGGGGTGGCAGGGAGGAGGGGCCATGGACCAGCAGTGATCCAAAGCTCTTCTCTGAGAGATTTTGTTGAGCAATCAGCAAGATCATGGTCTATTTGGGGCGGCCATCCAAAAAACTGAAAGCAATGAGGGATGAAAAGATGGGGCTAAAATGCTAAAAGCAGCATTTTTAAACAAGTCTCATTTCAGCTTAGTCTTCCCATCTGTGGTGATTTTAAAAATATAGTTCCCAAACTGCCTGTAGCATCTGGGGAGCGGGGTCTGTGGGCAGACACCTGCTCACCAGTGAGACTCAGGAACGGCATTTCTGAATGAGGTTACTATGGTTTAGAGATTGATCAGTAAAGGACACTGATTTACAGCATCCCAGAATAACAGAGCTAGGAGGAATTTTGAAAATGACTTAATCTGCCCACCAAGGGTAAGTGACATAGTAAGGTCACATAGCTAGCAACTGATATAGGCAGGGCTAGAACTCCACGGCCCTGAGTCCAAGTGCAGGGCTGCAGCAGCCTCTGGGGGTGGTGAAAGGAAGGTCCTTGAAAGTGTCTCCTTGAAGGAAATGTAGGATAAGAGGCATGTGGTTGCCACAGAGAAAAACAAGGGAAAATGAACCAAGATTGAGAAATAAATTCAGACCTGATTTCTCTTTAGAAAAAAAAAAAATTCTCAAAATTATTACCCCTCATTAGCTTAAAGAAAGCAAGAAGAAAAAGATTCTCCTAACATGAGTATGTTGGAGAAGGCAATGGCACCCCACTCCAGTACTCTTGCCTGGAAACTCCCTGGACGGAGGAGCCTGGTAGGCTGCAGTCCGTGGGGTCGCTAAGAGTCAGACATGACTGAGCGACTTCACTTTCACTTTCATGCATTGGAGAAGGAAATGGCAACCCACTCCAGTGTTCTTGCCTAGAGAATCCCAGGGACGGGGGAGCCTGGTGGGCTGCTGTCTCTGGGGTCACACAGAGTCAGACATGACTGGAGCGACTTAGCAGCAGCAGCATGAGTATGTACAGGCAAGAGCAGGAAAGAAGAAGCCGTGGATTCCCATAGAAGTCAACCATCCAGGACTTCCCTGGTGGTACAGTGGTTCAGAATCCGCCTTCCAATGCAGTGGACACAGGTTCAATCCCTGATCAGGGAACTAAGATCTCAGATGACATGGGGCAACTACTGAGCCTGCATACTCTAGAGCCCACGCACCACACCTACAGATAGTCCCGGCGCCACAACTAGAGAAGCCCCTGTGTGCCGCAACAGAGTCCACCTGCCTCAGTGCAGACCCAGCACAGCCAAAAAGTGAGGAAGACATCAACTGTCCAGTGGGCTGTCTGTCCACTCACTGCGCACACACTCTGAGGATCCATGAAAGTCAGCAGCAAACTCTGTCCCTGCTCCAGGCGGTCATCCTGGGGCCACTTCAGCTCCTGTGTCCACTGCACCTGCTCTTGTGTCTCTGTCTCCCAGATTTCTGCAACTGCTCCCACTTCTGAAACTTTTCAGATTGGCCACTTAACCCCTTTTCTTGGGCCTTTTCTTTCTGCATGCCTTTTAGCTGAACCCTATTTAATATCTCCTTCTGTCCTACTGAGAAACTCCCAACTCTAGCTGCAGCCTCATCCAGGCCCATATGCCAGACTAGCCCCCAGGCCTCACAAATAAAGCATTTGGTCTTGACCCCTGCGTTTCCATCTGGGATTAAGGGATGAGGTTACGACAACTCTCCATAACCCATCTCTTGGGAATTTGAAGCAGTGGGGCAAAAAAAGAAAATGCATAATGCTGGCTGAAGAAAGGGCAGGACGGCTGATGCTAACTGTGCCAGGTGCTACTGGCTGAAGTCCAGCCTCATGGCCCCTGCTCCTCCTGCCAGAGCACAGGTGCATGTGGCAGAGGGCAGAAGATGGGCAGAGAGGGGCTCAGGGTAGAGGATTCCACTAATTCTCCCAGTTTTCTCCTATAGCATTCCCTGGCCTGGGCTCTCAAGCCCTGAGGTTTGCAGAGAGGAGGGAACTGACCTATGTTTATCAGGACATTTTGGTTATAAGTGACAGAAGTCTAGTTCAAATTAGCCACAGCAAAAGGGGTTTATTGGATATGACCTAACAAACCCAGGGGTACATGGATGCAGACTTGGCCAGAACCAGGGCTCCAGCAGAGTCAGCCAGGCTGCCTCTTCCTCCTTCTTTCAGCCTGGCTTCCGTGGAAGTGGTGACTTTATTCTGCAAGCTGATATTTTCCAGGTGTAGGGAAGTGGCTGCCGGTAGACTCCAGTCCTTATTCTCAGAGCTGACTCTCAAAAGAAACAGAACAGACTCTCAGAAAAGGCTGGTCAGCCGTGCAGGACTGATTGCCCAGCAATGGCACCCCACTCCAGTACTCTTGCCTGGAAAATCCCATGGATGGAGAGCCTGGTGGGCTGCAGTTCATGGGGTCGTGAAGAGTCGGACACAACTGAGCGACTTCACTTTCACTTTTCACTTTCATGCATTGGAGAAGGAAATGGCAACCCACTCCAGTGTTCTTGCCTGGAGAATCCCAGGGACAGGTGAGCCTGGTGGGCTGCTGTCTCCGGGGTCACACAGAGTTGGACACGACTGAAGCGACTTAGCAGTAGCAGCAGCAGCAAACTAACCACACAGCCAGAGACGAGCTACTTCAAAGAATGGTGTTGGGGTGGGGAGGGAGAAGTGACATGACTGCAGCTCCACATTGAGCCACATTGAGTCAGGGAGGGGTGGGTCACCAAAAGAAAGGATGTTGTGCAAACAAACAAAAATGTGTTCCCTGCGGGGTCTTCATTACCCATTTGTCTGGGGAGCAGAGGACAGATTACTCACCACCTACAGCTTGGCAGCCCCCTCCATGGATGACATAGCCTGGGGCCGCCCTATGGTAAAGGATTGGTGACCCCACTGCTGGAGTCTGTACAAAGACACACCAAAGAGTTCTTTTCTCAGCAGTGAGAAGAAAATAAGCTTGAGTATGAGTTCCAGTTCCCACAAGGCCTGAGGAGGTTGGCTGGAGAGCATTTTCTATGACGATGGCCTAAACCTGCGGCCACTCTGAACAGGGACACACATGGCTCAGTGTGAATCTCACTTTGTAACCCAAAGCAACCCCATCAACACAGCAATAAACCCCTCTCTGGCCTGCGGGCAGGAATGCAGATCCTACCTCAATAAGGTAGCAGTCACACCTCTGATTCACTGTCTCATTATTTCCCTCTGCTCACCCCAGACTGCAACCCTGGGGCCCCAGGTGGTGTCTTTGCTGTGCTCACGCACTAGCCAATCCCATTCACTGCTGGTGACCTTCTCCATCCTCAACATCCTATCGGCTCTCATGGGCTCTAGACCCCTTGCTCCTCTTCAGAGTGGCACCCCTGAGGCCCTGGAGCTCTCTGCAGGTCAGAGCATTGCTAGGCCCCTGGCAGAAGGCCCCATTGCCTGACATCATCCCTCATGCTCATCTGGAGATCCAAATGTGTGACCTCCCAGTTCTCGGTGAGAAAAGCTCCTTCAGGTTCTGCTTGCAATGTCTCCCTCAAGGGACTGGGATTCCTGTCCAGGGGTTGGGGATTGACCAGATAGCAAATCAGCTCCCACAAACAGTGCTTCACCATCAATTTATTCATTCCATACTATAGACAGAGGCATGGTTATCCCTACTGCATGTCAAACACCATTTAGGCTCCAGGGTCATAGTGGTGAAAACAACAGATAAACATCCTTACCCTTATAGAGCCTACAATTTAGTTTGAAACATAGATAATAAATAAACAGGAGCATTGTATGATATCAGGGCTTCCCTGGTGGCTCAGTGGTTAAAAAAAAAAAGTCTGCCTGCCAATGCAGGAGACATGGGTTCGATACCTGGGTTGGGAAGACCCCCATGAAGAAGGAAATGGCAATCCACTCCAGTATTCTTGCCTGGGAAATCCTATGAGCAGAGGAGTCTGGCAGGCTACAGTTCATGGAGTCACAAAAGAGTTGGATACGACTTAGTGACTGAGCATGCCACATGCATTGTATAATATCAGATGGTATTAAGGGCTGTGAAGAAAAGTTAGGAAGGCTGAGGAGATGAGAGAGGGGCTCTTTTAAACCCAGTGGTCAGGGAAGGACTCCAGGGACAGATGATATTTAGGCAGAGACCTGCTAGGAGGGAGGGGGTGAGGCACACGTGTTGGTGGGAAGGTGTTCCAGGCAGAGGGAACAGCAAATGAAGAGCCCATACCTGAGGTCTGGAAGGTCAGGCAGCCAGTACACCTGGAGCCCAGAGAGCGCCACAGTGTATAGGGCATGCACTGGAGGCAGTGGAAGGCAGATGACCTAGGGCCTTAGAGGTCACCATGGAACTTCATTATAAGGTGATGGGAAGCCAGATGCCTGCAGGCATGTTCCCCCCATCACCACATACACACAAAAAAGAACCTTTGAGGCTCATCTGGACTCCCAGTTACAGAGGAAAATGCAGGGTGTAGTGGGGCACAGAGCTTCCCATAAGAGTTCACATCTGAACTAGGCTTGGAGAGCTGATAAGGAGTTTGTTGGGTGGAGGAAAGAAAAAGAAAGCATTCCAGACAGAGAAGAGTATTCACAGGTGAAACATGGCAGAAGAGCAGAACGTGTTCCTGGGATGGCTGGGCATCCATCCAGCTGGAGCTTAGCACAGGAGGATGTCGGCACAGAAGACAAGGCTCAGAAGTAGCCGGGGCCTGTGGCAGCATCTCCAGCTTTGTTAGAAACACACCATCATCCTAGAGAACCATGTCAGTCCCTAACAAGCCGAAGTCACTTTGTTCCTTAGAGCAGAAGAAACAAGCACGTTCTGGGGGCATACAGTCCGTCTCCCTGCTCTTCCTCCCCAGCCTCCTCCACTCCTAGAATCCAGGCAGCTGCCCTGGGCAGCAGCAAAAGTGCAGAAACTTGTCACCTTCATCCGACAAGTTCTTTATTTCATCTGGGGAAATGAGGTGCTATTAAATTAATTTCTGAGCTGTCCTTGTCAGAAAGCTAAGGACACTGGAGTAACAGGCAGAGAGGACAGGGCCAGGAAGACAGACAAGGCAGCAGAGGTGGCCACTTCTGTGAGTTCCTGACCCAGGTCTGCCCAACAGACTCTTCCAAAACACGGGCTTCATTCTGCACCATGTCAAAGAGACTCAGTAATTAAAGTAAGAAATGAGAGTTCCCCTGATAAGTTACTGTACCCAGGGCCTCAAAAATGATGGAGAGGTAGCCAGCCTCTGCTGTGAAGTGAACCCAGAGTAATTACCAGGATACTTTGCAGATTATTGAATAAGTCCCTGTAACTGGCACATTGATTTATATAAGACCCAGAGATTTTGAGAGATTTGAGAGAATATTAAGAATCAATCAATATTTTAATTTATTTCAGGGTCCAGGAGACCACGGCTCTGAAGCAAACTGCTGGGAGGAAACTGTGACCTTTGGAATATAACTGGCTGGCAAATGGTGGGGGCGAGGGGAGAGGTGCCTGGGACACAAGCCTGTTTAGCAGCAGCTGCGGGGAAGGACTTCTCTGCTCTGGAATGTTCTCCTTCTTCACTGTATCTGTCGGGGATGACAGAGAGCCAAGGGTGGAGGGTCTCATGGTGAATGTGCTCTGGGGCCCACAGTGAGGAAAGCTTATTCCTCCAGGACAGAGTCCCCAGGGCCTGGAGACTGTGCCCCTTCCAAGGACACATTGCTGTGATTTGGGGACATCTTTCCAGAGCAGAGCCACCTGATAGTACCACATCTTTGGGGGAGAGGCAGCATTTTCTCCACTGGACCGTACTCTCTCTGAGCGCCCCCCTCCATGGGAGGAGTGAGGCTTTGTCACACTGCTCTCTAAGCAGCTGAACACCTGTCATAACCACCCACCCTTCTGATTTCCTGTAAGACATAAGATTCCTCTGGGCAGGGACCACATCTGTTCCTGTGTCCCCAGAACCTGGCATCATATGAACCTGGCCCAGAATAGGTGAATGCAAAAACAAAAACAAAAAACAGTGAATCAATGAACAGTCAAATGTCCTAATGCAAGGAAAAGTAAATATTCATTCATGAAAATGTGGGGTTTTTTTAGCTTTTTATTTTTTATTGAGGTAGAGCTGATTAACAATATTGTGATAGTTTCAGGCAAACAGCAGAAGGAACTCATACATATACGTGTATCCATTCTCCCCCAAACTCCCCTCCCATCCCACTTCCACACGACACTGAGCACAGTTCCTTCCATGTGCTATACAGTAGGTCCTCGTTGGTTACCCCTTTTAAATATAGCTGTGTGTGCATGTCCATCCCAAACTCCCTAATTAGCCTTCGCCCCTGGCAACCATAAGTTCATTCGCTAAGTCTGTGAGTCTCTTTGTGTTTTGTGAGTAAGTTCTTTTGTCTCATTTCTTTATAGATTCCACATATAAGGGATGTCATATGATACTTCTGTCTGACTTACTTACTCTGTATGACACACTCTTTAGGTCCACTCATGTTGCTAAAAATGGCATTATTTCATTCTTTTTAATGGCTGAGTAGTATTCCAACGTATATATGTACCACATCATCTTTATCCATTCCTCTGTAGATGGACGTGCAGGTTGCTTCCCTGTCTTGACTACTGTAAACAGCACTGCAATGAACACTGAGGTGCATGTATCCTTTTTGATCATGTTTTTCTCTGGATATATGCCCCGGAGTGGGATTGCAAGGTCATATGGTAGCTCTGTTTTTAGTTTTTTAAGGAAGGTCCATACTGTTCTCCATAGTGGCTATACCAATTTACATTCCCACCAACAATGTAGGAGGGTTCCCTTCATTCCACACTCCCCAGCATTTATTGTTTGCAGATTTTTTTATGGTAGCCATTCTGACTGGTGTGAGGTGATATCTCATTGGATTTTGAATTGCATTTCTCTAAAAATTAGCAGTGTTGAACATCTTTTGTGAAAATGTTTTGTAAAGGTCACATGATGTATTCAAGTTTCAGCAGCAAATGGAGGGCACATTCAAATTGGGTCATGAGAGGAGTTTAGAAGGTGAAGACAGAATGTAGGGAACTGGCTAAGATAGGCAGCACCCCGGGGTCATCATACTGAGTGGAGATGAAGCTATTATCACCCCAGGGCTGATGGAGAGCCGCGAACAGACCTGGAGAGGACCACCAGACAGGAGCTATGGTCTTTCACAAGGAAGGCAGCCAGTCCCTCACGATCTGCAGAGAGAGACTGCAGGGCAGAAACCCTGACCTCATGTCCTCCCTTCCTGAAATCTCCTCCCTCGTCCCTCTTCCACCAGGGGTACCCCTCACTCCAGGTGGAGAAGGGCAGGGAAAAAAGCAAAGCACAGAACTGTGGAATTCTGTTGCCAAACTCGACCTCTGTTTACCAGTGCCGAATACCAACATCTAGCCCAAGATTTGGGTGAAGTAGAAAAGAGTAGCTTTTATTGCTTTCCCATGCAAGGGGGACCACAATGGTTTAATGCCCTCGGGACTGTAGAGGGTAGTAAGTAATTTTATAGTGACCCACCCTGGAGCGGGTGGTGAGGAATTTTATAGTGTTCAAGAAGCAGGGCATGATCAGTTCATGGACAATTCTTGGATGGGTCATCATCAAGGTGAAGTTTTGAGCATCATCAAGTATCTGGTTTCAACCAGGCTAGAGTTTATGTTCCTGTGGTCAGCAGTTTCCATCTGGGGGGACCTGCTTCCTGTATAAAAACTTAGGATTATGTGTCAAGGAAGATATCTATATCTAGCTATCTATATCTTTCAGGGAACTGTGAGTTTGATGATTCTGCTATGTGATAGAATTATAGTCTAAATTGTTAACAGTTTCCTAGAACAACAACCTATTGCTTCTACACCTTATTTTGCAATTATTAACTCATGAATCAGCATTTTACTTCTAAAGACAAGGACACAGAGGCTCATACACAGTTTCAGGAACCCCCACCTGTGTTGCCCAGAGTTGCCCACCCGAGAGAAGGGCCAACCTGCATCACCCAACTGATAGGCCCAATCCAGTGGTTCTCAGCAGAAGGAAATTTTGCCCCAGGAGGTATTTGGCACTGTCTGCAGACAGTCTGGATTTTTACAGTTTGGAGAGGGATGGAAGAATGGTGCTGCTGGGTTAGGCCAGGGGGCAGAGAAACATACAAAAACGCACAGGACAGCCCCCACAACAAAGAACTCTCTAAGCCAGGATGTCGACAGTGCTGAGACTGAGAACATCTGGCCTGATCGAAAGTTCCAGAACAACCCCGGCTCAGCACAGGTGCTGCACAGCCTTTGTGTGGGCTGGAGGATGTTGCCCTCCCTCCTCTGGGAAAGGCAGCATCATTTGGTCTGACCCAGCCAGCGAGTGCCTTGGGGAGGATGCCATGTCAGGGCAGAAGCCCCTCCTCACTGACCACAGAGTCCCCAGGGTAGCCAGTGTGACAGAGGAGACTCTGGGGTACACTGTCCAAGCCCCCGGCCTCCCCAGCCTGGCTCTGCCTTCTGGAGACCGACCCTCCACCCATTCTTCCAGTTTTCAGTTTTATGTTCGCACCTTGAAAACATTGTAGAAGTGAATCAAGTCCTGCCATCTGTCTCTTTCACTTTTGTTACATTAGTAACAAAAAGAAAAATTAGGAAGGATCCAAACTGCAAATCACTTGTTGCTCCTTTGCAGCTGAGACCCCCCCAAGCAAGGCTCCTCAAGGAAAGGGGTGACCTCTGTTGGGGCCCAGGACAGGGGCCACCCCAACATATACCCCAGTGGCATGTTGATTATTTTCAATTTGAGTTACTTAAGAAACAACTGATACAAGAGGGACATCCCAACCCCTCTCTTCTGTCTCCCTGAAAGCAGGAAATAGATCTCTCATATGAAAGGTGCCCTCCCTGCATCTGAAGGTGGAAGGAGACCCTCATCACCAGAGATGGGGAATTTAGAGCTAAGAAGTCTGTATATACAGATCTTGTTCCTCCTTTAATTTACTACTCCAAGCCCAAACTCTGTTTAGAGTCTTCAACTGAGTACCCAAAATCTAAATTTCTTGGTCCTGTCAATGTCTCACAAATTTATTGTTTATTTGTCTACAAAGTATAAAAGCTGCCTGCTTTGGCCACTTGTTAGGTTCCATTTCTGTGACATCAGTGTGAAGAATTAGCAATGTGTTTCTTTTTCTCATGTTAATCTGCCTTGCGTCAATGTTATTATTGGTCCAGCCACAAGAACTCAGGAAGGGTAGAAGGGAGGGTGCTGGATGGGAGAGTACACAGAATGTGTTCCCATCATGATCTCACAGCAGCCCTGGGAAATCGGGACTGTTGTTCCTGCTGAGAGATGAGGAAACTGAAGTTTGTCAAGAGGAAGTTCCTAGTCTGAGGTGTACTTCCAACCAGTAGCGAAACAAGATCTTAAGCCATGCACTGGGCCTGTCAAGTCTACAGTGGGGACAATATTGCTTCCTGTTTCATTCTGACGGTAACCTGTTAACTCTTTTCCACTGGACTTTGGGTACTGTATTGAAAACTGTTGGAGTTTAAGTCACTGTGGTCCTCAAGAGAGCCCAGTTTTCTCCCTGTCACTTCTTAGAGAGTTGGTCTTTCATCTGACCCCTGGGGCCACAAGTGGGGAGAATAAAAGTCTGATTCATACGCTCATCCTAGAGATGTTCATTGAGAGCCAACCACGTGCCAGGTGCTGCAGGCGTGATGGCCAGAGAACACCACTATAAGGTGGATACCATGACAGCTCCCACTTTACAGATGGGAAACTCAAGTAGTGAAGGAAATTACCCAAGGATTCTGTCAGCAAAAAAAAAGAACGTTGCCTGCCATTTTGAAACAGGAGGAAAGGGGGCAGGGCTCAGCCTCTAAAAGAATGACACAGCCATGTGTGCTGTGTGCTTAGTCGCTCAGTTGTGTCTGACTCTTTGCAACCCCATGGACCGTAGCAGCTGGCCAGGCTCCTCTGTCTATGGGGATTCTCCAGGCAAGGAACCACAGAACATAACAAAAACTAGTGAGAACCGACTATGTCCAAGATGGCAGAAGATCCAACTTCCAGTGGACCTTGAGCCTCGTTACATGCTCACTGCAATGCTTTAACATGCATGCTAAATGGCACACCCACCAGCTCCATGATGGTTCTGAGACCAACCATCAGAGGCCAAAAAATGGGCAGTAGCCCAACTCCTGGAAATCCCTATCCATTCCCCAAAACAATTAGAAAAATCCTCCCACTCATTAGCCTATGAAATCACCCAGCTCATAAAAGCTAACCCCACATTTTGAGCCTCTCGTTTTCTGAGATGTCCCGCACTCTGCCTGTGGAGTGCATTTCTCCAAAGGCTACTTTGGCCCCTTGAGACAGACCACATTCTATCTATGGAATGTGTATCTCTCTAAATAAAACCACTTCTTACCCATCCCTTTGTTTCTCACTGAATTCTTTCTGCAAAGAGACATCAGGTACCTGAGCTTTATTAGGTACTGAGACCAGATGCGTGGTTTCAATTAAAAGACTGTGAGTTCAAGTCCCATCTGATTTGCATGGTTTCAGCTTCACAACAATGTGAATGTACTTAGTGTTACAGAATTCTACATTTAAAAATGGTTACAATGTTGAGGGAGAATGCATACATGTGTATGTATGACCCAGTCCCTTTTCTTTCTACCTGAAACTATCACAGCATTGTTAATCAGCTATACTCCAATACAAAATAAGTTTTAAAAAAATGGTTAGAATGTACATGGTATATTATGTATATTTTGCTGCAATAGAAAGTAAAAAGCATAGCCTTTAATATGACTTAAAATTCATAAATCAATTTTTTTAAGTCAGGTACTGAAACCCACTCTCTTAAGCAATCCCTATATTAGCCAGTTCATCCTACAGTGTCACATCTAAAGAGAGAACAGATTTGCTGTAAGTCAAGAACTAAAATGGTGGAATGAGGTTCAGAGATGCAGGTAAACTAGGGTCCAAAAGTAGAGACAGGTCTGAAGCAAACAGGCTGAGCTTTGAAGCTGGGGGAGGGACTTTGAGCAGCCAAGGGCAAGAGGTAGCAGGGACAGGGCTTGCTGAGGATGACTTCCAAATGTGATACTAGCTACTAAACCTCTGGATGTTAGCCAGGTTAGGAGCAGCCTATGCCAGAGGCAAGGAATGATGAGGCATTAACCCGACAATGTAGAATATTATCTTCCTTCTAGAAATCCAGGTACCTGGATGTTTTAGGGTTCTGCAGATGAGACATGAATGGCACCAGGTAGGCAAGGTCTAGAGCTTAACAACCCCTGGGATAATATTACTGAGCACTAGGAGCTAGCACGGGCTCCCAGAGATGGCATCAGAGTCCAGGAGGCATATTCAAGAAGAAGGCTGCTGGAGAGGGTAGCACAAAGGTATGGAGGTGGCTGGAGCCACATCAAACAGGAAATGAAGCCAGAGGCTGGAAAGTGGAAGGAGCTGATGGAAGCAGTAAAGGAAGAGACTGGACAGAGGAAGGAATGAAGGACAGGAAGGGGCTGATGCTAAGCAGGTCAGAATATGGAAGAAGGCAGCAGCTAGAGAGATGTGGGTTCACGATCTAAGTCAGTATATACAGAAGGGTGATCTGGACCCTCTTTATACATAGGACCTGGGGTATGCTCCAGATCAGTGTGTGCTGTGCTAAGTCACTTCAGTTGTGTCTGACTCCTCGCAACCCTATTGACTATAGCCTTCCAGGCTTCTTTGTCCATGGGAGTCTCCAGGCAAGAATACTGGAATCGGTTGCTATGTCCCACTCCAGGGGATCTTCGTGAACTAGGAATCAAACCCAAGTCAGACCAGGGACAGGTCTTAAAAGGAACTGGCTTTCATGAGTTCCCATCCTTCTGTATCCACAACTAGTCTAGAGAGGGTATGGTGATCATCTCTAGAGAAACTCAACATGCTAACACAGACCAAGGAGATCTGGCATCTCACCCCAGATATACCCAGGTCTCAGAGTTCCTATGGGCTTCCCTGGTGACTCAGGGATAAAGAATCTGCCTGCCAATGCAAGAGACACCAGTTCGATTCCTGGGTCAAGAAGATCCCCTGGAGAAAGAAATGGCAACTCTTCTCCAGTATTCTTGCCTGGGAAATCCCATGTCCAGAGGAGCCTCAAGGGCTACAGTCCATGGGGTCACAAAGAGTCAGACATGACTTAGACACTAAAAAACAACAAATGAGTCCCAGTTTCCTTACTAGTAAATAGGGATGATACTAGCTCCCAACAACCTCATAAGCATATTCTAAGGATCAAGTGAGAAAACATGGGTGCCCATTTTATGGCATCTGCTGTAGGTGATTCATTTGTACGTGGGCTTTAAAATGTAACATAGCAAAACTACAGCAGGGCAGAGGCCATCCCGACCACTAGGCGCAAAGAAACCATATGACTTCGGAAATAGGCAAGGACTGAAGAGGTGAGGAAATGGTGCCTTGCTTTATCCTAATTAAATTGCCATATTCTAATTTAAAAACAGAACCAGAGGTTTGTAAAACTTCTGCTGCGAGAAGCCAGAGCCAGGAAGAGCACAATATTGTGAACAGAGATTATGATTAATCAAGGACCATGCCAGGCCCTGGGCTGTTGGATTATATGCGGTCTGGAAGATCAAGAAGGAGACCCCAAGCCAGGGAATATGGATGGTTGGTACGAGCTAGTGATGGGGGCAGAATTTTTTCCCTAAACCATTTGCTAGCTAACTCAGACCATCCAGACACCATCCATTTCCAATAGGCTCCATAATCTCTCCCCACCACTCTTGGTGCCTCCCTGTCTGTCCAGTCTATAAATAAATTTCATTAAACAACGATAATAATGGATACTAAGAGTTAAGCAAGAGAGTAAAATATATAATTAAAAAATAATGATAAACAATAATGATTGCTTCCTATAGGCCTGATACCAAGTTTAACACTTTGTTTCTATTGTCTTATTGAATCTTAACAATTGCGTATTTATACTCAAAGAATTTGAAGTTTTGAGAGGTTAAATAACTTGTTTAACATTGTCCCCACTACCAGTAAGAGGAAGATCTGGGATTTGAATCCAAGTCTGTCTGGTGCCAAAATTAAGCACATTAGTCCACAGTGCCTTTGATATTTTGAGGGCCAGCAAGAGTACTGGGCATAATCCTGCCTATTACGTAAATAATCAAGTATGATGGAAAAAGAAATGTCACTAGGATGACCTGGAGAATTTAAGGTCACTTAAAGAACAGGCAACGGGTTGACTCACTGGAAAAGACTCTGATGCTGGGAAAGGTTGGGGGCGGGAGGAGAAGGGGACGACAGAGAATGAGATGGCTGGATGGCATCACCGACTTGTGGACGTGAGTTTGGGTGAACTCTGGGAGTTGGTGATGGACAGGGAGGCCTGGCGTGCTGTGATTCATGGGGTCGCAGAGAGTCGGACACGACTGAGCGACTGAACTGAACTGAACTGAACTGAAAGAACAGGATTGAGTAACCTATTTCCATTGAGGATTTCGTTGGGGAAAACATGTAAACAAATTAAGGAACGTCCACTGGGTGCTTGTCCAGCAGCTGTAAATAGCATTCCCCCAGGAATAATTTACATGTAATGGCTCTTGGTATAAAGACTTGAGTGAACAGTTATAATAATAGGTAGGTTAATCTGCCCCATTAGTTACATTTGGTGAACTATAGAGCAGAGGCAATAAACGTTTTGCCAAAGCAGAGTAGATTCTGAGACGGCAGCTCTGCTTTAATTATTACTGGAGAAAAGTACTTGTTTCATCTGTGACTCTGGGTATATTGCAGAGGAAGCAGAATATAAAGCTCCTACAGGGACTGAGTGGCTGGTCCAGTCTTGTCACTTTTTTTTCAAGGCTTGCAGAAAGGTTTACAGGTGTTGTGGCAATGAAAACCATCAATCAACTACAGGCCTCCACAAGCTTCAGTCAAACTAGGGTTTGAAGATGGCTTTCCCTGCATCATCAAAGGTAAATTACTAGAAGTTTCCAGAACTCCATTCTTTTCCCCCCTCATCTGCAAGCCTTTTGGTAAAGCATTTATTCAAGAGACTAAAAACATGGCCCAGTTAAGCATTCTCTTTTTGCTTCCTGAAGAAAAGCATACTGGCTAAATTTAGAGGCTGGCTATGGGCCTTTTAGGGCTTCCCTGGTGGCTCAGTGATAAACAATCTGCCTGCCATGGAAGGAGACATGGGAGGCGTGGGTTTGATCCCTAGGTTGGGAAGATCCCCTGGAGGAGGAAATAGTAACCCACTCCAGTATTCTTGCCTGGACTTTGCCATGGACAGGGGAGCCTGGCTGGCTACCGTCCACAGGGTCGAAAAGAATTGGACATGACTTAGCAACTAAACAACAACAATGGACCCTTAAAATGTTTGACAATCAGGCTGTTTTGCTTTCTTTTCCTATTTGTTTCCTTTCTAACAGTATCCAGGAGACAACTTCAATGATATGATGGAAGCATCAGAGACTTACAGGAGAGACTGGATTCAAATCTGATCTGCACATACAAGCTCTGAGATCCTGGAAAGATCACTTACTCTCTCAGAGCATTCCTGAAAATCCATAAAGTGTACATTTGCTGAGATGTCAGAACAAACTGTATGTAAGGTGATTCTCTGGTAGTCTTTGCTTGACGTTAATTTAGAGGCTAAATATCATTTTAATGTGAAATATAAGATATATACAGAAAAATATATATTCAAAAGTGAACAGCAAAGAAGAAAAAATGTAGAGGGCAGTGATGTGTCACAAAAGAATACCTGTGAAATCAATTTCCAGGTGAAGATTTAGGTCAAAGGTTAGCAAACTTTCTATTTATAAGAGCCAGAGAGTAAATACTTAACTGATTCAGTCCCTTTAGCAACTATTTAACCCTGTCATAGCGTTGTGAAAGCAGCCATGGACCATAGCACACAAGTGGGCCTGACTTTGTCCCAATAAAACTTTATTTATAAAAATAAGCACCAGACATGACTTCTCTTTGCGACCATGCAGAGGTCCAATAGTTACAATTTCACCTTCCAATGCAAGGGGTATAGTTTTGATCCCTGGTCAGAGAGCTAAGATCCCACATGCCTCATGGCTGAAAAACCAAAATGTAAAACAGAAACAATATTGCAACAAATTGAATACAAACTTTTAAAAAATGGTCCACATCAAAAATTTTTTTTAAAAAATAAGCACCAGACTCGGGTGCTGACCTCTGATTTAGATGATTATCAGCATTTCAAAAGCCACATCATGCTTTCACTTCTATAGGGGCAACATTGCCTTGATTTTAGAGCAATCAGTTCCCTACTTTATAGTTTTACTGTCTAAGCATACATCCTTAAACACTAGCATTTTGCCTGGTTTTTTAACTTAATATAAATGAAATTATACATTAATTGGTCTTCCCAAGTGGTACAGTGGTAAAGAATCTGCCTGCCAATGCTGGAGACACCAGAAATGCAAGTATAATCCCTGGGCCTGGAAGATCTCCTGGAGGAGGAAATGACTACCCACTCCATTATTCTTGCCTGGACAATGCCGTGGACAGAGAAGCCTGGCGGGTTACAGTCCATAGGGTTTCAAAGAGTCTGACACGACTGAACTCGCACTCACACATTAATTACTCCTTTGAGTCAAGCTTTTTTATCAAATGTTGTTGACATATCACTCTAGATAATTTAGCTTTGCTGTCCATATACATTTAGATTGTTCCTTATTGGGGATCATGGTGAATAATGCAGCTATGAATATCCTTATACAAACCACTTGGTCTTCCTGTGCACAAATTTCTGTTGGAGAGAAAGTTTGGGGTCATAGATGATGCTGTGAAAATGCTGCACTCAATATGCCAGCAAATTTGGAAAACTCAACAGTGGCGACAGGACTGGAAAAGGTTAGTTTTCATTCCAATCCCAAAGAAAAGCAATGCCAAAAAATGCTCAAACTACCGCACAATTGCACTCATTTCACACGCTAATAAAGTCATGCTCAAAATTCTCCAAGCCAGGCTTCAGCAATATGTGAACCGTGAACTTCCAGATGTTCAAGCTGGTTTTAGAAAAGGCAGAGGAACCAGAGATCAAATTGCCAACATCCACTGGATCATTGAAAAAGCAAGAGAGTTCCAGAAAAACATCTATTTCTGCTTTATTGACTATGCCAAAGCCTTTGACTGTGTGGATCACAATAAACTGGAAAATTCTGAAAGAGATGGGAATACCTCTGCTGTGCAGAAGCTTTTGATTTTAATTAGGTCCCATTTGTTTATTTTTGCTTTTATTTCCAATATTCTGGGAGGAAACTATAAGCAAGGTGAAAAGACAGCCTTCAGAATGGGAGAAAATAATAGCAAATGAAGCAACTGATAAAGGATTAATCTCCAAAATATACAAGCAGCTCCTGCAGCTCAATTCCAGAAAAATAAATGACCCAATCAAAAAATGGGCCAAAGAACTAAACAGACATTTCTCCAAAGAAGACAGAAAGATGGCTAACAAACACATGAAAAAATGCTCAACATCCCTCATACTCAGAGAAATGCAAATCAAAACTCCAATGAGATACCATTTCACACCAGTCAGAATGGCTGCTATCCAAAAGTCTACATGCAATAAATGCTGGAGAGGGTGTGGAGAAAAGGGAACCCTCTTACACTGTTGGTGGGAATGCAAACTAGTACAGCCACTATGGAGAACAGTGTGGAGATTCCTCACAAAACTGGAAATAGAACTGCTATATGACCCAGCAATCGCACTCCTGTATACACACCGAGGAAACCAGAATTGAAAGAGACATATGTACTCCAGTGTTCATTGCAGCACTGTTTATAATAGCCAGGACATGGAAGCAACCTAGATGTCCATCTGCAGATGACTGGATAAGAAAGCTTTGGTACATATATACAATGGAATATTTTTCAGCCATCAAAAAGAATGCATTTGAATCAGTTCTAATGAGGTAGATGAAACTGGAGCCTATTATACAGAGTGAAGTAAGCCAGAAAGAAAAACACCAATACAGTATACTAATGTATATATATGGAATTTAGAAAGATGGTAACCTTAACCCTGTATACGAGACTGCAAAAGAGACATAGGTGTATATAACAGTCTTTGGGACTCTGTGGGAGAGGGTGAAGGTGGGATGATTTGGGAGAATGGCATTGTAGCATGTATATTATCATATGTGAAATGAATCACCAGCCCAGGTTCGACACATGATACAGGATGCTTGGGGCTGGTGCACGGGGATGAATTGGAGGGAGGATATGGGGAAGAGGAAGGTGGGAGTGGGGGTTCAAGAAAGGGAACACACGTATACCCAGGGCGGATTCGTGTCAATGCATGGCAAAACAAACCAATATATTAATGTAAGGTAATTTGCCTCGAATAAAATTTAAAAAAAATTTTTTTTTAATGTGAAAAAAAAAAAGAGATGGGAATACCAGACCCCCTGACCAGGCTCTTGAGAAACCTATATGCAGGTCAGGAAGCAACAGTTAGAACTGGACATGGAACAACAGACTTGTTCCAAATAGGAAAAGGAGTACGTCAAGGCTGTATATTGTCACCCTGCTTATTTAACTTATATGCAGAGTACATCATGAGGAACGCTGGGCTGGAAGAAGCACAAGCTGGAATCAAGATTGCCAGGAGAAATATCAATAACCTCAGATATGCAGACGACACCACCCTTATGGCAGAAAGTGAAGAGGAACTCAAAAGCCTCTTGATGAAAGTGAAAGAGGAGAGTGAAAAGGTTGGCTTGAAGCTCAACATTCAGAAAACAAAGATCATGGCATCTGGTCCCATCACTTCATGGCAAATAGATGGGGAAACAGTGGAAACAGTGTCATACTTTATTTTTTGGGGCTCCAAAATCACTGCAGATGCTGACTGCAGCCATGACATTAAAAGACGCTTACTCCTTACAAGGAAGGTTATGACCAACCTAGATAGCATATTAAAAAGCAGAGACATTACTTTGCCAACCAAGGTCCGTCTAGTCAAGGCTATGGTTTTTCCCGTGGTCATGTATGGATGTGAGAGTTGGACTGTGAAGAAAGCTGATCGCCGAAGAATTGATGCTTTTGAACTGTGGTGCTGGAGAAGACTCTTGAGAATCCCTTGGACTGCAAGGAGATCCAACCAGTCCATCCTAAAGGAGACTAGTTCTGGGTGTTCACTGGAAGGACTGATGCTGAGGCTAAAAGTCCAATACTTTGGCCATCTCATGCGAAGAGTTGACTCATTGGAAAAGACCCTGATGCTGGGAGGGATTGGGGGCAGGAGGAGAAGGGGATGACAGAGGATGAGATGGCTGGATGGCATCACCGACTCGATGGATGTGAGTTTGGGTGAACTCCGGGAACTGGTGATGGACAGGGAGGCCTGGCGTGCTGCGATTCATGGGGTCGCAAAGAATCGGACACGACTGAGCTACTGAACTGACTGATGGTGTGTGTATATTCAGTTTTGAAATATAACAGGTCCAATTGTTCCACATATACTCCAGCATTTAGTATTACCAGACTTTGAAAATGTATCCTTTCTGGTTGAGTGTGGAGTTTCTCATGGTTTTAATTTACATTCTCTGGTTAGTAAAGGGATCTATGTGTTTGTTTGCCATTTGATATCTTCATTTGTGAAGTGCCTATCACATCTTCTGCCTATTTTTCTACTTCGCTGATTGTCTTTTCCTTACTGGTTTGTAGAAGTTCTTTTGACATTCCTAAAATCAGCTCTTTGGCTATTTTATAGATAGCAAATATTTTCTCCCACTCTTGGCTGAATTTTCACTTTACTGATGATGTTACGTGATGAACAGACAAGTTCTTAATTTTAACATAGTAAACCTCAATAAAGTTTTCCTTTACAGTTAGCACTTTTTTAATATCCTGTCTGAGAAATCTCTCTGGAAACCAAAGTTATGAAAAACTTTCTTTCACTAAGTTGCATTTTTGTTTCAGAATACTGCCCATCGAATCTAAACCCAGGCTATCTAATTAATACCATGCCATTAATATCAGAATTGTGGTACTGGAGAAGACTCTTGAGAGTCCCTTGGACTGCAAGGAGATCAAATCAGTCAATCAAAGGAAAAAAAATCAGTCCTGAATATTCATTGGAAGGACTGATGCTGAAGCTGAAGCTCCAATACTTTGGCTACCTGATGTGAAGAACTGACTCATTTGAAAAGACCCTGATGCTGGGAAAGATTGAAGGCAAGAGGAGAAGAGGACGACAGAGGATGAGATGGTTGGATGGCATCACCGACTCCATGGACATGAGTTTGAGCAAGCTCCCAGAATTGGCAATGGACAGGGAAGCCTGACTTGCTGCAGTCCATGGGGTCTCAAAGAGTCAGACATGACTGAGGGACTGAACTGAATATCATCTTGTTTTTAGCATCAGCAGAATCTCTAGCTGTGCTGCCTTTTCATCCCTAACATTGGATAGATACCTTCTCTCTTTTCCTTTTTATATACTCAGTAGAAGAATATCAAGGACTTTACTCTTTTCAAAGGATCAACTTGAGTTTTTGTTGATCCTCTTCACTGCTTTGTTTCATTAATTTCTGCTTATATTTATTACTAATTTACTCTGACTTTCTTTGCTATTAATGTGTTGCCTTTTCTAACTTCTTGACAAAGATATTTGATTCATTACTTTGTGAAAGTTGCTCAGTTGTGTCTGACTCTTAGCAACCCCATGGACTATACAGTCCGTGGAATTCTCCAGGCCAGAATACTGGAGTGGGTAGCCTTATCCCTTCTCCATGGGATCTTCCTGATCCAGGAATTGAACCAGGGCCTCCTGCACTGCAAGCGGATTCTTTACCAGCTGAGCTATAAGGGAAGCCCTCATTACTTTGTACTATCATAATATAAAGATAGTATTCTTATCTACCTACACCCAAATATTTTGATACTTTTGTTATCATTCAGTTCAAAATTTTTTCTAATGTCCTTTGTGACTTCTTCTTTGACTCGGGGGCTATTTTCAAATGTATTTCTAAATTCTAAAATTATACAAAATTTATCATTATGCCTTTAGTATTGATTTCAAGTCTAATTGTATTATGGAAAAAGAACACACACTGTGTGATTTCAGTTCTTTGAAATTTGTTGAGACTTGTTTTATGACCGAGCATAAGGTTAATTAGAATAAAGTGTTCCATGTATAACTTGCAATATGTGTAGTCTTATCACCAGCTCGATGGACATGAGTTTGAATGAACTCCGGGAGTTGGTGATGGACAGGGAGGCCTGGCGTGCTGTGATTCATGGGGTCCCGCAGAGTCGGACACAACTGAGTGACTGAACTGAACTGAACTGAACTGAATTTGTTGAGTGGAATAGTTTTTAAATGTTTCTGTTAATCATGCTATCCAACAGTCTATATCCTTACCTTATTTTTCTTTGCCTACCAAATATTGAGATTCATGTGTTAAAATCTTGAAGTGTAGATTTGCCTATTTCTCTTCACAGTTCTGTCAAGTTTTATACATTTTATGAGTATGTTATTAAGTGAAGTTAACATTTTTAAATGTAATATCTTAAAGTTGAATAAAGTAGTTTATCATTCTGAAATGTCCATATATGACCACTGGAAAAACCATAGCCTTGACTAGATGGACCTTTGTTGGCAAACCAAAGGTTTTTAATAGGCTGTCTAGGTTGGTCATAACTTTTCTTCCAAGGAGTAAGTGTCTTTTAATTTCATGGCTGCAGTCACCATCTGCAGTGATTTTGGAGCCCAAGAAAATAAAGTCTCTCACAGTTTCCAATGTTTCCCCATCTATTTGCCATGAAGTGATGGGACTGGATGCCATGATCTTAGTTTTCTGAATGCTGTGTTTTAAGCCAACTGTTTCACTCTCCTCTTTCACTTTCATCAAGAGGCTCTTTAGTTCTTTGCTTTCTCTCATAAGGGTGGTGTCATCTATGTATCTGAGGTTATTGATAGTTCTCCTGGCAATCTTGATTCCAGCTTGTGCTTCATCTAGCCCAGTATTTCGCATGATGTACTCTGCATGTAAGTTAAATAAGCAGGGTGACAATATACAGCTTTGACATACTCCTTTCCCTCTTTGGAGCCAGTCTGCTGTTCTATGTCTGGTTCTAACTGTTGCTTCTTGACTTGCACACAGAATTCTCAGGAGGTAGATCAGGTGGTCTGGTATTCCCATCTCTTGAAGAATTTTCCACAGTTTTAGTGAGCTACACAAAGACTTTGGTGTAGTCAATAAAGAAGAAGTAGATGCTTTTCTGGAATTCTTTTGCTTTTTCGATGATCCAACAAATGTTGGCAATTTGATCTCTGGTTCCTCTTCTAAATCCCCAAAGGTCTGTTACTTATTTTTATTTTATATTGTACTATATTTCATTTACAGTGTTGTATTTGTTTCAGGTGTACAGCAAAGTGATACAGTTTTATATATATATATATATATGAATTAACAAAAGCAGTTCCCGTCTTTTGATGGGGTGCTCATGGTTTATAACATAAATGGCATTATTTTGAGAGAGGGATAACTTAGGTATGGCATTGGGTTTTTTTTCTTTTTGCAGCCTGAGGCAGTTGTAAAATAACTTAATGTAGCTTTTTACAACTGTGTATTCTATAGTATTTTTTCTTTTGGTGAAATTTTAACTGTTAATGTTTTTGGCATTGTGCTTTGTATCATTTATCAAATAAAAATTTTAGAAAAAATTTTTTTAATAAATTAATAAAAATAAAACCCTACAGATCCCCCCCCAAAAAAGAAAAGCTATGACCAACCTAGACAGCATATTAAAATGCAGAGACATTACTTTTCTGACAAAGATCCATCTAGTCAAAGCTATGGTTTTTCTAGTAGTCATGTATGAATATGGGAGTTGTACTCTAAAGAAAGCTGAGCACCAAAGAACTGATGCTTTTGAACTGTGGTGTTGTAGAAGACTCTTGAGAGTCCCTTGGACTGCAAGGAGATCAAACCAGTCCATTCTAAAGGAAATCAGTCCTGAATATTCACTGGAAGGCCCGATGCTAAAGCTGAAACTCCAATACTTTGGCCACCTGATACAAAGAACTGAATCATTGGAAAAGACCCTGATGGTGGGAAAGATTGAAGGTGGGAGGAGAAGGGGATGTCAGAGGATGAGATGGTTGGATGGCATCACCAATTCAATGGACTTGCATTTGATTAAGCTCCAAGAGTTGGTGTTGGACAGGGAAGCCTGGCATGCTGCAGTCCTTGGGATCGCAAAAGAGTTGAACACGACTGAGTGACTGAACTGAACTGAAATGTCCTGCTCTTCATCAAACTTTTCCCTTTGACTTAACATTAATGGGTGATTTGTCTGATCCAGTCTTTACTCTGATGGTTATATAATGGTGGATTTCCACTTCCACAACTCCCTTGCATTTACCAGTTCATGTTCCATTGTAAGAAAATATTTGCAACATATTGATGAAACCTCTTTTCTCACCTGTCTAACTATCCATTTATATATTCATGAATTTATTATTCCTATTTAATATAATGGGCTATTGTCCATTAAAATCTTAATTTGTTTTGCTCAAATTATCTTACCTTGGATGCCCCCCCCTTTCAAAGTGGTTTCTATATCTTTTGTGACATGCTCAAATTCTTTTTTTTTTTTTTAACACTCTTTTATTTTCTGGCACAAAAAGATATTCAGGTTTGTCTCATACCCTCCCTGATGCTGTCCAGAAATTAGCTATTTCTCCAGAGACACTTTGTTTCTCTTAATGAGGAATGGTATTTAGAAACCAAGTCTTTGGCACTGAGTGTACTCATTGCTACTGGAGTGTTATTGCTTGCTTTCAACATATGTATCTAGGGAATATTTATATATAAGAAATCATGAATTCATATTGGTACTTAAAATTCCAGTCCAGCCCTATAGAGTTCCTCCTCACATTTTCTTACTTAATATTTAGATCTCTTCCACATTGAAAATCTTAGCCTCCATTTACTCAACCATTCAGTCCTACAATGTACTTTTAAAAGCTGTTTTTTTTTAGTTTGTTTGTTGGCTGCCCCACACGGCAAGAAGGGATCTTATTTCCTTGACCAAGGATCCAACCCATGCCTCCTAAAGGGGAAGCATGAATTCTTAACCACTGGACTTCCCAGGAGGTGCTAGTGGTAAAGAATCTGCCTGCCAATGCCAGAGATGTAAGAGACGTGGTTCCAGTTCCTGAACTGGGAAGATCCCCTGGAGAAGGGCACAGCAACCAACTCCAGTATTCTTGCCTGGAGAATCCCATGGACAGAGGAGCCTGGAAGGCTACAGTCCTTGGGGTTTCAAAGAGTTGGACACAACTGAAGCAACTTAGCACAGCACAGACCCACTGAACTTTCAGGGAAGTCCCAAAAAAACTGATTTCAAAATCGCTTTACCCACACAATCAAAAGCATTTGTAGTTCTTTTATTCCCCTAAATCGAGGGTATATATTATAATCAAAAAGTTGTGCTCAAATTATTTTGAATTAGTTATCTTTTCCCTCTGACATAGTTATGTTATTAATTCAAGATACAGTTGAGTTTACTTTTTTCTGTTTGCATTCAGTTTTAACTTCCCCATTCACAATTACTTAATTTTGCTTTTTCATAAATATGTTTCCAAAAGTCAAATCCACGCAAAAAGACATATACAAAGAAGTGACAGTCTTTCCCTTGCCCTCTTCATCCCATTCCTCCTCAGCTTTGGAAGTAATCAATTTTATTTCTTTATTTCTTTTGACAAAAGTAAGCAAATGTACACATATTTCATTATTCTTCCTTCCTTCTTACACAAAAGATTGTATATTGTAAGTACTCTCTTGCAATTTGTTTGTTGTCACTTAACAATATATCCTGGAAATTACTCTGATTCCATTCAAGGGGATAAACTTCATTTCTTTTTTACAGTTGCATGAACTCCATTGTGGACATGCGCTATGGTTTATTTCGGCCAATCTCCTATATTTGAGCATTTAAGTACTTTCCAATATTTTGCAATCATACAAAAATGCAGCAATTAAAACCTTGCGCATATTGTTGGCAGTGTATTTTCCATGCAAAGTCCTAGAGATGGGATTGCTGGACCCAAGACTTAATAAATATGTAGTTGTGTTCAGTTCAGTTCAGTTCAGTTCAGTCGCTCAGTCGTGTCCGACTCTTTGCGACCCCATGAATCACAGCACGCCAGGCCTCCCTGTCCATCACCAACTCCCGGAGTTCACTCAAACTCATGTCCATCGAGTCGGTGATGCCATCCAGCCATCTCATTCTCTGTCGTCCCCGTCTCCTCCCACCCCCAATCGCTCCCAGCATCAGAGTCTTTTCCAGTGAGTCAACTCGTCGCATGAGGTGGCCAAAGTATTGGAATTTCAGCTTTAGCATCAGTCCTTTCAATGAACACCCAGGATTGATCTCCTTAAGAATGGACTGGTTGGATCTCCTTGCAGTCCAAGGGACTCTCACGAGTCTTCTCCAACACCACAGTTCAAAAGCATCAATTCTTTGGCGATCAGCTTTCTTCACAGTCCAACTCTCACATCCATACATGATCACTGGAAAAACCATAGCCTTGACTAGACGGACCTTGGTTGGCAAAGTAATGTCTGCTTTTTAATATGCTATCTAGGTTGGTCATAACTTTCCTTCCAAGGAGTAAGCCTCTTTTAATTTCCTGGCTGCAATCAGCATCTGCAGTGATTTTGGAGCCCAAAAAAATAAAGTCTGACACAATTTCCACTGTTTCCCCATGGTATTTCCAAATTTCCCTCCTTGGATATTGTACCATTTTTCATTCTCAGCAATGTGTGAAACTTCCTATTTTCCTGAAACCTTACCAAGTAGGTATATTATCAAAGTTTGGAATGTTTACCAATCTGATGCATGAAATGTAGTATCTTGGTTTAGTTTAAATGTGCATTCTTGGAACAAGATGGCGGAGGAATAGGATGGCGAGACCACTCTCTTCCCCACAAATTCATCAAAAAGAACATTTGAACATGGAGTAAAGTCCACAAAACAACTTCTGAATGCTGGCAGAGGACATCAGGTACCCAGAAAATGAGCCCATTGTCTTTGAAAGGAGATAGGAAAAAACATAAAAGATAAAAAGAGAAACAAAAGAAGTAAGGATGGAGCTCCGTCCCGGGAAGGGAGGCTTTAAAAAGAGAGAAGTTTCCAAACACCAGGAAACACTCTCACTGGCAAATCTGTGGCGAGCCTTGGAACCTCAGAGGGCTACATAACCCTCTTTTTTTTTTTTTTAAGAGTTTTTTAAAACCCACAGATTACCTGCCAAACGGTAACTCCCACCGGAGAAGCAGCGCAGACACCTGCATAGGCCATTAGCAAGCGGGGGCTGGGCAGGGAGGAGCCGGCTGAACTGCTTAGAGAGAGGACTGGGCTTGAATGCCACGAGAACAATCTGAGAGAACTGGGGATAGCAAAGCAGACTGGGATAGCTTCCCCACAAAAAGGCAGAAAGCTCTAACCTAAGACTCTGCCAGCCCCGCTCACAGAACAAAGGGCTGAGCAGAGCAAGCCAGCTGCGATCAGCCCATCCCCCATCTCCCCACTGAGACAGGCAACGGAGGGCAGCCAGAGCATGAGGGGACAACTGCGGCTCCAGAAAGGCATCCGATACCAAACTGCAGGCAGGCTTCGTTGCTAATCAAGACTTCTTGGGCTCGGGCCTGTCGATATCCGCCTGAGAAGGTGCACCGGTTGTACACCCAGAAAACCAAGTGGCAGGGACTGGGGAGGTGATAAGTTGCAGCAACCGCGCTCTCCAAACACCTGGTCACCTGAGCTGCTAAGACCGGGGAAGGCACAAAACGCAGGCACAACCAAGTCTGCGCCTTTGTGGAGTACCCGAGAACCTGAACTTGAGCCGCTCAGACCTGGGAAGTGCATACAACCCAGCGCCAGCCTTGGACAGTTCCCAGCAGAGCAACCTAGAGCCTGTGCAGTGTAGACTGGGACAACACATGCGCTGTGAGCAGGGGCAAACCCAGTGTGGCCAAGACGCTGCGAGCACTCCCCACAGATGCCAGAGATATTTGTCTGCAGCGTTCCTCCCTTCCCAGAACAGGACTGAACAACTGAGCCTTAAAAAGTGTCCACCCGCCTCCTAGTATCAGGGCGGAAATTAGACACTGAAGAGACCAGCAAACAGAAGCTAAAACACAGGGAACCACCTTGAAAATGACAGATAGAGAAGTCTAGAGACTACTCCAAGAATAAGACCAAAAACCAGAGGCAAGAGGCTTAAGCCTGAATCCTGAGAACACCAGAGAACTCCTGACTCCAGGGAACATTAATCAATAGGAGCTCATCAAACGTCTCCATACCTACACTGAAACCAAGCACCACCCAAGGGTCAACAAGTTCCAGAGCAAGACATACCACACAAATTCTCCAGCAACACAGGAAAATAGCCCTGAGCTTCAATATATAGGCTGCCCAAAGTCACTCCAAACCCACTGACATCTCATAACTCATTCCTGGACACTTCATTGCACTCCAGAGAGAAGAAATCGAGCTCCGCCTACCAGAACACCGACACAAGCTTCCCTAACCAGGGAACCTTGACAAGTCACCCGTCCAACCACACACACAGCAAGGAAACTACATAATAAAGAGAACTCCACAAAAGGCCAGAAGAGGGAAAGGCCACCCCAAGCAAAGCAATATAAGCAAGATGAAGAGGCAGAGAAATACCCAGCAAGTAAAGGAACAAGAAAAATGCCAACCAATACAAATGAAAGAGGAAGATATAGGGAATCTACCTGATAAAGAATTTCGAATTTTGGTGGTGAAATGATTCAAAATCTTGAAAGCAAAATGGAGTTACAGATAAATAACCTGGAGAAAAGGATTGAGAAGATGGAAGAAAGGTTTAATAAGGACTTAGAGGAAATAAAAAAGAGTCAATATACAATGAATAATGCAATAGATGAGATCAGAAACACTCTGGAGGGAACAAACAGTAGAATAACAGATGCAGAAGACAGGATAAGTGAGCTAGAAGATAGAATTGTAGAAATAAATGAAACAGAGAGGAAAAAAGAAAAACGAATTAAAAGAAATGAGGACAATATTAGAGACCTCTGGGACAATGTTAAACGCTCCAACATTCGAATCATAGGAGTCCCAGAAGAAGAAGACAAAAAGAAAGACCATGAGAGAATACTTGAGGAAATAATAGTTGAAAACTTCCCTAAAATGGGAAAGAAATAATCACCCAAGTCCAAGAAACCCAGAGAGTCCCCAACAGGATAAACCCAAGGCAAAATACTCCAAGACACATATTAATCAAATTAACAAAGATCAAACACAAAGAACAAATATTAAAAGCAGCAAGGGAAAATCAGCAAATAACACACAAGGGGATTCCCATAAGGATAACAGCTGATCTTTCAACAGAAACTCTTCAGACCAGGAGGGAATGGCAAGACATACTTAAAGTGATGAAAGAAAATAACCTACAGCCCAGATTACTGTACCCAGCAAGGATCTCATTCAAATATGAAGGAGAAATCAAAAGCTTTACAGACAAGCAAAAGCTGAGGGAATTCAGCATCACCAAACCAGCTCTCCAACAAATGCTGAAGGATCTTCTCTAGACAGGAAACACAGAAAGGGTGTATAAACTCGAACCCAAAGCAATAAAGAAAATGGCTACGGGATCGTACTTATCAATAATTACCTTAAACATAAATGGGTTGAATGTCCCAACCAAAAGACAAAGGCTGGCTGGGTGGATACAAAAACAAGACCCCCATATATGTTGTCTACAAGACCCAACCTCAAAATGAAAGACACATACAGACTGAAAGTGAAGGGCTGGATAAAGATATTCCATGCAAAGAGAGACCAAAAGAAAGCAGGAGTAGCAATACTCATATCAGATAAAATAGATTTTAAAACAAAGGCTGTGAAAAGAGACAAAGAAGGAAACTACATAATGATCAAAGGATCAATCCAAGAAGAAGATATAACAATTATAAATATTTATGCACCCAACATAGGAGCACCGCAATATGTAAGACAATTACTAACAAGTATGAAAGGGGAAATTAACAACAATGCAATAATAGTAGGAGATTTTAATACCCCACTTACATCTATGGATAGATCAACTAAACAGAAAATTAACAAGGAAACATAAACTTTAAATGATACAATAGACCAGTTAGACCTAATAGATATCTATAGGACATTTCACCCCAAAACAATGAATTTCACCTTTTTCTCAAGCGCACACGGAATCTTTTCCAGGATAGATCACATCCTGGGCCATAAATCTAGCCTTGGTAAATTCAAAAAAATTGAAATCATTCCAAGCATCTTTTCTGACCACAATGCAGTAAGATTAGATCTCAATTACAGGAGAATAACTATTAAAAATGCCAACATATGGAGGCTGAATAACACGCTGCTGAACAACGAACAAATCATAGAAGAAATCAAAAGAGAAATCAAAATATGCATAGAAATGAATGAAAATGAAAACACAACAACCCAAAACCTCTGGGACACTGTAAAAGCAGTGCTAAGGGGGAAGTTCATAGCAATACAGGCACACCTCAAGAAACAAGAAAAAAGTCAACTAAATAACCTAACTCTACATCTAAAGCAACTAGAAAAGGAAGAAATGAAGAACCCCAGGGTCAGTAGAAGGAAAGAAATCATAAAAATTAGGGCAGAGATAAATGCAAAAGAAACAAAAGAGACCATAGCAAAAATCAACAAAGCCAAAAGCTGGTTCTTTGAGAAGGTAAATAAAATTGACAGACCACTATCCAGACTCATCAAGAAATAAAGGGAGAAGAACCAAATCAATAAAATTAGAAATGAAAATGGAGAGATCACAACCAACAACAGAGAAATACAAAGTATTATTAGAGAATACTATCAGCAATTATATGGCAATAAAATGAATAACCTGGAAGAAATGGACAAATTCCTATAAAAGTACACCTTGCCAAAACTGAACCAGGAAGAAATAGAAAATCCATCACAAGCACGGAACTAGAGGCTGTAATCAGAAATCTTCCAGCAAACAAAAGCCCAGGTCCAGATGGCTTCACAACTGAATTCTACCAAAAATTTAGAGAAGAGCTAACACCTATTCTACTCAAACTCTTCCAGAAAATTGCTGAGGAAGGGAAACTTCCAAACTCATTCTATGAGGCCACCATCACCCTAATCCCAAAACCTGGTAAAGATCCCACAAAAAAAGAAAACTACAGGCCAATATCACTGATGAACATAGATTCAAAAATCCTTAACAAAATTCTAGCAATCAGAATCCAACAACACATTAAGAACATCATACATCATGACCAAGTGGGCTTTAACCCAGGAATGCAAGGATTCCTCAGTATCCGCAAATCAATCAAAGTAATACACCACATTCAGTTCACTTCAGTTCAGTTCAGTCGCTCAGTCGTGTCCGACTCTCCGCGACCCCATGAATCACAGCACACCAGGCCTCCCTGTCCATCACCAACTCCCAGAGTACACTCAAACTCATGTCCACAGAGTCGGTGATGCCATCCAGCCATCTCATTCTCCGTCGTCCCCTTCTCCTCCCGCCCCCAACCTTTCCCAGCATCAGAGTCTTTTCCAGTGAGTCAACTCGTCGCATGAGGTGGCCAAAGTATTGCAGTTTCAGCTTTAGCATCAGTCCCTCCAATGAACATCCAGGATTGATCTCCCTTAGAATGGACTGGTTGGATCTCCTTGCAGTATAAGGGACTCTCCACATTAACAAACTGAAAAATAAAAATCATATGATTATCTCAATAGATGCAGAGAAAGCCTTTGACAAAATTCAACATCCATTTATGATAAAAACCCTCAAGAAAGTGGGAATAGAAGGGACATATTTGAACATAATAAAAGCTATATATGACAAACCCACAGCAAACATTATCTTCAATGGTGAAAAACTGAAAGCATTTCCCCTAAAGTCAGGAATAAGACCAGGGTGCCCACTCTCACCACTACTATTCAACATAGTTCTGGAGTTTTGGCTACAGCAATCAGAGCAGAAAAAGACATAAAAGGAATACAAATTGGAAAAGAAGAAGTAAAACTTTCACTGTTCGCTGATGACATGATCTTCTACACAGAAAACCCTAAAGACTTTACCAGAAAACTACTAGAGCTAATCAATGATTACAGTAAAGTTGCAGGATATAAAATCAATACACAGAAATCCCTTGCATTCCTATACACTAATAATGAGAAAATAGAGAAATTAAGGAAACTATTCCACTCACTGTTGCAACGAAAAGAATTAAATACTTAGGAATATATCTACCTAAGGAAACAAAAGACTTGTACATAGAAAACTATAAAACACTAGTGAAAGTAATCAAAGAGGACACTCGTAGATGGAGAAATATACCATGTTCATGGATTGGAAGAATAAATATTGTAAAAATGAGTATACTACCCAAAGTAATTTATACATTCAATGCAATCCCTATCAAGCTACCAACGATATTTTTCACAGAACTAGAACAAATAATCTCACAATTTGTATGGAAATACAAAAAACCTCGAATAGCCAAAGCAACCTTGAGGAAGAAGAATGGAACTGGAGGAATTAACCTGCCGGACTTCAGGCTCTGCTACCAAGCCGAAGTCATCAAGACAGTATGGTACTGGCATAAAGACAGAAATATAGATCAATGGAACAAAACAGAAAGCCCAGAGATAAATCCAAGCACCTATGGACACCTTATCTTTGACAAAGGAGGCAAGAATATAAAATGGACAAAAGACAGTCTCTTTAACAAGTGGTGCTGGGAAAACTGGTCAGCCACTTGTAAAAGAATGAAACTAGAACACTTCCTAACACCATACACCAAAATAAACTCAAAGTGGATTAGAGAGCTAAATGTAAGACCAGAAACTATAAAACTCCTAGAGGAGAACGTAGGCAAAACTCTCTCTGACATAAATCACAGCAGGATCCTCCAAGACCCACCTCCCAGAATATTGGAAATAAAAGCAAAAATAAATAAATGGGACCTAATTAAAATCAAAAGCTTCTGCACAGCAAAGGAAACTATAAGCAAGGTGAAAAGACAGCCATCAGAATGGGAGAAAATAATAGCAAATGAAGCAACTGATAAAGGATTAATCTCCAAAATATACAAGCAGCTCCTGCAGCTCAATTCCAGAAAAATAAATGACCCAATCAAAAAATGGGCCAAAGAACTGAACAGACATTTCTCCAAAGAAGACAGAAAGATGGCTAACAAATACATGAAAAAATGCTCAACATCCCTCATAATCAGAGAAATGCAAATCAAAACCCCAATGAGATACCATTTCACACCAGTCAGAATGGCTGCTATCCAAAAGTCTACATGCAATAAATGCTGGAGAGGGTGTGGAGAGAAGGGAACCCTCTTACACTGTTGGTGGGAATGCAAACTAGTACAGCCACTATGGAGAACAGTGTGGAGATTCCTCACAAAACTGGAAATAGAACTGCCATATGATCCAGCAATCGCACTCCTGGGCATACACACCGAGGAAACCAGAATTGAAAGAGACACATGTACTCCAGTGTTCATTGCAGCACTCTTTATAATAGCCAGGACATGGAAGCAACCTAGATGTCCATCTGCAGATGAATGGATAAGAAAGCTGTGGTACATATACACAATGGAGTATTTTTCAGCCATCAAAAAGGATGCATTTGAATCAGTTCTAATGAGGTGGATGAAATTGGAGCCTATTATAGAGTGAAGTAAGCCAGAAAGAAAAACATCAATACAGTATACTAACGCATATATATGGAATTTAGAAAGATGGTAACCTTAACCCTGTATACGAGACAGCAAAAGAGACACAGATGTATAGAACAGTCTTTGGGACTCTGTGGGAGAGGGTGAAGGTGGGATGATTTGGGAGAATGGCATTGAAACATGTATGTTGTCATATGTGAAATGAATCACCAGCTCAGGGTCGATGCATGTTACAGGATGCTCGGGGCTGGTGTGCGGGGATGACCCAGAGGGAGGATAAAGGGAGGAAGGAGCTGGGAGGGAGGTTAGGAGCGGGAACTCATGTACACCCAGGGTGGATTCATGTCAATGTATGGCAAAACCAACCAATATAATATTGTAAAATAATTAGCCTCCAATAAAAAATTTTAAAAAAGTGCATTCTTTTATCATGAGTGAAACTGAGTATTTGTCATACATTTTAGTGCCATTTTAGATACTTTTATAAATCGGTTGCTTATAAATTTTGTCATTTTACTAACAGATTTTTGGTCTCTCCCTCCACTGAATTTTAAAAAATTCTTTATATGTTAGAGATATCAACCCACATCTGTGACATATATAGCAAATATTTTCTCCCAGTTTCTCAATTATCTTTCGAGTTACAAGGCAATGGCACCCCACTCCAGTCCTCTTGCCTGGAAAATCCCATGGACGGAAGAGCCTGGTAGGCTGCAGTCCTTGGGGTTACTAAGAATCTTAGACACAACTGAGCAACTTCGCTTTCACTTTTCACTTTCATGCATTGGAGAAGGAAATGGCAACCCACTCCAGTGTTCTTGCCTGGAGAATCCCAGGGATGGGGGAGCCTGGTGGGCTTCCATCTATGGGGTCGCACAGAGTCAGACACGACTGAAGCGACTTAGCAGCAGCAGCAGCATGGTATTTTTTGTCATTAAAAAGTGGGGAGTTTTTTTTTTTTTTTTGCAGTCAAACATTGATTTTTTTTGTTTTTGGCATTTTGTACTTTTTGTATTTTGGGTTATAGCTTCACCACACTCAGATCACAGAAGAATTCACCCAAATTTTCTTCTAGTACCTATATAGCTTAATTTTGTATGTTTAGAAATGTGATCCATTTCAAGTTTATTCTTATATATGTAAAGGAAGAATATAAATTCATCTTTTTAAAATGGCTATCTTGTTTTCACACATTTATTAAAAAATAATTCCTTGCTCCAGTAATTTGAGATATCGTCTATATTATGTATTCAATTTCCATATGTACTTGGATCTGTTTCTGTAAATACTTTCAAGTCAAACAAAATACGTCTGTGAACTAAATTTGCTTTCCCAATGCCACAGACCTGTGGTCCCTAAACTGAAGATCGATGTATTCCTGCCCTTAAGAAATTTTATGGTAGTTGCAACCATTTACTCCTGGTTTGGGATAGAACCTTAAGGATTATTATCAAGTTTTGATAGTAACAGTAGCTAATATTTATATAGTCTATATTATATGCTAAAAATTCCTTTAAAGATATTACATATATTAATTTAATCCTTAAAACAATATTATGAAGAAATCCTTCATCATCCTTATTTTATAGATGAGAAAACTGAAACACAGAGAGATGAAGAGGATCGACCAAGGTAGTAAATAGCAGAGCTGGGATTCAGACCCTAGCAGTGTGGTGCTAGAGTCCTCTGTCTTTACCACTATACAACTCTGTCTCTCTAGATCCACAGGAAGAAAGGAACACCAGTTTTGGAAGCTGAAATTCTTGACTGGGTTTCACTTGGTTCAGTGACTGTGCAATCTACAAAGAAACAGAAAGAAATGTTCTCTTTTTGTAAGTACTCTGAGGTGCTCTGTTCCTTAAACTCACTATGTTGTCATTCTGTCTGTTGCAAACTGGGATGCGTCTGAATGTCAATTCAATTAGTAAATGTATAATTGTTATCTTCATAAACCATACTTTGGCATTTAATATGCCAAATGTGATCATTTTATGAGCAAGCCAAGTATTCCATAATGCATTTTTATGTTCTGCAACTATCAAGATGGCTTCAGATTTAGAGCGGTTAAAAAAAAAAAAAGAACCATATCATAAATTTCAATTTTCCCTAAAATTGCCTTTTTTAATGGAACAGGAAAAAATGATACTCCTGTCAATTTCTCTCCTCTAGTAGGTTCACAATTCCTGAAAAGTTGTAATTGCTCAAAGATTGAGGGTCTTTGTGCAGCTCTGAAGAGTCACACATATCGAAGCATGTTTAGAGCTCTGTACTCTTCTGGGGGGCTTGTGGGGTTGTTCATGTATTCATAAGACTGGAGAAGACAGACCGCTCCCAAATGTTAAATAGTTTAAATGCTCACTAGTACACAGTCTCAGAGTCCTATCAAGTGCTTACTAGACAAAGGACCTTGCTAGTGAGGAGATGAGATAGTCCTGAGGTGAGTGGAATCTCTGAGTAGCTATACTGGAGGTCAGAGGAAGGAGTGGATGGGTCTGCGGGCTCAGGATGACTGGAAATTTGCACCCTGCAAAGCTCACCCACTCCTTCCTTAGGACTCTGACGGTCACAGACTTCTCATATCCTGGAAGTCATCCCTGTCCACTTGTAAATTCAAACTGGGTGAGAGGTTGGCAGGACACTTCATCAGGAACCTCTGAAGACTCAGAAGAATCTCTGAGGAGGGGACAGTGGTGGGGCCAGACAGGGAAGGAGAACATGCCCCACACTTTTGAGGGGCAGGAAAATAAGCAAAACACCTCATTCGAGAGTGTTTATTTGCTCAGGCTGTCACACCCCAAACACAGTGAATGGGTTTGGGGGGATGGGGAGATGGAGAGACAGAGCAAGGAAGAAAATCAGTAAGATCAGTGAGACAGAATAGAGAGTCAATAATAGACCAAATATCTATGAGAATCAAGTTCACAGTAGAGGTAGGGAACTATGATTATTCGATTAACTATTTGATACAAAACATTAACCATGGTGAAACCACAATTAATGCATTTGGGAGGCTCTGAGCAACTCTGGTTCTTTATGTCTCAACGCAGAAATTTAGTGGGAAGCAAAGTGATAGATGGACTTCCCAAGTGGCACTAATGGTAAAGAACCCACCTGCCAATGCTGGAGATGCATGGTCGATCCCTGGGTCAGGAAGATCCCCTGGAGAAGGGAATGGCAACCCACTCCAGTCCTCTTACCTGGAGATTCTCCATGGACTACACAGTTCACAGGGTTGCAAAGAGTCAGACATGACTGAAGTAACTTAGCATGCACACATGCTCAGAATGTGTGATAAAAAGTGATTTTTCTAGGATGCTTGTGAGGCTTCCTAGTGGTGCCCCAAGAAATTAGTGGGCTACAGTTTTATAATCAAAGGAAAAATGGGAGAAGACCACCTTCTTCCTTATTCTTGAGTAGATGTCAAGCTTCTATCATCAACTTCTCCTCCACAATCAAGCAGGGGATTTTTCCTGTCCCTACATGGTCAACCCAGGACAGTCACAGAACAATGGAAATGAGCAAAAAGACGGTAATCTATACTAAAAATGGTAAATCATGTCAGGTTTCAGTCGAATATCACGTTTTTCTTATATCTTTGTTTTTAGTGTGCAGAGGAGCATGTCCTAGGAATCATTAACTTACTGAGTTCACTGGTCAGGATGTAGATCTCATTCCACAATTATTTTATTGTTTGGGATCATGCCTTATGCTTCTGCTGCATGGTTTTGCTGCTAAGCAAGCCTGCTTGATTTTGTGGTTAAGCAAACCTGCTTTCTTTGATCGTTAACTTACAGAGGTCTCCCATTTTTTTCTTTTTCTTTACTTACAGTCCCCTGGTGAGATTAACTGTTTAGCTACCTATTTTGTCCCTTTACTCTGTCCCTATCAATTGAGCCAAAATAAAGTCAGGTCTTCATAAAGAAAATACTTTCTAGAATGTAACTATCAAGTAAATTACCACATTGAAAAATACTATATAGAAAAATAAGCATTAGATAAATTAAATATTTGAATTTGAATATTTTCTATAAAAAAGCAAAACATTCAGGAAAAAGTGACAGTATATGAGCAGATTTATAAAACTTTGTTTCCCCAAACCTATATAAGTGCATAAAAAGAAGAAATAGTAAGTATATTATTGACATTTCAAGAAATATTCTAGAACTAAAATAAAAAATATTTGACTCTAGGAATTGACAGAGACAGTGCAAAGCAGAACCAAGGACACTAAAAAAGAAAATCTTACCAATATCCCCCTTCGATATCCAATTTGGAGTAATGGAGAGGCTGGGGCTAGAAGTATCCAAAGGGAATGTGTGATATTCCACCTAGGGATCCCTTTCCCCAACTTGCAAAATTTCTGAGCAGTGTGGGGGAGGAGCAGCGAGAGTAGATCCCCTAAGGATAACTGTCAAAAGGCCCAGTGGGGAAGAAGAGAAATAATAACACCATTTCAAACCAAAAGCCGGGAACCTCTAGGATTTTATGCAAGCACAGCCAGCTCACCTCAAAGCAGAAAGAGCAAACTAAAGACTAATGAGTACAGTCATGGGGGAATCTGGCCCCAGATGAGCACAGTTCTCCTCCAGAGCAGTGTATCCATCTAAGACTTTCATCTCAGTAACTAATGCAATCAATTATACAGAAAGTGAGCGTTGTAATTCTTTGAATTAAAATGACATGAGGAAAAAACACATAAATTAGAACAAAAATCACAGCCCATACCAACAAAACCTTGAAGGTTGGGAGATGTAAGGAAAGTGCATGCATTAATTTTTTTTAGCTTTCATGGCAGGTGGAGCTGTCTGTTGATATTGCTTCATCTACAAAATTGAGACTCTGAGACCAAAATTATGTTTAACTGTGTTCTTTAAGTATACAGCCTGGATTACTAAGCAGTGGAGCTGAAAACCAGTTGTATATCTTCCAAATTAGCAAAGTAGAAAATAAAAATCAGACAATAGCAAATGATAGAAAACTCAGAAATAGTAAGATGGAATTTAAAAAGCAGAAAATAGAAAACAGATGACAGAAATAAGACTAAAAACATCTGAAATGACAAAGAGTGTTGAAGCAAGACATTAACCTAATACACAAAAAGAATTCTCAGATGGAGTCAAATAAACTAAATTTAGCTCTATATAAAACAACACATCTTGTATTAGACATTTTTTATTTGCTTTCCAGATCCACTGTTTCTATTCTCCACTATTTTGTGAGCTGGGAAGCCAACTGACACCAGTATAGCACCACACTGCCTTGCCTTCAGGCTTCCAATTGAGTTGTCATAGGAGGCACTAACAGGAGCTCTGAGGAAGGGAAGAAAATGAAGTCAGGGCATTTCCTGGGTTTCTTCTTGCAAAGTCACCATGCCGGTTGCCTCTTGACACCAAAGTCCACCACTCCTATCTGGCAGGCCCTTCTCTTCAAGTTCCAGTAACTGACGCAGTGGTGATAAGGACGCCCCATTGCTAAGTTCAAGGGTATTGCTTCTCCACATACACATACCTTTGAAAATGGTTCTTCTGTTAAATTCTCATTAAATTATCCAATTTTTGAGCATGGCGCCAGTTTTGTACCAGGACCCCCAACTGACACACACTCAAACAAAGCTATTTTACTTTCATAAAGCTGAAAGTAAACAAACGGGGGAAGAAATCTAGATAAATTTAAAGAAAAAGAAGTCAGGGTTTGTCATCCACAGAAAATGCTGAATTCAAAGAAAGAACATTAAATGAGATTTAAAAGATCATAGTATAATGGTAGGGAGTAAGAGCCACATTAAAGTAAAATTGTCTTGAATCTATATGTGGTAAATATATGAAGCCAAAATTTGCTGGAAATGCAAAGCGAAAGAGGCCAAATGGACATTTTAACACCTAATGGTCTTTAAAGCTCAAGTTAAACATTACTGGGAAAACTGGTGAAATATGAAAAAAATCTGTAAGTTAAGCAATTGAATTGTACTAATATTAATTTCTTTGCTTTTATGATGTACAGCAGTTATGTTGACTAATATTAGGGATGCTTTGTGAAAAGTGTATGCAACCAATCTGTACTATATTTGCAAACTTTTCTGTAAATCTAAAATATTTCAGGATAGACAGTTTAGAACATCAACTTAATAAAGGATGTTAAGTGTTAGTCACTCAGTCGTGCCCGACTCTTTGCAACCCCATGGACTGCAGCCCACCAGGCTCCTCTGTCCATGAGATTCTCCAGGCAAGGATACTGGAGTGGGTTGCCATTTCCTTCTCCAGGGGATCTTCCCAACCCACGGATCAAACCCAGGTCTCCTGCACTGCAGGCAGATTCTTTACCGAGTGAGCTACAAGGGAAGCCCTTAATAAAGGGTAAGGAGATGGAAAGTCTGAATGACATAATTAAGAGTTTCAACTAAAAAACAGAAACTACTCTCTATTCTCACATGGCCATGATATGCAAAAGTTCTCTACATATTAGACGAAAGAACTCTCAAAAATTCTAAAAAGTCAAACACTGAATCATATTATTACCTATAATTCAAATTTAAAATAGAAACAAAACAAAATCTCTGACCATTTTAATACTTTTTCCAATACTGTAAACAACTCCTAAGATTAAGAAGATCAAGGAAATTTCCTGTCAGCCCAATGGTTAGGACATGGCACTTTAATTGCCAGGGCCTGGGCTTCATACCTGCTTGGGAATTAAGATACGGAGAGTTGGCGCAGCATGGTCAAAAAGAAAAAGAAATCAAAACCACAATTGAAGAAAGTAGTAGTTATTGCTGGTTGCATTTCCTGTAATTATTTTTCTTCCTTCCTTATTTTGAACCTTCCCTTGCTTCTTTTCATATATCCCCTCTTCTGTCTAGGACATCATCTGCTTCAGATGAGGTAGGCTCTTGATTGGCTTCAGTCAAATCAGTGGTCTCACTCCCACTGCCAGTGATTTTAAGAACAGACACATAAAATAATTCTAGCAAACAAACTTCAAAGAAGAGTCTGATGAATGACTTCTGGGAGAGGCTTTGTTGTTGTTGTTTAATCACCAAGTCGTGTCTGACTCTTTGTGACCCCATGGACTGTAACCCGCCAGGTTCCTCTGTCCATGGGGTTTCCCAGGCAAGAACACTGCAGTGGGTTGCCACTTTCCCCTTCAAGGAACCTTCCTAACTCAGGAATCAAACCCATGTCTCCTGCGATGGCAGGTGTATTCTTCACCACCGAGCCACCTGGGAAGTCCCCTGGGAAAGGCTTACTTCTTTGCTAAAAAGAAAGTCTTTTTTCTGCATCTGGAAGTTGTCAAGAGCATGTGACACCCAAAGCTGCACCATGAAAATAACTAGCCTAAAGGTATCACTGAACTTCTGAATAAACTAACTCTGAAATATTCCTGCCTCCAACTCCTTGTTATGGGAAATAATAACACCTTGAGGCATTTGAATCAAGATTTTCTATTATTTGCTGCTGAAAGAACCCTAACTAATATATATAATCTCTAGGAAATAATGAAAATGAAAACATTATATACTAAAGTCTATAGGGTACAGTCAAAACATTATTCAGAATAAAAATCCTCCCTTTGATCTTTTTCATTTCCAATCTACTCACTCTGCCTCTAACAGATTAAGTATTCAGATCAAGAAGTTAGAAAAAAGAAAGGCAATACAATGTCAAGGAAGGTGGGAGAAAAGAATTTAAAAAGATATTCAGTGTTTTCTCTATTGCCAAGCAAATGTTTCATCTAAGCTGACAACTTCCTTTGAGCTAAAGCATATCCTTCTGTTCAGCTTGCCTTTGACCTCAGCTGCAGATTTTGTCTCTCTTCCACTCCCAAGGCAGGGAGAGTAAATGGTAAGTCAAGCCCTTGTCCCAGCTGTTCTGGTAAGGCAAGCATGTACCAGGCCCCTGTACACCTTGTTCATCAAACCATTCTACTTATTCCCAGATAATCAGAAGCTGATTATACTTTTAAAGTTAGTAATATATGAGAAAGAAAGATTCCAACTCAAATATTGTAGGAAAAAGAGCATTAAAAAGCACAGAATCATTAGAACCCAGTAAAAATCCACACCAAGCCAGAACAAACATATTCCCCTAGCCTCTCCAGTAAGGGTGCCTATTAGTTCCTTATGAGGAACTAGTGGATGTTTTCATCAGAACACTTCCTAGGTCATGTGTAACTGGCTACATATATTTATGTTGGGGTCAAGTAAAATACATTCATGAATATTAGTTCAGAAATTCTCCAGTTCTTTTTGTTAATCTCTTCAAACTTTACATGGACATCCCATCTAGTTAAAGACATATGTTTGGACTTGGAAGACCTAATCTGACTAAATCAAAGTCCTAATCTCAAAATGGACAAAAACAAATAAGTTCCCCTACCTTGTCATAATTACCATCATCATTGTCATCATCATCACAGAAATGACAACAACAATAATAATAGCAGATAACGTCTACTGAGCATTTGCCATATGGCAGAATCTATACTAAGCACTCTGTATACATCATGGCCTTTAATCCAAACAAATGAGGAAATAAAAAGTGGTATTCAAACCCAAGCCTGTTTGACTCCATATATAGCCACAACACCAAACTAACCACATCTGGCTCTTTTTTTAACTATCTGATCATGCTAAGTGTTCTACTTTCACAATGGTTTCCACATTTCATCTTCACAACAAACCAGTGAAGCAAGAGTGATCATCACCATCTTACAGATAAGGCTCAAAAAAGTGAATAATATTCTCAGATCATGCACTGAGTAAGTGGTAGAGCCAGAGTCTGAGCTTCCTTCCTTCTCCTCCAAAGCCCAGACTTTTCCATACAGAGTCTCCTCATGCTAACATTGCTCTCCTGATGACCATGAGCACAAAGTAGACCAGAAATTGCCCCTGGATTCAACATGGAACTTTTATCTCCATTTTTCTTTTTCTCAGCCCTGGAAAACAAAATAGTTCTGTGCCCTCCGGGATTCATTACCACCTTCATTATCTTCAGGTGTGTGTGTTTGGTTGGTTTTTTTTTCAGTCTTAAAGATTGCTTTTCTTCTCCATTTTCTTATCAAGCATTGTAGACAACCTATAATTATGCCACTCAGGGTGACAGCCACTTTAGAAGTTCTCCATACATTAGCATACAACTTAGGAAATTATCAGTGAGTCCCAAGGAAAACATAAATTTCATCCAAAGTGATTGTTTGGATTGGGGAACTTTCTAGAAATGAGATCAGCTCTTTTCCAGAAGTTCTCCAAGCCTTTTTGAAAGGTGACCAGAGCAAAGCAGTAAATTTCCTCCTTCCAATCAAATATTGGAAATCATACTCTTATCCCCAGTCTCTTTCCTCAACTGAAACAGTACTAACCAGAACCAAGTGATAAAGAAGTCAGCCCTGTGCCCTATAACAGAGAGATGCTGAACATGTAGTGTTACTCAAAGAAAGTTAAACCCTCAGGACAAAAATACACATTTCTAAAATGCATGCTATCAACAACTCTTACAAATACTTTTTGAAACTCCCTAAGGTAGGAGTGATTTTGGAGCGCTTACTCCTTGGAAGGAAAGTTATGACCAACCTAGATAGCATATTAAAAAGCAGAGACATTACTTTGCCAACCAAGGTCCGTCTAGTCAAGGCTATGGTTTTTCCCGTGGTCATGTATGGATGTGAGAGTTGGACTGTGAAGAAAGCTGATCGCCGAAGAATTGATGCTTTTGAACTGTGGTGTTGGAGAAGACTCTTGAGAGTCCCTTGGACTGCAAGGAGATCCAACCAGTCCATTCTAGAGGAGATCGATCCTGGGTGTTCATTGAAAGGACTGATGCTAAAGCTGAAACTCCAATACTTTGGCCACCTCATGCGACGAGTTGACTCATTGGAAAAGACTCTGATGCTGGGAGGGATTGGGGGCGGGAGGAGATGGGGACGACAGAGAATGAGATGGCTGGATGGCATCCTGACTCGATGGACATGAGTTTGAGTGAACTCCGGGAGTTGGTGATGGACAGGGAGGCCTGGCATGCTGTGATTCATGGGGTTGCAAAGAGTCGGACACGACTGAGCGACTGAACTGAACTGAACTGAAGGTAGGAGTAGGGCTTCTTGCTTTCCTGCACTTCTCCTGAGTATCATGAGATCTTTCCCACTGAAGTATCAAAACACCAGCTCCTCCCTTTCTGTGTGTGCATAGGTGTGTGCGTGCTAAGTCGCTTCAGTCAAGTCTGACTCTTTACAACACTAGGGACTCCATCCCTAGGAACCCACCAGGCTCCTCCGTCCATTGGATTCTCCAGGCAAGAATACTGGAGTGGTAGCCATTCCCTTTTCCAAGTGATCCTCCTGACCCAGGGATCAAACCCACGGTGTATCTCTTATGTCTCCTGGTGGGCAGGTTCGTTACCACATAGTGCCACCTTGCTAACCATAGGGTAATTCTCGCAGACAATCTTAGATTATATCTGGGTGTATATATATATATACGCCTGTGAGTTTCAGGGACTAAAGAATTGGGACATAGTGGTCATTCAGCTTCTCATTGGTAAGCACTTCCCTCCTTTTTTCTGCAAGAAACAGAAAAGTGTCAATTTAAATTCCAAAACTATGGTCTAACTTTGCACAGTCAATTAAGCCCACATGAAAATGTGGGGAAAACTCTGGTGGTTCTGCTTCTGGCAAAGGCAACATAAGTTATTTTGGCTCAAGTCTCTCTCTAAAAACAACTAAACAATCAAAACAAAATATCTCAAAAATCTGTTTGAATGTGTAGAAAACTATTAAAATTATTTTTAAAAATTTAGAAAGTGGTAAAAATAAAATAGAAAAACAAAAGAATTTAGCTTAGCATTTGGGCTTTTCCCAGATGGCTCTAGTGGCAAAGAATCTGCCTGCCGATGCAGGAGATGCAAGAAACTCAGGTTTGATCCCTGGGTCAGGAAGATCCCCTAGAGTAGGAAATGGCACTTCACTGCAATATTCTCACCTGGAAAATTCCCTGGGCAGAGGAGCCTGGCGGGCTACAGTCCGTAGGGCTGCAAAGAGTCAGACATGACTGAGCAACTGAACACAACAAAACAGCAGAAACAAAGGACAAATCCAAAACCAAAAGCAGTGATTGAGAGGCTGAGAAACAGCAAAGTGTTCAGAAAACACAAGAAGTGGAGTGACAAAAAATGGAGTTTGTGATCTTCCAAGAAGGAAGGTGGTTTTAGTTCTGCAATTTCCATTTAATCCTTTATGATAGCATCTAGCTCTCTGTCAGTCTTTTCCTATCTTGATATTTACTCTTAAAGATTTTAATATAATTATTTAAAACCCGTGTGGGATAAATCTAATGTCAGGATTTTTAGTGAATATGTCTTTTTGTCTTTTTTTTTTGTTTTCTATTTCTTCACAAATCTTGTCTTCTTGCATGCCTGATTATTTTTTTGCTGTGTGCTATACAACATGTATAATAAATTGCAGAGCTCATTTGTGGCTCTTGTATTTTACTCCAGAGAGGATTTACTTTTGCTTCTGGAAGGTCACCTTAATTACAATTAGATATTAGATTATTCAAAGTTTAGCTTCACCTTATGAGGCCTCATCTATTTCTGGTTGACACTTTCTTCCAAAGAGGGAAGGATCCTGGTATATCCCAGAGGGTTTTGATTGGTACCCTAAATGGAAAACTATAGAATGGATGAAAGTAAAAGGATGAAAGAAGATATACCATGAAAACACTAATCAAACTCTGGGATAGCTATACCTAGACATTAATTAAGACAAGAAAAGCATTCCAAACATTTTGCAAAAAGCCTTCAGATCAACTAAAGGCGCCACTTGTCATTTTATTGGCTTCCTTCTCTTACTTATTAGATCTCAGGGAACTTTTTCTCACATTCCATTGGAATCTTGATTGTCTGTTTCAAAAACCAGTTTGCTGTCATCAGTTTCTGGTACTCTTAATGGGTCTCTCTCTCATTAAAAACACTTTTAATAGATCTTGGATTTTAAAAAAAATCAAATCTCTGTTTACTAGAGATAAACAGAGATTTTATAACAATAAAAGAGCCTATCAAATAGGAAGCTACTAGAATTCTATATGTGTATGCATCAAATAGCCTGCCCAGGTAGTACAGTGGTCAAGAATGCTCCTGCCAATGCAAGAGACAAGGTTTCAATCTATGGGTCAGGAAGATCTTCTGGTGTAGGAAACAGCAACCCACTCCAGTAATCTTGCCTGAAAAATTCCATGGACAGAGAAGCCTGGCAGGTTATTCAGTCCATGGGGTCACAAAGAGTTTGCCATGACTGAGTGACTGAGCTCGAAAGTATGCATCAATTAACAGAGCCACTAAATGTATTAAGCAAAGCAGGCCCAGCTTATCAATGATCAGAGAGGAGTTAATGGACTAACTATATCTGTATAACTTGCCTTGTACCACCAGCACCGAAGAAAATGCCTGGCACATGTTAGGTGCATGGCAAATGACTTAGAAGCCAATACTACAACCAGAATGCCTAATAATTCTACCTGTACACATTCCTGTAGAAATCCTAATAAACACATTACTCGTGCTTAAAAGATATACAAACACACACAGTTTGATGAAAAGACCAGTCTTTCCCCCATCTATTGGCCATAGATGTCACAGTTTATTTCTGGACTCTCAGTTCTATTCCACTGAGCCCTATAATTATCTTTATTCCAATACCACACTGTCTACAGCTTTATGGTAAGTTATTAAATTGAGAAGTGTAAGTCCTCTGTGTGCGTGTGTGCTAAGTTGCCAGCCATGTCTGACTCTTTGCAACTCCATGTACTGTAGCCCACCAGGCTCCTCTGTGCATAGGATCCTCCAGGCAAGAATACTGGAGTGGATGGTCATGCCCTCCTCCAAGAAATCTTCCCAACCTAGGGACTGAACCTTAGTCTCCTGTGTCTCCTGCATTGCAGATGGATTCTTTATCTACCAAGCCCCTGGGAAGCCCATAAGTCCTCTAACTTTGTTATTTTTCAAGATTGTTTTGTCTTTCATGACCCCCTGAGTTTTCAAATAATTTTAGGATCAGTTTGTCAGTTTCTTCAAGGAAAACAGCTGGTGTTATAAGAATTGAATCTACTAACCAGTTTTGGAATATTGTCTTTTGATCCACAAATATGGGATGTCTTTCCATTTATTTAGATCTTCTTTAGTTTTAACAATATTTTATAGTTCTCAGAGTATAAATTTTTCACTTCTTTTAAAAATTCATTTCTAAACTTTTTATGTTATTGTAACTGGAATTGTTTTTCCTAATATCCTTTTCTGGACTGGCCATTATAAGTGTATAGATATACAATTAACTTTTATCTATCAGTCTCGTATCCTGAAATCTTGCTGAACTTGTTTATTAGTTCTAGACATTTTTAGTTGATGCCTTAGGACCAGCTATATACATGATCATGTCACTTGTGAATACATATAGTCTTACTTCTTCCTTTTCAATCTGAATTACTTCTTTCTCTTACCTAATTACCCTGGCTAGACCCTCCAAAACAACATTGAACAGAAGTTGTAAACGGGAATAGCTTTGTCTCATTTCTGATCTTACAGGTTTTCACCCTTAAGTAAGATGTCAGCTGTAGAGTTTCATAGTTGACCTTAATGAAGCTAAAGAAGTTCCTTTCTACTCCTGATTTGTTGAGAGTTTTTATTATGGACTGCTGGATTTCATCAAATGCTTTCCTGCATCTATTGAGTTGATAATGTGGCTTTGTCCTTTATTCTATTGATATAGTATATTTATTGATGTTAAAACGTGTTTTTTAATTTTAATTGGAGGCTAATTACTTTACAATATTGTATTGGTTTTGCCATACATTGACATGAATCTGTCCCCATCTTAAACACCCCCCACCTCCCTCCCCATGTTTAAAATCACTAATTTTGTGACAATTGTTATGCAGCATAGAAGCTAACAGCTGCAGAATAATAATAACTATAATAATTAATATTTATTTAATTCTTATTACATGTCAAGAACTGTTTAAGTACTCCCCATTATTAACTTCGGAGAAGGCAATGGCAAGCCACTCCAGTACTCTTGCCTAGAAAATCCCATGGATGGAGAAGCCTGATGGGCTGCAGTCCATGGGGTTGCTAGGGGTCGGACACGACTGAGCGACTTCACTTTCACTTTTCACTTTCACACATTGGAGAAGGAAATGGCAACCCACTCCAGTGTTCTTGCCTGGAGAATCCCAGGGACGGGGGAGCCTGGTGGGCTGCCGTCTATGGGGTCGCACAGAGTCGGACACGACTGAAGCGACTTAGCAGCAGCAGCAGCATTATTAACTCACTTCCTAGGTGGCGCAGTGGTAAAGAATGTGCCTACCAATGCAGGAGATGCATGAGATCCCTGGGTGGGAAAGATCCCCTGGAGCAGGAAATGGCAGCCCACTCCAATACCTTTGCCTGGAAAATTCCGTGGACAGAGGAGCCTGGTGAGCTACAGGCCATGGGGCCACAAAGAATCCGACACAGGTGAGTGACTGAGCGTGCACGCGTGCACACACACATTATTAACTCACTTAATTCTCAGAAGAACATTAGAAGAGCCCTCTATCATTATCCCCATATTACAGATGAGGGACCAGAGGCTCAGAAAAGTTACAAACCCTACCCATAGCCAGGTAGCTATTCATACAGAGCAGAAGTAAAATTTAAACCTAGACAGTCTGGCTCAGAATTTAGGTTTCTAAGTAACAAGGACTTCTCTTCAAATCATCCTACCAATGGCATAAGTAAGCACCATAGAACCGGCTCTCCCCACTAACTGCATCTCTGGTTGAGTGCGAAGCCAAAGACACCACCATCTGAGCGGCTGTCCATAGAATCATTGAAAAAGTGAGGCTAAAATTCTCTAGAAAGATAACAAGCTGTTTAAAAGAAAATTCTATTTTATTAAGAGGCCGTTTCTTCCGGAAGTGTATAAATTAGCCTGGGATAGAAACTTCACGCTGAATTTACTAATTAAGAAATGAGAAACCAGAACTATAAAGGTGGCATAGAAATACAAGAAATTATTCTTAAGTAATTTTTTAAAACTTTGAACAGAGTTACAGATTTTGCCATTTGTTATAAACTGGTATATGTAATTTAACCAGAACCATGAGAAAGTTGGTATTGTGTGAATTCTGAGGCACTTTCGACATGTTGTAGGAGTGATGTGACTTTCTTGAGTTTTACACATTCATAAGTGAATGGTCTGTATCTCGTGCCTTTGTTGGTTTTCTGTGAGGTGTAGTTTCTGGGAAATGAGCAGCTCTCATTCCTGTAACTCTTGTAACCCAGTCATTCGTGTGCCTCCTTCATGAGGATTCAGTGCGGCTGTGGTGCTGTTATCCCTCTGATAGGAACTCTAACTCAGTGTAAAGCCCCAAAGATCTGTTACTTATTTTTATTTTATATTGTACTATATTTCATTTACAGTGTTGTGTTTGTTTCAGGTGTATAGCAAAGTGATACAGTCATATATATATATATATGAATTAACAAAAGCAGTTCCCGTCTTTTGATGGGGAGTTCATGGTTTATAATATAAATGACATTATTTTCAGAGAGGGATAACTTAGGTATGGCATTGGGTTTTTTTTTTCTTTTTGCAGCTTGAGGCAGTTGTAAAATAATGTAGCTTTTTCCAACTGTGTATTCTATAGTATTTTTTTCATTTGGTGATATTTTAACTGTTAATGTTTATGTCATTGTGCTTTGTACCATTTATTAAATTTTATAAAGAAAAAATAAATAAAAAAAGAAAATTCTATTTGTTGAAAGAACTCTTAGAGCACCTCAGAGAGCATCCTGGGATCAAAGGCAGAACCTCCCAGGGGTATCTCCAGAAATACATAGAGGTGGAAGCAAACCTGGTTTCTAAGGAGGGTGGGCCTGTAACCGGAGGGTCTTGTTTGGCTAAGGCTGTTAAGAAAGCTGGGGCCAGAGCTGAATTGCTTGAGACAACAGAGAAAAAACTGTACCTGGCCAGCACTTTCCTGCTTTGCTCTTCCTCAAGGCTGCACTCAACTTCCTCTCTAATTAAATGTTGAACAAATATTTAAAGAATATTTTGTTATAGAGGCATCAAATTATCAGCCTGTCTGGGGTGCCCCCGTGTCTTAGTCCAGCCTGCCTCCCCCCCATTAGGATGTGGCAGAGCCAAGGGCTCTGTATCCAAGCTCAGTCATTAGCAAAGGTCCATATGGTTAAATCTATGGTCTTTCTAGTAGTCATGTACAGATATAAGAGTTGGACTACAAAGAAAGCTGAGCATTGAAGAATTGACGCTTTTGAAGTGTGGTGTTGGAGAAAACTCTTGAGAGCCCCTCGGACAGCATGGAGATCAAACCTGTCAATCCCAAAGAAAATCAACCCTGAATATTCAATGGAAGGACTGATGCTAAAGCTGAAGCTCCAATACTTTGGCCACCTGATGCGAAGAGCTGACTCATTGGAAAAGACCTTGATGATGGGGAAGATTGAAGGCAGGAGGAGAAGGGGATGACGGAGGGTGAGATGGTCAGATAGCATAACCGACTCAATGGACATGAGTTTGAGCAAACACCAAGAGATGGTGAAGGACAGGAAAGCCTGACGAGCTGCAATCCATGGGGTCACAAAAAGTCAGACTCAACTTAGCAACTAACAACAAAGCTTTGCTCTGCATCCACAAACAATAGGGGATTGTGGTGCTTCTGCTTAGCTGATCAGAAAATTGTCACACTTTGACTTCAGTGTTTTCAGCAGCTTATAGCTGAGCACTCATTAATTATGCAAAACAGGCTTCAGGGGACCGATTCTATTGAGTTAATTAATACCAAGTGTTGCTAGCCAATTAGCAGCCTTCTCTCTTATTGTGGGGAAATTGCTATGGGACACGCCAGGCAGAGCAGGCTCCCCTCACACTTCTCATCTGTCCTACTCCATCTCCCTCCCGTGACTGCAGTCAGGAACACCCTTGATCAGAGAGGCCACAGGCATGGACTTTCTCTCCACCCCAGGCCTACCTTGGTCCTGGACCATTTCAATATCCATTTAGACCTTGCATGTTCAAGTGTGATCTGTGAACCAGAAGAGCCAGCATCACTAAAGATGCTTACTGAAACGTATAATCCCACCCTAGACTTTCTGAAACAGAATCTGTATTTTAACAAAATCCTTTAATGACCCACATGCATATTATAATTTGAGAATCACAGATGTAGAAGACCCAAGACCCTGGTTCTTTTTAATACAAAAAGTTTAATACAAAAGATTCTTGTTCATTTACTTTCAGTTCAGTTCAGTTCAGTTCAGTCGCTCAGTCGTGTCCAACTCTTTGCGATCTCATGAATCACAGCACGCCAGGCCTCCCTGTCAATCACCAACTCCCAGAGTTCACTCAAACTCACCTCCATCGAGTCGGTGATGCCATCCAGCCATCTCATTCTCTGTCGTCCCCTTCTCCTCCTGCCTGCAATCCCTCCCAGCATCAGAGTCTTTTCCAGTGAGTCAACTCTTCACATGAGGTGGCCAAAGTATTGGAGTTTCAGCTTTAGCATCAGTCCTTCCAATGAACACCCAGGACTGATCTCCTTTAGCCATCATAAATATTAACACATCTAGAAGCTTGCTTTTCTTTTCCCTCTGTAATCTTACCATTCTGTCCTGTTCTCTGACCATTTTTAAAGACCAAGATGTATATCTCTGATTCTCATACTCCCAGTGTATATTTAAGGGAGACCTCCAGCCTACTGGTCATGTTACAGCCTTCCAATCTGTCTGTGGCCCTTGTAGTTCCTTTTCTTTTTCCACGATGAACAGCTCTTTCATTATTCTCTCTTCATGTGCTCAATTCTCCTGCCCCATTTAGATCCTATTAAGAATGCTAAGGCTTCTGTGCTGCTGGGAGATCTTCTACATCCCCCTAGCAGCTTCCCCGCTCCATGCCAAACACTAATCCAAACTGTTACACCCTTTTCAAGCTTCTCCTCTCATCAGGTGACCTCTTTTCTTATCCCACAAAGAAATCCAACCATCCAGACAATTCCCTTTCCCGTTAGTGTCAAACTTGCCTTCATCTGCATGCGTCTCTTTCTCCTTCTCCTTTTTCCTCAATGAGAGGGGTGTCCCCTCCTCCTGTCTGAAGTTAGACTTGCACCCTGTGCTCTGCAGACCCTTTCCAGGTGGGGAAAGTCTCTTCAGGAAGTTGGTCCCATCAACCACTATTCTCTATAACTTCAACCTTCTCCTCTCCACTGGTTCCTTCCCCACAGATTACAAATGTGCATGAGTCTCTCTTTTCTTTGAAAGGGGAGCCTCCTATAGCCCATAGCCTTCCTTGGGTAACCTCCTTTCTTCAGCCCTCACTTAACAGTCCAGCTTTCTCAACACAACTCACTCCTCAGCTTTAAACAATTATCCTAAGACCAGTGACTGACAGTCAGATGCAACATGTCTCACCTTGCCCGGCCTCTCTGTGGCACTAGCATTCCCAGCATGTCCTCCTTCCTTAAGCTTTCTCATCCATCTGACTGAGTGCCACCGCTCCCTCCTCCTGATCTTTTGACCACTCACACATCACTTCACTGGCTCCAATGGCCCCTCTTTGCCTGAAATATCTATGTTCACCACACTCTTTCCTTAGCCTTCTCTTCACACATTTCTCCCTTAAGTGACTTCATTCAAATCTTACCTTCAACTTCCAGTATAAAGATAAACCCAAATAGATGTCTCCAGCCCAGAACTCTCTGAAGAGCTTCAGAATTCTGCATTCAGTTCATTCAGAAGGATATCTCTCTATGGGTGATTCACAGACACCAAAATCTCATGTCCTACATGCAACTCTCCTACTCCACTTGCAAGCCCACCCCGTCTCAGTGACTGAGACCGCCATCCATCTTGAAGCCATGACAGAAACTCAGGAGTCAGTTCTGTCCATTCTCTTTCTCCCTCTCCTTAATTATTGCTCCTTCCTCATCCTTCTCCACATCTAATCTCCCAATCTCTTAGATCTGTCAACTACAGTCCCCATTGTTTGTGAAACTCACTTAGTTGTGTCCGACTCTTTGTAACCCCATAGACTATACTGTCCATGGAATTCTCCAGGCTGGAATACTGGAATGGGCAGCCTGCCCCTTCTCCAGGGGATCTTCCCAACCCAGGGATCAAAACCCAGGTCTCCTGCATTGCAGGCAGATTCTTTACCAGCTGAGCCACAAGGAAAGCCCTCAGTCCCCATTGCTATTGTCTTGATTCAGATCCTTGTCTTTTCTCCTTTAATCATTAAAATATCCATATAAGTCTCCTACCAATCCTTTCTCAGTCAATTCATCTTCCACATTACTGTCTGAGGGCTTTTCAAAAATGTAGATCTGATGATGGCTCCAAGACCAATTATTTAACATTCTTTGATGAGTCCTCAACATCTTCAGAATAAAGTCCCAACTCCACTTCATAGCTCCTAACTACCTTTCTTGTTCCTTAGCCCCTGCTACTCCCTGTGCCCTCCCACCACAGCCCCTTCACTCACTGAGACTTTATCAGGTCATACTGGTCTATTGGAAATTCCTTAAATGTGGCACACAATTTCCAGCCTCCGATAACTACAAATTCTGTTCCTTCTACCTCAAATGTCCTTCACACCTATCTTCTTCTGGTTATCAGCTACTCATCCTATAAAAACTCAGCTCTAATTTTGTCTCCCCTGGAAGACTTTTGGCCATCCTTCCAGCAATATGATGCCCTTTCCATGTGCTATTAACAGTAGTATTATAAATGACTGTGAATATTTCCCCATGTGTCTAATAATTTACTGCTTAACTTCATAAATTCTCATAATAATTATTGTTATGAATTATTATTATTATCCTTATTTTACAGTGAAGAAACTGAGGTTCAGAGAGGATAGGTAACTTGAAAGAGATCATATTGCAAATGCAGGTTTCAAACTAAGGTCCGTGTGACTCCAAAGCCTAACTATCATGTTATAAGACACCGTCCCCTATGGCATACTGTGCCTACTTTTACCAAAACCTTTACCACAGGTTCTGTAACCTCTGATCATATGTTTGTCTCTATCTTCCCCTCTTAGTAAAGGCAATAAGATATTTGAAGTCACAAACTAGATTTTTCTTATTTGTATAAACCCCCTATGCAGACCACAGCGTGTTAATCTCATGCAATGAACATGAGGATACTAGTCAGCTCAGGCTGCCAGACCAAACTACTATAGACTTAAATAACAATTAAAACTATAGGCTTAAATAACAATTTATTTTCATAGGTTGCAAAGTGCAAAATCAAGGTTCTAGCAGGGTTTCATTTCTGGAGAGAGTTCTCTTCTTGCAGATGGCTGCCTTTTTACTGTGTCCTTATATGATAGAGATCTCTGTTATCTCTTTTTGTTTTTTACATTTTTATTCTTTTATTGAAGGAGCTAAATCTCAAGTTTGTTTTTTTTCCTATTTTTTTTTACTTCTAACTTTTGTCTTTCTTGGTGATTTGAAGGCTTTATTTAGCTTTTTAAAACTAATTTTTATCGATGTTTAGTTGCTTTACAATGCTGTGTTAGTTTCTGCTGTACAGCAAAGTGAATCAGTTGTATGTGTATATATATCCTCTCTTTTTTAGATTTTCTTCCCATTTACATTACCACAGAACATGGAGTAGAGTTCCCTGTGCTATACAGTGGGGTCTCATTAATTATCTATTTTATACCTAACAGTGTATGTATGTCAATCCCAATCTCCCAATTTATTCCACCCCGCTTCCCTCCTTGGTATCCATAAGTTTGTTCTACACATTTGTGTTTCTATTTCTGCTTTGCAAATAAGTTCATCTGTACCATTTTTCTAGATTTCACATATAAGCAATATTATATGATGTTTCTCTCTTTTGACATTTTACTCTGTATGACATTCTTTAGGTCCGTCTGCGTCTCTGCGAATGGCACTAGTTTATTCGTTTTTATGGCTCAGTAGTATTCCACTGTGTATACTTACCACATCTTCCATATCCATTCCTCATTGATGGACATTTAGGTTGCTTCCGGGTCCTAACTATTGTACATAGTGCTGCAGTGAACATTAGGGGAAGATCTAAATAGACATTTCTCCAAATAAAACAGACAGATGGCCAACAAACACATGAAAAGATGATCAATGTTACTAACTATTACTGAAATACAAATCAAAACTAGGATGAGGTACCATCTCATAGCAGTCAGAATGGCTATCATCAAAAAATCTACGAACAATAAATGCTGGAGAGGATGTGAAGAAAAGGGAACCCTCCTCCATTGTTTGTGGGAATATAAATTGGTGCAGTCACTATGGAAAACAGGATGGAGGTTCCTCAAAAAACTTAAAATAGAACCACCATATGACCCAGGAATTCCATTCCTGAGCGTATATCTGGAGAAAACCATAACTCAAAAAGACACATGCACCCCAATGTTCTGGTATCTCTTTTATAAGGACACTAGTTCCATCAGATCAGGGCTCCATCTTTATGACCTCCGTTAGCATTAATTACTCCCTTAACAGCCCTATCTCCAGTACAGCCCATATGGGGGTTTAAGGCTTTGACGTATGAAGTTGGAAGGACACAATTTAGCCTATAGCAATGAGTCACACCCCTCCACTCTTTAAGTGTCAGTGACTGTATGACATCAATCCTGCCAACAGTAGGGACTGCACAGCTAGATGTTCAGAGCTGTTAGAAGTACCTGGGGTGATCCCAGGAACATATCGCAGAGGATAGTGAAGGATGCATAGACTATATATAGGCTGAAAGGATGCAAAGAGCATTTCTGATTGGAGGAAGAAGAAGCAGGGATAAGGTGAAATGGCAATCAAAGTCACAGATGGGTGTTGACCTGAGCCTCTGATCCTCCAGCAAAATGCCTAAATACAGAGGAATTAAATTAGAAAACACATGGAATGCCCTGCAAATCCCTCCCCTGACGCTAACACCACCGTGACAGTGGGTGCATATTAATAGGGCGAATTTAATGGAACTTTACTATGCAAATTCACTGTGCTAAGTACTATGCATACAGTGTCCAATTTAATCCTCACCTTAAGTCCAAGGAGGAAGATAAATGTTGTGTGCTTTGGATTGGTAGGATGGTGCTTACAGTCTTAACATTTATTTCCCTGTTGTCCTTCCTCAGTAGATTCTTTAAAACCTAAGACAGAGTTTATATCTACTTCTGAGCCAAACATTAAAAGGGAAATAGCATCCCCCAACCCCAACTCTGAATCCAAAGTTAAAAGGAAGGTATTGGTAATTAAATTAGAGTAAGGAACTCTCCTGATAACTGTGATAATAGCTAGAATTTATTGCATCCTTTTCTGTGATTTAAGAGCTTTACATATATTTAATCTTACTACAACCCACGAGATAGATGCTATTAAGATTAGGAAACTAGGGCTGAGAGTGGTTAAATAACTCACGCAAGGTCAAACAACCGGTTAATGGTGGAGCCAAAATTCAAGTGCAGGCAGTCAAATTCCAGCCCATACAGCCTCATACAGCCCATACAGGCCACTAGGCAACGCTGCCTCCTCCAAGGAGGTGAGGCTCAAAGTGAAACAGAGCAGGACCCTGCAGGGCCTTCCCAAGGACAGACTCCCTTCCCCACCACCTCCTGCCCCTTGTTTATAGAAAAGCTTTAGCCTCTTAGGCCTTCTGCAAATTTAATCAGAGAAGGGAGAAACAAAGGAAAATAGTCAAATGAGACAACATAGTAAAAGTTAAGCCATAAAATCAAGGACATTTAGTTCCTCCTTGAGGACTGTAGATAATATTCTGAGTTGCTTTGTCGATATTAAAACCCCCACCAAGTGAAGAAGTTTGCATGCTGACCACCAGTATGTGGACTTCAGACAGTTGGAACCAGAAGATTGATGATTGATATTCCAAAAACATCAACCTACTACCTAACCACCAACAAATCAGAGAATTTAGCACAAGTTCATCATGTGCCCCACAGCTCTCTCCGTCATACGGTTTTTAAAACCTCTTTCCTGAAAACCATCAGGGAGTCCAGGTCTTTTGAGCATGAGCTGCCCATTCTCCTTGCTGGGCCCCATGTTGGATGCCTTGCAATAAACACGATACTTTACTTTACTTTTATCCAGGGTCAGCAGATTGCTCTCCTGCACTCAGGCGAGTAGACCCAAGTTTGGTTTGGTAACAAGGGAAATCGGATCATTGTGGTTGCTCAGGCGACCTCCACAAGTTAAACACTCTTCTTGAGAGCAGAGTCCAACTTTGGGGTTTTGTTCTAACAAGTAGAGACCTCCTGGGCACAGCTCACCCTCTGCACACAGATGAGGGCTGTCACCATGACGAGCTGAGGGCTCGCCAGGCTGCCTCTGACACGTCCTAGAACACTTGATGGTAATAAATACTGTGAAAAACAACAAATTGAAATATAACTGCGCTAACAGTGGGAGGGAATGAGAGAAGTTGTGACATTATCGTGGGAAATCTGTCCTGTTGAATTTTTCATATTTCCCCTTTGAAAGTGAGCCAATCAGAGCCTCCCTGGCATTGAAATAAAAGGACCTGAAGCAAAGACTCTGTTCTGGTCAGAGCCCATTATCGTGACCCATTCAGGCAGCAGATGGTGGTATTAACGCACCATTTCCATGGTTCGTTTGAAGATGAATCACTCTCTTTCTGACATGTATGTGTGCATGTACACACACACACACATCCACACACAGGCACACAAACCTCAAAGCTCAGGGGGTTTGTTTGCCTTCAGGTCCATTTCCTGGAGCAGCATTTCCCACAGGGCATTCTGTCAGCCCTCAGGTTAAGGGTTAATAGGCTCGGGGCTGACACAGGGTCTTAGGCACTGATCATTTAGGGAATGCTGGATTAAGCAGTTAGCTCTTTCCCACAGGACTTCTCAGGGCCTTGAATACAGTCATGTATTCTGTGAGATTCCAGGAGCAGGACAGACTGTGCAGAGTTGACCCAATTCCTTTGCGCACTGGTGTTGCAGGGAATGCAGCATAAGAACTGCTTTCTACAACAGAAGCCCTCATCTTCTGATCTCCTCAAAGCTCCAGATGCTGAGGCCATTTCCTGAAGATTCTGCCCAGCCCAGGTCTGCAGCCAACCTGACCATGATAAGAAGACATTCATGACCTCAGCCTCTGGGCCAGGGCCCACTGAGTACAGCCTGCTCCTGCTTCTGACCCTCTCCCTCTCCACAGGTGGGTTCGGGTCTTTCATCTGGGTTCCTGCCAGTTTCTTTGTCTAGCACTTGATTTCAATGCTGGACTTGAACACTGTCCTCAACTGTACCACATCTAGGGAGACCCTGACCTCTCTCTTTCCACTCCCTCCCCAGGGGCTGTGTTCTACAAACAGCTGACCTGCTTCTTCCTGGGAGCCTCTGACAGTTGGAATGTTCACTGACTGACAGTACCACTGTCCCTGCATCTGTATGATCTCAGGTATTATCTACCACTTGAGTGTGACTCCTACTTCGCCCACCATCTGGCCCCTGGCTTGGATGTCTATTATATGTGTCCAGGAATGGCCAGCCTCTTGGTCTTTGGGCAATAGAATACCCACTACTCCCACTACTGGTGCCAGATTCACAGCCAGGCAAGGTGCCAGTCCCCAAGCCCACCTACTGGCCAGGCAGTCCCTACTTTCTATGGCTGATACCCTGGCATGCTCAGCAGCCATGCATTTTCCAAGTTGTGAATTAAAGCTTGCACTATTTAGATAATGTCTCCATCACAAGTCAACAGGACACACAGTGAGGTTCAAGGCTCAAGAGCAAGGCACAAATGATGAGAACTGTTGGGGCTTCCCTTGGGCACAGTGCTGGCTGATTGGTGTGGAGTTCTTTCTGCTGGTTTAGACTTCCCGGGGAGAACAGAGCAGTTGTAGTAGATCACTGATTCTAGGCACTTGGATTTTATGGTCCATTGAGATCCAACCAGTCCATTCTAAAGGAGATCAATCCTGGGTGTTCATTGGAAGGACTGATGCTAAAACTGAAACTGCAATACTTTGGCCACCTCATGCGACGAGTTGACTCACTGGAAAAGACTCTGATGCTGGGAAAGGTTGGGGGCGGGAGGAGAAGGGGACAACAGAGAATTAGATGGCTGGATGGCATCACCAACTCTGTGGACATGAGTTTGAGTGAACTCCGGGAGTTGGTGTTGGACAGGGAGGCCTGGCATGCTGTGATTCATGGGGTCGCGGAGAGTCGGACACGCCTGAGCGACTGAACTGAACTGAACTGAACTGATAATTTCAAAAATGCTCTTTGGGAGACTTTATAATATTAGCAATCAAATAAGGAACAACAAAAATAATAATATGTTACCACCATCATGTCACATAATAATAAGCTGTATTTAAAAATTTTTTTTTGTATTGGAGTATAGCCAATTAACAATGCTGTGATAGTTTCAGATGAACAGCAAAAGTACTCAGGCGCACATATACATGTATCCATTCTCCCCAAACACCCCTCCCATCCAGACTGCCATACAGCATTGAGCAGAGTTCCATAAGCTATGCATAGGTCCTTGTTTGTTATCCATTTTAAATACAGAAGTGTATACATGTCCATCCCAAACTCCCTAATTATCCCTTCCCCCTGGCAACTGTAAGCTTGTTCTCTAAGTCTGTCTCTTTCTATTTTGTGAGTTCATTTGTATCATTTCTTTTTAGATTCCACATATAAGGGATGTCATATGGTATTTCTCCTCCGTCTGACTTGCTTCCCTCAATATGACAGTGTCTAAGTCCATCCACGATGCTGCTGATGGTATCACTTCATTCTTCTTAATGGCTGAGTAATGTTCCGTTGGATGTATGTTCCACAACATCTCTGTCCATTCCTCAGCTGATGGACATTCAAGTTGTTTCCATGTCTTGGCTATTGTAAACAGTGCTGCAATGAACACTAGGGCGTATGTAACCTTTCAGACCATGTTTTTCTCTGGATATATAATAAGCTATATCTTAATACTGGAAAATACTGTTGTTCAGTCTATGATCATATGGCATTTGAAGCAAATTGGAAAGGTGAAAAAGTCTGATAAGTAGGTGCCTTGTGAGTTGACTGAAATCAAAAAAATTGTCTTTTTGAAGTGTCATCTTCTCTTCCTCTACACAACAATGGACCATTTCTCCATTGGATTGTGACGTACAACCAAAAGTGGATTTTATATGACAACCAGTGATGACCAGCTCAGTGGCTGGACTGAGAAGAAGCTCCAAATCACTTCCCAAAGCCAAACTTGACCCAAAAAACGGTTATAGTCATCGGTGGTCTGCTGCCCATCTGATCCGCTACAGTTTTCTGAATCCCAGCAAAACAATTACATCTGAGAAGTATACTCAGCAAATCAATGAAATGCACCAAAAACTGCAATGCCTGTGCCAGCATTGGTCAACAGAAAGGGCCCAGTTCTTCTCCATGATAACGCACAACCACAGGTCACGCAATGAAAGCTTCAAAATTTGAATGAATTGGGCTACAAAATTTTGCATCATCTGCCATATTCACCTGACTTCTTGCCAACTACCACTTCTTCAAGCATCTCAACAACTTTTTGCATGGAAAATGCTTCTACAACCAGCAAGAGACAGAAAATGCTTTCCAAGAGTTCATTGAATCCTGAAGCACAGATTTTTATGCTACAGGAGTAAACAAACATTTCTTATTGGCAAAAATATGTTGATTGTAATGTTTCCTATTTGATTAATAAAGATACGTTTAAGCCTAGTTATAATTAAGAATTCACAGTCCAAAACTGCAATTACATTACACCAACCTAACGAAAGTATTTCCTTGCTGTGATCTAGTGATCTATATGACCACTTGTACTTTGTATAGATAAATACGTGTACTCTCATGGACATATCCACTAGGCATACATGCCATTAAACTGGACCACCTGTTTCTGTAGTGTATGCAGGACAGAAACTGAGCTGAATGTATTTCCATAAGTGGTCCTGTAACCCCAAAAAAGAAAACCATCTGTGTTACCTTGCAAAACCAATTTCATTACCACTGCCTCCATGAGCTAAACAAGGAGCCTATGAACATTTGTTCCTAGTTAACAACAGCAAAAATCCACTTCACTTATTCTGAGTAACCAAACCTAACTCCAGTTCCTGAGGTGCTACTTACCATGTTTCATTTGAAAAAGGCATCATCACTTCACCATGGTGCCAAAGACAGACTCTGGGTTTCCACATTGCACACATTTGGAATATGTGGCAGCTCCCACTCATCATGAATCAACAAGGCAACCAGGCAGGGGGATTAGCTGCTCAAAGACTTGGTAGCAACCCAGCACCTGTCAAAACATGCATCAACGGAGCTGAAAACCATAGAATTTCCACTAAGAGTGGTAGGGGCAGGAGAGTCCAAGACCTGCCAGTCAGTAACTCACAAATAGACATCTCCTTGGTCCCCAACTGCAAGATCTCAGGCTGTAACCCATGTGCAGTCCCTCCCTTCCACCTTCCACCTGCCCCACAACACTAATTCAGAAGTGCTTTCTGTGGCCCTTACACAAAGGTCTATGAATACAAAATTGGGGATGCAGAAGCCAGGAGTACACACAAAGCCTCCAGAGTTCAAACAAGCAAGCAAAGGGTGCCCAGAAACCCAGGCTCCACCTCCTTCTCCCATGGCCAAAATCTCTGAACACATATCCTGGCTCATGGCCCAGAGGACTTTCTCTCCCTGTCTTTCCTTCTTTTCACCCATCAACCCACTTTAGTCATGAAAAAAGGTCTTAAAATATTCAGCCTGGCACAAAGTAAGGTGAGGGGATTCACAAACTCTTTCTGTAAATGATAAGTATTTCAGACTTGGTGGGAAATGCCGACTCTGTTGGAAGTACTCAACTCTGCTACTATAGTAGCAATACTATAGACAGCTACTATACTATATAGTATAGTATACTATAGTAGCTACTATAGACAATCCATACATGACAGGTGTGGCTGCACCAATAAAATTTTACTTACGAAAAACAACCCCTGTTTTACAATGACCAAAGTGAAAACAAATTCAAATGCCTAGTAAAACTTTTCTTTTAAAAATAACCTAGATTGGGATGGGATGGGATGAGAAGGGATGGGATGGGATGGGATAGATCATAATAGAGCATACAGCGTTTATTGCATGAGAAATGCATAGTTTTGTGTTACAAATATGCTTTATCCAAACACATCATATATGTATGACTGTTATAGATAGTGATTAAAAACGTATATTTCAATCTGAGTCAAGATTAGAAATATTTGAAATATACTGGTTGAGTGGATAGAATCTTCACCTGGAAGTTGGATGTCCTGAGTTAAAATCTCCATTCTGCCACCAGTGTACACTTTGGGATTTAGAAATGAGTTGACTCCCAGTTCTGAGATTCTGGGGAGACACTGTCATCATCTAGTGCAGGGCAGCAGGGATGCCCGCAAACCAGATGATCCAGCTTAGGGACTTTGAGGTCTCTTCCCCTCTCCAGCCCTATGGTAGCTTGAGGCCACATTTAACCAATCAGCCCATTTGTGGATGAGACTGAAGCCTAGAGAGACGAAGGACCTGCCCGGAGAAATTCATCTCAGAATTGCTAAACCAAACTCAAACATTGGTTTTACTTTTAAATCTAAAGCCCTTGCCTTTTTCTCCATGGCGTGGCCCTCTTTGAGGAGGGTAGTTGCCCAGAACTCCAAGCTGTAGCTCACCCTCTGTTCCTACTTCGGAATAATATCTGATCAATTCCTAAAACACATAGAAATTGAAGCAATGACTGCCAGGAGTCAGTGTGGGTTTATCAAGAACAGGTAATGTCAACTCACATCCTCTCCTTTTTTCATGAGTTATTAGATCTGTAGACCAGGGAAATCAAGTTGAGAGCATGTATCTGAGCTTCCAGAAGGATCTGACAAGGTGTCTCTCAGGGCTCTGCCGTGCAGCTGGTGAGATATAGGTGGAGAATGAGTGAGTGAGACAGGTTCATGGTTGGTAGCCCAACCATAAACAAAAGGCATCATTTTATGGAGCAACGAGAGTTGTGGGAGGAGGACGCTGATGCCTACGAATGAGTGGAGGGAGTGGTGAGGACTTAGGCAAACAGACAGGGATATAATTAACCTAAGAGAGCAGCCCCCCATATAATCACCCAGCAGCCCACTGAGGCCATGAGAAAACTTGGGCAAATGGACCCCATAGCCCCTGGCTTTGCAAAGAAAGTAGAAACCTGGACTTGCCACGTATGCGGCAAGCACATTCTAATTAAGAAACAAACACTGTGTGCATGATCAACCAAGCATGTCTGCAGCCCAGTACGACCCATGGACACCCATTTGTAATGTCTGGATTAAAAGTTTACTGTCAGTTTACTAGAGGAATTTCTCCAAGCAGTAACACAAGGCTCTATCCTCTGTCCTGTCCTATTCACCATTTTCATCACCAACCTTAATGAGGACACAGAAGGCATAATTATCACACAGACAGATGTCAGGAAACTGGGAAGGGGGCTGGCAGGGTCAAAATTCAGAATGATTTTTGCAGGCTGAACCACAAAACCCAACATGTCAAGATGAGACTTATTAGAGGAAACCGTCAGGGTGTGTGCATGTGTGTTCCGTCACTCAGTTGTGTCTGACTCTTTGCAACCCCTTGGACTATAGCCCTTCAGGCTCCTCTATCCATGGAACTTTCCAGGCAAGAACACTGGCTGCTGCTAAGTCGCTTCAGTCGTGTCTGACTCTGTGTGACCCCATGGACTGCAGCCCACCGTGTTCCCCTGTCCCTGGGATTCTTCAGGCAAGAATACTGGAGTGGGTTGCCATTTCCTCCTCCAGGGGATCTTCCCAACCCAGGGATCGAACCTGTGTCTCCCCTGTCTCTTGCAATGGCAGGTGAATTCTTTACCACTGAGCCACCTGGGAAACTCTTAAGGGTGCACCAGAGGGCAAAAATAGTTAGACCATAGTTGGTCCTATTTATGCCAAACTTGGTCCATGGTGAGCCCTCAGGTTCTGCTCCTTTTCTGGTAGGTCTTCCTCCTTGTTTGGCCTTCCTGAAGGGAGAAGGTGCTGTCCCAGGACCCCTTAAGCCCTTGCCCTTCCTCAAGGGATGCTGCTGTCCTCAGCCTGGGGCTTTTGCCACCACCTGCTCCACCTCCTGCAGGCCAGAGCCCCAGTCTATAACATCCAAGCTGAACCAACAAACTAGGTCTGATTATTTTAGTAAAACTTGGGGTACTCAACACCATTGGAGTCACTAAGACCTAAGAATGTTCCCAGAACAAGGCCCAGCTCCACAATGGCCTCATCCCTCAGGCTGCAGGGAAGACCAGCCTTCCCACCCTCTAGGCCACAAGAAGGAAATAAGTCCCATGAGGGTAGGGACCCTGTCCATAACATTCTTCACTATGTGGCCAACACCAGCCAAAGCCTGGTCCAGATTAGATAGGCAGTAAATATTAGTGGTCAGGGCTATAAAAACATACTTTTCGGATAACCAAAAATTTCAGTATTGAGTATGAATTAGATGACACTACAAAATTATTGTTAATTTGTTAAGTGTAACAATGGCATTGTTGCATGAGAAAATAATTCTCTTTTTGCTTTCTTTTTAGTAGGCGAAGTAGAAACTACAGAAATTTAGGAGTGAGATGACATGATGTGTCTGAGATTTTCTTTAATATGTGCTCGAGCTGGACAATAAAGAAAGGCTGAGCACTTCAGAATCGATGCCTTCAAACCATGGTGCTGGAGAAGACTCTTGAGAGATCAGCAAAGAGATCAAACCAGTCCATTCTAAAGGAAATCAATCCTGACTATTCATTGGAAGGACTGATGCTAAAGCTGAAGCTTCAATACTTTGGCCACCTGATTCAAAGAGCCAACTCTTTGGAGAAGACCCTGATGCTGGGAAAGATTGAAAGCAGGAGAAGAAGGGGACAACAGAGGACAAGATAGTTGAATGGCATCACTAACTCAATAGACATGAGTTTGAGCAAACTCCGAGAGATGGTGAAGGACAGGGAAGCCTGGAGCTCTGCAGTCCATGGGGTCGCAAAGAGTTAGACATGACTGAGCAACTGAACAACAATTGCCTAAGAAAGGGGCTTCCCAGGTAGCTCAATGGTGAATAATTTGCCTGCCAATGCAGAAGCTGCAGGAGACTCAGTCTGAGCCCTGGGTTGGGAGGATCCCCTGAAGGAGGGCATGTCAGCCCACTCCAATATTCTTGCCTGGAGAATCCCCATGGACAGAGGAGCCTGGCGGGCTTCAGTACACAGTGTCTCAAAGAGTTAGACATGACTGAGCACACATGCAGCCTAAGAAAAAAGGGAGGACCAGATCAAATTCTGTGTGTTTGTGTCTCTCTTGGAACATTTTCATAATAAAAACTTTTAAAAAATATTGATGAGGTTGTAAGGTAAGTTTGTCACCAGCTGAGAATTGTTCGCTTGCACTAACTAGATTTGATTGCTGGAACTCCATCCTGCAGCACATAGAACCTTTCTCTCCTTCCCTTTGGCTCCCCATGGGGATGAGAGAAGAGATTCCTACCTCATGATGAGGAAGGACCCAAATTCCCTGCACACAGTGGCCCTGCCCCACTCCATCCCCCAGCCAAGCCCTGAAGCAGCCTGTCCTGGGTGACACCCTAGGGCTGAAGTGAGCAGTACAGCTGTCAGAAAAATTATCCAAAACTTAGAAATAAGGCAAAAGGATGGTGGCACATCCTTCCAGTGACATAGAGGGGTGAAGGGCACCCAAGGACTATCTAGGGAATTACATTTGGTTCAACTATCTACAGCTGATTTAGAGTCCCAAGTTTAGTAAAGTTAATATTAATTTATTGCTTTTGACCACTAGAGATGCAAATAATTTCTATCTAGTGAAAAAAAAAACTTCGAAGATTACATTTATGGTTCTAATGGACATTAATCAATTTTGAAGCTAACCCAGCAATCTTAACACTTCCTATGAATACCCAGCTTCTTAAATGCTCTTTGAGCCAATTTTAACATCGTATTGGTCCCCTCATTCATTAATGAGTAGAATAAAATCTTTGTGAGTGAAAGTGAAAGTCACTCAGTCGTCTTCAACTCTTTACAACCCCATCGACTACACAGTCCGTGGAATTCTTCAGGCCCGAATACTGGAGTGAGTAGCCTTTCCCTTCTCCAGGGGATCTTCCCAACCCAGGGATCAAACCCAGGTCTTCCTCATTGCAAGCAGATTCTTTACCAACTGAGCCACAAGGGAAGCCCAAGAATGCTGGAGTAGGTAGCCTATCCCTTCTCCAGTGGATCTTCCTGACCCAGGAATTAAACCGGGGTCTCCTCCATTGCAGGCAGATTCTTAACCAACTGAGCTATGAAGGAAGCCCATGTTTATTTTATACTGATATGAGAGTAATGATTTTTAACCCTTGGAAAATCATACTTTATCAGCATCCTGGGTCCTGTCTCCTGTGAGTCAACTGTTTCCATTCTGTTGACATGGAAACTCGAGAGGGCCCATTTCCAATGCACATAGCTCCAGTCTTATTTATTTATTTATTGCTATGCTTCTTTATTTACTTTTTTTTATTTTTTATTGGAGGTTACAACAGCCAAAAAAAAAAAAAAACCACCTTTTCATTTTATTTAGCTAGAATCTGTCTCTATAGAACTTTCTTCCTCTGCTAGTGCAGTGAAAACAGCGCCGGCTTTGGAGTCAGACAAACCTGGGTGCAAGTCCCCAGTTCTACCACTTATCAGCTGCTCGACCTTGGGAAAGGCAGTCCACCTCCTGAGCCCTCCCTCCTTATCTCCCTGCAGTGAGAATTCAAGGAGATAGTGCATGCAAAGCACTTAGCACAGGGCATAGAGTGGGTCAGTTTACCTTCTCAGTCATTCCCTCATTTGTTCACTTATTCAGCAAACATTCATCGAGGTACTGGTGGCGAATGCTGGCGCTGCAAATATGCATAACAAACAGCTCCCTTCCGACGAGGCATGCAAATTAGTAGGAGTGAAAGAAATGTTTAAAAGGAAATCCTAATACAGCATGATAAGGACAACAAAAGAATCATGTACAATGTACAGAGGAGACTGTGGCAGAGGCAGAGGCGGTTTCCAGAGTAGACTTCCCAGAGACGGTGATGTCTACAAAGTGTTTGGAACATTAATAAGAGTTGTCCTGGCACTCAAGGAGGGAGAAAACATTACAAAGACTTGGAAAAATAAAATAGCATGGTGGGCCTTAATGGAGTATGAAGAGCAAATGAGGGGCAGGGGGATGAATTTGTAATGGGAGATGGAATTGGTAAGCCAAGGAAGTCTGACTTTTTCCTTAAGAGATGATGGAGAGTTAGAAGAGAGATATCACATATGTGGTTTTACAAAGACCATGGTGTTGGCAATATAAGGAATAAAACAAGATGAAGACTGGAAGACATCTCTGACAGTCCAGTTCAAATAAAGGTGAAACAGAGGTGAAACCAGGAAACAGAAAATGGAGGGGGAAAAGATTTAGAAAACAGAATCCGCCAGACATGGCAAACCACGTGACAATCATGGTGACTGCCATGCCCATCCTTCCATTAGAAGGCAAACTGCCCCACCCTCAGGTCCCTGCTGAGAGAAGAGGCTCTGTGCTGGCCCTTGAACAAGGACTGGCAAATAACTGGATGCCTGGGCCAAGAGCAGCTCACCACAGGCTGGCCTGTCACCAAAGAAGTATGCAAAGTTCTGTCCAGTAGGATTGGTGGTTCCGCTCCAGAACTGGAATAGGAAAATGAAAAGATAATTAATCAGTTGGGGACAGGAAGAGAAAAAAGAATGACATGAGAAGAAAAGCCCATATGCTATGGAAAAGAGCAACATCAGAGGCACCAACAACACGATACACTAGAGAGCCAGGTACTCTACAACAGGGTTGTTAAAGCTTTAGAATCTCCGGCATTTGGAGCATAAACTCACCTAAGTACATCCCTAGGTTCCTTACGGCCAACAAAATTCTATTAGCTGGATTTGTAACTGGTCAGATGTTGGGGGAAGACATACATCTGGATAAACATTTGAATGCAAGTCCCATCTCCTCCAAACCTCCCCTTTTTCAAGCTAAGTACCCCACCCCATTCCTTTACTCTTCTTCATTGACCATAATTCTGTCCTCTCCACTCATTTTCTCCATCGTACAAATTCCCGACTGATCTTGCTTCCTGCTCCCAGGATCCAGAGTCAGGGTACTTTATTTCCCATCCCTGACTCCCCTTGCCTGTTTGCAGTTCAGCTTCTTTCATACTCTTCCCACCCAAACCCTAAAATGCTCTCACTGTAAGCAGGTCAAAAGGAAAGAAAACTGGAAAAATGAGACAGAAAGCCTTAGGGAGCTGCACCTGGTCACAGAGAAGGCAAGAACAAAGAGAAACTTCTTGCTTGCTGTAAAGAACAATCCGACAACCCTACACTCAATGCTCCATTCAGGAATACTAGTTTCCATGCCCCAGTCTCCAAAGGTTTAGAACTGGCATTTGTGAAAAGATAAAGGATCTGCCAGAATCCAGATAACCACATGTTTCACTAATAGTCAGGAAGATCCCCAAGGCTGACTAATGTGATAATTTAAGTTCCATAAGGACTGAGATTTCTTTTTTGTGTGTGTGCATGAGGAACGCTGGGCTGGATGAAGCACAAGCTGGAATCAAGATTGCCGGGAGAAATATCAATAACCTCAGATATGCAGATGACACCACCCTATGGCAGAAAGTGAAGAGGAACTCAAAAGCCTCTTGATGAAAGTGAAAGAGGAGAGTGAAAAGGTTGGCATGAAGTTCAACATTCAGAAAACTAAGATCATGGCATCTGGTCCCATCACTTCATGGGAAATAGATGGGGAAACAGTCGAAACAGTGTCAGACTTTATTTATTTGGGCTCCAAAATCACTGCAGACGCTGATTGCAGCCATGAAATTAAAAGACTCTTACTCCTTGGAAGGAAAGTTATGACCAACTTAGATAGCATATTAAAAACCATAGACATTACTTTGCCAACCAAGGTCCGTCTAGTCAAGGCTATGGTTTTTCCAGTGGTCATGTATGGATGTGAGAGTTGAACTGTGAAGAAAGCTGATCGCCGAAGAATTGATGCTTTTGAACTGTGGTGCTGGAGAAGACTCTTGAGAGTCCCTTGGACTGCAAGGAGATCCAACCAGACCATTCTAGAGGAGATCAGTCCTGGGTGTTCATTGGAAGGACTGATGCTAAAGCTGAAACTCCAATACTTTGGCCACCTCATGCGATGAGTTGACTCACTTGAAAAGACTCTAATGCTGGGAGGGATTGGGGGCGGGAGGAGATGGGGTCGATAGTGAATGAGATGGCTGGATGCCATCACCGACTCAATGAGCATGAGTTTGAGTGAACTCCAGGAGCTGGTGATGGACAGGGAGGCCTGGCGTGCAGTGATTCATGGGGTCGCAATGAGTCGGACACAACTGAGCGACTGAACTGAACTGAACTGATGTCTACTAAGTCTCTTCAGCCATGTCTGACCCTTTGCGACCCTATGGATTGTAGCCCGCCAGACTCCTCTGTCCATGGGGATTCTCCAGGCAACAATACTGGAGTGAGTTGCCATGCCCTCCTCCAGGGTATCTTCCCGAACCAGGGATTGAACCTGTGTCTCTTACATCTCCTGCATTGACAGGCAGGTTCTTTACCACTAGAACCAGAGATTTCTCTTATTCATCACCAAATCTTCAAGTGCCTAAAATAACGTCTGACATGTACTAGGGGCTCAGTAAATATTTATTGAGTGAACAAATGTATGAATTCACAGCAAGACTGCAATGAAGTTTCTGATAACATGCCACAGTTCTCTCCTCAGCCCACCATGATTAATAATTCAATGAAAACATAAAGGGATTTCTGGGTGGGGGTGCAATTGATAAAATAAGAATGGAGTTGAGAAGAACTTTGAATACATTGCTGAACTGACTCAAGACTCAAAATATCTGAAGAAGACAGAGCAATAATCAATTTTACGATAAGAGATTGTGACAGAACTACCATAACAGTTAAAAGACATGATTTAGCAGTGGTGCTCTTGGGAAAGAACCATGAGTCTTAGTTGATAATAAACTCCGTCAGAATTTGAGGTGCAAAATAGCTGCAAGGAACGCAACTGTGCTGAGTTAGAGTCCAGAAACGTGGGAGGTGATGGTCCCCAGTATAAGATGTGCTGCTCAACCCATCTCTAGAGCAATTCTCTTGGTACATGAAATACACTCAAGGAAGGAAGTCAAGGAAAGGACAGAGATCGTACCATAGGAGAAACAAGTGAAGGAACTTGGCATGTTCAGCCCAGAGAAGTCTCAGAGGGTATATTAGTTTCTTGGGCCTGCCATAACAAAATACCACACACTGGGTGGCTTAAAACAATAGAAATTTATTCTCACGTAGTTTGGGAAGCCAGAGTCCAAAGATCCAGGTGTTCACAGGGCCATGCTCCCTCTGAATTCTCTAAGGAAGGATTCTTCCTTGCCTCTCCCAGCATCTGGTGGCCCCCAAGCATCCCTTGGCTTGTGGCAGCCTCATTCCAGTCTCTCCTCCGTCTTCACTTACTCTTCTCCCTTTGTGTGTGTGTCTTATAAGGACACCAGCGGTATGTGATTCAACCTATTCCAGTATGAACTCATTTTAACTAATTCTATCTACAACAATAAGGACCACATTCTGAGGTACTACAGTCTGAGGTACTGGACTTCCCTTGTGGCTCAGCTGGTAAAGAATCCACCAGCAATGCAGGAGACCTGGGTTTGATCCCTGGGTTGGGAAGATCCCCTGGAGAATGGAAAGGCTACCCACTCAAGTATTCTGGCCTGGAGAATTCCATGGGGTTGCAAAGAGTTAGACACAACTAAGCGACTTGCACTTTCACTTTTCTGAGGTACTTGGGGTTAGCACTTCTACATGTATCTTTTGATGACATAACTCACCCCATAATAGAAGGCAGGAGAACTGTCTTTCTAATTTGAAGAACTCTCTTGTAGAGGATTTGATCCATACAGCCTAAAGGGTAGAACTAGGAAAATTGTAGCCACTTACAGAGAACTTTCTAAGAGTTGAAGATTTATCCCTTTTGATTCCCATCCTTGAAGTTGCTGAGGAAGAGGAGGTATGACTCCTGGAGTTGGCACTGGGGAGATTCCTTCCTTAGCAGGGGATCGGACTGCAGACCTCTGGTCACTCTCAGTGGACTTGATTCCATGTGTCACTGCCCTCTGGTACCCTAGCATGAGGGAACCATTTTTAACCAGGCAGAGATTTAAGTGGCTGTTTCCAAGAGGCAATATAAGCAGATGAGACCCACAATAATGCAGGCTACTCATGAGAAATGGAGCATGAATTGCAGACCCAGGAAATGAATGTAAATTCAGCAGTTGTTTTAAATTTTAATTGGAAAAAAAGCCCATCCCAAAAGAATAGGAGAGGAGTATACTTTGCATAGCACTAGAAAGCATTTGTTAGTGCTGCCGAGACACATGGCATAGTCTTGTTGCCTCTGCCATCCTTGGATTGAGATGGGAAGGATTTCTACAGGGACTGCTACTGCAGGCCGCCTCCATAGATAACAAAGGTCATGGTTTATGGGCACAAAAGACTCTGCTCCAGAAGCAGCTTCATTGGTATGCAGGTATGGAAACCCAGCAGCCAGCCCTACTCCCTCCCATTTTTCTGGACAGTTTTATATTCAAATGGAGTAGCTGGAAGATAGAAAGGTGTCAGAGGAGGAGAAATGACACCTATTAGGCACCTATTATGTGCTAGTCATCGGTCTCATTGAATTATGGATGCCTTGGACTACATGATTGATGGGGTTAGTACACGTATGTGTGTGTACTTGTTAACACAAGTTAGCACATTTGTGAAGTGGAGGGTGAGGGGAAAGTTCAAAGTACTTAGAAAATGGGAAGATAATGGACCAAGATGTGCATAACAAGAGTGGAGATCCAGGACTAGCCTTATGAGATGATGAATTAGGTAGCTTCTTTAGGGGCTAGTAGGAAAGTTCCTGCCTCCAACAGGAGTATCCAATCTAGATGGAAGAGTGGATGCTACAACTGTGAGGACTGTTGAAAGAATAAAGTGGGAATCAGGGCTTCCCATGTGGCACTAGTAGCTAAGAATACACCCGTCAATGCAGGAGCCATGGGTTCAATCCCTGGGCTAGGAAGATCCCATGGAGGAGGGCATGGCAACACACCCTAGTATTCTTGCCTGGAGAATCCACAGACAGAGGAGCCTAGTGGGCTCTGGTCCATAGGCTTGCAAAGAGTCAGACATGACTGAAGCAACAGTGCACACAAACACACACACACACACACGGTGATTCCATGAGCCAGAGCTAAGGTTTTCAGCTCCCAGGAACAGGCTGAAAACCTTAATCTTTCCTGGGAGCATCCATCTGGCAGCACCCATGGCTGCAGTTCATCTCTGCTGAATGCCCTGCCATTCCCTTACCCTTCACCTGGTTCAAACTGAGTCTACCTGCCAAGCTCCAAAACCAGTTTATACTCTGACTTCACCAATATATGCATACCTCCAAGATATTGTGGGTTCAGTTCCTGGCCATCACAATAAAGCAAGTATCTCAATAAAGCGAGTCATGCAAATTTTTGATTTCCCAAAATCTACGAAAGTTATACTTACACTATACTGTAGTCTATTATAAACAGTGCATTATGTCTAAAAAACAATGTATATACCTTCATTTAAAAAATGCTTCTTTGCTAAGAAATGCTAACCACCAGCTGAGCTCTTCATGAGTCGTAATCTTTTTGCAATCATAGATCACAGATCACCAAAACAAATATAATAATAATAATGAAATTTTTGAAATATTGCAAGAATCACCAAGAAGTAATATCGAAACACAAAGTAAGCAGACATTGTTGGGAAAATGGTGCCAAGAGGCTTGCCATACTCAGGGTTGCCACAAACCTTCAATTTGTAAAAAAAAAAAAAAAAAACATAATAAAGTGAAGTGCAAAAAACATAAGGCATGCCTGCATTGTCAGAAGCACCAACATTCTCGGAGACTCAACAGCAGGACAACCATTTTGGATTTCTTCATCTACACATCAGTCACTTCCCAAACCCTACTAATAGTTTCTGTATAACGTCTCCCCACATTTTCACTCTTAATGCCCCGTCCCTTGGCAAGGGTCCAATCTACATATGCCTCAGTTAAAGCAACTCAACAGTTGGCTGTTCAAAGCCTTCTATGATCGAACCCCATCCTACCTCATAAGCCAATGGCCCACCCTCCCATCGCTCACTTAAACGAGCCTCTTCCTTCTATCCGCTGGCCCGCTTTAAGCCAGCCTCCATTTCTTCACCTACACCATTTCATCCATCTGGTTTTCCATTTTTCCCTACGTATGCATTCACTCCCTCCCCTTCCCTGCCCATCCATCCATTCAACATCATAATGAGTGTCAACTATGTGCTGACAACCTTCTAGGTGCTAGAGATCCAATGATGATCAGAACAAAGTTTCTCTGTTCTGGGAACTTATGTTCCAGTGAAGAAGTCATCAGTTGAGCCTGGGTGAAGGTATGAAGAATGTCAGAGTGTGTGTGTGTTAGATGGGGTGGTTAGGAAAGCCTCAGTAGGGAGTAGATGTTGGAGCTGAGATATGAGTGACATGAGAATTAATCCTGTGAAAATTGGGGTAAGAGCATCAAAGTCTTCTTCAGAGATCACATAGCTGTTCAGAAACCACCCCCACCCCTAAACTCCAGGACTCACTGCCTGAGATATTCATGTGCCCTTGACTTGCTTTTTACCTATTTGTGCCTAACCAAATGGTAAGTTCTTTAAAGGCAGGATCTGGATACCACAACCTAAAAGTCAGAGATTAATAGAGCGTTATTGCATACAAGGATCAATTAACTAAGGCAAAATAAAGGAGAAATTATCTCACTTTGATTTTCAAATGTGAGTATCCAAGGAAAAATTTCTTTCTTGTGATTCGAGGAAGGCTGTTTTGCACATATCATTCATTCCATAGTGGAGGTTTTCCTAGCCGGAGGTGAGGAAGCCAGCTAAGGCCACTCTGTCTAGTTTATAAGCAGGCATATAATCCATAAGCAGGCAATAAAATCCTTATGACTAAGGCAGAAAATGCCACCAACAGCTCCAAGATGGAAGGACATCTGTTGTCAAACTATCTTGAAATCCATGAGCTGAAATTGCAGTGAAAATGTTGTCCTGAGGATGCTTCTGACTTCAGGATAATGATTCCAGGATAAATCATTTTCATGATGAGCTGCTGTTGAGAATCAACGAAAAAGATACTGAAATGTGTCTAGAGTTGACTGAATTGAATCTTACTCTGTAAGTACTTTTTAAGTATATCGTATTAATATTTTTAATGTAAAATGTTTTTACTTTAATGCATTTAGTTGCTTTAATGAAGAGTTAGATTTTTGCCAATCAGCTAACATATTAACTGAGTGGATCCAGTCCCTGAGACTACGCAATGAGGTGGGTACAGCAGTGAATGAACAGATACAGTCCTTGTCCCCAAGGAACTTACAGTACAGCAGAGAAGATAGATGCTAAATCAATTAGTATCAATAATTAGAAAATTACAAGGAAACAAAACATTGCAATACAGAAGCACAGGAGATACTGAAGGGTGTGGGGAAAGGGGTGGGCGGGGAGGCTCAGAGCAAATTGTCTAAGGAAGGGACCTTTCGTCTGAGACAGAAATTGACTGGCAGTACTTGGTGAATGAAGAGAGCACAGAATGATGTTCCAGGCAGAGGCCATCCCCTGTATCGCCAGTGGAGAGGAGCACAGCACTTGGAAGAATAGTGAATTCAGTGGGGCTGGAGTGAAAGGGGCCCAGGATATGGCTGGGTCGGCAGCAAGAGGCAAAACCAAAGCAGGCTTTGCTATTGAATTCTGACTTTGCGCTAGGAGCTACAGAAGGCCATTCCACTTTTGGATATCAGGGAAGCATATAATCTCAGTAAAAACAGAATCCTATAAGTCCCTCTTCAAGAAAGAAAATTTTGAGATGAGATATGAACCACCTTTTATGAAGAGAATCAGTTTTAATTAAAGAAAAACTGAAGAAAATCACTGGGCCGTAAAAATACTTTTGTTTATCCAGGCATCATGCTGTAAATGGTTTTTCTTGACTGATAAAAGAAGCTGGAGGATAAAGATTATTTACAACCCAGGTAGTTTAAAAAAATCTATTTGCTTACAAATCCCACTGAGATAGGTCCCCAACAGAAACTACACTAGATTATGCTCCACTCAAGGAGCAAATTTCTTAGCTGCCATTCTACAGAAAGAGATAAGGACTGGCTTTCTGTCAAATTGCTTTGACACCCCTATTTTGGCCCATCTGAAATGCAAACCTTTGATGTTTGTAGGTGAACATCAAGAATTGTGAAACATGTTTTTGATAATCATAGGGAGATAAACATAACTAAAAATTGCAATGGTTTGAAATTTGTAATTATCAGTAGTAACTTCAGATATAATTAAACATAAAATAGTTAAATTCTTTTCTTCTTCTTTTCTTTGCCTAAACCCTATTGTTGCCAAAAATATAAAACCCAGTTTACAACTTTGAGAGTTTGAAACAGTAGCTGTCAGTCTTTCTTTTGAAGTTGTTATTAATAAAATAAAAGTGGGGGTTTTGCTTACACTTCACTCCTGCTGGTTAACCCCATCAATGGCTGTCACAGTCAATTTTCCCCAAGCCAGATTATGCCAACTGCTACACCTCTGCTGTGTCATTGTCCCTCCCTGAAATTCCCTTATTTTCAGATCCAGATCCATTTCATACCAAATGATTAGGAAGACACTGCCATTTATTGCTAAGGAATCCATATTGTGAATTCATGTCTTTGGAGTAATGAATAAACTTCTTGAAAGATGCTAATTTTGTTTTGGTTTTTTTTTTTTTTTTTTTTGGCGGGGGGAGGAGGGAGGTTGGGGGTTGGCTGTGCAGTGTGTGGGATCTTAATTACCAGACCAGTTTTGGAACCTACTGCCCCTGCAGTGCAAGCACAGATTCTTAACCACTGGACCACCGGGGAAGTCTCCAAAAGATGTTTCTCAATCCAATTTGCTACCATTTGCTGATTTCCTTCTTTATGTAGGGATCAATATCCAAAGAAGGAACAGGTTGAGAATGAACATACAGTTAAATTGCTGCTGCTGAGTCACTTCAGTCGTGTCCGACTCTGTGTTACCCCATAGACGGCAGCCCACCAGGCTCCACCGTCCCTGGGATTCTCCAGGCAAGAACACTGGAGTGGGTTGCCGTTTCCTTCTCCAATGTGTGAAAGTGAAAAGTGAAAGTGAAGTCGCTCGGTCATGTCTGACTCCTAGCGATCCCATGGACTGCAGCCTACCAGGCTCCTCCGTCCATGGGATTTTCCAGGCAAGAGTACTGGAGTGGCTTGCCATTGCCTTCTCCATACAGTTAAATTACATGCCACCTAAAGAGACGCTCACTGACCCACTTGTAATAAAACGTGTGTTTTGTGCTGCCTCCTAGCGGCTAAAATGAGAAGGCCCATGAACTATTTTCATGATCTCCAGTCCTACAAAGATCAAAAGCACATGCTGCAAATAACCCAGATTATAGAAACATTTGGGGTCAGATGGAGGCTGCCTGGCTCGCATATGAAATTGAACCTATCTACTTTGCCCTATGGGCTTCCCAGGTGGCACTAGTGGTAAAGAATCTGCCTGCCAGCGCAGGAGACAAAGAGACACAGGTTTGATCCCTGGGTAGGAAAGTGTAAACCCACTCCAGTATTCTTGCCTGGAAGATTCCATGGACAGAGGAACCTGGTGGTCAACAGTCCACAGGGCTGCAAAGAGTTGGACATGGCTGAGTGACTGAGCACCTTGACCTCACCAAATGCCAAGCCAACTGGCAGCAAACTGGAGCTAGGGTCATCCCTTGGTCAATGTGGTAGTATTATTAAGATAAATGCCAAGATCATTTAAGATAATAATACGCTGGCACTTCTTTAAAATTTCTCTCGGAGAAATGAAAAGTTGGTAAGACCAGAAACAGAGGTCAAGTGGCAAACAGGACCCTGGATGCTGTGGAGAAGGGGACAAAGGCAAGGTGAGTGACCTCCGGGTTACTTCTGAGTACACAGGCCTTTCTGGAAAGGTACCCAAAGCAGTAGCCATAAACTGCCAATCAAAATGGCACCTTGAAAATCTGGTGTTGGATCTCGGTGAATAGTCACATCAGATCATTCAAGACAAGAACTTCCAACTTGAATGCCTCCCCCCCACCCCAAATCACCATGGGTCCTAGTAGTTCAGAATGTGCCCCACAGAGACAGCCCCTCAGGACTCCACCAGGTAGATGTGGCAGCCTTTGTCATTCAAACCACCACAGCTGCTCCTCTCCAGGCTGTCCTCATTAGCAGCATGGCACTCATTAACAGCGGCTGCTGGTTTAAATGTTCTCCCCCACGTGGAGCAGGGCCTATAAAACCTCCCCAAAATATATCCTCCTGTGGAAGCGGTGCATGCTTGGCAACAGATGTTTGCCGAAAATGGGCCTGACAATTTGCCCTGCTGGGATCTAAGATTCTGACCCCCACCTGATCCCTGCCTCCCTCATGCCCAGTCCCCAGGCAATCAGGTGGGCAAGCATCCCAGAAGCACCACCACACTGACTCACGGTGCTTAGCTGGGCACACACTAGGCACAAAATTAATGTTAGCTACCAGCAGGATTGATACAAAGCAAACACACACCAAGACAACATAAAAGTTGTCAAAATGTAGGGAAATGCCCGTACTGGATGTTAAATAGCTGCTTCCCCAATGCCCCTGCTCACCCAATGTCCACCATCACACGCTGGTGTGATGCCTTCCCGCAGTAACCTGGCAACCTCCAGGGTCCACCATACAGCAGCCATTCTGATTGGCCAGTGCCATAGATACCAGCCATTAAATTTGTTACCATGCTTAGTTATTATCATCTTCATCGTCATCGTCATTATTTATGGACTCTCACATTCTCACGAACATTCATACCCAGGAACTGTGCCTGCCCTGGTTTGTCCCCAACCTCTGGGATTTCTCCTTCTGCTTCTCCACAGCAGGTTCCTACCCTCAGCCCATCCCTTCAGTAATGGTATTTTCTGGCTCCTCCCAATCCCTGGGTCATTTCACCCACAGCCTTGGCTTCTCTTAGGTTCACTGGGGATTTGTCAGTCCTCGTTGTAATAGGATGTGTTGATTTTGCTGGACTGGATCATCTCTTTCCCACCATCTTCCTCCCTGCACAGGTCTGGGTTAGCATGACCATAAGAGACGTTTTACAGAAGATGTGAAAGGTGGAAGTGAAGGAGAGACAGTTTTATTTTACTTTCAGAAAGCCACTGCCGGGCAGTTGATGCTGCTGACCCACTGGTCTTCTCGCCTGTGTGAGGCAGCAGCCAGGCAGGCAGCTCCTCCAGCTTCTGCCAGTCTCTCCCATCAGCATCTCTCTCTGCCGAAAACAAGAGTTGCTAAGCAAATTCATGATGCATATTAGCTCTGTGATCAAGGAAACCAGCTTCTCCTCTATCGAAAACCTAAAGGTGGTGGGAGATCAATTCAGCTTCTAGGCCAGTTTCACAGGTTCTGCCTCATCTTTGTAGATCACCTCTAGTCCTGCGTTCCCACATTCTACCTTTTCTTGTCTATTCTTTCCTGATTTCACCATCCAGACACAAATGTGACAGCCCTACATAAACTGTTGACCAGCTCTCACATTGCATACTGTCAATCCTCTATAATAAATCTATATCCCTATCTGTCTACATCTGTATGTATATCCATAGATAGATCATACAGAGACAGAGCTCCTAATGGTTCTGCTTCTCTGACTGCACTCTAGCTGATAACAACACCTCCGCCAGTCACCTAAGCCATAAATCAAGTGTCATCCCAATTCCTGTCTCTTTTCACTCTCTACATCTGAGTAGCCACCCAGCGAGTCATCCACTTCCCAACCTGTTTTGTTCTCCAGTACTGGGATCTTTGTTTTGCTCTATTTTGTGTTGGGGTTTGACAATGGGACTATATCTGTTTTATAAACAGCAACTAGAAAAGCGTGGTGGAAAAAGCAGAAGGGAATTCATGAGTGACTGCTAATAATACTTAAAGGCTCAGCAAAGAACTGTGAATAATCCAAGTGCAGGTCAGCTTGCCTTTTCATCCCCTCACAACTGTGCAAACATTAAACAACCAGTCATGATCCCTTGGAAGGCAGAGCCATGGAAAGCCTGTAGGTCAGAGCATTTGTTGTGACCAGTGAAAAGCTGGGTACTCACTGGGGGCTTGGCTGCAGCTTAATTATTAAGAATGCCTGTTACAGAAATGTGTCTGTGTTTATTTATCATAAAGGCGACAGGAGTTGCTAAGCAAATTCATAATACAAACAGCAGAAATGTTAGTCTACTTAAGAGCAAGGAGCTTAAGTACTGGCCTTTACGTTCCCATAATAAATATGCTCATTACACATCTTCCTCCGTGTGTAATACTGTCCTGGCGTGGATCTCTAACACGTCCTCCCTCTTCCCTTGCGGCATTTGTCCTGCGGCTGCTTGATTATAATGGAATTACATTTCCTTACAAATGTTCTGTTTCTCCAGCATGTCGTTCATCATCCATTAATTCACAAAACATGCATTAAGGGCCTATTGTTTGCGAGGTCCTGGAAATATGACAGCTTATTAGAATAGGATTTGGATTTTTGGAATTTTCATTCAAATGGGAGATGATCATCTATCAAGAAGTGATGAAGTAAATAATGTCATTTCATTTAGTGATAGATGCCACAGGATATACAAGGTTGGGTAAGAGACAGTGAGTGTGAACAGCTGGTCAGAGAAGGCTTCCAGAGGAGGTAACAACTAAGCAGAGACACGAACACTGGGAAGGACATGCTAGGCGTGTGTCCACTTGAACAAGAGCTGGGCAGAGAGAACCTTCCCTGAGGCCAGCACTCATGCTGTGACAAAACACATGAATAATAAGGAGTACGGGATGCGCCTCCCTCCCGTTTCTGGAGCACTCCAAGCTCTTTTATGCTTTCGCCCACTCTATTCCCTTCACTCTGCTATTCGCTCTTGCTCCTACACTCATCTGAATGACTCCTCATTTTTCAGGTCCCAATCCAAGCACTCATTCTTCAGAGAAGTCTCCCCTGACTATCCCATCTAAGGCACCACCTCCTTGCAACTTTCTCTGATAACACCTGCTTCTACCTTTACAGAGTACAACTGTTTGCATGTTGTATTAGTCAGACTTCTCCAGAGAGACAGAACCGAGAGCTGAGAGAGCAAGAGAGCTGTATCTATCGCTATCATGCTCTATCTACGCCTATATCTGTGTATTTATGTTTGTATAGATTTATCATAGGAATTGGCTCAAATGATCATGGGGGTTGAGAAGCCCCATGCTCTGCTGTCTGCAAGCTGCAGGACCAGAAAAGGAAGTAGTATAATTAGATCTGAGTACAAAGCCTGAGAGCAGGGGTGAGGGGCCAATGGTGTAAGCCCCAACCCTAGACTGAAGGCCAGAAAATCAGAGTTGATATTCTAGGGGAAGAGAGAATAGGCTCCAGCTCAAGCAGAGGGAGATTTGCCTCTGCTCTGCCTTTATGCCGTATTCAGGCCTTAGAGAATTGGGTGATGCCCCCCCCTGCTGGAGAGGGTGATCTTTACTCAGTCTGCTGATTCAGATGCTAATCTCTTCCAGAGATACTCTCACAATCACACCCAAAAACAATGCTTTACCAGCAATTTGGGCAAACTTTAGCCCAGTCAAGTTAACTCATAAAATTACTTATCACATATGTATACTTACATAATACATAGAAAGCATTTCAATAACCGTCGAGTGAATGAACCAATGGATGGATCATAAACCAGTCATCCACGGAGCATCCAAACCAGACAGACTGAGAAAAGGAGTGGAACAGAAAGGAAGGCTGTTATTGTAAAGCAACAAGGATTTAAAGAAGAAGGAAAGAAGGTAGAAGGGAAGCCTGCTGAGAGAAGCCAAGCTGAGGAACTGGGTTATGGGGGAAAGGGGCTAAGAGTAAACCAGGCAGAACAGTGGGCAGCAGCAGTGGCAAAGAAAGTCTAATAGCAAAACTACAGCTGTACTGCAGACCATCACCAGCAAAGGCTTCAGCACTATTCAGAGGGACAGCGCCATGCATGCCTGAGACGCAACGCCTAAGGGGCCCACCTGGGTCATCTGCTGCCTACCACACAGTCCTCCTCTGCCTAGACATCTTCAGCACTGGATGGGGTACTCACTCTCAGCATCAGCTATGCATTGACCCCTACATGGTGTGTCTTTTCTTCTCTATGGAAAGCATTCGTAACCTCTGAAACTTTCTTCATGGGATAATGGCCAAACCATCCACCCTCTCCACCCTCTAGTCACCCACATCCACAACAGTTTCCAATTTGTCAAGATCCACTTTGCAGGGTGTTGTCTGAAACAGCACCCATTGCACCAGAGGTGTCTGAAGCTCAGTGCACTGGGACAGCCGTGACATTGGGGATTGTGATGGTGTGACCTCAAAGCTTTTGAAACCAACCAAGCTGCCAGCTGGCTGGAAGCCAGGGATAACTTTGAGCCCTGCCTGCTTTGTCAGGAGAGGTTCCAGCAGATGCTCCTGTATTTCATTGTGTGGCAAATGAATGCAGTCTGCGAGTAGAGGAAAATAGAACCAGGGAAAGGGCGCGAACCCTTCTGGGCGGCCCTAACAGATGGGCGTACATAATGAGATAACACAGGTTCCAATCTCGGGGCCAGCTGCTGAGGCATGACTGCTTCCTTAATGGAAAAAGAAGAAATTCTCCTTGAAATGAAAAATACAAGGCAGACAAATGTGCCCAAGGAGAGCTGCAGGATTGAATGCCCCCTCAGAGCTCTTCAGGGAACCAGAAAGTTCTAGTGAAAATACCACTGCAGGTGGAGCCAATTCCTTGTTACCTGCACAGACTGGGTGAAAAACAGACCTTGAGTGTTCTGTGCACACCTTCCATAGGCACAGGGCACCTGCGTCTCTGATTGATGTCATTTTGGATGGTTTTCTCCTCAGAGCTATTCTTTCCCCAAATTTCTGTTGCCAGAAAAGTAACTAGAGAGCTCTCTGGTCTCCACACGCCCCCACCCTCCACTTCCTGGGACATCTTTTAAAATGTATCCATAAAAGTATATCTTAAAAAGGACTTGCTCTGTTTTCATCATGTGGATAATTGATTTGTTACAACTCACAAAAGAGCATTTGTCATTTCTAAAAACCAAGAGCAAGACATGTTTCTTCCTCCGGAGCTGAGTGTGGAGACACTTGACTTATTGCTGCCATTACATTGAAGTGTTTGGCTGATTATTTGGTATTTCAGAATTCCTTATAAATCACCGCCTATTTTGGTGATTACAATTTTAAGAAGAGGCACTTGATTTATAGGAGACATCAGGGAGGATGGGGGAGGAGGCGGGGAGGCCAGGAGGTACAGCAGAGGCAAGAGGCTCAGTGAGGATACAATTGGAAACATCTGTTTCATACATCACCCCCACCTTCTCTACAAACTGCAGCCCTGGAATATGCCTACACCTGGGAGATTTTTATTATCCAAACTTTGGCGGATAGATAAAACAAGAAGGGGGTGGTGGGGCGAGAGCAAGAGGGACGGGTGTCCATGGCTGTTTCCAATTTTGGATGCTCCAGTCCACTCAGGGCTCCTCCCCCTCCCCAGCTTGGGGTAGCAGAGAGTGGAGTTCTAAAGTGAAATTCATCCTCCCGTGCAACACGAACAAGCCACCGTCCCCGGTCACGGTGAAAACGAGAGGGCTGGCTCCAACTGGACACAGCTGGATTCTGAGATGCAACAGAGCGGCAAATAACTTCTTCTGCTCCAGTGAGTCCATCAATCAAACACGGTTATTGGCAGCCAAAAGGACCACTGCAGCAGGTGTTTAAGAGGCCCCCAGAAATGATTAGACGCGATGCCCACCCTGGATAAACTTACAGCCTCACTGGGAAGACCTGAGTGACATGCCAGTTGTCCACATCAGGTTTAAAAAAAAAAGTCAAATTAAATATGTACAGGGTAGCTATGTATAAGTGTCACCTGGTTCATAATGACCCTCATAGCTGGAAGTAAGTGTCTGAAGTTTCTTCCCAGGGAACTTAGACCTCTGCTCTGATGATTAAGAGGTCCACTGGCATTTCAAACACCCCAGAAGAAGGAGCCTGACTGGTGAGATATGTTCAGTGCTAGATTTTTTTAATTGGGGCATGCACACATGCCCCAGTATCCAGGCTGGTGAGAGACTAAAACTAGTGGTACAAGGGATATATCAAGAAAATGGAGCATTCTGCCAGGAAAAGAGAAGGGATATGAGCACTCATGTGTGTCTGAAAAGTTGTCATGGAAAGGAAGAAGCAGATTTATTTTGTAATCACTCCAGAGAGAATCGCTGGTAAAAAGCTGCAAAGAAGCAGATTTTAGTTCAACATCATCTAGCAATTAGAGTTCTGTGGGTATAAAGAGGTGGTAGACCATGAGCTTTCCGTATGAAGGTCCCGGACAGTCTGGGTAGCCATGTTAGAGCTACTGTTTAGAGAATTCTGCATTTGGCAGGAAGTGAAGTTAGATGCAATTTAAGTCCCTTGTAATTGTAAGAGTGTATGATTCTATGACTTGAATTCACATTTGAATGGGAATGGTTAATAGATTCTTTCCAGAATGTATACTCTTTTAAAACCAGAGGAGAACTTATAAAAAGTGATGAATATGTTGATGGAATTGTGTTTGCCCCTAATAGGAGAAATGGGCTTAGAAATATATAATGATTATGAGTGTTCTAGTCAATGCTGAACTTGGTATCCTAAATTGGAGAGGGAATAACACATGGAGGAAGAAGAAACACACTGGCATCAGAAAGTGGTCATCAGCTTTGGCTCTAGCACTTAGAAGCTGTGTGGCTTTGGAAAACTTACTTAACCTTTCTGAGCTTCTTATTTCCTTACTGGCCAAGTGAAGGTCTAACAGTGTCACTCTCATAAAGACTTTGTTAAGATTCAGTGAGATAATTTATGCAAAGAATTAGCACAGTGCCCAGCTCAAAGCAAGGACTCAATCACTATAAGCTATTAAGAATAGTACTGCACTTTCTTAAGATGCACAGTTTTATGTATTTTAATGTTGCTGAAATCAAAGCATGTCTTATTCACACTAAATGTATTATTTTTCTCCCAATATACTCAGGCATGGGTGCACATGTGCGCACACACACACACACACACACACACACACACACGTGCACAGGCACACACGCACACAGCTGCTTCTAAATGTCCAGTGCACCTTGCAAATGGCACCATCTTAGAATCGAGGGATCTGTGTCCTCCTCCATGCAGCCTTTCATGGTTACCAGCCTGAACTCTTGGTGGGAAAATAAACAATAAAATCTGCAAAACCTAGCCCCCAGCTGCACTTGTTTCTTCCACACCCTGTGCAGGGACCCCATTCAGAGTTTGGCGAACAATATAGGCTACCATTTCCCCTGCTCTTCCTGTGTGCTAGGTTGTAGTTCTGTACCAGATGGCTGCATGTACATCAGCGCATTTGATCCTCCTGTCAGCCGTGTGAGGGCGGCACACACCCCCCACCTGGACACTGAGGCTCGCATGTCTCAGAGGCCAGCCCAAAGCACATGGTTAGTTCGTGAAGCCCCGAGTTTATGAGCCAGGCTATCTCCCAGGATGTTGTAAGAAAGGTGGGAATTACAGCTCTTCTTCACTTCTGGGTTTTTAACTCCCAGCCAAAGACCTAGTAAGTGGATTTTAACAAACAGTGATTCGCTGGGGACTGGGGAGAGGCATGTGGGGAAAGGGAATGGTATAGTCTCCATGTCTCAGCCTCCATGGACCTTCCAGGTAGCTCTTGAAGGTGCACGTGTGTGTGTGTGTGTATGCACACGCACACACACCCACACATACACACACACTGCAGCCATCTGAGGGAATGGCCTGCAATGAGGTGGGTCTCACTGGAATAAAGATGCTAGTTGTTTCCCAACCGTCTCCCAGGACAGCACCTACTTCTTCAGCTAACCTCCCAGTCCAAGGACTGGTCCTCAGCCTCACAGGCCTGGAAAGAGGATCTTGTCAGTCCCCAGAGGACCAGGACTCAGGAATACCGACTCAGAGCAACACTCACAGGGGACTGGTGTCTAGACCAGTTGTTGGTGTATTCATTAGCAGAGAGAGCTCTGAGTGTCATGTGGCCCAGCATGAGTGGGCCTGTCTAGGCTTCGTGTCCCTGGAGACAGTGAAGTTCCAGCATGTGGTTCCATGAGCGGGGAGTCAAGGCCTGGGGCGGGGGATCAGGGGGAGATGGAGGAGGGGGAAGGGAAGGGAGGATGGGAGAGGGGAGTGTTGGGAGAAAGGCCTGATGGAGGAGCAGACTCAGCACAGGCCTGGTCCTTCTCCCTCCTCCTGCATAAGGCTCTGCCACTTTGCCCCTTCAGCCCCTATATGGGGGTTCCAGAGGTTGACCATCTCTCCTTCTCCGGAAATCTACCTCTTTACAAGAGTTACAGGCTCCACATCTGGCTGCTTCTGTGAGATGTGCTTGCCATGCTCCACCTGCTCACTACCCCTCCCCCTGCACGTACCTGGATGCCGCTGTCATCTGGAAGGGCAAGTGGGCATCACTCAACAATCAGATGCTGCAGGACAGAGAATGGGGTGCTTGGCTTGAGGGTCTTGACCTGTTTCCCACTGCTGCTCCAGTGCTGGGTGAGCCCAAACTGCAAGGTCCCCCAACCTCTCCCACCAGAGGAGTGTTTTGCATGCAGAAAGTTCCTTCCTTCCCATTGTTCACTGGCAAAGCATCCAAAAAAAGGAGGATTGCAGTGAGAAGAAAATAAAACTATGGCTTTAAGGTTTCCTGGCATAATTCAAAGGAAGATTATGCTAAGTATGGAGAAAAAAATCTTTTCATCAAAGAAGCCTCTTTAGAATTTTCCACTTCATTTAAACCTCTGTGGTGATTTAAAAGTGTATTTATTTTAAAAAATAAATATGATAATAATAAGACTACCGTTCTAAAAACACACAAAACATGTTGAAGCAAATGCCTGGGAAGCTGCTCAAGTTGTCTTTTAATGGGTCCTTTTCATGGGAAATGGGTAGGCGCCATAATAAAATGATTAGAGGATAGCAGGTCTATTCAAAAAATACACTATGAGCACCTACTAGATGCCAGGCCCTGTGCCAAGCACTTATTAATACAATACAGAGATAACAAAGACCCGGCCCCTGGCCTCAGGCAGTTCCTGGTCTACTGGAGTCACAGCCTGACATGCCAGCAACTACACCATGGCGAAGGCACTGGCACCTTTGACACACACAGGCAGCAACTCCAGAGCTCATCTTCCAGCTCTGTAAGTCATCTGCGAATGTCACTGAACCCCTCTGGGCCTCACTTTTCTGACACAGAAAATGAGGAGAGTAATAATGATCTGAAGTATGTAAAGGGCCCAAAAGAGTGTCTGCTGCACAGAGGATGTGCTGGCCACTATTGTTGTTATAGTGGGGGGGACACCCAGCCTAGTTCGCATCCTCTAACCCGCCTTCCAAGGTTTGGGGAAGTCTTGGTGAGCTGTGTTGTCAAGGATTGGGCAGCTGACCAAGTGGAGAAGGTGGAAGAAGAGGGAGTAGCATGGGAGAAGCAGAAGCATTAAAGGATCTCTCTCAGGGGACTTCTTGGCAGTTGTGAATCTGCCTCCCAATGCAGGGGACCGTGATTTCTATCCCTGGTCAGGGAAATAAGATTCCACATGCTGTGGGGCAACTAAGCCCATCCACCACAGCTACAGAAAGCCCACAGACACAGGGAAGAGCCCACATGCCACAGCGACGTCCCAGCACAGACAAAATAAAGAAACTGAAAATTAAAAAATAAAAGATCTCCATCACAGACATGGTGGGTAATGAGGTTTGGAGTGGGGAGTAGTACTAGATAAGGCAGAGGGGGACGAAGGGGTCAGCTCCTGGGAATCTACATGGAGCTTGAATGTTTATGTCTGTGTACTGAAAGCTGTTGAAGGGTTTTAAACAGAAGAACAACACAATCAGATTTGTAACCTAGAATAGAGCTCTGTATGGGAAAATGCTGGAAGTAGGATCAGCTAAGAGAAATTTGGTGGGATCTTCCTTCTAAAAAAAGGATGACAAAAAGTACCATAGGATGGATCAAGAGAGGGGATCAAAAGGTTCGGAGATTTCCAGTTTAAGATGGTGGACTGGATCCATGCATCTTTGTCTCTGTCCCCACCTGAAATCCCACTGAAATACCAGTGTTTAAACGTTTTAACATATAAACCCCAATGGTAAAGAGGATAGATGAAGAGTCAATAGCAATAAACTTCTGGAAACCTGAAAGCAGACAACTAGTTGGTAATCAACAAGCAAACCCAAGGAAACTGGATTTTAGCCAGATGGTGAGCAAAACCAAGAACCAATCGATCTGCATCAGAGAAGACCCATAGGCCCAGGCATTGGCAGCACTGGGCCTATGGGTCAAATTCTCATTCTGCAAATGAGGAAGAGCAAGGCTCAGATGGAAATCCTGAGTGCATGTCTGTTTATGGAGCAGTTAGACAAACCAGAAGACGGTCTCTCCCCACTGGAACATCACCTCCAGCCTCCAGGACAGCATTGTCCATAGAAATAGTGTAAACCACATGTGTAATTTGAAATTTTCTAGAGTCCACATTAAAAAAAAAAAAGTCATGTTAATTTTAATAATGTTACTTATTTAGCCTAATGCATTTCTAAAATATTATCATTATAAGGAAATCATTGATGGATTTGTGACGTTCTTCTTTTCAGCATACAATGTGTATTTTACACTCAAATGCACATCAATTCGAATGTTAAGTTTTCATTGGAATACTTGATCTGTGTTTAGATTTCATAAATCTACAATTTAAAAAGTACAGCCACATACCCAAATTGTTCCAAAGTGTGTAAAAGTTTCCCAGTACCAAATAAAGTATGCATGTTATCAATAAATTAATTTAAATTAGAAAATGTAATCCCTCAGTTACATGAGCCACATTTCAAATGCTAATAGCACCATGTGGCTGGAGGCTACTGTAGTGGACAGCACATATCTAGGATCTCTGGACTAAGGACACCAAGCCCAGTTAATACCAGGACCACCATACTGAAAACAAAGGAATTAAAAGACTGTTTGTCAGTATACTAGATGTTGAGACTTACAGTCTTCTCCAGATGGACTCCAATGATTGCTGTTAAGTCAAGCAGGAGACTGAGGCATAGGAGGGAAATTTCAGAAGCTTGAGGCCAAAAAAAATACTCTAAAAGTTTTCAGAGAAGGGTTTTAAAAAGAGATTACAATAACGCATCAAAAGATGATTGACATGAAATTTCCCACTGGTAAGTCTGAAATCTAGAAGAAAATTAAGCAATGCCGTTAAAATACTGAGGAAAAATAATTTTCAACTCAGAATTTGATACTTATTCAAAATATCAAATAAGTGTAAAAGCAGAATAAACAGACTGAAAGACTTAGCAAGTTTAAAAAGCAATTGCCTCGCATGAAGTCTTTCTCAGAAAGCCGCTGGAGGACACACTCTACCGAAGTGAGAAAGCAAACGAGGCACGAAGATGGCGTGAGACCCAGCGGCGGACCAGCACAAGGGAGAGGCCCAGGGACCCTCAGGACACGGCAAAGAGTGACCGAGGGCGACCTCTGTGCAGCAGGCAGAGCGGCCAGCAGGCCAGCTTGGAGGTGGTCACAGACCTCATAAGCAGCTTCTTCCAGAGGACACTGATGGAACAGAGACAAGAAGACAAGAGTACAGTCATTTTGGAAAAGGACCAGGGAATAGCCTTGGGCAAAACAGGCCTTGAGGGCTACAGAATAAAGGCCCTGGGGCCTGAGTCCCAGAGATGAAAAGCCAGGCTCACGGGACTAAAAGGTTCACCTTCCCGCCCTTACACCAGTGTGCCTAGTTCACTCAACTGTAAATTTCAACCTTATCTGTTTCTGTGCTTTCTCGCAGAAAATTCTCATGCATTTCTTGCCCCTCACCGAAGCGCTCCCAATTCCTGAGAGCCACCGTGGAGCCTCCTGCTGCTGATCAAAGAAGTCTGATGACTTCTGGAAATTATCAGTGATCTTGAGACAAACCCTCCCTTTTGCTTTGCAACTCAGGTCTTCTGCTCAGGGAGCTGGCACTTTTTTGTTTCACCTTCTCCCTCGCTGCTGCTGCTTAGTTGCTTCAGTCTTGTCTGACTCTGTGTGATCCTATGGACTGCAGCCTGCCAGGCTCTTCTGTCCATGGGATTCGCTAGGCAAGATTACTAGAGTGGGTTGCCATGCCCTCCTCCAGGGGATCTTCCCAACTGAGGGATTGAACCCAGGTCTTCTGCATTGCAGGCAGATTCTTTACCACTGAGCCACCAGGGAAGCCCTACCTTCTCCTTTATGCACAAGCAATTTCTTTTAATAAGAAGTTCTGCTTGCCTAAGTGTCTTATGGAAGTGATACTCACTTCTATGGTATTGCTGTTCAAGAATCTGGAAAGGGCCCAGTGACAGAACCACCTTGTATATTTGAACATACTGAGAGGAGATGTAGACCTCTGGGAGAGTGCTTTGGGGTTGAGTTAGTGATGAGTACAAAGAAAAGTATGGAAAAAAATTTAATGAAAGATAATTATAAATTCCACAGAGATCAAAAAAGTTGTACAAGAAAGGGCAAGTAATAACTAAGCTGCAAACAAAAATTACCTAGTCATAATCTTGATTAAACTGAAATTATCATGTGACTATAAAGGGAGGATGGCGGAGTTGCAGAAGTATGTGGTATGTACATGAGGAGATAACGGTGGTAAAACAGAAAACTAATTTCTTCTCACAGAGGAAGCAACAGATGAGACTGAACTGAACTCCCAAGGAGTAGCAGTATAAATAGAAATTCACATGGTTTAGTCACTAAGTCGTGTCCGACTCTTGCGACCCCATTGACTGTAGCCTATCAGGCTCCTCTGTCCATAGGATTCTCCAGGCAAGAATGCTGGAGTGGGTTGCCATTTCCTTCTCCAGGGGATCTTCACGACCCAGGAATCAAACCTGGGTCTCCTGGATTACAGGCAGATTCTTTACCAATTGAGCTACTTCAGAGTTGGAGGTAAATACCAAAATAACCACAAAAGGAGAGGTGACTGGACACAGTGGAGTGACCCGGAGTGGGGACAACAGTAATTTTTAAAGGACTTGTAGAATTACCTGAATCTTTAAACTATGGTCATTTTGAACGTTAATAAAAATTAAAACTTTAAACAAGAAAACTAGTTAGATGCTAGGATTGATAGAATTCTCTAATTGCAAGGAGGAAAAAGGAAGAGGAGAGTATTAGTCAGCTTGCACTGCCGTAAAAAATACTATAGACTGGGTGTTTTAACCACTAGGAACTTAATCTTGGCAGCGCTGGAGACTGAAAGTTTCAAATCAAGATCCCCTAGGGTCAGTTCCTGGGGAAGGCTCTCTTCCTGGATTGCAGATGGCCAGCTTCTCACTGTGTCTTCACACGACCCCTTCTTATAAGGCCCACAGTCCTACCTGATTAGGGCCCCACTCTTATGCCCTCATTGAACCTTAATCACATCCTAAAGGTCTCGCTTCCAGACCCAGACATGTTGGGGGTTAGCTTTCAACATCTGAATTTGTAGGGGAACACAATTCAGTCCAGAGCAAGGAGTCAGGATTGACTGTGTTCTGTTTGAATAAGGAATGGACGGGAATGCCACAACACAGATATAAAGCATAGGTGGAGGAAGGGGACAGATGGTCAGTCAGCTGGTAATGACAAGTTCCAGCGAAGGCAAAGTCCAAACAGCTGATGCTACACTTGAGAGGAACCATCCTGTTAGTGACTGTACATAAGAGTCCAGAGCTCGAGGTTCAGGTCAGAGCTGGAGACAGTAGTTCTTTACAGATAGCAGTTAAAACCACAGATTTGCTGCAAATGGAGTGGGGTTAAGAGGAAAGAAAAGGCAAACTCGGACCCCCTAAAGACCACCAACACTTAGCTGTCAGTGGCTCTCATGAAGAGGAGACCCTAAGGAAACTGAGGATGTGATCAACAGCCAAACAAGCCAAAGAGACCCAAGTAGATAAGGTTTGAAAACTGCACATTTGGTTTGATGGCAAGGACAGTGGTAGGTCACCCAGGGCAGATTGAATGGGGTGGTGGGGACAGAAGCCATGCTACCCTAAGTTGAGGAGCAAACAGGAAGTGAGGGGATGGGGCATGAGAAAACACTAGATCACTTTTTCCCGTTTTTGCCTGGGGAGGAAAAGAGAGAATTAGGGTGAAGGTATGACTTCAAACACGGTGGTCATGTGCTTGAGGAGGGAAAGCCAAGAGGGAGAGAGGATATGGAAGAAACAAGTGGTAACTGAAAGAGTAGGGCTCTGGTGTGTATGCGAGGGGAAGGGGCACAAAGCCACGGCGATGGATAAGTCTTAGGAAGAGCACGCCTCTTTGGAGAGAAGGAGAAAGAGGATAAAAGATAAAATGTGGAGGCTGGAGCAGCCCCACAATTAACTTTCTTTTGCCCTCTTCTCCCAGCAGTTGCTGAGAACACTTGGTCACCCTCTCTGTTGTTTTGTTCTCCTGCCACATCCATCCTTTCCTTGTCTCACTTCTTTGTGCTCCAGCCCTCTTGTCCATTTCCTTTCCTGGACACACTTGCCTGGCATTAATATGGTATTTGCTGAAGGACTTCCCTGATGGTGCATTGGTTAAGACTCTGCACTTCCAAAGGAGGAGGCACAGGTTCAATCTTTGTTCAGGGAACTAAGATCCCACATGCCACAAGGAGTGGACAAAAAACAAAGATAAATATATATATAGGGTTTGCTGACCTTCCACTTCCACCAAAACCAGCCTCACAGCACAGGACCGGCACAAAGACAGCTGAGGGCAGCTGGAACTGAGGTGCTCAGGTCCAAGCACCCAGTGCCCTGCTAATGAGCCCTCCGGGGGTACCGAGAAATCCAGCTGGAAGCACAGGTGGGTCATGGTTGTCCTTCAGAGAGATGCCTCCCTGGCGGGCGAGAATGATACTGTCACCTTCCTCAACATTGGCCTCGCAGACTGAGGAGATGGAAGAGAGTGGGGCAGGTCGGTCCACCAAGATCTGAGTCTTTCATCAGATCTCTGGTAATTTCCAACCCTTTCAAATGAAATACACAATATTCTCAGACTCACAAGGCTATGCTTTCGGTATTCATTGACTGAGAAAACACAATTCTAAAAGCTTCTCTGCATCTACTATCATCTTTAAGTATTATTTTTCACAAAAGCATCTACAGTTTTGCAATATATGTGAATATATAAGTTCAAGACATAGTTGTCTATAAGCAATGCTTGTCGAGTGGAACTCTTTGCAATAAATCTACTTTTTCCCAGCCACAAAGGTCCAAGTTCCACTTGTTGAAAAAGATTGATCCAGATTATGTTGAAGTTTGAATGGGAGGTGGAGTGTTTGGGGTGGGATTGGGGGTGGGGTGGGAAATACTCAGACATGGCAGAGGAGTTCCTGCATAAGATCAAACCAGATATCAGCAAGATCAGGAAATGGAGATCTTCCCAGAGTCAAGATTCTCTGGTAAGACAAGAGTTCTAAATCGTCATCATCTCCTGTGTGGAGTCCGCCACCCACGCCTACAGGCATCAAAGAGTAATATCTAAACGAGTGTGTGACTCTCCATGTCTAAATAAATGTGTAGAGATCATTAGAGTGAAAAACTGCTTAAATTAGTAACTGCGTCAGTTATTATTTGCATCAAAGCTCTCTCCTCAGTCTTATGATAATTATCATTGTCCCTCCATCTCCACCCACTCAATTTTGCAATCCATTATGTGGATGCTACATACATCATGTATGCCATCTTATTTCATCTTGAAAACACCTTCCTGGAGTAGGTATTATTATCCTCATTTTATAGATGTGGAAACATCTATAAAGGATCAGAGGTTGGTTTGTTCTGCTCAAGATCACACAGCCAATAATTGATGCAGTTAGAATCCAAACCCAGATTCTGTATGGTACAAATCCTCTTTTCACTACAGTATGTTGCCTTCTTTCCCTCTGACTACAGAAATTGTGTTGAGAGATGGAGTAGAAGTAGAGGTGGTAGTCATTTTTTAAGTTTTCAGGCAGAAGGAACTCCTCCTAATGGCATTTCCATAATTAGAATGCATTTTTTTTTCTGATAGTTATAATTCAGGCAATTGCAGTGACATTCAGCTGAAACCTGGCATGCAAGATGTTCATTTCTCTTAAAAGTTCACTTTTAATTGGCCTCAGTTCTTTCCAACTGTGGAAGAAATATAGAATGTATACTTCTGACGTTTCCAACATTGAAGGCTGTTTGACATAAGGACTCAATCCCTGAAGTTTATACTGAATTCCCTGGTAAGAGAGGAGAACTTGATGAAAGGCAGACAAAGAGGAAAGGAGGCAGGGAGACGAGGAGGGGCTTGGTCAGAGCACACTATTCCCAGAGGGATCTAGAATCTGGAGAACACTCTTTAAACTATGTAGAGAGGAAAATACCTGCAAAGGAGACCGCACTCCCTCCCTCCCCACAGACTTCTAGGGATGTGTGGGCTGCAGCCTGGATGCCACTAGTTTAACAGTTTGAACAGTCCTTACTGGGTCTTCTTCCACCATGATAAAGTACGTACCCTCAAGAGAAGCCGAGCTGTGTTCAGTAAAGTGAGAGAAGAATTAAATAAGACTCTTCTAGAACTCTCAGTGCTCTTCTGGAATTAAGGAATAGCCCACATTCCAAAGAGCATTAAATGAAGAAAGAACGCCAAGGGCCCAGAGAAGTGTGGTGGGGAGAACTTAGAGTGAAGTACAGCCAAAAGACGCAGATTTAAGTCCCAGCCCTTTGGGTCAGAAACATCCCAAGATTATTGTGAGAACTAAATGTAGTCCTGCATCTCAGTTCAGTTCAGTCACTCAGTTGTGTCCGACTCTTTGCGACCCCATGAATCACAGCACGCCAGGCCTCCCTGTCCATCACCAACTCCCGGAGTTCACTCAAACTCATGTCCAACAAGCTGGTGATGCCATCCAGCCATCTCGTTCTCTGTCGTCCCCTTCTCCTCCCACCCCCAAACCCTCCCAGCATCAGAGTGATTTCCAGTGAGTCAACTCGTCACATGAGGTGGCCAAAGTATTGGAGTTTCAGCTTTAGCATCAGTCCTTCCAATGAACACCCAGGATCAATCTCCTTTAGAATGGACTGGTTGGATCTCCTTGCAGTCCAAGGGACTCTCAAGAGTCTTCTCCAGCACCACAGTTCAAAAGCATCAATTCTTTGGCGATCAGCTTTCTTCACAGTCCAACTCTCACATCCATACATGACCACTGGAAAAACCATAGCCTTGACTAGACGGACCTTGGTTGGCAAAGTAATGTCTCTGCTTTTTAATATGCTATCTAGTTTGGTCATAACTTTCCTTGCAAGGAGTAAGCATCTTTTAATTTCATGGCTGCATTCAGCATCCGCAGTGATTTTGGAGTACAAAAAAACAAAGTCTGACACTGTTTTGACTGTTTACCCATCTATTTCCCATGAAGTGATGGGACCAGATGCCATGATCTTTGTTTTCTGAATGTTGAGCTTCAAGCCAAACTTTTCACTCTCCTCTTTCACTTTCATCAAGAGGCTTTTGAGTTCCTCTTCACTTTCTGCCATAGGGTGGTGTCATCTGCATATCTGAGGTTATTGATATTTCTCCCAGCAATCTTGATTCCAGCTTGTGCTTCTTCCAGCCAGTGTTCCTCATGATGTACTCTGCATATGTTAAATAAGCAGGGTGACAATATACAACCTTGATGTACTCCTTTTCCTATATGGAACCCCTGCATCTAGCTTAGTTCAAACTATTATTTCTTACTATAGCAAACCAGATATTCTGACAAACCTTCCACTAGGCTAAATAAAGTCTGGAAATAAATGAATTTGGAAGAAGGCAACAAATTCTCAGAGGTCAAAATAAGGTAAAGGAGGACACCTATGAGAATACTTGAAACCAGTGTTCCCTGGAGGGCATTTTGCAAACCCAGATGACCCTGAGCTTCAGTGTTCATGACACAGGAGTGTACAGGAAACAAAAGACAAAGATTACAGCCAATCTAAAGTGGATAGTCTAATAAGAGAACCACTGTCCCCTGCAGAAAGCTAGAAATTCAAAGGACTGTGTCCTCAAAGGGCAAAGTAGAAGTAACACCCCACCTCCTCATCAGAGGGGACAGTAAAAAAAATTGACTAACTCAGCCATTGAATTCGAGGTGAAGAAGACAAAAATTTCTGAGCACTGACTGCAACTAGAAATCCAGGTTAGAACTGAGATTTGAAACTCAGAGATAAGAAATATTTCCTCAGTGATCAATACAAAGAAATAGAGGAAAACAATAGAATGGGAAAGACTAGAGATGTCTTCAAGAAAATTAGAGATACCAAAGGAACATTTCATGCAAAGATGGGCACAATAAAGGACAGAAATGGTAGGGACCTAAAAGAAGCAGAAGATATTAAGAAGAGATGGCAAGAATACACAGAAAAACTGTACAAGATAGGTCTTCACGACCCAGATATTCACAATGGTGTGATCACTCACCTAGAGCCAGACATCCTGGAATGTGAAGTCAAGTGGGCCTTAGGAAGCATCACTACGAACAAAGCTAGTGGAGGTGATGGAATTCCAGTTGCGTTATTTCAAATCCTAAAAGATGATGCTGTGAAAGTGCTACACTCAATATGCCAGTAAATCTGGAAAACTCAGCAGTGGCCACAGGACTGGAAAAGGTCAGTTTTCAATACAATCCCAAAGAAAGGCAATGCCAAAGAATGCTTGAACTACTACACAATTGCACTCATCTCACGCTAGTAAAGTAATTCTCAAAATTCTCCAAGTGAGGCTTCAACAATACGTGAACCGTGAACTTCCAGATGTTCAAGCTGGATTTAAAAAAGGCAGAGGAACCAGAGGTCAAATTGCCAACATCTGCTGGATCATCAAAAATGTAGATCTACAAATGTGTAGATCACCACAAACTGTGTAAAATTCCAAAAGATATGGGAATACCAGACCACCTGACCTGCCTCTTGAGAAACCTGTATGCAGGTCAGGAAGCAACAATTAGAACGGGACATGGAACAGACTGGTTCCAAATTGGAAAAGGAGTGGTGAAGGCTGTATATTGTCACCCTGCTTATTTAACTTATATGCAGAGTACATCATGATAAATGCTAGGCTGGAAGAAGCACAAGCTGGAATCAAGATAGCTGTGAAAAATATCAATAACCTCAGATATTCAGATGACACCACCCTTATGATATAAAGTGAAGAAGAACAAAAGAGCCTCTTGATGAAAGTGAAGGAGGAGAGTGAAAAAGTTGGCTTAAAGCTCAATATTCAGAAAACTAAAATCATGGCATCTGGTCCCATCACTTCACAGCAAATAGATGGGGAAACAGTGGAAACAGTGTGAGACTTTATTTTGGGGGGCTCCAAAATCACTGCAGATGGTGATTACAGCAATGAAATTAAAAGACGCTTGCTCCTTGAAAGAAAAGTTATGACCAACCTAGACAGCATACTAAAAAGCAGAGACATTACTTTGCCAACAAAGGTCCATGTAGTTAAGTCTATGGTTTTTCCAGTAGTCATGTATGGATGTGAGAGTTGGACTATAAAGAAAGCTGAGCACAGAAGAATTGATGCTTTTGAACTATGGTGTTGGAGAAGACTCTTGAGAGTCCCTTGGACTGCAAGGAGATCCAACCAGTGCATCCTAAAGGAAATCAGTCCTGAATATTCATTGGAAGGACTGATGCTGAAGCTGAAACGCCAATACTTGGCCTCCTGATGCAAAGAACTGACTCATCTGAAAAGACCCTGATGCTGGGAAAGATTGAAGGCAGGAGAAGAAGGGGATGACAGAGGATGAGATGGTTGGATGGCATCACCGACTCAACGGATATGAGTTTGGGTAAACTCTGGGAATTGGTGATGGACAGGCAGGCCTGGCGTGTTCCAGTCCATGGGGTCGCAAAAGAGTCGGACACAACTGAGTGACTGAACTGAACTGAACTGAACTAGACATGGTGAATCTGCAGAAGACCAAAAGCAAAGAAAGAGTCTTTAAAATAACCAGTAAAAAAAAGAAAAAAATTGACAGATGACTTCTTTTTTTTTCCTCCAGATGACTTCTTAATGAAAGCCAAACGACAGAGCAATGCTTTCGTTAGGTGTTGAGAAAAATATCAATCGTACACCCAGAAAAATTTTCATCAAGAATGGAGGTGAAGCTTTGAGATGAAAACTGAGACAGGTGTAATCAGAAGACCGTCACTGTGCCAGTTATCAATTTCATGTTCCTCAGCTCCAGACTCACCCTCCTGTTCTGCCAAAGTGGAGCTGGGCTCTTAAATATTTTTGTTTTGCTGGCTGATACCATGTCAAGCTTTGTCAATAGAGGGCACTGGAGAGACACTGCAGGGGAGTTTGTCTTCCTGGTTCCAGTTCTTAAACCTCTCACCTATGTGTGATAATATATATGAGAGCAGTAAGTTACAAATATAGACACAGGAAACAGCCTATATTACTATATTCTCCTTGCTACTTATTATCCAATTCCTTCTTACTCCAGTCCCCGTTATAGTTCATTGCTTATATTAAAGTTTCCTTGCTCAAATTACTGTGTGGTTTCTCTCTCCTGATTGAATACCAGATTAATATCTTCACTAAAGGGCATGCTTAACTCAAAAGAAGAGTGATCACAGGTAGAAGGTCTGAGATGCAATAATAATAACTCAAGAAAGCGATGACTATGGGTCAATCTGAAACATATATTCATTTCCTTTTTCTTCAGCCTGGTACTTCAACAGCAAGTATCTTAAGAACATTTCCTTTTGGTCCTCCCCATCTAGAAAAGCCAGAATGTTGGCTTGATGAAAGCACAAGCTTTGGAGTCAGAACAGGGTACAAATCACTGCTCTGCCACTTGACAGCTTTTCACCTCAGAGAAACTTCTTAACCTCTTCAAACCTGTTTCTTCATCTGAAAACTGAGATATTGATGACTAACTTACCCATGTGCCACACGACTTAACTGAGATAACCCATAGGAATATGCCCGGAAAATAGCAGCTTCTTCATTTTGAAAAGACACTTTCTCCTGGAAATCCCTGAACTGTTCTCCCAGTCATAGAGCTTTCTTTCCTCCAGAGAGCCTCGATGATTCTCCGGAAAGGAATTCTCCATCATTCTTTTTCTAATGGGTTTATTTCATTAGTTGATGTCTGTTCATGACTCAGAAAAAGGAAGGTACCAAGCCAGCACTTTCTACAGCCTGGTTTTCTTCCCTGCCTGATGGACTTCTAAATCATTGAATCTGAGCTTTGGGTATCTAGCCCTTGTGCTGTAATCAGATCTGGGAGAGACCAAACCGTCCTGAGCCAAGGATGGAATGGCAAGGCAGGATAAATGCTTATACGTTCTCTAAGGATATTGGCTGTCCTGTGAGTTTTGAATCAGCCCGTCTTTGCTGGCTCTGACTGAACCATAGTATTATGTAACATACAGGGCTGGTGGGGAAGGGATAAGTTTGACATCAAGGTTCTCCTCCACAGTTTGGGTATCAGCCAGCTCTGCTCACCCACCATGTATCTGAGGGTAGCTGGTCTGAGTGGACACCTGCTGTCCCCTACACTATTTAGTCATTCAGCCACTTAGCCACCACTCTGTCAGTGACACAAACAACATTCTGTGTGCAAAGTCCAGAGTGAGAACCAGCATCGAATCAATTGAAATTTACACAAGGACCCTGTTCCCTGGCACTCTTCCAAAAAAGAGGAGGGAGAACTCACAGTTTCACAATCTTAGCATTAGGAAGGCCTCAGAAACTATCTAGTGACTCCTCCTTCCCAGCCCAGGACTTTCAGCATTTGAGGGAATGTTTCCAAGGATGAGGAGTCCACATTCTCCATGGCAGGGTCTCCTGTGAGAGAAGAGTTGAGCATTGGAAAGCTTCTCTGTGCTTGCAACTGAATATTTCTTTCCATGAATAAAAGAGCACATGATGCCGAACCCCAAAACAGCAGGGCCAGTGTCTGAACTACAGATATATCGGGTGATTGGAATGTCCCAGTACCAGGAGTCAGGAGACAGTCTTCAGTGATCGCTTCATACTAGAAGTCACCACCTACCTATTCACTTGAGCTGGGATCTCCCACTGATGTCTTTTGAATCAGAGTCTCTCCCAGATAGGGGAACTTCCACTTATAGGAAGATGGACTAAACATACTTTGCCCTATCCCTCTTGGTGATACAACTAAAAGCCCTTGATACTGCCCTCAAAAACAAACCTAAGAAAGATCTGGAAGATGGAGAAATAGAGGCAGATCAGCTAGAGATGATGGAACCAAGGAATGAGTTGGTAAGGACATGCCTGGATTTTATTTTTGCCTCCTATATCCTATTATAGAAGTGGAGTTAAAGAAAACAGCAGTCTGAAAATGCCATGAGCTGCAGGCCAAAAAAGTCCCAACAGAAGTCTCCTCTCTCAAGAAAAGAATCAGAAAAGGAGAAGCCTAGTAAGACAGAAAGGTTTCACCCAGTAACTACTCTACTTCCACAAACACTACATAAAACATCTATGGCCTCATCCCCATCTATGCCAGAAAAAGTTGAGAGAGGAACCCAGACTTCCATTCTCGTGAGGCTGTGATGAGCCACTCTAACAACACAGTCAGGTGGTGTCATGAAGGACAAGTCGGAAGCTGAGACTTGTATCCCTGCAGCAGTAATGAAGGCAATCATGGCCCTCCTGTGGTATTAGAGGGACCACATGGGGATGCTGGACCTTCATCCCCACCTGGCAGTGGTGTCACAGAGGCCTAGTGGACAGTCAGGACTTTCCCAGCAGTAATGGGGCCGCCCCGATGGTGTCAGCAGAGGCTGATTGAGGAATCTGCCCTGCTGCTTCTACCTGGCAGTAATGAAGCAGCCACCCTCCTCCTTTTGTCAGAGCTGTGCCAGAGAAAACCGATCAAAACAGGAGGCTTGAATATGACCCAGGGTCTCATAACATAATATGAAAATGTCCAGGTTTCAAACAAATATTTCTTATCATTCCAATAACCAGAAAAAAATCTCAAACTGGATGAAAAATTCAATCAAAAGTTGCCAACCCCAAGATGAAAGAAATGTTACAATTATTTGACAAAGATCTTAAAGTCGCTTTAAAAAAAATACTTTCATGAACGACAAACATGCTTGAGACCAATAAAAAAATTGGAAAGCCTCAGCAAAGAAATAGAATGTTTCAGCAAAGACATAGAAAATACAAAAAAGAACAAAGTGAAAATACAAAAACCAAAATAAAAGGTTCTGTGGATGGGCTCAACAGCAGAATGAAGGGAAAAGCGTACAAAAAAATCAGTGAACTGGAAGGTGGAACAATAGAAATTATTCTAATTATTCTAATAGGGAGAAATTAGACTGAAAAAAATAGGAACAAAGCCTCAGGGGCCTCTGAGACCATGACAAAATATCTAATATTCATGTCATTGGAATCCTAGAGGGAGAAGAAAAAGAGTAGGCATGGAAAAGAATTCAGAGCTGAAAAGTTCTTAAATTTGGCAAAATAGATAAACCTACAAGTTTAAGAAACTAAGCGAGGGGACTTCCCTGGTGGTCCAGTGGTTAAAACTCTTTGCAGCCAGTGCAAGGAGCTTGGGTTTGATCCCCTCAGTCAGGGAACTAGATTGAGAAGGAAATGGACAACCCACCCCAGTATTCTTGCCTGGAGAATTCCATAGACAGAGGAGCTTGGTGGGCTACAGTCCATGCGGTCGCAAAGAATAGGACAGTACTGAGCACACAATACACACGCATGTATGCAGCCAACTTTTATAGCCTTCTTACAGGAAGTGTGGCGTTAGGTAATTGGTTAGGATGCTATAGTGTGGGTAATAGCGTAGGTATTTTACCTAATATGGGGTTAGGAAACTGGCCAGTTTAGATCCAGACACTCATGGCAACAGTTGTCAAGGGGCTCAATCAGTTCCAGAAACTTTTGTCCTGTGACCTTGGTACAGGGCTCCACACCTGGGACCCTGGTGTAGGGCTCTAGATCTGTGACCTTGGTCTGCTGCTGCTGCTGCTAAGTCACCTCAGTCATGTCCGACTCTGTGCGACCTTGGTATAGAGCTCCACAATGATCATATTGATTAATGGAGGCAAACATTAGACAAAATTCAGCACCCATAAATTACAGGGGAAAAAAAAAACTCAGGAAAATAGATACAGAGGGGAACTTTCCCAACTTTATAAAGAGCATCTACAAAAAACCTACTGCTAATACTATGCTTAATGGTTAAAAAAAAACAAAACTGAATGCCTTCTCCTAAGATCAAGAACAAGTCAAGAATGCTCATTTCCCTCTACTCTTATTCAACGTAAGAATGCGAAAGGCACTGCTGGAAGTTCTGATTAATATAATAAGCCAAGGAAAGAAAAGATAAGGAATACAGATCAGAAAGAAAGAAAACTGCCTCCATTTGTAAATGACATGATTGTCTATATAGAAAATCCCAAGGCATCTACAAAATAATTACTAGAACTAATAAATGAATTTAGCAAGGTCACAGGATAGAAAATGAGCACACAAAAATCATTGTATTTCTATGGACTAGCAAAGAACACAGACATTTTAAATGTTACTTTAACTCACTACATAAATGAAATATTTAGGTATAAATCTAACAAAACTGGCACAAGCCTTATATGCTGAAAACTGTATAATTCTGAGCAAAGAAACCAAAGAGGAATTAAATAAATGGAGAAACATTTTGCATTTATGAAATGGAAGACTCAATATGGCAAAATGTCAATTCTCTTCAAATTGATAATACAGATCTATGCAATGCTTCTATTCACAACTATTTGTAAGGCCTCCTCAGTGAATGCAGAGTTCCAAAAAATAGCAAGGAGAGATAAGAAAGCCTTCCTCAGTGATCAGTGCAAAGAAATAGAGGAAAACAACAGAATGGGAAAGACCAGAGAAATCTTCAATAAAATTAAACATTTTTAATTTTAATTAAAATTTCATTTCATGCAAAGATGGGCTCAATAAAGGACAGAAATGGTATGGACCTAATAGAAGCAGAAGATATTAAGAAGAGGTGGCAAGAATACACAAAGGAACTGTACAGAAAAGATCTTCACAACCCAGATAATCACGATGGTGTGATCACTCGCCTAGAATCAGACATCCTGGAATGTGAAGTCAAGTGGGCCTTAGAAAGCATCACTACGAACAAAGCTATTGGAGGTGATGGAATTCCAGTTAAGCTATTTCAAATCCTAAAAGATGATGCTATGAAAGTGCTGCACTCAATATGCCAGCAAATTTGGAAAACTCAGCAGTGGCCACAGGACTGGAAAATGTCAGTTTTCATTCCAATCCCAAAGAAAGGCAATACCAAATAATGCTCAAACTACCGCACAATTGCACTCATCTCACACGCTAGTAAAGAAATGCTCAAAATTCTCCAAGCCAGGCTTCAGCAATAAGTGAACCATGAACTTCTAGATGTTCAAGCTGGTTTTAGAAAAGGCAGAGGAACCAGAAATCAAATTGCCAACATCCACTGGATCGTTGAAAAAGCAAGAGAGTTCCAGGAGAACATCTACTTCTGCTCTATTGAATATGCCAAAGCCTTTGACTGTGTGGATCACAATAAACTGTGGAAAATTCTGAAAGAGATGGGAATACTAGACCACCTGACCTGCCTCTTGAGAAACCTGCATGCAGGTCAGGAAGCAACAGTTAGAACTGGACATGGAACAACAGACTGGTTCCAAATAGGAAAAGGAGTACATAAGGGCTGTATATTGTCATCTTGCTTATTTAACCTATATTCAGAGTACATCATGAGAAAGGCTGGGCTGGAAGAAGCACAAGCTGGAATCAAGAAGGCCAGGAGAAATATCAGTAACCTCAGATATGCAGATGACACCACCCTTATGGCAGAAAGTGAAGAAGAACTAAAGAGCCTCTTGATGAAAGTGAAGGAGGAGAGTGAAAAAGTTGACTTAAAGCTCAAAATTCAGAAAACTAAGATCATGGCATCTGGTCCCATCACTTCATGGCAAATGGATGGGGAAACAGTGAAAACAGTGGCAGACTTTATATATTTATTCTGGGTTCCCAAATCACTGCAGATGGTGATTGCAGCCATGAAATTAAAAGATGTTTACTCCTTGGAAGGAAAATTATGACCAACCTAGACTGCATATTAAAAAGCAGAGACATTACTTTGTCAACAAACGTCCATCTAGTCAAGGCTATGGTTTTTCCAGTGGTCATGTATGGATGTGAGAGTTGGACTACAAGAAAGCTGAGCACCAAAGAATTGATGCTTTTGAACTTGGTGTTAGAGAAGACCCTTAAGAGTCCTTTGGACTGCAAGGAAATCCAACCAGTCCATTCTAAAGGATATCAGTCCTGGGTGTTCATTGGAAGGACTGATGTTGAAGATGAAACTTTGGCCACCTGATGCGAAGAGCTGATTCATTTGAAAAGACCCTGATGCTGGGAAGGATTGAGGGCAAGAGGAGAAGGGGATGACAGAGGATGAGATGGTTGGATGGCATCACCGACTCAACGCACATGGGTTTAGGTGGACTCCGGGAGTTGGTGATGGACAGGGAGGCCTGGCGCATTGCCGTTCATGGGGTCACAAAGAGTTGGACAAGACTGAGTGACTGAACTGAACTGAACTCAGACAACCATTTTGCCTTTTTGCATTTCTTTTCCTTGCTGATGGTCTTGATCCCTGCCTCCTGTACAATATCATGAACCTAGGTCTATAGTTCTTCAGGCACTCTGTCTATCAGATCTAATCCTTTGAATCTATTTCTCACTTCCACTGTATAATCGTAAGGGATTTGATTTGGGTCATACCTGAATGGTCTAGTGGTTTTCCCTACTTTCTTCAATTTAAGTCTAAATTTGGCAATAAGGAGTTCATGATCCGAGCCACAATCAGCTCCCAGTCTTGTTTTTGCTGACTGTATAGAACTGCTCCATCATTGGCTGCAAAGAATATAATCAATCTGATTTCAGTATTTACCGTCTGGTGATGCCCATGTGTCGAGTCTTCTCTTGTGTTGTTGGAAGAGGGTGTTTGCTATGACCAGCGTGTTCTCTTGGCAAAACTTTATTAGCCTTTGCCCTGTTTCATTCTGTACTCCAAGGCCAAATTCACCTGTTACTCCAGGTGTTTCTTGACTTCCTACTTTTGCAGTCCAGTCCCCTATAATGAAAAGGACATCTTTTTTGGGTATTAGTTCTAGAAGGTCTTGTAGGTCTTCATAGAACTGTTCAACTTCAGCTTCTTCAGCATTACTAGTCAGGGCATAGACTTGGATCACTGTGATATTGAATGGTTTGCTTTGGAAACGAACAGAGATCATTCTGTCGTTTTTGAGATTGCATCCAAATACTGCATTTCAGACTCTTTTGTTGACTATGATGGCTACTCCATTTCTTATAAGGGATTCCTGCCCACAGTAGTAGATATAATGGTCATCTGAGGCAAATTGGAAGTGGTCAAACAGGAGATGGCAAGAGTGAACACTGACATTTTAGGAATCAGCAAACTAAAAAGGACTAGAATGGGTGAGCAGCAGAGTTAAATTCACCCATTCTAGTCCTTTTTAGTTTGCTGATTCCTAAAACGTCAGTGTTCACTCTTGCCATCTCCTGTTTGACCACTTCCAATTTGCCTTGATTCGTGGACCTAACATTCAGGTTCCTATGTAGTATTGCTATTTATAGCATCGGACTTTACTTCCATCACCAGTCACATCCACAACTGGATGTTGTTTTTGCTTTGGTTCCATCTCGTCATTCTTTCTGGAGTTATTTCTCCACCGATCTCCAGTACCATACTGGGCATCTTCTGACCTGGGGAGTTCATCTTTCAGGGTCCTACCTTTTCATGCTGTTTATGGAGTTCTCAGTATTCTTGATACTGAAGTGGTTTGCCATTCCCATCTCCAGTTGACCATGTTTGTCAGGAATCTCCACCATGACCCATCTGTCTTGGTTGGCCCTACACAGCATGGTTCACAGTTCCATTGAGTTAGACAAGGCTGTGGTCCATGTGAACAGACTGGTTAGTTTTCTGTGGTTTTGGGTTTCAGTTCAGCAGTGGCCACAGGCCTGGAAAAGGTCAGTCTTCATTCCAATCCCAAAGAAAGGCAATGCCAAAGAATGCTCAAACTATGGCACAATTGCACTCATCTCACACTCTAGTAAAGTCACGCTCAAAATTCTCCAAGCCAGGCTTCAACACTATGTGAACCGTGAACTTCCAGATGTTCAAGCTGGATTTAGAAAAGGCAAAGGAACCAGTGATCAAATTGCCAGCATCCGTTGGATCATAGAAAAAGCAAGAGAGTTCCAGAAAAAAATCTACTTCTGCTTTATTGACTATGCCAAAGCCTTTGACTGTTTCAGTTCACTTCAGTTCAGTTCACTCGCTCAGTCATGTCCAACTCTTTGCGACCCCATGAATCACAGCATGCCAGGCCTCCCTGTCTATCACCAAATCCCGGAGTTCACTCAAACTCATGTCCAACAAGCTGGTGATGCCATCCAGCCATCTCGTTCTCTGTCGTCCCCTTCTCCTCCTGCCCCCAATCCTTCCCAGCATCAGAGTCTTTTCCAGTGAGTGAGCTCGTCACATGAGGTGGCCAAAGTATTGGAGTTTCAGCTTTAGCATCAGTCCCTCCAATGAACACCCAGGATTGATCTCCTCTAGAATGGACTGGTTGGATCTCCTTGCAGTCCAAGGGACTCTCAAGAGTCTTCTCCAGCACCACAGTTCAAAAGCATCAATTCTTCGGTGCTCAGCTTTCTTCATAGTCCAACTCTCACATCCATACATGACCACTGGAAAAGCCATAGCCTTGACTAGACGGACCTTGGTTGGCAAAGTAATGTCTCTGCTTTTTAATATACTATCTAGGTTGGTCATAACTTTCTTTCCAAGGAGTAAGTGTCTTTTAATTTCATGGCTGCAATCAGCATCCGCAGTGATTTTGGAGCCCAAACAAATAAAGTCTGACGCTGTTTCCACTGTTACCCGGTCTATTTCCCATGAAGTGATGGGACCAGATGCCATATCTTGACTGTTTAGACCACCACAAGCTCTGGAAAATTCTGAAAGAGATGGGAATACCAGACCTCCTGACCTATATGCAGGTCAGGAAGCAACAGTTAGAACTGGACATGGAACAACAGATTGGTTCCAAATAGGGAAAGGAGTACGTCAAGGCTGTATACTGCTTATTTAACTTATATGCAGAGTACATCATGAGCGACTGAACTGAACTGAATGCAATTTTTATTAAAATTCCAGAGTTCTTTTGTGGATATAGACGAGATTATTCTAAAATGTATATGAAAAGGTAAAAGAACAAGAATAGCTAAAAAGAGTTTTGCAAAAGAAATCAGTGTATACAATTTTCAAGATTAAACTAATGAAGACTCCATGGTATTAGGCCCAGTGACAAGAATGGATGAGAAGAGAAGACCCAGAAATAGACCCACAGATATATATGCCCAAAGGATTTTTCACAGAGTTGTCAAACAATACAATGAATGAAAGATTGTCTTCTCAACAAATGGGGCTGAGCAGTGGGAAATCCACAGACCAAAAAAAAGTGAAGCTTATCTGAAGGCTCACATATTATACAAATTTAACTCAAGATGGATCATGGACATGAATGTAAAAAATAAAACTTTTGGTGGGGGCGGGAATTCTTGGATATCTAGGACTAGACAATGAGTTCTTAAACTTGACACCCAAAAACACAGTCCACAAAAAGAAAACTTGATAAATTGAACTTCATAAAAATTAAAAAATCTTGCTTCATGATAAGCTCTGATTAAAAAAAAAAAAACCTACAGACAGGAAGAAAATATTTACCGACCGCTTATTCAATGAAGGAATAGATTCAGAATATATAAATGGCTTCCCAGGTGGCTCAGTGGTAAAGAATCCACCTGCCAAGCAGGAGATGCAGATTCAATCCCTGGATTGGGAAGATCTCCTGGCAACCCACTCCAGTATTCTTGCCTGGGAAATCCCATGGATAGGAGCCTGGTAGGCTACAGTCTATGCAGCTGCAAAAGAGGTGGACATGACTTAGCCACTAAGGGCTTCCTTGGTGGCTCAGTTGGTGAAGAATCTGCCTGCGATGCAGGAGACCTGGGTTCAATCCTTGGGTTGGGAAGATCCCTAGGAGAAGGGAATGGCTACCCACTCCAGTATTGTGGCCTGGAGAATCCCATGGACTGTATAGTCCAAGGGGTTGCAGAGAGTCAGACACGACTGAGCAGCTTTCACTTACTTCACTAGACACTAAAGAACAACAAAAGAAAATTCAGAACTCAACAGCATAAAAATAATCTCCCTCGGGGGGGAAGAAAACCCTATTAGGAAATGGGCAGAGAAAAAGAAAAATTGTGTCACCAAAGAAATATACAAATGGCAACTAAGCACATGAAAACGTATTCAATCAACATCATTGCTCACTAGGGAAAAGGCAAATTAAAACCACAATAAGATATCACTGCACACCTATCAGAGTGGTTAAAATAAACAGTGACAATACCAAATGCTGGAGAGTTTGCAAAGGACCTGCATGGCTCATATGTTACTAGTGGGAATGTATTATATGTAATGAAAAAAATAAAATGTAATATAATAAAATGGCACAGCCACTTTGGAAAGCAGTTGGGTAATTTCCTTAAAAAGCCAACATTCAGAGACTTTCCTGGTGGTTCAGTAGCTAAGATTCCAAACTCCCAATGCAGGGGGGCCAGTTTCATTCCCTGGTCAGGGAACTAGATCCCACATATGGCAACATCTGGCACAGCCAAATAAACATTAAGAACAAAAAAGCCAATATTCAACTACAATCCAGCAGTGTAATCCAGCAGTTGCACTCCTCTGCACTTATCCCAGGGAAATCCTTATAAAAAACCCGTAGATGAATGTTTATAGCAGTTTTATGTACAACAGCCAAAAAGTGGAACTGACTTGGGCACCCTTCAAAGTATGAATGATCAAACAATTTGCGGTACATCTGTATCATGGCATCACTGAGCCATGATACAATACACAAAGTGTATATCATGATACATGATACAAAGGGATCAGCTATTGCTGCACGTGACTCAGAACGATCGTCATAGAATTATGCTGAGCAGGGAAAAAATCAATCCCCAAAGGTTACATACTGTACGATTACATTTATATAACATCCCTAAAATGACAAATGTTCAAGCTGGTTTTAGAAAAGGCAGAGGAACCAGAGATCAAATTGCCAACATCCACTGGATCATAGAAAAAGCAAGAGAGTTCCAGAAAAACATCTATTCCTGCTTTATTGACTGTGACAAAGCCTTTGACTGTGTAGATCACAATAAACTGTGGAACATTCGGAAAGAGATGGGAATACCAGGCGACCTGACCTGCCTCTTGAGAAATCTGTGTGAAGGTCAGAAAGCAACAGTTAGAACTGGACATGGAACAACAAACTGGTTCCAAATTGGAAAAGGAGTATGTCAAGGCTGTATATTGTCACCCGGCTTATTTAACCTATATGCAAGGTACATCATGAGGAACGCTGGGCTGGAAGAAGCACAAGCTGGAATCAAGATTGCCAGGAGAAATACCAGTAACCTCAGATGACACCACCCTTATGGCAGAAAGCGAAGAAGAACTAAAAAGCCTCTTGATGAAAGTGAAAGAGGAGAGTGAAAAAGTTCACTTGAGGCTCAACATTCAGAAAACTAAGATCATGGCATCTGGTCCCATCACTTCATGGCAAATAGATGGGGAGACAGTGGAAACAGTGACAGACTTTATTTTGGGGGCCTCCAAAATCACTGCAGATGGTGACTGCAGCCATGAAATTAAAAGACACTTACTCCTTGGAAGAAAAGTTATGACCAATCTAGACAGCATATTAAAAAGCAGAGACATTGCTTTGCCAACAAAGGTCCATCTAGTCAAGGCTATGGTTTTTCCAGTAGTCATGTATGGATGTGAAATTTGGACTATAAGGAAAGCTGAGTGCCGAAGAATTGATGCTTCTGAACTGTGATGTTGGAGAACACTCTTGAGAGTCCCTTGGACTGCAAGGAGATCCAACCAGTCCATCCTAAAGGAAATGAGTCCTGAATGTTCATTGGAAGGACTGACGTTGAAGCCGAAACTCCAATACTTTGCCCACCTGATGCAACAAGCTGACTCATTTTGAAAAGACCCTGATGCTGGAAAAGATTGAAGACAGGAGGAGAAGGGGACAACAGAGGATGAGATGGTTGGATGGCATCACTGACTCAATGGCCATGAGTCTGAGTAATCTCCAAGAGTTAGTGATGGACAGGGAGGCCTGGCGTGCTGCAGTCCATGGGGTCGCAAAGAGTCAGACACGACTGAGTGACTGAACTGAACTGAAAATGAAAAACTTACAGAAATGGAAAATAGATGAGTGTTTGCCATGGTTAAAAAGGGGAGAGGGAAGGAGGGAAGTAAGTCTGACTGTAAAAAGGCAACAGGAGGGATGGCTGTGGTGATGGGTGAAATATTCTCTATCTCTGGGATATCGATATTATACCCTGTTTTTCATATTGTGCTACAATTTTGCAAGATGTTCCTGGTGGGGGAAATGCAGAAAGGGAACAGAGGATCTCTGTATTACTTCTTTGCAGATGAATCTATAACTATCTCCCAATGAAATTTTAAATTAAAAAAGTACCCTCCCCATTTCCAGTAGCCTTTATTTAGTCACCACTTGGTCATTTACAAGCTCAAAGCCAGACTTCTGGGAGCCGGAGTCAGACCTACCCTTTCAGCATTTCCTCTCTGCTGACAGTGAGGTCAAGGGCAGCCTGCTGGCTCCAGGCCTATCAGAAAAGACCGAGCTTAAAAGGACAGGATTCAGGGAAGCAAGCAAACAAGCCTAGCATGATAGCTTGGAGCAGCAGATTCCCCATCCTGATCATTGTCCAGTGCCGACCAGAAGGTCACTACATTCTTGATGGTATAAGGCAATACACCTCTTGATCATTTGGTCTTGTCCCAACAGCCAAATGTAAAGTGAGGCCTTTGTTCTTTGGGTCAGTCTTTGTAGGATATGCAGAGTGGCAGAACACCTCTGGCTTACCTGTTTTGTTACCATCTAGCAGAGAAGGAAATGGCAATCCACTCAGTGTTCTTGCCTGGAGAATCCCAAGGACGGGGGAGCCTGGTGGGCTGCCGTCTATGGGGTCGCACAGAGTCGGACAAGATTGAAGCGACTTAGCAGCAGCAGCAAAAGCTACAAGCATAGCAAAACCACTCCCCCAAGACATAAATTTGCGGAGGCAGTCTGATGATGCACAGATATAGTCTCGCTCTCTGTCAACCCCTGTAGTTCTCCAACACTCTCCCATCACCAGAGTCCCTGAAGCACCTAATGGTTTTCCCGGCCAAGCATCTTGCCGGTGTATTCCAGCAAAAGTGAGCCTAACGTGGATCTTAACCCAGAGGCCAATGGAGTCTGTCTCTGCAGGTCATGGATGCTGGAAGCTGCTCCTCAGAGAAAGTCTATTGACCTTTTCATGAGAACCTGAACCTGGATGAGAACACCCCTGGATTGCTGTGGGAAGTTTGGGGTGCAATAGCTTGAATAGAAGATTGGCAGGCAGCTATGTGTCCAGAAAGGGTGGAAAGGCTGTCCAGAGAAAGCTGAAAGAAATGTAATCTACACTCTTAAATGATTTAAAGATTTTCAGTAGAGGGATTGAGCCAGAATAGATAATTCTCCGGATCCTTGCAACACTGATTCCCACAAAGCTGGGCTGGGTAGAGATTGGGCCTGGTAGGAAGTCAGGATCCATGTTGCAAGTGGGGGTCTTCACCCAGGGACCATGACAACACAGAGTATCCAACCCCAGAGAACTCCTGGGGTCAGATCCCTGCTTTCTCAAGACTCAGGTATCATGCTGGAAACTCCTGAAAGAGGAGGAAACCTCACCTGTGGCGAGCCCAGGGCACTCTCCCAGAAGGACACAGCTACCTGGAGGGAACACAGAGTCCCAAGTACAAGGCCTCTATCACCAACTGCTGGTAGGGCAAAGCTCTTGGAAGCCACACTCAGCATCAACAGCTCAGCTAAGCCCCAGCCCAGTTTGAACCACACTGGCCTGAGCAGAGACCACCCTGCAAACACACCTGCAGGACACGTGTGCTGACCTGCTTGTCCAGCCTCCTTTTCTTTCTGTCCAGCTGGTCTTTACTTTAAATCGGAAGTCAGCACATTTTTTCTATAAAGGGCCTGATGGGAAATATTTTCTACTTCATGAGCCATACAGTCTCTGTGTTTGCCAAAACTCTGAGGTTGTAGCATGAAAGCAGCCAGAGACAGATTGCAAATGAACATGACTGTGTTCCAATAAAACTTTGTGCAGGAAAACTGGGGACAGGCCAGGGGCCATAGTCTGTCCACCCCCGATGTCAGTTCATGACCACCTTAGACTGGCAGGCTGGATTCTCACTTGATCCCGAGTTGTATCCATCAAAGAGCCCTTCCCCTCTCCCAGCTTCCTCCAGGACTTCTGGCTCTTTGGGGCCCCTCCAAGGCCAAAGAACCCACCCTGGGTCCTCCAGTCTCCTGATCTCACCATGCTACTCCCTGACTCCCACTGTATTCCCAAAGTGTCTTGTGGTTGTCCCCAGTTCCCCTCCAAGCCCCTACTCATGCCATCCCCTCTACCTGGACTGCTCTATCTCCTCATCTTCTCCAGCTGCCTTTTCAACCTTGCAGAAGCAGCTCAGCCATCTGATCTTCCACAAGGCTTTCTCTTCATCAACCTCCATCACTCTGCAGCCCAGGCTGTGCCAAAGGACCCTTCCTTTCCACTTCTGTAACATGACTTCCCAACTGCTTGAAAATTATCCATTTGTTGGTCTGATTTTCTAATTAGGTTGGGGGTTCCCAGAGGGCAAGAATACTGTCTCACTCATTTCTGTGCTGCTAGCACCCAGGCCTGGCTCAGAGCAGGGAGCTGGTAATGGCCAGGAGAACAATCAGCTGGAAGATTGAATCACCTGCCTGGCCTTTTGCAGGGTGTCACTGTGCTCTGCAGGCACATTTTCTCATTTTCTCATCTCCTCACATATTGCCCTGGAGCTTTGCACAATCATGTCCCCAAGTCTGACTCTCATGTCCATCCCCACCCCATCTGCATGTCTAAAGTTTTCACACTCAGTTCTCTCCTTGGAGGATGGAGCCCAGATTCTTTGTCCTCCTTCGAGGGACTTTATGAGCACCCCATGCCCTATACCTCAGTCCTTCTTCATTTATTATTAATTCTCTTACCTGAGAATTAATAATAACCTTTCAAGCCTGAGAGCATCATCGCCACTAGAAGATGCTCTGTGTTTGGTTGTTAGCCAGAAGTGCCCGTGGTTGCCACATTCCAGCCAGAGAGACACAGGGAGGGGGAGAAGGGAAAAGGAAAGAGGCAAGGAGTCAGAGGCAGTGGAAAAGGGAACACCCTGCCTTCTGCAGCTCCACTCAGCTGTACACTCAAGTCAAACATCTGTCCATTCAGCCTGGCCAGTCATTAAGGTTTCCCTTAACCAGGATGGGGAGAAGTTTGGGAGTCTCAGATCCATTAGCAGGGTTGGGGTGGAGAAGTGTCAAGAGAAACTTGGACCTCCATGTTTGCATAGACTTATTGACTACCCCAATCTCCAATCATGAGTTGACCCATGCCATAAGCTTGGGCTTCTGCCCCTACTTGCCTCCCAGCATGTCAGTCTTAGGGCACACTGCCTGCGCCCTGAGCCCCTACCTCCATGTTTACGGTATGGCTCCTGACCTCACTCTCACCACCACTTCCTCTGAGGTTCAGGATCCCTATGTACGCTCTGCCCTTACCACCCACCTGACACTAGATGTTATATGATCCTCTTCGAGTCTCCCCACTCCCATGAGATGCCTACTGCACCTCCTAGGTCTCCAGATGGTGATGTCAGCCATGCCAGGCTTAATGCTGTACACACCACGGACTTTTCATGAGGACACCTGGCAGCCACCACAGGGACTGACCCAACAGACCTGCCAAGCTCCAGACCCTGATCAGCCCTGGCACCTCTCCTGCCCACAGGCCTGGTCCTGGTGCCTTCCTAGTCTTCCCATCAAGCTGCCACTCAGGTCAGCCAGGTATTACGCAGGAGAAGGGCAGGCAGGGGGGAGCCTTCCCTTTAAGGCATTTTAGCAACTCGCACTGGCCCCTTTGGTGGAAGTGTAGACTCTCAGCTCTGGGACTGCACCCCCACAGCCCATCCCACCAGATTCCAGGGCCTGAGTTTCTCCTGGTCAAGAAGGTAGAAAGGTTTGATCATCCTTGGCTCTACTAAAGGCTGAAGGGATGAAGAAGTCTAGGTCTGTAGGGCAGGGACCCAGACAGGGGCCCAGGAGCACCAGCCTGGATGGCCCAGGGGCTCTGGCACTGGAACAGGGTCCTGCCAGGAGGACCATCCATCTCCATCATCTCTCACAAGCTCCATCCTTCTCCCATGATTTGGGAGGAGCGTGGGAAGGTATTAGCAGAAAGGAGAGTGGACAGGAGGTTAGCAAGACCAGGGAGGGCTTGTGCAGGAAGCTGCTCTCCCACCTCCCTGACCCAGCTCCTCTCCCCAGAATAGGCAGGTAGGTCAGAAGGAATGAGAGTCCTAGTTCAGAGTTGACCTGCTCTGAGAGTCAAGGTTTGAATGGCCCCCTCTTCCTGAGCAGTTTCCCAGGGCCTGGCAGTGGGATGGGAGTTTACCAGACCTAACTCTCATCCTCAGCACAACTCTTCCTAGAGTGTATATCATCCTTGTCTTACATTTGAGGGGAAGGAGGTTTGGAGAGGGTAAGGGACCTAGGTGACACACAAGTGATAGGGTCTGGATGCCACACTGCTTGGCTCCCTTTCCACAGCATGACCCAACCTCCCTCAGAAATACATCCAAGAGGAAGGCAGGGAAAACAGGGGCAGAGCCAGCCCCTAGGCGGCAGCGCTGGCGGGGCTGAGATGAGCAAGAGCCTGAGCGGCATGGTACAAGCAGGCTTCCTGCAGAAAGCGGCTGCCTGAGTGGGAGGCAGGAGACAGAGAGACACCAGGTCTCTGAGATAACTTCGGCACAAAAGGCCAGCAGATGGCCAGAGTCTGAACACAGGTACCCAGCACGCACTGCCACCCAATAGTAGTGCCCGAGGCCAGAAGATAGGGGTTCCTGGGTGCCCAGAGGAATAGCTTCCATTTCTCTCCCACAAGCTTTTCCTTCGGAAAAGTGCTCACCCTCCTCTGGCGCTCTGAGCTTCCTGGCACAAAATCCAGACTCTGCAGCAGCCTCTTTTTGGCAGGGTTTCATCAATTAATCTTTCATCCACATTGATTTCCTGAAAAATGACTTCCTCATTATCCATCTTGCAGACTTTCCACTTGGCAGTCTGAATGGCACAGGCTGCGTCAAACTCCAGTGCTCTCTGGGCAGGGGGAGGGCCAGGGCTTTGGAGTCAAATAGATCTGAGGGAGAGGCCAAGTTCTGCCACCCTCCAGCTGCACAATCTTGGGTGAGTCACTTGGTCTCTCTGAACTTCAGTTTCCACATTTGTAAAACAGGTTAAAAGAACCCCCTTCATTGAAGAGACAGAACAACACAATTCATCTGAGATTTTTACAAGTAAGGGTCAAGTCTGTTTTTATTATTGTTTTTTCACTGGTCCCCAGGCAGATGGAGGCTCTCCAGCCTCTAGGCCTCAGAGAGGCGAAGTAGAGGGCACAGACTTGATAGATGTCCTTAAATGCTCCCCATCAATCCACTGGCCAAAGAAGTCACAACTTATCCTGCAGAGCAAAAGTCAAGGTATAATGGAGACTCGATGTGAAAACCAAGAAATGGGAGCTCGTTTCAGCTGCAGAAATAAAGACAGAGGGTGGTGTGCTCTGAAACGCCTCAATTACCCCTCTTCAGACCAGCCAGACTGGGGAGGGTTTGGTGATGCCATTTCGGAAGTTTCAGGCTGTGATTTTCCCCTGTGGAACACTGGTTTCCTTTGCCTCTGTCCGTGCACGAAGGGAAAGGGATTGCAAGTCCATGTCACTGTGGGCCCTCTCTTCTGCTCCCTGTCCCCCTCGTGTTGTGTGACCAAGATGATGCAGGCTTTGATGTCAGATGTCTGATGTCAAGTCCTGGCTCCACCTACTGCCCCTCTCTCTGGCTTCAGATTCTTCTCGTAAAATGGATGAGATCCATTTTTTAGGTTTCTGTGAAGATCAACTGAAATAAATTGCTTGGTTAGCCATGAGGTGCTCCCTACACGTTGCTTCCTGCGTCCCTTCCCGTTTGGACTGCCCCTCTTCTTCCCCAGTCAAGCCCAGGCCTTCCTGCTCTATAACTATCCGCACACACACTTCAAGGCATGAGTGGATCAGCAGAGAGCAGCCAAGACAGTGGAGTAGACAGACCCTGGGCTCACTTCCTCTCAAGAACACACCAAAATCACACTTATCTGCAGAACAATCATCTGGAACCTACTAGAAAAGACTGTCTACAGCTAAAGACATAAAGAACCACAATGAAACAGGTAGCCAGTTGCTAATCGGGCAAGTTGAGGAAATTCAGAAACAAAGGCGAAGCAGTCAAGAAACTATAGTGCAGCCATTAAAACAAGGTTCTGGTTCCTCCTTGGAGAAGGCAATGGCAACCCACTCCAGTACTCTTGCCTGGAAAAATCCCATGGATGGAGGAGCCTGGTAGGCTGCAGTCTATGGGGTCACAAAGAGTCAGACACGACTGAGCAACTTCACTTTCACTTTTCACTTCCATGCATTGGAGAAGGAAATGGCAACCCACTCCAGTGCTGTTGCCTGCAGAATCCCCGGGACGGCAGAGCCTGGTGGGCTGCTGTCTATGGGATTGCAAAGAGTCGGACACGACTGAAGCAACTTAGCAGCAGCAGTAGCTGGCGCCTCCTGAAAGAATATACATAACAATATCTTTGACTTCTTCTGCAGGAACTAAGGCCCCCACATCCAAGGTAAGAGAAAACCAAGTAACCTGATAGGCACTGAGAGAGAGGATCAGAGGGCAGACAGACCAAAACCACAATCACAGACAACTGGCCAATCTGATCACATGGACCCCAGCCCTGTCTAACTTAATGAAACTAAGCCATGCCGTGTGGGGCCACCCAAGATGGACGGGTCATGGTGGAGAGGTCTGACAGAATGTGGTCCACTGGAGAAGGGAATGGCAAACCACTTCAGTATACTTGCCTTGAGAACCCCATGAACAGTATGAAAAGGCAAAATGATAGGATACTGAATGAGGAACTCCCCAGGTTGGTAGGTGCCCAATATGCTACTGGAGATCAGTGGAGAAATAACTCCAGAAAGAATGAAGGGATGGAACCAAAGCAAACATAACACTCATTGTGAATGGGACTGGTGATGGAAGCAAGGTTCAATGCTGTAAAGAGTAATATTGCATAGGAACCTGGAATGTTAGGTCCATGAATCAAGGCAAATTGGAAGTGGTCAAACAGGAGAGGGCAAGAGTGAACATCGACATTCTAGGAATCAGCAAACTAAGATGGACTGAAATGGGTGAATTTAACTCAGATGACCATTATATCTACTACTGTGAGCAGGAATCCCTTAGAAGAAATGGCAAAGCCATCATAGTCAACAAAAGAGTCTGAAATGCAGCACTTGGATGCAATCTCAAAAATGACAGGATGATCTCTGTTCATTTCCAAGGCAAACCATTCAGTATCATGGTAATCCAAGTCTATGCCCCAACCAATAATGCTGAAGAAGCTGAAATTGAACAGTTCTATGAAGACCTATAAGACCTTCTAGATCTAACACCCAAAAAAGATGTCCTTTTCATTATAGGGGACTGGACTGCAAAAGTAGGAAGTCAAGAAACACCTGGAGTAACAGGCAAATTTGGCCTTGGAGTACAGAATGAAGCAGGGCAAAGGCTAACAGAGTTCTGCCAAGAGAACACGCTGGTCATAGCAAACACCCTACTCCAACTACACAAGAGAAGACTCTGCACATGGACATCACCAGATGGTCAACAATGAAATCAGACTGATTATATTCTTTGCAACCAAAGATGGAGAAGCTCTATACTGTCAGCAAAAACAAGACTGGGAGCTGACTGTGGCTTGGATCATGAACTCCTTATTGCCAAATTCAGACTGAAATTGAAGAAAGTGGAGAAAACCACTAGAATATTCAGTTCAGTTCAGTTCAGTTCAGTTGCTCAGTCATGTCTGACTCTTTGCGACCCCATGAATCGCAGCATGCCAGGCCTCCCTATCCATCACCAACTCCCAGAGTTTACCCAAACCCATGTCCATCGAGTCGGTGATGCCATCCAGCCATCTCATCCTCTGTCGTCCCCTTCTCCTCTTGCCCCCAATCCCTCCCAGCAGGTATGTTCTAAATCATATCCCTTATGACTATACAGTGGAAGTGAGAAATAGATTTAAGGGACTAAATCTGATAAACAGAGTGCCTGATGAACGATGGATGGAGGTACATGACATTGTACAGGAGACAGTAATCAAGACCCCCCAAGAAAAAGAAATTCAAAAAAGCAAAATGGCTGTCTGAGAAGGCCTTACAAATAGCTGTGAAAAGAAGGGAAGCAAAAAGAAAGGAGAAAAGGAAAGATATACCCATTTGAATGCAGAGTTCCAAAGAATAGCAAGAAGAGATAAGAAAGCCTTCCTCAGTGATCAATGCAAAGAAATAGAGGAAAACAATAGAATGGGAAAGACTAGAGATCTCTTCAAGAGAATTATAGATCCCAAGGGAACATTACATCCAAAGATGGGCTCAATAAAGGACAGAAATGGTAGAGACCTAACAGAAGCAGAAGATATTAGGAAGAGGTGACAAGAATACACAGGAGAACTGTACAAAAAAGATCTTCACAACCCAGATAATCATAATGGTGTGATCACTCACCTAAAGCCAGACATCCTAGAATGTGAAGTCAAGTGGGCCTTAGGAAGCATCACTACGAACAAAGCTAGCGGAGGTGATGGAATTCCAGTTGAGCTATTTCAGTCCTGAAAGATGATGCTGTTAAAGTGCTGCACTCAATATGCCAACAAATTTGGAAAACATTTGGAAAACTCAGCAGTGGCCACAGGATTGGAAAAGGTCAGTCTTCATTCCAGTCCCAAAGAAAGACAATGCCAAACTATGGCACAATTGCACTCATCTCACACGCTAGTAAAGTCATGCTTAAAATTCTCCAAGTCAGGCTTCAACAGTATGTGAACCGTGAACTTCCAGATGTTCAAGCTGGTTTTAGAAAAGGCAGAGGAACCAGAGATTAAATTGCCAACATCCACTGGATCATCGAAAAAGCAAGAGAGTTCCAGCAAAATATCTATTTCTGCTTTATTGACTATGCCAAAGCCTTTGACTGTGTGGATCACAATAAACTGTAGAAAATTCTGAAAGAGTTGGGAATAACAGACCACCTGACCTGCCTCTTGAGAAACCTGTATGCAGGTCAGAAAGCAACAGTTAGAACTGGACATGAAACAACAGACTGGTTCCAAATAGGAAAAGGATTACGTGAAGGCTGTATATTATTACCCTGCTTATTTAACCTATATGCAGAGTACATCATGAGAAATGCTGGGCTGGAGGAAGCACAAGCTGGAATCAAGAAGGCCAGGAGAAATATCAGTAACCTCAGATATGCAGATGACACCACCCTTATGGCAGAATGTGAAGAAGAACTAAAGAGCCTCTTGATGAAAGTGAAGGAGGAGAGTGAAAAAGTTGACTTAAAGGTCAACATTCAGAAAACAAAGATCATGGCATCTGTTCCCATCACTTGATGGCAAATAGGGGAAACAGTGACTGACTTTATTTTTCTGGGCTCCAAAATCACTGCAGATGGTGATTGCAGCCATGAAATTAAAAGACGCTTACTCCTTGGAAGGAAAGTTATGACCAACCTAGATAGCATATTAAAAAGCAGAGACATTACTTTGCCAACAAAGGTCCATCTAGTCAAGGCTATGGTTTTTCCAGCAGTCATGTATGGATGTGAGAGCTGGACTATAAAGAAAACTGAGCACCGAAGAATTGATGCTTTTGAACTGTGGTGTTGGAGAAGACTCTTGAGAGTCCCTTGGACTGCAAGGAGATCCAATCAGTCCATTCTAAAGGAGATCAGTCCTGGGTGTTCATTGGAAGGACTGATGTTGATGCTGAAACTCCAATACTTTGGACACCTGATGCGAAGAGCTGACTCATTTGAAAAGACCCTGGTGCTGGGAAAGATTGAAGGCAGGAGGAGAAGGGGACAACAGAGGATGAGACGGTTGGATGGATGACAGAAGATGAGATGGTTGATGGCATCACCGACTCGATGGATTGGGTTTGGGTGGACTTCAGGTTGGTGATGGACAGGGAGGCCTGGCATGCTGCGGTTCATGGGGTCGCAAAGATTTGGATATGACTGAGCCACTGAACTGAACTGAACTGAACTGAACAAGTTGAGGATGGCAACTTCTAGCTGAGCCCAAGAGTCCTGGAGCACTGCCCCATTACCTCACCAGCAGCCAATCAGAATACAGTCATATATTCTGCAGCCCTCACTCCAAAATTTTGCCTATAAAAACTCCCTGAAAACCATCAGGGACTTTGGGGTTTCTGAGCAGGAGCCACTCGTTCTCCTTGCTTGACCCTGCAATAAACCTTTCTCTGCTCCACACTGATGTTTCAGTTTGGCTTCACTGTGCGTCAGACACTCAAAACTTGCATTCAGTAACAGCAGGAGGGGAGGACTCTCAATATAATCAAACTTCATTTCCTCCACCTTCCCCCATAGGTGACCCACAAACTGGAGAATAATTATAGTACAGAGGTTGTCCCACAGGAGGGAGAATTCTGAGCCCCCACATCAGGCTCCCTGGCCTGGGGGTCTGGCACCAGAAGATGAGCCCTGAGAGCATTTGAAGGTCAGCAGGGCTTAATTGCATGAGCCCTTCAGGACTGGGAGACATAGAGATGCCACTCTTACAGGGCACACATAAAACATCGTGGGCTGGGACCCAGGGTGGAAGAAGTAATCTGATAGGAGCCTGGGCCAGACCTACCTGCAGGTCTTGGAGAATCTCCTGCAGCTCACGCTGGGGACATAGACACTGGCAGTGGCCAGCCCAGTAGCTGATTCCATGGGGAAGGCAGTGCTGGCCCGTGCCACTGTGTGGGCTCCTCCCTCTCACTTTTAGTGCCAAAACCAAGCCCCACCCAACAGCTCACAGGCACCAGTGTTGGGATGCCTCAGGCCAAACAACTAAACAGTCAGGGACACAGACCACCTAAAGACTGCCTAAAGACTAAAGAGCCCGTGCATGCGTGCATGCATGCTAAGTTGCTTCAGTCATGTCAGACTCTGCAATCCTATGGACTTTAGCCCACCAGGCTCCTCCATCCATGGGTTTCTCCAGACAAGAATGCTGGAGTGGGTTGCAGTGCCCCTCTCCAGGGGACCTTCCCCACTCAGGGATCAAACCTGTGCCTCTTACAGCTCCTGCATTGGCAAGTGGGTTCTTTACCACTAGTGCTACCTAGGAAACCCAAAGAGCCTATAGCTGCCTCTACACATGTCCCTGCCTACCAGAAGGCCAATACCCAGGTCCTCCTACCAGTGGGCAGACTCCAGAAGCAGTCTAGGGACCAACCCTGCCAACTGCAAGTCACACCCTACCCAGGGACAAGCTGGGCCCTGGCCCTGCCCACTAGCAGGCCCATACAAGCTTCAGGGCCCCAGGCCCCACACCCAACTGTGTCAGGAACCAACCCCCACCTCTCACCAACCAACTGAAATGGCACGTGGGAGCCCCGGCCCTGTAGCCAGACTCCAGGAATCAGCTCTGCCTGCCAGTAGTACTGCACTAATCCCTAGGCCCTGGCTTCACCTGCCAGTGGGTGAGCAGCAGCCCCAGAGTCGTGGGACCCTGACTCTCCCCACCAGTGAGCCAGAACCAGCCCTGGGGCCCTCTAGGTGTTCCACAACCAGCCCCCTCCTGAACAGGCCCTGCTAAACAGCAGCCAGTAGCATCTGCACGAGGCCAGGCCTAGCAACCAACCAGACTCAGGGCCTACCAAGCCCACCAGACCACCCACATAGTCAGCCCACCACAATAGAAAGACCCATGCAGCTGTCTTAGGGGGAACCCTAGAACATATCACTTGGGGGATGAGAGGGGAGTGCACTGCTGTGATGCATAGGCCATCTCCTACAGAGGACCAGTTCTCCAAGGTCAAGAAATCTAACCAACTTACCACATACACAGAAATACACAGCAGCTTAAACAGACTGAGGTAGCAGAGGAATATGTTTCAGATGAAGGAACAAGATACGATCCCAGAAGAAGAACTAAATGAAATGCCGATAGGCAATCTACCTAAGGAAGGCAGGAGTGGATCAGGTCAGATGCAGAGACCAAAACTCAACCACAACAATGTGTTTCCCTCCCAGATGACCATGCATATGTTGACCTGAAACAAATAGGCTGCCAGTAATTTCTCCAGCAAAAAATGGGTTTATATGGGATCAGCCGAGAACTGCATTCCAGAGTCTGCAACCGTGGCAAGACTCAGGCAAGTCTCCACATGGCAAGGGAAGGAGAATACTTTTATAGAGGAGAAAAGGAAGTTGGGAGGGCTGCAATAAACCAAGGGTCCAGTGCTTTTCATTGACTGAGTCCTTGCTGGGAAAGAAGAGGAACCTTGCTTCTTCCTGTTGGGCTTCGCTAGCATCACAGAGCTCCCCCTTCTGGTCTCTTGACTTTCTTTGAATAAGGTTTCTATTTATCAATTTTTTTACACATTAAAAGTGTAAATGTGTGGAGGGAAAGGAGAGAGCCGTTTCATTACAAGATTTTGGGAGAAATAAGCAGGTAGAAGAATTTAAGGGAGGGGGCATGGTTGGGTTCCTTGCCTCTGAGTTCTATCAGTACCAACACTGATTCTTAGGGGAAATTTGTACAGGGTACCAAGTTGTTCCTTTGTTTCTTTGCTGTTCCTAGGTGATTTTTGCCCCCTGATGCAAAGAACTGACTCATTTGAAAAGACCCTGGTGCTGGGAAAGATTGAAGGCAGGAGGAGAAGGGGACGGCAGAGAATGAGATGGCTGGATGGCATCACCGACTCAATGGACATGAGTTTGGGTAAACTCCAGGAGTTGGTGATGGACAGGGAGGCCTGGCGTGCTGCAGGCCATGGGGTCGCAAAGAGTCAGACACAACTGAGCAACTGAACTGAACTGAATCTAGTTGTTCAATCAGAAAATATTGCAGGATCTTCCATTCTTTCACCACTCTTTTCTTGGCCCAGACTCCCCAAGCTGGGAGACCAGAACTTATTCTCCCTGTGAAACTCCATGTTAGAAATTCTACCTATTGCTTCCTGACTAAGCAACCACAGCTCTACTACTCATGTGGAGACTGAGGACAGCTCATCCATAGAACCTAGAAACATCCAATCATAGAGAGTTAAGATTTTTTAAATTTATTTTATTGAAGTATAGGGCTTTCCAGGTGGCTCAGTGGAAAAGAATCTGCCTGCCAAGCAGGAGATGAAGGTTTGATCCCTGGGTCAGGAAGATCCCCTGGAAAAGGAAATGGCAACCCACTCCAATATTCTCGCCTGGGAAATCCCATGGATGGAGGAGACTGGCAGGCTACAGTCCATGCGGTTGCAAAGAGTTAGACACAACTTAGCAACTAAACCATCAAAACATAGTTGATTTACATGTTGTGTAAATTTCCGCTGTGTAGCAAAGTGATTCAGATATATATATAGATATATATATTTTTTTCCTATTCTTTTCCATTAGAGTTTATTACAGGATATTGAATATAGTTACCTGTGTTTTACAGTAGGACTTTGTCGTTTATCCATTCCATATATAATAGTTTGCATCTATTTATACCCAAATCCCAATCCGTCCCTCCTCAACCCCACTAAAGATTTTTTTAAATGCCCATCTGAATGACTGTTTGCTAAACCAGTGATGGTTAAAAGCCTAGACTGCCCAAGTTAAAATTCTTAGCTCACTTAGTAGCTTGAGCTAGTTGCTTTTCCTGTGTGCCCAATTATCTCAAAAACAGAAGTAAGAATAAGAGATTCTTAAAAGGATAAAATTAGTTAGTGTAACTGAAGCATTTGAATAGTTCCTGGTGTGAGGTAAGTTCAGCATATGTTTGTAGCAGCTGCTGTTGTTATTGTTGCTGTTGCTGTGCTGCTGTGTTATTGTTGCTGTACAATTGCTGATAAGGTGGTGGACTGAAACATACATTGATCTTAAAGTTCCCAGCGCCCCCAGCATCTGTTTTAAGAAGCTCTCCAGGTGATTCTGATGCACACTAGAGTTTTAAACTTCTGGGCTAGAAGGGTGAACAGTAGTTTCCATTTTTTTAACAAGTACTGATACCCTTAACCTGAAAAAAGTGTGCAGACTCATTTATTAGAAGAGAAAGGAACATTAAAATTATACTAAAATATCATTTCTCATCATCCAATTGGCAAAAACAAAAAATTTGGCAATAAATTCTGTTGGTGAGTCTATGGGGAAATAACATTCTTATACATTGTTGGTGGGAATGCATAAGGGTACATTTGGCAATATTCAGCAAAATTGCATACTTAGTCACCTTGTAAGCCATAACCCCACATCTAGGAGTCTATTCTAAAGGAACACTAGCAAAATATAAAGGGAAAGCAAATGAATGAGACTATTCATTGCAGCTGCTGCTGCCACTAAGTCACTGCAGTCGTGTCCGACTCTGTGCGACCCCAGAGACAGCAGCCCACCAGGCTCCCCCGTTCCTGGGATTCTCCAGGCAAGAACACTGGAGTGGGTTGCCATTTCCTCCTCCAATGTGTGAAAGTGAAAAGTGAAAGTGAAGTCGCTCAGCCATGTCCAACTCGTAGCCACAGTATCTATAAAAGCAAAAGATTAGAAACCACTCCAACCCTGAGGGGACTGATTGAATAAACTACGGTACATCTGTACAAAGGAGTACTAGGCACCTAGGAAAAGGAATGATGATCTCTACCTTCTATTGTGGACTGATCCCTAAGATACCAGATAAAGTGAAGAAAGCAAGTGGGAATAAAGGACATGAAGTGTTATTTTACCATTTATCTAAAGAGAAACAACATGCCTATGGGCATGTTTTTAAATATATACACATGCAAGGACATGTTGGACTCTTCCTGCCCATCTTATATTTTCACAATCCATGCATTAGTTCCATGCAGCCATTGCTGTAGCCGCCATCTTGCACGGTTGGAGCCTAGCACAGCTCTAGCCCAAGCTGCACTTTCTCTGAGATGCACTGGCCACTGCTGACAGCCACTCTGGCTCATAAAGCATGCTTGGGAGTTCCAGGGGAGTTAACACCCTCAGGGCGATCCTTGACCGACTGACAGGGGACAAGAGCACAGGCTCTGTGGATCAATAATCCTAGCCTCCATGTCTTGAGCAAACAGTTCTGAGGCACATTATACAGTCCCTCAGAAGGTCCTTGGTGGCTTAAACCTCAATTGTCGTTTGTAGTTATCAGCACAATAATTAGGTTGGTCTTCTTACTTCTGTTTCTCTCTTCCTTTTTATCTCCTGGGGTCACCTTCAAAAATTAATCAGTTGCATACAGTCTTTGTCTCAAAGGCTACTATGTGGAAAAACCCAAACTAAGGCAAATAATATACTATAATATCTGTTCCAAATGTTGATGATTACTTACAGGAACAGGAGAATAAAGTAGAGAGAATAGGAATAGAAACTAGATTTTACAAATATATCTTACATTTTGGATTTTGGATTTTTGATACGTTTAAGTTTTTCCATAATTATGGAACAAGTTCAACTTCAAAAAGTCATCCCTAAAACTGAAAATGAAGCGAAATAAAAACCTAAATGTGTTACAATGTTAGAGGCATAATCGTACAGAAAACTACTTTAAAATACATAATTTAACTCCATATCCCTAGTGCAACCCAACCCTAAAAACCGAAAGAATGTGAAAATAATTTTAATCTGTTTTCAGTAGTTATATTGATGGTGGTTGGGTTACTATTGCTATTATTCTAAAACTGCTGTATGTGTCAGTTCAGTTCAGTCACTCAGTCATGTCCGACTCTTTGCGACCCATGGATTGTATAGCACACCAGGCTTCCCTGTTCATCACCAAATCTTGGAACTTGCTCAAATTCACGTCCATCGAGTCAGTGATGCCATCCAACCGTCTCATCCTCTTTTGCCCCCTTCTCCTCCTGCCTTCAATCTTTCCCACCATCAGGGTCTTTTCCAAGCAGTTAGTTCTTCGCATCAGGTGGCCAAAGTATTGGAGTTTCAACTTCAACATCAGTCCTTCCAATGAATATTCAGGACTGACTTCCTTTAGGATTGACTGGTTGGACCTCCTTGCAATCCAAGGAACTCTCAAGAGTCTTTTCCAACACCACAGTTCAAAAGCATCAATTCTTTGGCGATCAGCTTTCTTTATGGTCCAACTCCCACATCCATACATGACTACTGGAAAAACCATAGCTCTGACTAGATGGACCTTTGTCAGCAAAATAATGTCTCTGATTTTAATATGCTGTCTAGGTTGGTCACAGCTTTTCTTCTAAGGAGCAGGTGTATTTTAATTTCAGAGTGCAGGGTGTATTTTAATTTCAGTGATTTTGGAGCCCCTCAAAATAAAGTCTCTCACTGTTTCTACTGTTTCCCCATCTATTTCCCATGAAGTGACGGGACCAGAAGCCATGATCTTGTTTTCTGAATGTTGAGTTTTAGGCCAGCTTTTTCACACTCCTCTTTCACTTTCATCAGGAGGCTCTTTAGTTCCTCTTCACTTTCTGCCACAAGGGTGGTGTCATCTGCACATCTGAGGTTATTGATATTTCTCCCAGCAATCTTGATTCCAGCTTGTGCTTCATCCAGCCCAGCATTTCACATGATGTCCTCAGCATAGAAGTTAAATAAGCAGGGTGACGATACATAGTCTTGATGTACTCTTTTCCTGATTTGGAACCAGTCTGTAGTTCCATCCCCAATCCTAACTGTTGCTTCTTGACCTGCATACAGATTTCTCAGGAGGCAGGTCAGGTGGTCTGGTATTCCCATATCTTTCAGAATTTTCCACAGTTTGTTATGATCTACACAGTCAAAGGCTTTGGCATAATCAGTAAAGCAGAAGTAGATGTTTTTCTGGACTTGCTTTTTCTATGATCCAATGAATGTTAGCAATTTGATCTCTGGTTGCTCTGCCTTTTCTAAATCCAGCTCAAACATCTGGAAGTTCTCGGTTCATGTACTATTGAAGCCTGGTTTGGAGAATTTTGAGCACTATTTTACTAGCATGTGAGATGAGTACAATTGTGTGGCAGTTGGAACATTCTTTGGCCTTGCCCTTCTTTGGGATTGGAATGAAAAACGGACATTTTCCAGTCCTGTGGCCACTGCTGAGTTTTCCAAATTTGCTGGCATATTGAGTGAAGCACTTTCACAGCATCATCTTTTAGGATTTGAAATAGCTCAACTGGAATTCCATCACCTCCACTAGCTTTGTTTGTAGTGATGCTTCCTAAGGCCTACTTGGCTTTACATTCCAGGATATCTGGTTCTAGGTGAGTGATCACACCATTGTGGTTATTTGGGTCATGAAGATCTTTTTTGTATAGTTCTTCTGTGTATTCTTGCCACTTTTTCTTAATATCTTCTGCTTCAGTTAGGTCCATACCATTTCTGTCTTCTATTGTGTCCATCTTTGCATAAAATGTTCCCTTGGATTCTCTAATTTTCTTGAAGAGATCTCTAGTCTCTCCCATTCTATTGTTTTCCTGTATCTCTTTGCATTGATCGCTAAGAAAGGCTTTCTTATATCTCCTTGCTATTCTTTGGAACTCTGCATTCAAATGGGTATATCTTTCCTTTTCCCCTTTGCCTTTAGCTTGTCTTCTTTTCTCAGCTATTTGTAAGGCCTCCTCAGATAACCATCTTGTCTTTTTGCATTTCTTTTTCTTGGGGATGGTCTTGATCACTGCCTTCTGTACAATGTCATGAACCTCCATCCATACATAGTTCCTCAGGCATTCTATCAGATCTAATCCCTTGAATCTATTTTCTGTATAATCATAAGGGATTTGATTGAGGTCATAGCCGAATGGTCTAGTGGTTTTCCCTACTTTCCTCAACTGAAGTCTGAATTTTGCAATAAGGAGTTCATGATCTGAGCCATAGTCAGCTCCAGGTCTTGTTTTTGCTGACTGTATAGAGCTTCTCCATCTTTGGCTGCAAAGAATATAATCAATTTGATTTCGGTATTGACCATCTGGTGATGTCCATGAGTCTTCTCTTGTGTTGTTGGAAGAGGGTGTTTGCTATGACCAATGCATTCTCTTGGGAAAACTCTGTTAGCCTTTGCCCTGATTCATTTTGTACTCCAAGGCCAAATTTGTTGAATGTGTATATAGGATAAATCAATGAGAATTATACTGGTGCCACTGAGAGCCTATATTTGCAACATCAATAAGATACAGATATAAAATTGATGAGATTGTTTTTAATCCATAATTCACATTAGAAGTATCAGTTAAAAAAACAAAACAATAAAGAAAACAATAAAAAAAAACCTCACAGTATATTTAAGGTTTAAAATTAATGCATATTTTCTTGCTCTGTTATTTTGAAGCACAAAAAGACAATGATTAAAATTATTAGAAATAGTATTTGTGAAAAATCATAGCACCCATATTATGGCCAATTAAAACCATTTCCCATATTTTAAAAAAGTCTCCATGGAGAAATGGCTGATTCCAGATTAGGGCAAGAAAGAAATAAGATGAACATGGAGCATGTTGCCATACCAGAAAGGAAATGATGGTGGAAGTCACTCAGTCGTGTCCTACCCTTTGCCACCCCATGGGCTATACAGCCCATGGAATTCTCCAGGCCAGAATACTGGAGTGGGTAGCCTTTCCCTTCTCCTGGGGGATCTTCCCAACCCAGGGACCGAACCCAGGTATCCCACACTGCAGGCAGATTGTTTACCATCTGAGCCACAGGGGAAGCCCAAGAATACTGGAGTGGGTAGCCTATCCTTCTCCAGGGATCTTCCCAACCCAGGAATCGAACTGGGGTCTCCTGCATTGCAGGCGGATTCTTTACCAACTGAGCTATCAGGGAAAGAAGTCATCAAAGCCCATTGTGGTGGTGGTGATTTAGTCACTAAGCTGTGCCTGACACGTGATCCCATGGAAGGCATTAGGCTGTGTCAAAGGGTCTTGAGAGGCCACCTGAGTAAGTTTCTGCTAGTCAGTCGATGAAGGGATGACATGAGCACCAATAAGGAGATGCTTAGCACTGCAATGGATTGAAATGCAACAAACGTGTTTACAAATTGCAAATTGATAAAGGGAAAGAATCTAGTGTTTTGCTGCCTTTTTTTATATGATTGTACATGATAACAATGAGACAGTTCCTGAGAGGAAGTTTCTCTCCATAGAAATATATTGTAATTTAATAAATATTTTAAGAAATGATCAAAGTAGAATATCACCATTTTGCAAACCCTGAAAAATTAATGAGTCTAATTAATGATTATCTACAGTTATAGCATCACAAAAGAGGAGAACTAGATATTACTGCAGGGATACAAGCAGCAGAATTCAGATTGGGGAAAACTCTGCAAGACAAAAGGCTCAGCTTCTTCAACAAGTGAACTTTTAAAAAGAAAGTTTAAAGAAAGAAAGAGCAAAGGACCCTATAGATGAAGTTTCTTAAGAGACATAACTGTGATGTATGGACCTTATTTGGATCCCAGTTAGGTTTGGCATACACGTCAAAGACAGGTCTCTGTTTTCACCATGGTCCCTGCCCTGACTGAGATCAAACTTCCCCATCCTAGGGGACTAATGAAGCCTATTGGAAGGACATCCTGAAAAGCGGGCCATGGCAAGTATTCACATACCCCAACCCTTTAACCCACCATCCCTTTCTCTATCACAGCCACCAACCCCTCCCACTGTTCATGACATTAGTGCTGAATTTTATGTCTGCTCTTTGGCTTTTATTCCATCCTGTTCTTCACTGCCCTGCTTATAGACCTCCCTGTCCACTGTCCTGTTTTTTATTTCATCCATCCCTCCAGAGGGGATGCTCTATATCAGGGGTCCCCAACATTTTTGGCACCAGGGACCAGTTTTGTGAAAGACAATTTTTCCTCGAAACTGAGGGAGTGGGGGATGATTTCAGGATGATTGAAGAATTGATGCTTTCAAACTATGGTTCTGGAGAAGACTCTTGAAAGTCCTTTGGACAGCAAAGAGATCAAACCAGTCAGTCCTAAAGGAAATCAACCCTGAATATTCATTAGAAGGACTGATGCCGAAGCTGAAGCTCCAATACTTTGGCCACCTGATGCGAAGAGCCAATTCACTAAAAAAGATCTTGATGCTGGGAAAGATTGAGGGCAGGAAGAGAAGGGGATGACAGAGGATGAGATGGTTGGATGGCGTCATAGAGTCAATGGACATGAGTTTGAGAAAACTCTGGGAGATAGTGAAGGACAAGGCAGCCTGGCATGCTACAGTCCAGGGGGTCACAAAGTCGGACATGATTGAGGGACTGAACAGCAACAAGCTCCACCTCAGATCTTCAGGCATTAGATCCTGGAGGTTGGGGACCCCTGTTCTACACCACATGCCCACTAAATCCTGGGCTCCCCACCCTAACCCTCATCCAGGTTCTCCCTCCATCCATGCTGTCTTAAATAGCACTCCACTGTCCCCTACCCTCTCTCTCCAAACCCCACATTTCACTCCTCAGCTCACTGGGCCCGTCAGCACCACCAGACAGTACACATGCTCCCCTGACTGCACCCACTCTTTCCTGCCCAACCATTACCAGGGGCTCTCAGATTGTCCGAGTGAGAGCTGTCTGCTTTTGCTGATGGGTATTAGTCATGGGTCTCCAACAGAGCCTCCTTCCAAGAAGTCTAACAGATAAAATCTCACTCTGTCCATTGGAATTGACAGTAAGTTCAGGCCCATCAGAAGTCAGGAGTGGGCTGACTTTTACAGAGGGCTAAACAGAGATCAAATTGCCAACATCCGCTGGATCATGGAGAAAGCAAGAGAGTTCCAGAAAAACTTCTATTTCTGCTTCATTGACTATGCCAAAGCTTTTGACTGTGTGGATCTCAATAAACTGTGGAAAATTCTGAAAGAGATAGGAATACCAGAACACCTGACCTGCCTCTTGAGAAACCTGTATGCAGGTCAGGAAGCAGCAGTTAGAACTGGACATGGAACAACAGACTGGTTCCAAATAGGAAAAGGAGTACGTCAAGGCTGTATATTGTCACCCTGCTTATTTAACTTATATGCAGAGTACATCATGAGGAACGCTGGACTGGAAGAAGCACAAGCTGGAATCAAGATTGCCGGGAGAAATATCAATAACCTCAGATATGCAGATGACACCACCCTTATGGCAGAAAGTGAAGAGGAACTAAAAAGCCTCTTGATGAAAGTGAAAGAGGAGAGTGAAAAGGTTGGCTTGAAGCTCAACATTCAGAAAGCAAAGATCATGGCATCTGGTCCCATCACTTCATGGGAAATAGATGGGGAAACAGGGGAAACAGTGTCAGACTTTATTTTTTTGGGCTCCAAAATCACTGCAGATGCTGATTGCAGCCAGGAAATTAAAAGACGCTTACTCCTTGGAAGGAAAGTTATGACCAACCTAGATAGTATATTAAAAAGCAGAGACATTACTTTGCCAACCAAGGTCCGTCTAGTCAAGGCTATGGTTTTTCCAGTGGTCATGTATGGATGTGAGAGTTGGACTGTGAAGAAAGCTGATCGCTGAAGAATTGATGCTTTTGAACTGTGGTGCTGGAGAAGACTCTTGAGAGTCCCTTGGACTGCAAGGAGATCCAACCAGTCCATTCTACAGGAGATCAGTCCTGGGTGTTCATTGGAAGGGAGGATGCTAAAGCTGAAACTCCAATACTTTGGCCACCTCATGCGACGAGTTGACTCACTGGAAAAGACTCTGATGCTAGGAGGGATTGGGGGCGGGAGGAGACGGGGACGACAGAGAATGAGGTGGATGGATGGCATCACCAACTCGATGGACATGAGTCTGAGTGAACTCCGGGAGTTGGTGATGGACAGGGAGGCCTGGCGTGCTGTGATTCATGGAGTCGCAAAGAGTCGGACACGACTGAGCAACTGAACTGAACTGAACTGAAACAGAGTTCTGACAGCTCCTATGAGTTTTCTCCCAATCTGGTTAGCTCTCTTGGTGGGGGTCATGGCAGCGACATTGGCCTCTTACACTTGGCAGGACTCGGGACACTGTCTCCAGGGGTGGGGTAGCATCTCAACTCAGGGGCATTAAGATCAGGCAGGTCATCCAACCCCAGAAGTTGAAGTCCACTTTAAGACTTAAAGGGCCTCTTCAGGGCTAACCAAAGAGACATCCAGGGCCCTGGCTAACAATAAGCAATTGTGAGAGCCAGATGACTTGTACGCACACTTTCTGTTTCTTACTTTCAAAGAGTAAAAGTAGATGAATAATTTATATTAGAAAATATGATAAGGCAGGCCAAAATGAAAGGAAATAAAAGTAAAGGCATTATTCCAGGAGGAAAACATGAACATAAACAAAGCAATAGAAAAAGCAAGTCAGTTTTCAAAGCCAGCTGTGGTTGTTAAAAAGCTTTTCCTTGCCCTGGGTTCACACCCCTCCTCCTGCAATTCTACTCCTCTGCACAGCGTCTGTCTTTTGAATGGTATATAATCCTGACAATGCTGAAAAAAAGGCATTTCTGTCCCCATTTTACTGGTTATGTCTTGAAGCTTGAGGGGGGTCATGTGATTTGCCTGTTGCCACCCAACCAAATGGGAAGGAACCAGGGTGTGAACCCAAGTCTGTCTGATGCTAAAGCTCTTTATCCAATTCTCTGCTGCCATGGGTTCAATGCCTACTTCTCTTTTCCTACAAGCGCCCTTCACAATTTCTAAAACAACCTTGGACTCCCCACCTCTTCCCCGCTCCCAGACTCAATGCTCTGTCACCCACCAGCCTCAGTCCCTTCATCACTCAGCACGACATGGTTTCAAATCTCTGCATCTTTCTTGCCTGAATACGTTCCAATATGCCCAAATCCCCTTTAACATATGAGGCCCAGAGGTGGACACCAGTTTTCAGATCCAGACTGATGAGTTGGCCAAAGCAAAACCTGCAGGGATTTATCTCTGGCTTTGATGAGGAATCAGAGCTGACTGGAGCACAGTTTAGGATGGATTCATGAGCTCTGCTGACAGCTGCAGCACAGGGCCAGCCCGTGATGGGTGCACACTCAGCTAAAGCTCCCCAGAGCTTTGGACCCTGGCGTCTGCTAAGCCATCTCCCCTTTTCCTACACTTGAACGGCTTATTGTTTTGAACATCAATTCAGAATTTTCTCACTACTGATTTCAATTCCATTTGACACACACCCACTGAGCTAGGCACAAATGCCGGTTGCCAGGGAGCCTGGTTAACAATGCATTATTCATCCCCACACTGTTTTGGTTAACAAGGTATTAATGATCTCCACAAAGAGAAATTGCTTTGCCAACAAAGGTCCGTCTAGTCAAGGCTATGGTTTTTCCAGTAGTCGTGTATGGATGTGAGAGCTGGACTATAAAGAAAGCTGAGTGCCAAAAAATTGATGCTTTTGAACTGTGGTGTTGGAGAAGACTCTTGAGAGTCCTTTGGACTGCAAGGAGATCCAACCAGTCCATTCTAAAGGAAATCAGTCCTGAATGTTAATTGGTAGGACTGATGCTGAAGCTGAAACTCCAATACTTTGGCCACCTGATGCAAAGAACTGTCTCCTTGGGAAAGACCCTGATGCTGGAAAAGATTGAAGGCAGGAGGAGAAGGGGACGACAGAGGATGAGGTGATTGGATGGCATCACTGACTCAAAGGACGTGAATTTGAGTAAGCTCCAGAAGTTGGTGATGGACAGGGAAGACTGGCGTGCTGCAGTCCATGGGGTCACAAAGAGTCGGACACAACTAAGCAACTTAACTGAACTGAACTGAACACTGTTTTTGTTTTCCGGGCTTAGGTTGGCTCAGAGCCCCTCAAGGAGCTCCCTGCCCGCACCCGACATCGCCCCTCAGGGGGCCTGGGACACCCTGCACTCTGTCCACTGCCCGGCCTTCCTCAAGAACAGAGCCACACCTTGCAAACCACCAAGCCTCTGGAGTGGTTTCTGAGTTGACCATCACTGCACCAGGCAGGGTGTTTTTGTTAGTGAGTGAACAGCTGCCAAGAACATTTCAAGAGATGATTTACTCATTCTCTGAGGGTTGTTTACATCAGAGCTCTCTGTTCCCTTCAGAGCCTGTGCCTCCCATGGAAAACCTGGCACCATTTGTGATCTGAGAGGAGCCTGCTTGCCTGAAGAAGAAACTGCATATATATATATATATATAATTTTTTTCCCCCCACACAGTGAATAATGCCATGTTTTTTCACTTGCCCAAGGGATGTTCTCCTGGCCTGGAAATGGATGTGGAAGTACCAGGGGCATAAGGTGACCCAGGCCAGGACCCTGCCCCAGTGAAAGATTCTCCATAGTTTGAGGTGCCTATACCCTCTGGCAAGCTGATAGTTGAGTTAAAGGACAGGAGATCATAGTATAATTCTGTGTGTGTGTGTGTGTTGTGTGCACACTCAGTGTGTCTGACTCTTTTCAACCCTGTGGAACTGCCAGGCTCTTCTGTCCAAGGGATTTTCCAGAGAGGAATACTGGAGCAGGTTGCCATTTCCTACTCCAGAGACTCTTCCCAGCCAGGGATGGAACTCTCATCTCTTGCATCTCCTGTACTGGCAGGCAGATTCTTTACCACTCTGCCACCTGGGAAACCCAGAGTAATTCTAGTCCTTTCCAATCAGTCAACACAAAGCTTGAGTTTTGGCTAACGTGACTTGAAACTTGGTTTGGTATGAAGCATGGCTACATGGGACTTCCCTGTCAATCCAGTGGTTAAGACTGTGCTCCCGATGCAAGGGGCTCAGGTTCAATTCCTGATCAATGAACTAAAATCCCACATGCGGCTTGGTGATGCAGCAAAAAGTGAAATGAGGTAAGATAAGACAAGATAAAATAAAGCATGGCTACATGGTAGTGTGATAAGAGCTCTAAGCTGGGTTTAAACTCTAGTACTAACTGTATGACCTTGGACAAATCGTTTATACTCTCTGGGCCCCAGTTTCCTCCTCTACCACAGTAAGAGGATTAATATACAGGCTCTCCAAAGGCATTTCAGACTGTGACATAATGTAGTATTATGGGTTATAAGCATGGCTGCAGAGCCAGAGTGCCGAGGTTTATACCCCAGCTCTGCCATTTACCAGTTGCATGACCTGAGGCAAGTGTACTTAAGTTCTCTAAGCCTCAGATTCCCCTTTGTAAAATGGTCATAATGATAGTACGAGTTTGATCCCTGGGTTGGGAAGATCCCCTGGAGAAGGAACCCACTTCAGGATTCTTGCCTGGAAAATCCCACGGACAGAGGAGCCTGGGGCTGCAAAGTGTTGGACATGACTTTCAGTTGTCGGCGGTGTCCTTGTTGCTTTATTTTTAATTACCACCTGAGCCTAGCCTTCACCATCAACAGTAAAATAAGCTGCTTTTGAGACAGTCAAGGACATGGAGGCTTTGTGTCTCCAGACATTCCTGGCAGAGGTTATCTGTAGGTTGAGGTCCTGCACGGCACAAATGGGGTTTGGCAGCTGTGTCCCCAGCCCAAAAGAGCCAGGGAATTTGATTCAGTATGCTACGGTTAGGTCCCGAGTTTGCATGAACACCTGAAACTGTTTTACAGGCAAGACCCAAGAGAGCTCTCCTTCCTTCGGCACAGCCCACATTCCCAGCCCCTCCAAGTGACCCAGTGGGGGTGAGGGAACCTCCACCGCTTTCCAGTCTGCACCAGCCCAGCAGGGAAGCTCCTGGGTGTGCAGCCACTCCTCGCTTCCTGCCCCACCAGTTTTTCAGCCTAAGGTGAGCTGTCTCTGGAAAGGCCTTTCTTCCCCCTGGAAAAGGCCTGTCGAGATGGCAGTGACAAAAAGTGAAGAACTGTCAAGCTTCTGGCATTGCTAACCAACTGAACTTTGAACAGGAAGGGAAGAAATGAAAAGGCCTGATGGCTTTTTCCCAAGCCTTAAGTACTGCCCATTGAGGTCATTTCAGGACAGGCCTAGATGGCTTTCTGGGCACTGCTTCTTGCTCTTGCTAATTTGCCTTGTACCTCAAATAGCTCAAGGGAGGCCCATAAATGGCAATGCTCTTTTCCCGAACTGAGATCTCAATTTATTGAGTGGTCAGCCAAAAGCTGGAATTTTTTCTTACTGCGCTGGGCCTTTGTTGTGGCACACGAGCTTTTCTCGAGTTGCAGTGCACAGGTTCCCTAGCTGTGGTGCGTGGGCTCTAGAGCACGCAGCCTCAGTGCTTGCAGCACACAGGTTCTCGAGTTGCAACATGCTGGCTTCGTTGCCCTGTGGCATGTGGGATCTTCGCTCCCTGATCAGAGATCAAACCCGCATCTCCTGCACCGGAAGGCGGATTCTTAACCACTGGACCACCGGAGAAGTCCCTGAAGCTAGAACTTTATTACTGAAAAGCCTGATACAGGAGGATAAGGCTGATACAACAGGATAAGGCTGAGGTATACCACAAAGGACTTCCTCCCATTGAACCCAGAAGTGAATGGACACCCCCGTCACAGAAGCCATGGACAGCCATGGCTCCTCACCCTGATGCCTGCCCTGGTCACTCAGCCTGGTCACTAAGCCCTGGGAGGAAAGCGGCTGAGCGGTACATGTCTACTTCCATGTCCCTAACATGCCCCTCAAGGAAGAAGCCACAAGGGTTGTAGAAACTTGTCCTCTGTGTGGAAGGGAACATCAAAAGTTGGGAATAAGTGTTCCCTCCAACAGCCTTCTGTCTGCTTTGCCAAATCCACCCCAACCTTCCACACTCAGTTCCTTGGCCTTCCTTGGTGACCCTGGTCCATGTCAGTGGCTTGTGTTCCACTAACTGTAAGATCTTCAAGGGCCAACATAGTCATCTTCATCCACACCGTGGCTCAGTGTGTTGGCTACGGGACTCTGCCATCTACTAGCCCTGTGGCTTTATACCAGTTATTAGCCTTTCTCTGTGGGCCTTAATTTCCTTTCTGTAAATGGTACAATAAGAGGACCTACCTCATAGGCTGGTGTAAAGATTATTTGAGATCACTGCTGGAACAGTACCAGAGCTATAGTTTCAATGAGGATGATGATGGTGCTGGTGATGATGATCTGTATTGCCAATATTTGGCAAAGGCTCATTAACGGAAGGGGATAAAATGGAACAAAAGGGACTGCCCTGCTCTGTCTCTTTCACTTGAACAGCCTGGCTCCCACAGATTCTCTGGCAGCTGCCCACCCTCATCTGCCCCATCCCTTATGGCAGGCCAGACCAGGGCCCCAGGCCTCACCAGGACCCATGTATCCCAGGGGCCAGCAGCCACAGCAAGTAAAGATGAGGGCCTCTCAAAGGATAGTGCCCTTGACCTGTGGGTCAAGCTCCCCTGGATCAGAAGATGTAACTCAAAAGAAATGAGACGTGAGCCTTGAGACCCCTGTTGCCTATGAGTAATGACATTGGCCAAGACACAGACCTGGGACACCTGACCCCAAGTCCCAAAGTCTGCTCCCGGAAGCCATAGGGCCCCAGAATGGAATAGCTGAAAACCAATCTCCTTACTGAGCTCAAAGGATGGGAACTTGGGGAGCCTCCTGTAGAGACAGCTGTACTGGCAGCAGAGTTTCCTGACTGAGGCCGTGAAGCTGATTTCCAACAACAGGAAAGTCAGTAACCTGGAGACCAGAGTTGAAACCCAGGATGACCTGGACCAGCTCTAGGCCCAGTCCTAAACCAGCCCAGCCCTGGACCTAGCCCAAGCCCTAGCAAGGCTTCTCAATCAGGCCCAGCACCAAACTCCCTCCTTCCCAAGCTCAGGCGGACTCCCAGAGGGGTGGGTTTGTACATCTGGGTCCCACAAGTGCAGAATCACCAAGCGATTAAACTTGCCTTTTATTGTGGCCCTGAGGGTTATAAATAACCAGGCCCAACATATGGGTCATTCCTGAGACTCCCGCTTCATTGCTTTTAAGAGTCCCTTGGTGGTCAAGAATTTCAAAGCTGCTAACTCCATGGTATATTAAAGTGGAATAAATTCCTCTGAATGGTCCTCAGGTGAGACCCAGTGTTGAGCAAATGCCTCTGGGCTTCCTCTTGAAGGACCCAAGACTGACCCCTGGTGGTCTCTTAGACCAGCTAAAACACCTCCATTCCCCACATCCATCCTTGGACTTCGCTGTCTGACTCTGACTCCTTCTCACTCTCTGTTCTCTCTATTTGGTCTTTCTCTATTTCTGTGTATATCTGTATACAGTGTATTTCTTTCTGTATCTCCCTCCCTTCTCCCCATGAGGCTCCCAACCCCTTAGAAATGGAGGTGCAATAAGATTTTAGAATGAGACTTTTGCCTTAGTTTCAACCTAGGCACCAGTATGTGAGAAATCAAATAGGGAGATACCACATACCAAAATGACTGTAAAATTGAACTCTCGAAATATGCAAACTGACTAAGGAAATAGCCCTTAAGGAATTTGTTCATTAACCTTTCAGAGCTCCTTCAGTTCAGTTCAGTCGCTCAGTCGTGTCCGACTCTTTGCGACCCCATGAATCACAGCATGCCAGGCCTTCCTGTCTATCACCAACTCCCGGAGTTCACTCAAACTCATGTCCGTTGAGTCAGTGATGCCATCCAGCCATTTCATTCTCTGTCGTCCCCGTCTCCTCCCACCCCCAATCCCTCCTAGCATCAGACTCTTTTCCAGTGAGTCAACTCGTCTCGTGAGGTGGCCAAAGTATTGGAATTTCAGCTCTAGCATTAGTCCTTCCAATGAATACCCAGGACTGATCTTCCTTAGGATGGACTGGTTGGATCTCCTTGCAGTCCAAGGGACTCTCAAGAGTCTTCTCCAGCACCACAGCTCAAAAGCATCAATTCTTCGGCGATCAGCTTTCTTCACAGTCCAACTCTCACATCCATTCATGACCACAGTTTAAAAAGAAAGTTGTCACTAACTTTTCCAGCTTCATTTGCATCACACACCCATCCCCCCATGTTGTATTGCTGAAAACTGCTCATTTCTGCACCCCAGCAAGCTGGAGGCTGTCAAAACTCTATGCCTGGCTTTATCCTGACATTTCTCCTTAGAATCCCTTTCCCTATCTTGCTTCTCAAAATCCTGTTTATCCGTCAAAACTAGCCTCAAATGCCTGACCTTACTAAAGCCATCCCTGACCCCCCCAGAAGTGAACTGTACCCTCCTCAAGTCTCCCACCTGCACTTTTACCATAGCTCTCAGTTCTTTGCACCTAGTATCAGAGAGTGTATGAGCACACCTGTCTTCCCTACCAGCCTCTGAGATCTTTAGGGCATGAGCTGCATATGGGCGGTGCCTGTCAGAGCACACACTGGTAAATGCTTGGTGAATGAGCTAGTGAATGAATCCTATTGTCAGGGGCTCTACCATTCGTAAAGTAGAAGGACTGATAGCTCTTAAAGATTCTCTCAAGGTTTTTGCTAAAAGCCTACAGGTTCTGACTTTAATTTTTAGTTGAATTTTACAGATAACTGTAGAATTAGATGAATTTGTAGAAATAATACAGAGAGATATTTTGTACACTTTCCAGTGTCCCCCAGGGGTAGTGAAACATTTTATTTTGTTTTGCAAAACCATAAAGCATAATATCAAAGCTAGCACATTGATTTACCCATCTTGTTCTAACTTCCTCAATTTTATTTGTTCTCATTTGTGTGTGTGTGTGTGTGTGTAAGTTCCATACAATTTTGTCACCTGTGTAGGATCATGCAGGCTTCCCAGGTGGCACAGTGGTTGAGGAAAAAAAAAAAAAGCCGCCTGCCAATACAGGAAACATAAGAGACATGGGTTCAATTCCTGGGTCAGGGAGATCCCATGGAGCAGGAAATGGCAGCCCACTCCAGTATTCTTGCCTGGAAAATTCCATGGGCAGAGGAGTACAGTGGGGTACAATCCATGGGGTCACAAAGAGCTGGGCACGACTGAGCTACTGCGCATGCGCAAATGTGTGTAGCTCATGAATCCATCACCTGAGTCAAAACAATGAACAGTTCCAACAAGGCAAGAACCCTTCATTTACCCTTTTATAGTCACACCCACCGCCCTCCTGCATCTCTCTTCCCCCATCTCTATCCTCTAAAAACCACAAATCTGTCCTCTCATTTCTAAAATGTGTTCATTTCAGGCATGTTTTATAAATCAAATCATACAGTATGTAACATTTTGGTATTGGCTGGGTTTTTGCTCATCAGAATGCCTTTGCAGGTTTATTCAAGTTGCTGAATGTCAATGGTCTGTTTCTTTCACCACTGAGCAGTATTCCGTCATATGTATGAACCACAGTTTGCTTAACCATTCATCTGTTGAAGGACATCTGGGTTGATTTTAGTTTTTGGCTTTTACAAATAAAGCTCCTATTAAAAAAAAAGTGCTTGTGCGCACTTTTGTGTGAACATTGCCTTCATTTCTCTGGGATAAATGTCCAAGAGTATAATTGTTGGGTTGTACTGGGGAAACAGTGTCAGACTTTATTTTTGGGGCTCCAAAATCACTGCAGATGCTGATTTCAGCCATGAAATTAAAAGACACTTACTCCTTGGAAGGAAAGTTATGACCAACCTAGAAAGCATATTAAAAAGCAGAGACATTACTTTGCCAACCAAGGTCCGTCTAGTCAAGGCTATGGTTTTTCCAGTGGTCATGTGTGGATGTGAGAGTTGGACTGTGAAGAAAGCTGATCACCGAAGAATTGATGCCTTTGAACTGTAGTGTTGGAGAAGACTCTTGAGAGTCTCTTGGACTGCAAGGATATCCAACCAGTCCATTCTAAAGGAGATCAGTCCTGGGTGTTCATTGGAAGGACTGATGCTAAAGCTGAAACTCCAATACTTTGGCCACTTCATGTGAAGAGTTGACTCACTGGAAAAGACTCTGATGCTGGGAGGGATTGGGGGCAGGAGGAGAAGGGGACAACGGAGAACGAGATGGCTGGATGGCATCACTGACTCAATGGACATGAGTTTGAGTGAACTCCGGGAGTTAGTGATGGACAGGGAGGCCTGGCATGCTGTGATTCATGGGGTCGCAAAGAGTTGGACACGACTGAGCGAATGAACTGAACTGAACTGACACTAGTTTTAATTTTTAAGAAACTGTCAAACTGCTTTCCGGAGCGGCTGTACCATTATTTTGGCAATATGAATTCAACCCATTTTCTAATAGGACTGTTTCACTTTCTACTGTTGCGTTTTAAGTGTTCTTTGTATATTCTAGATGCTAGTCCTTTGTCAGACATGTGGTATGCAAGTATTTTTCCCCAATCTATAGTTTTCTTTTATCCTCGTCACATAGGCTTTCACAAAGTTTATAATTGTGATAGTGGCTAATTTTCTTGTTTCCTTCTTTTTAAATTTATTTTATTAAAGTTTACTTGACATACAATATTATATGTTACAGGTGTAAAATATAGTGATTCACAATGTTTAAAGGTTGTACTCCACTCATAGCTAATTTATCCATTTTGTGCTATTGACATCAAGTTTGGGAACGCTTTGCCTACCCCTAGATCTTCAAGATTGTCTCGTATGTTTCTAAAAGCTTTATCTCCTACATTTTCCCACTTTAATTTTTCTATGAAGTATGAGACTTTGATTGAGGTTCTGTTCTTTCTTTTTTTTTCTTTTCTTTCTTTTTTTTGCCTGTCAATGGTCATTTGCTCCACTACTATTTGTTGAAAAGGCTATTTAGCTTTCATTTTAATCTAGGCTAACTCAAGGGTATTTGAGGTTTATAATTATTCCCTCCACTCCACATACACATACACACACAGAGGAGTAAACAGCATAGAGTTTGTCAACAGTCAACACAAGTATACATATTTATAGCCAGTTACTAACCATCTTTAATAGTGATATTAAACTTTTTTCCAAAGCTATATGCAATGCATGTCATAGTTGTTGTTGCTGCTGCTGCTGCTGCTAAGTCACTTCAGTTGTGTCCGACTCTGTGTGACCCCATAGATGGAAGCCCACCAGGCTCCCCCGTCCCTGGGATTCTTCAGGCAAGAACACTGGAGTGGGCTGCCATTTCCTTCTCCAATGCATGAAAGTGAAAAGTGAAAGTGAAGTCGCTCAGTCGTGTCCGACCCTTAGCGACCCCACGGACTGCAGCCTACCAGGCTCCTCCCTCCATGGGATTTTCTAGGCAAGAGTACTGGAGTGGCTTGCCATTGCCTTCTCTGATGTCATAGTTAAAGGTCTAATATCCATAATATACAAAGAACTCTTAAAAATTGAAGACACAGGGCCCAAACACCTGACAGACAAATGTGCAACATTCATGAACAGATAATTTACCCCCCCAAAAAATATTAAATGGTTCTGAAGTTTATAAGAAGTCATTCGACTCATAAAAGGAGAAATGCAATTTAAAATTACACTGAAATACCATTTATCTTCTATCAAAATAGCAAAAATTTAAAACTTGGCACCACATTGTGTTGGCAAGGCTGAGGAGAAATGAACCCTTTCATCCACTGCTGATAGGAGTGCAAAATTGTGCAGCCTTATGGAGGGGGATTTGGCAGTATTTAACAAAACTATATATGCATTTACCTTTTGTTCCAGAAATCCACTTCTAGGAATTTACTTTAAAAATACATCTGCAACAATACAAACTGATATATGCACAAGTTTATTCACTGCAGCATTATTTGTAATTGCAAAATGTTGGAAACAACTTAAGTGTTCACACATAGAAGATGTGTTGAATAAACTAAATTGCATCCATACAATGGAGTACTGTGTGTGCAGTGATAAAAGACAATAGACCTGCTCTCTATGAAGTGATATGGAGTGAGTTCCAGAACATATTTTGTAAGTAAAAAAGCACACAGCAAAAGGCTATATATAGTATTCTTAATTTTGTGTGAGAAGAGGAAATAAGAAATTTTCTTGTGATTGCTTACTTAATTGCGAAAGGAAATTGAGAAAAGACTAACCAGAAACTAATGAGAGTTGTTACCTACAGGGGTGGATGGGAACCAAGTGGGTAAGGGAGTTAATACTTCAGTGAGAGTAATTTTTTACATAATTTGGAGTTTGGAATCATGTTAATGTTTAAAACATTTAAAAAAATAAGTCAAATCAATATGGATGTCAGTTTGAAAACTCTAAAGTGGAATACAAACAGAAAAAAAAAATGAACCTAACCATAATTTAAAAGTCACATAACCATACTAAAGGAGAAAAAAACAAGATAATAACAAATTCAAGTAAGTTTGTTTTTATTTTAAATTGGAGGATAATTGCTTAACAATGTTATGTTCTGCTGTACAACAACATAAATCAGTCGTAAGTATATGTATATCTCCTCCCTCTTGAGCCTCCCTCCCACCACCCCATCCCACCCCTCCAAGTAAGTTTTAAGCACAGTGCTTTGACTGTGGACCTTCAATATGAAGCGGGGAAAAAGCCTGTAAATAAATAATTCTACTATAGGCTTGGTTCTTGCAGTGGTATGGGTTAGCAATTCTGAAACCATTTTCTGTGAAAAATATGACTGACCAAATGAACACATAGATTGAAATGATGGGTATCTGGCTTCTCACTGTAAGAGACAGCTATTACAAACATGGAATGGGAGGAGTTTAGGATGAACCCTGCTGTGCAGGACTGGAATTAGTGGTATGGAATAGACAGCGAGCGAGCTGTGTGTGTGTGTGTTTTCTAGATCTTTAAGCTGAAAGGTGCTAGAAGCAATAATGTGCCAGTAACAATGAACAGATCTACTGCTCAAATCCTATAAACATTACATCTTATAATAGTATAAGGAACCAGGGTTCCTCAGAGAAATGGTTGATTCCAAGGTTGAGACAAGAACTTAGAGCTCCTTGTCACAGAAAGTAAAGAAGTGCTCAGAAAATTATAGAAACATATCAAAAAATACAGGAACCAACTTGCAGGGGCTCCCTCTAGCTAGCTAAATCTGGGTCAATGTAAGTTAGAAAAATCACCGTTTTACAATCATTATAGTAATAATAGATTCAAGTAGGAATTAGCAATGGATACTAGAATTATCAGTGGTGATATATGATAAAGAGAGGATATTTACATAGTTTTAAAGTGTCTTTCCACAAATTGTTGTTGTTGTTTAGTCACTAAGTCATGTCCAACTCTTTTCAACCCCATGGACTGCAGCACACCAGGCTTCCCTGTCCTTCACTGACTTCTGGAGTGTGGTCAGACTCATGTCAATTTGGTGCACTTATGTCCATTGAGTCGGTGATGCCATCCAACCATCTCATCCTCTGTTGTCCCTTCTCGTCCCGGCTTCAATCCTTCCCAGCATCAGGGTCTTTTCCAAAGAGTCAGCTCTTTGCATCAGGTGGCCAAAGTAGTGGAGCTTCAGCCTCAGCATCACAACTACTTAATTACAAAGGAAAATGAGAACTTACAGTGGAAAAACCTGGAAGACACCACCTTAATCAAGAGACAAAGGCTACCGCCACCCATAATGGGAAGAAGCAACACCATGTCCCTTCCAATGCAATGCTCAGAAAAGGACACAGTATCACTTCCGTGATATTCAAGCTGAAAATGCATGATCTGAGTATCATCATGAGGAAACACTATCCAAACCCAAATTGAGGGGAAATTTACAAAATAACTGACCTGTACTCTTCAAAAATGTCAGGGCCAAAAAAGACAAAAGCTGAGGAAATATTACAAATTAAGGAAGACTGGAGAGACATGACAACTAAATGCAATGTGTGAGCCTGGATCAGATCCCAGACCAGGGGAAAAAATAGCTATAAAGACAATTGGCAAAATTTGAATTTGGACTGTGATTTGGGTGACAGCATTTTGTCCATGTTAAATTTCCCAATTTTTATAATTGTACTGTAGTATAAATGACAAATTACAAAATGCCCTCATTCATAAAAATAATATACACCAACATACTTAGGGGTAAAGGGATGTAATTAATGCCTGGTGCTGCTGCTTAGTCGCTTCAGTCATGTCCAACTCCGTGACCCCATGGACTGTCGCCCACCAGGCTCCTCTGTTCGTGGGGATTCTCCAGGCAAGAGTACTGCAATGGGTTGCCATGCCCTCCTCCAGGGAATCTTCCTAACCCAGGGATTAAACCTGGGTCTCCTGCATTGCCAGCAGATTACCACTGAGCCACCAGGGAAACCCATAATTAATGCCGACTTACCCTCAAATGGTTCAGATATGTTTATATTTAGAAAAAGAGAACAGTGATCATGCAAAGGGATCCTCGGTATTATTGCAATTTTCTGAACATTTAAAATTATATCAAAATTAAGAGTTGTCAAAAAGTATTTTTCAACCAGTGGAATACTTTCTTACAGGAAATTCAATCAGAGTTATTCTGAATGAAATGTTGGATGTTAGATCCAGACATCTGGATGTTTCTCTGAGTACATGGTTTCAAGTTCAAACTTTCTGTTTGCGTCTACCTTGCTTTTATTGCTCTATTACGCCCCCTACCTGTAGGTGAAGTTACGGAGCTTTTGTCTGCTCAGCTCTTCTTGCTCCAACCCTTTATCAACTGAATAAACTGCCTTTATCTTGTATAGCACTAGCCTAGGATGGAAGCCTCTGAAAGCAACAGAAAAGGGGTTGAGCAAAAAGATCCTCTGCTAATTTTCCAAGGCTATGGCTGGGATGGACTGAGGTCTCCCCAGGAGTTCTCATCAGTAACAATCACATACGTAAATCAAAAAGGAACTGAGCCACTATGCTCCTTGAGAATGAAAAGGGGAAAAGAACATTGGTTCATGTTTGGACCGACTCTAAAATATATGGGAATGAAAGTCTTGGGGGTGATGAATTTCCCTTTAATGCTGTCACATCTGTGGTCCTGAGGTTTAACCTCTGATATTTGGCTGTAAAACCAACATTATTTCTGCAAACTTGACACCAGATGCTGCCAGGGAGATATAGCTGAAGTGATAAAAATCTATTTAACAGATTTAGTGAAGCAAATACAAACTAATTAACAATTTTGGAATTGGGATTAAACACTAATTCTTTTAAACCATAAAAACTGAAATGAACAAAAGGAAAAATGCCCTGTCTCTGTATAACTCAAAGAAGCCATCTGTTTGTCATTGAGAAAATGGCCCAATTGATAGATTTTGAACAAATTCCAACATATTTTTTATCTGGATTGGAATGCATATGGACAGCCATCCCAGAAAGAAGGCACATTACTTTCTGGCTAACATGTCAATCTGGGCTTCCCTGAAGCTCCAGAAAACAAGTTATTTGTTTACTGACTCAGAAATGAGGAGACAACGAATAAAGCAATCTCTTTATAAATTCTGCTTCAGACATATGGTTCCAACCATTAGGAAGGAAAGATGGCCCGAGGTTCCTTCTAATTTGATTGTGAGGCAGCCATTGATGGGACACGGCTCTTTGGCTGTGCCTTCAGTGTCATCTTTCAGCGGGGGGGCGGGGGGGGGGGTCGCTGCTCATCTGCTACTGTTCTTAGGCTTTCCAAGTTAAGTGAAGCCGGAGCTATGAGACTGTAGAAAGAGAAGTTGCTGTCCTCCCATACCCCCACCTGGACACTCTAGGCCTCAACAAGCAGTCTCATTCTAGAACATAGGCTCTATGTTAATCCCACCCTAATCAGGGTTGGGTGATGGGGGAGAATTATATTTGCTCTGGCCCCAAAATCAGTGGCTTGCTCATCAAATTAGTCTGACCATTAACCCTAACCTGAGTGGCTCCTGAGAAAACCTCAGATCTGTTATGAGTTACTTGAGGGTGGAGAATTTGAAATCCCTGATGCCCAGCCCAAAGGCCTGCATATATTAATGCTCAATTAACACCAAAAGTACCAGGGACTTCCCTAGTGGTCCATTGGTTAAAACTCCATGCTTCTGATTCAGGCGGTACAGGTTCAATCCCCGATTGAGGAACTAAGATTCCACAAGCCATGTGGGGCAGCCAAAAAAGAATAACAGTGATAATAAATTACAGCTTAGTGCCTACTGTGTGCTGATACTGTGTTACCTCATTTAGTTCTCTCAACAACAGTATGAAAGAGGTACTCTTATGATTCCTATTCTGGGGCTTCCCTTGTAGCTCAGTCAGTAAAGAATCCGCCTGCCATGAAGGAGACACAGGTTCAGTTCCTAGGTCGGGAGGACCCCCTGGAGAAGGAAATGGCAACCCATTCCAGTATTCTTGCCTGGAGAATCCCATGGACAGAGGAGCCTGCAGGTTACAGTCCATGGGGTCGCAAGAGTCGGACACGACTTAACGACTAAACCACCACCACCATGACCCCTATTTTACAGCTAAGAAAACTAAGACCTAGGAAAATCAAGCAATTTCTCTAAGGTCATACAGCTCCTGAGTATTAAGACAAAGTTAAAATTCAGGCTGTGTGAATCCAGAATTAACTCCCATGCATACTCTCTTGTATGTGTATACAAGATCATTCAATCATTCACACCCCAATTCATTTTAAAAATACATGTAAGACTATTTTGCAGAAATATAGCCAGTACCACTAAACTGAGACTATTGAGTTTTAGGGAAAATAAGGGTAGAAAGTTCAAGTTAATAAGAGCATCAGGAGTTAAAATGAAGTTGGCAGCAGCACTCAAGGAGGAGTTTGAAGTACTCTTTGAGGTTTGGTATTTGGGTTCTTGGGGCAGGCAGAGCTGTGGGCAATCAGCTCTGGGAGGTAAGAGAAAACCCATCTTGGCCGTGGTTATACTGACCACTGCTGCTGCTGCTGCTAAGTCACTTCAGTCATGTCCGACTCTGTGCGACCCCATGGACTGCAGCCCACCTGGCTCCTCCTTCCATGGGATTTTCCAGGCAAGAGTATTGGAGTGGGATGATACTGATCATTAACAGACCATAGAAGGTGAGCTGCGGGTGAAAGAAGCCTGTTAATTGGACTCCATGGATCAGGTGTTATACTGCCTCAGCCCAGGCAAGTCAGTGTTTGGAGGCTGAAAAACCACGTTTCAATAACAACTCAGAATGGTTTGCTGGGTTTGGGGGTTACTACCGCCAGTCACAGAGCAGTTCAAATTCTTTTCATCTGCCCAGCTTGTAAAAGGCAAGCAAGCACATGGGTCCCTGGTAGCTGCTTGAACATTTCCTTGGTCAGAGTTCCTTCTTTACTCTGAAACATCCTTTACAACCAGAAGCTATTCTAGAAGGCAGTTTTCTTGGGCCTTCCCAATGGCGATTAGCTAAAATTCTCCTGATGATTAATATATACAATCAAACATAGAAATGGCTGAAAATTTATTCAGACTAGGGTTTCCAATCTGTGTTTCTGAACAATGAATGGTCAGATTCCACTACATAAACCACCCAGTCCTATGCCCAGCAGTAAGCAGGATGACAAGCCCTCACCGGGGGAGGTCTGGCAACACACAGTCAGAAGCAGAATGAGAGCCAAGGATCAGACGCATGTGCATAGATAGCTGCTTCCGTTCCCCCCAGTAAATCTGAGAGCAGGCCAGCTTTGAGGAGATAGAGATTCAAGTAGATAGAAACTAATCTGGGCATCCTCTGACAGTTTCAGTTCCTAGTATTCCCCTCCATTTCCCGTAACAGTGAGACAGTCATCCCATCAGGCTTTTCACATTCGTGTTTCTCAAACTACTGCCTAGGGATGTTTTCTCTGGGTTCATGAGGTTTTAACTTTTTAAAAAAAAATTTGTTTTCATTTTGATGAAAATCTAAAAATGATCAATCTAAGAATCCTGTGGATCGACAGCCTGACATGCTCAACCACAGAATTTCCATATCCGCATGTAGGTTTGTGTTTATGACAGCATAGGGGACAAACAGAACTGCTTTACGTGTCTCAGGCTAATGGAAAGTGAGCAGGACAAACCTCCACACAAACAATGCGATCACTGTTAGTTGAAGAACAAACACCCTCACTACGTCCTGTAGAAACAAAGGTGTCACGATCCTTATTGGGTTGACTGAAAAGTTCGAATCCGAATGAACTTTTTGGTCAACTCAGTATAAGGGAGGCTATTTAGAATAGGAGAATGTTGTTAGCTTTGTTCATTTATTGACACTTTATAAATCTGGAAAAGATTTATCTGAACAATAGTGTTTGCAGTGTCATTTATACTTAAATGTGCATATTTGTTTTGGTCTTTTAGGAGATTACCTGTAGGTTAATGTCTGCACATATTCAAGTTAATTATGGCAAGAAAATAACTGGTCAGCTTTTTTTCATTAAAAAGGGGTCTATGCATCATGGAAGCCTGCATGCATGCTAAGTCACTTCAGTCGTGTCTGACTCTTTGTGACTTCATGGACCGTAGCCCACCAGGCTCTTCTGTCCTTGGGATTCTCCAGGCAAGAATACTGGAGTGTGTGCTTCTTTTACCAGTAGCACCACCTAGGAAGCCCCATTTAAGCTTGGAGCACTATTATTTTCTGAACATTACATCATCAATTTCACTAACACAGTACAGTTTTCCCTCTATTGGCCAGTGGGTGTGGCAAATATTTTTGATTGGTCAGACTGCACCCCCTTGTTCACAATCTTTTCTCCTGAAGAATGCTGAATGTGACAGCAGCTTTCATGAAGAAACAGTTCATCTGAGCACTTTGTTCTAAATAGGAACAGAAAGTTCTGGAAGGTCCTCAAGGCAGGTCCTCGAGGATTAGCATTTGGTGAGAAGGACAAAGCAGAAGCCTCACAGCAGATGGGGTAAGAAGTGGCTCCAGAGAGGTGGCAGGACAGCCTTCATGCTCAAGCCCACAATATCTTTCCTCCCACCAGTTTCTTTCCTCCACAGTATCTTTCCTTCCCACTGAAAACAGGACTAGCCCCAGAGCCTGAAGGAAGGAGGCTGGGAAGACACAGCCGGAAGCTGAGACCTCACCCCCAGCTGTGGAGGGGTGATGGCTAGGAGGCAGGAGCTGGACTAGTGAACTGATAAATCAATGGCTGACTTCAAAGAAAGCAAATTATTTTAGGCATAATTGACTGTGGACAGTGAAACACCAAGGTCATCCCAAAGAAACATCACATTGCTTCTGACCTGAGTTGAACTAAAGAAGGGAAGCAGGGAACCACAACAAGAAATTGTTGAAATGTAGAGGCTTTGCCCTGAAATCCCATGCATGGCCCTTTCAACGTGGGCAGCATGCTCTTGGACAGTGCAGGGACCCGGGAAGGAGGTGCCACCAGGGAAGGGTGACAGTCAAGGCCAATGTTTCTGGCCCTGAGACACAGCTCAAGGTTGCTCCTGCTTATCTTGAAACAGATACTTACAAAATCCAAGAAAATACTGTGAATGAAGAGATGGCCAAGCTCTAAGACACAGATCCACTTGGTTTATATATAAAACACATATGAATGTTTTTTAATCCCACGAAGAAATATGCTTTCCCACCATGTTGCATAAGATACTCAAAATCTTTGGGGCCTATATTTCGTTAATGTTACTGAAGACATAGGTATAGGGAAATACTTCTCTATCATAAGGAGAACAATAGTGTCAAGGTGATTCCAAAGGTAATGGATACACAGTTTAGAGTCAAGAGACGCTTGAAAATGGTGGGAACTGTGCTGAGCTGAAGAGCACTCACTCTGACTACAGCAGGCCCTGCTCACGTCTGCTGAATCTACTGTTTGTTTTGCTGAGGCAAATAGATCTGCTCAGCATTAATTCTAGTAGTCTGCAAAGGAGTGGAGGGTGATGGTTAACGGGCCATTCATCCTTCAGAAGTGGGCCAAGCACTGGCCAATTTATCCAGTTTCATGCTGAGCCTTTTTTTTCTGTAATACAATTTATCAGTTGTAGAGTTCAGGATCAGATGTGTTCTGTTTATCAATTAACAACCTGTAACAGGTAATAGAGGTAGATTCCCGATGCAGAACATTATGATGTGTCCAGACACATGTAATGAGGCCATTCCCACATCTTGGCCAATGGCCCACACTAACACAGCTCTGCTGATGTGAGGATAATGAATTCTATTAAATGAAGAACTCAACATAATGGCAGCTATTAATACCTTCTAATATTAATAGATGGCATTCATCTTATGTAATAGAATCTGTCCACTTAACAGGCACTTCATTTCACAGCTCTTCCCCTGTTTCCTTCCTTAAGTGTCTTCTTACCACACTGACCACTGTCTGCTGGACATGCTCCAATTTGTCATCACTACCAGGGTGGGGACTGGAGGACACACGATCGCACGGAAAAAGTAGCCCCGTTTAGGGCTGCTAGAGCTCTCTTCACCTAGAACCTCACCCTTCAGATGTCACCACAGGTGCCACTTCCATCAGGAAGCCTGCCCTGCTTGTCGCCTGAACCTCAGTAACAACAAGAAGTGAATTAAGTGCCTCCCATCAAGGCTCCCCAGAACTATTGGTTTGTCCATCTCTACCATCACCCTCTGTAAAGCTCCTTCCAAGTAGGATTTTGACATCCCCAGATCAAATCATAGAAAGCATGCAAACAAATGAAAAACTTATTGAATGGATTCTGAGATGGATGAATGGATAGATACGTGGAAGAGTGGACAGATGGATGCTATCTGCCTGTTTAGAGATTCTATGCAGAGGAAGTGTTTGCCAATATGATGTTTTAATAGAGATCTCTCCACAAGATGGCGCTCACAATTTTCTTAATTTATGGCTTTTTATAGAAAATTTTCAAATCTCAGATTTTAAGCTGTCTTAGAATCATGATGTATGTTTCACAGTCAATTTAACTTGTTTACCATACCGTCCATGTTTCTTGTTCCGTCACATTTTGCACAATTACAAACATGTTCTTTCCCCTGGGCCATCAAGACACAACCTATGCATTTTGCTTTGACATTGGTTGGGCTGCTTTGTGGCTTGCCTGATGGCTGCAGGGTGTGAGCAACAATGTCGGTCAGTCCCCAGATAGCACAGGAAATGAAGGCAGAGTCCTTCCATGACTCCATTCCCAACAACAGAGTCAGCAGAAAAACCAAACCTTGGCTTGAAATAGCTATTAGCCTTTGGATCTGTGAATTTTGCCTTAATAAAATAATAACCTCTTACATTCTACAGTGCTTTATGCTGTACAAAGCAATTTCACATCACCATAATAGTTTCTGAGCTCCTAAAAACTATGCCAAGCACTTTAGATGTATTATACCCTTTAACCCTCCTACCAACCCTATGAGTTAGGTCTTAATACTTCCCATTTTACGGATAATAAAATGAAGGTTTAGAGAAGGGATGTAATTTGCCAGAATGATAAGTGGCAGAGCTATAGTTGGGACGCTGGTATGTCTTTACTCCACATTAATTTGCCTCCTGTTACCCCCTGTGACTTCAGTGTCGAGAGGAGGGTGTTAGACAGTGGGGCAAAGGGACAGACACATACACCTCCCTGTGAGGCAGCCACTATCCTCCACCGTTCATATGTGAGCAGTTCTACAGGGGAACAGTAATTACTAGTTTCACGTACCCACAAGGCACACCCACGTCGGCCAGGTACAATGCCAAATGCTTCTTCATACATCGCTTCATTTCATCTCTATCTACCTCTGTGAGGAAGATACTATTATCCCATTTTACAGAGGAGAAAATTACAGCTCAGAGAAATTAAATGGCTTTATCTCGTGTCCCAGAGAACCCCAGTGTAAGGGCTGACTCAAACTCAGTTCCATCTGACTTCAAAACTCCATGGCACCCTATGAGGCTGCCAAGGCCACCTGGGTGGGGGTAACATGGGAATTCTGGGCAGGACTCCTGGAGATGCCTCTTTATCTGCTCTAATCCAAACATTCCTCTGGGTTTTTGCGCATTCTATTCCTCTGCTGAAAATGCCCTTCCATACATCTGTCTGAAAAGCTTCTATTTACTGTTTAGAGACCCAGCTCAAATGTCATTTCTCCTATGGTACCTTCTCTGCTGGCCTCGTTGCTAAACATACATGTGCATCCTCATGTCATGTCCACTGTCCTTCTGAGTCCCACTGCTCACCATACACACACACACATTCACACGTTCAATCTGTGGCTCCCTATAGAACAACATGCATCCCACTGAATGGTGTCAAACTGTGAACTGCCTGCAAGCTAACTAGCTGGCCCCCACTTGCTTGGATGCTAACAGAAGACCAAGGTTCTGTCTTCTTCTGCTTTTCCTTCTTATCCTTCTGTTTCTTTTTCTTCTTCACTCTCTGTCTTCAGCTCCTCTAACAGTGACCTGCTCATAGTAGGCACTTCAGCATGCATTCATCCCAAGTTGCTCTAGTCATGTCCTACTCTTTGCGACCCTGTGGACTGTACCCCACCAGGCTCCTCTGTCCATGGAATTCTCCAGGCAAGATTACTGGAGTGCATAGCCATTTCCTCCTCCAGGGGATCTTCCTGACCCAGGGACCAAACCAGAGTCTCTTACATCTCCTGCATTAGCAGATGGATTCTATACCACCAGCACCACCTGAGAAGCCCAGGCACTTCAGCAGTGATCACCAAATGACTGAAAGAAAGAGTTCAAAAGAAGGCTGAAGGTCCAAATTGTTGATAACATGTTGCTATGAGACACAGATTATTGGAATATCTGTATGCAAGTGAAGAAGGAAAGGGCAGTGAAGAGAAACACGTGCACAGAAAGAGCAGATAGAGTCTGTGAAGACAGGAAGGTTCCCATCAGTGGACCAGTTAGAGGATTGTGTGTCTATTTGTAAGTACTAAAGTCCCCAGCTAGAAAATTCAGGAATCCCTTGTATACTTTTTTTAAAAACCCACCTAAGATATATCCTACACCAGGCCCCCGACTTGAAGAGCTTTATGTACATTAACTACGTTCATTTTCATACTCTTTGTGACTGCCACAGGGAACTGAGCTGAATGTGGCAGGAATGACCCTCCAGGACTTCAGAGACCTTGTGAGAAAAGATCATGTAGCTTTGTCAGTGTCTCTGGACACTTTGGAGCTTTCCACCAGTAAGAAGCTCAACTACCCTGAGGCCACCATGTGCAAAGAGCACAGGGAAAGAGAGATGCCTGAAAAGCCCCTCTTGTTTCAGATCCAACTGCATGAGTGTTCCTAGCCCACGCCTCAGACTGAAAGGAAGCTTCTGTGTGACCTGAGCCCCTACAGCCACCAGGAGAGGTCGAGAAAGTACTGCAGAACCCTTTCTACTCTCAGATTGCAAAGCAAAATACATGTTAGTGGTTTTTCTTCTAAATTATTATCATTAACATACAAAAACTGTAAATATTTAATGGATACAACTTGATGAGTTTGGAAATAAATATATATCCGTGAAACCATCACCACAATCTATGAATAAGTTTATCTGCCATTTCCAAAAGTTTCCTCCCACCTCCATTATTATTATCATTAATTAGTGTGTGGTAAGTTGAGTTGACTCACTGGAAAAGACTCTGATGCTGGGAAAGGTTGGGGTCGGGAGGAGAAGGGGACGACAGAGAATGAAATGGCTGGATGACATCACCGACTCTGTGGACAAGAGTTTGAGTGAACTCCGGGAGTTGGTGATGGACAGGGAGGTCTGGCGTGCTGTGATTCATGGGGTCGCAAAGAGTCGGACACGACTGAGCGACTGAAATGAACTGAACTGAACTGAAGAATATAACATGGGCTTCCCAGGTGGCACTAGTGGTAAAGAACCTGCCTGCCAATGCAGGAGATACAAGAGACACGGGTTCAATCCCTGGGTTGGGAAGATCCCCTGGAGGAGGGCATGGCTACCTACTCCAGTATTCTTGCCTGGGAAATCCCATGGATGGAGGGGTCTGGCGGGCTACAGTCCATAAGGCCACACAGAGTTGGACACACTGAGTGACTTAGCACACACGCAGTTGTGTGTCAAGTCGTGTTGTTGACTTCATGCTATTCAGTAGTTCTCTAGTTCTCCATCCATCTTGCCTGACTAAAACTTTGTGCCCTTTGACTAATGCCTCCCTGTTCCCCTCAGCCCTCAGACCCTGGAAAACATCATTTTGCTCTCCGATTCCATGAGTCTGACTAGTTTAGATGTCTCATATAGATGGTATCAGGCAGCCACTGTGTCCTTCTATGTCTTGTCTTACTTCATTTAGCATACTGTCCTTCAGGTTTATCCATATTGCCCCAAATCTCACTCAGTAATACCTTTTTGAGATTTATAGAACTGAAACATGTAACCCTAGTTCATCCACTTTAATGTCAGTGTGCCATTCCATTTTATGAATAAACCACAGTTTATTCAACACAGCTATATAACAGCTTAATAAGGAACAATACGGTCATTTCTACTTTTTTTCTATTCTTAGTGCTGTCATAGACAACTCTGCATACACCTCCTTGTGCACAGGTGTATGAACTTGTCTCAGGTATGTTCCTCAGAGTGGAATAGCTGATCCAAGGGCAGAAGTATGACTGATGATCTTCGGCTCAACTTTCCAGATACCACCTTCCACCCTTTCCATTCCTTCTCTAGAGCCCAGGAAGCTGAATTATGTGGACTAAATCAACAGGCTCCCCTGGCTTTCTGCCTCTTGTTGTGTTTGGCCAATGGAAAAAACCAACAGGAAATTGGAGCAAGGAGGAAAGGGAGGTCGGGATATTTATTTCCCCAGAGTCCTCCCTTTGGGATTACAGCCAGCTGGCTGGGTCCCTCCGTTAGAGGTCACAGACTGTCTCCTCCTCACAGCCATCTCTTGTCTGTAGATTTCAGTAACAGCTCCCTCAGCTTTCCCTTTCCAGCCTAAGGGTGGTTCAGTTCCCACCAATACTAGTTCCTGGGGACTCCACTATTCCTTGTCCTTTTCCTGCACCTTGTCCCTAACTTTCTAAATAGCCCCATTTTTATTGAACTCTTCTCAAATTATCACAATGAAGTGTGCTACCTGTTTCCAGCCAGAACACCAGCTGACACAACACGCATCTTCAGTTTCAGTCTGTAAATAGCTCCCGGAAGTAGCTGCATACATTTGCACCCTCACAGATCTGTGTATGAGTTCCTACTTGTCCACATTCTTTCTAGAACTGGATGTGATTTGCTTCGTAACTCTTGCCACTGAGGATGAGCAGGAGCATCTTTCTATGTTTTTATTGGCCTGTAAGCTTCTTCATCTATAAGTTGCCTGCTCGCATCCTTTTCCTGATTTTCTGGCTTTTTCTTTTTCTTACCGATTCAAACAAGTCTTTCTGATGTCCTGAATGTTAATTCAACTTGGACTGAAGAAAATCTTCTCCCAATCTAGGTCTTATCATTTCTTTTGATTCAGGGTATGTCTTTCAATTTTAGATTGGTCAACACCATTGGCCTTATTCCGGTTTTGATTTCTATCATTTGTTTAAGATAGTCCTTCTTAACCAGAAAGCCTTAAAGACACTCTTTTCTATTTTCTTCCAAAAGTTTTTCAGTTTTGCTTTTCCATTTATATCTTTAGCCTATCTGGAATATATTTTGTTGCATCTGGTAAGAGGTGAGAATATAGATTTATTTTTCCATATAAATAACTAATCTGTTTATTGATAGTCTCTCCTATCTTCACCGGTTTATAATGTCACATCTGCCATGCTTCAAGACTCCATGCATGGGGCTGTTCCTGGGCTCTCCTATTGGTCTATTTTTCTATCCCTCTCCCAATTACACAATTTTTAATAAAATAATCTGAATTATCTGGTAGAGAAATATCCTATCACCTCCTGCCCAAACCTGCTTCTTCTCCAAAATCATCTTAGACCTACTTTTCCATGTGCATTTTGGGTTTTTGATACTCTATATCAGATCATGGCAATTTTCTTCTAACTGTCTAACAATGTTAATAATAAATGACAACCATATATTAGTTCAGTTCAGTTCAGTCGCTCAGTCGTGTCCGACTCTCCGCGACCCCATGAATCACAGCACACCAGGCCTCCCTGTCCATCACCAACTCCCGGAGTTCACTCAGACTCATGTCCACGGAGTCGGTGATGCCATCCAGCCATCTCATTCTCAGTCGTCCCCTTCTCCTCCCGCCCCCAACCCTTCCCAGCATCAGAGTCTTTTCCCGTGAGTCAACTCGTCGCATGAGGTGGCCAAAGTACTGCAGTTTCAGCTTTAGCATCAGTCCTTCCAATGAACACCCAGGATCGATCTCCCTTAGAATGGACTGGTTGGATCTCCTTGCAGTCCAAGGGACTCTCAAGAGTCTTCTCCAACACATATTATAAACGACAGGTACTGTTATATATAATAATAAATGTGTATAAATTTATAGAACTATTTTCTTCATTAAGAAAATCATATGAATTTTAATTTGTTAATGAGATGTATTACACGAACATATTCTCTCATATTGAACATTCAAATTCCAGAGATTAAACCCTACCTGACTGTGTTATTTTTTCTTAATACAACTGGTTTATCTAGAATTTTTGCATCTATGTTAATAAGAGAGATTACTCCGTATAGTTTCTTTTATATCCTTGTTGATTTTTCAGTTAAACAGCTCACAAATGGTAGTTTTCTCTCTTTTTGCATTATCTGAATTAGTTTAAATGGGATTATCCAATTTTTGAAGATTGGAACCCTTCTGTAAAAACCTCTATACCTGATAGCTTTTGAATTAGATTATTATTTTTCTAGTTCACTTCATAGTTATAGGCCTAGTCAAGTTTTCTGGTTCCTGCTGAGTCACTTTTGGTATGATACATTTTTATTAGTATTTATTTCAAAAGTTTTCAAAAGCATTTTGTAAAGGAGCAGCTCTGCCATGGTAGCACAATAACTTTGAGCATCTCTACACGGGCCGTTACAGGCAAGGCCTCTCCGCGGTCTGCCCTATATCTTTGCACAGCACCCTGGCATCCTCCCAAGATCATGGCCAAGATAGGCCGCTTTGGGGGAAGCCATGCTCCTCTCTATCTTGCAGATCACTCCCTATTTTGTAAGGTTGCTATGAGACAACAAAGTTTTGCTAAAAGAATGAAACTCAGACCTCCTGTCTCCAAATCCAGTAGGCTTCCTTTTGTCCCATGCTACTTCCCAGTCATCACAGGAAGGACCAAGCCCACCTGGGGAAGCCTCACACTCAAGTGCTTCTGAATCTCTGTCCTTCTCCAAGGTCAGTGTCTAGCTGGGGTTTTATTACCCTGTGAAAGCAGGGACTAAAGCCATATGCATGGCTGTGTCCCTCTCTAGGCTGGGCAGGGTGTCTGGCACAGGGCCAGTTGACATCACAGGGGCTCAGAAAGCCTGGGTGATTGAGATGGATTGGCTTTTTGAATTGAGGTGCCTCAGACACAGAACAGTGCTGATTCGGAACCACACTCCCGCAGTGACTCATACATCAGGACCCTTTAATGGGGAATTATGGAAATGTGCTGCCTGGAGCTGTCTTAATTAAGAACAACCTGATCTTGATTGCAGTCTCTGAAAGGTCTCTCCTCCCCATCCTCTCCTCTCCTTTTCTCCTTGACATCTAGAGGCAGAATCCGGCAGCCTTTGAAAAGGCTTTCCTTCTCCCAGTAACACTGCTGACAGGCTCGGTTTGAAAACAGTTGAGCTAGCTGGGGCTGGCAGCCCTTCAGCCAGCATGAGGCTCCCTGATGGGCAACCTAAATCAGTGGTTAATAAAGATCTGGCTGTACCTGTGTTGACCTAGCTCTCAGGAAAGGCTGGGGCTAAGCTCAGAAACGGGCTGAAGACAATCAGGTTGTATGTTCTTCCCAGTATCCTCTTCCTAACCCTATCCAAAGCAAGTTGATCCTGGAGATGATATTCCAACCAGAGGATAAAGATGGATTCCTTGTATCCCCACCATCTCTCAACTCCAGTCCCCAACATGAGGGCAGGCTGAGTCTGAATCCCCAGAGGGAGGAAGTGTGCCATCATTCTCTTTCCGTGTGCAAGGACATCCTATTAGGATGCTTGGGGAAGGTCTGGCTTCCCAAATCAAGTTCCAGACCCTAGCCCAGAACCAGATACCACCTGGAAGCTTCCTGGCAGCTCAGATTCCCTCACTCAGCCTCTCCCAGGAGTCTCCATCACCAGGCTCCATCCACTTGTCACATCTTCATTCAGTGAACATTTATTTGCTAATGTGTGTGAGGTCTTGACAATCTGTGGTTCCACATCTTTCCTTCCCCACACCTTTTTCAAACACACACACACACACGCACACTATAATTTTAAAGTCGAGTAATTATTGGACTAATAAGAGTTTTCAAGGAAGCTTTATTACCAAGTATGACATCTTTTAGTTGGTGGCTTTAGGTACCCAGCTTCTCTGGCACTGGCAGAGAAGACTTCTCTGGTCTCTGGCACCCAGCTTCTCTAGGGAGTAATTAATAAAGTGTAAACAAATATTTAAATCATGTGGGAGCTCACTATGTAAAAGCTCTAGGGGTAAGTGTCTTGTAATGATATCGCCATTCCTTAAATCAACTGTGGGTAAAAACTTCTTAAACAGAGAGCCCCCTGAATAGAAGTCCTACTTGAATGAACAGAACCATTGAACTTCACCTGGCAGGACCAAATGGGGAATACTGTATATCCACTGTCCTTGATATATTCAGTTCCCCTGACTGCTTCTCTGTTGCTCTTTACCTACTAAGTCATGTCTGACTTCTTAGCGACCCCATAGACTGTAGCCTGTCAGGCTCCTCTGTCCATGGAATTTCCCAGGCAAGAATACTGGAGTAGGTTGCCGTTACCTTCTCCAGGGGATCTTTCCAACCCAGGGATCAAACCCATATAACCTGCGTCTCCTGATTGGCTGGCAGAGTCTTTACCTCAGAGCCACCTGGGAAGCCTAATTGGTTCTCAAGGGATATCAGACCCCTAACCTCAGAAAATAGGTCCTTCTTACCTGGAGCCCTGGCTCTGCTTCTGCTGTCTAATCCTTTCCAATGGTTTCTTATTACACAAATCAGGAATTCCTGGAGAGTTGCTCCTGGACCAGCAGCATTGTCATCACTTGAAACATATAAGAAATGCAAATTCACAGGCTTCACCCCAGCCATACTAAATCTGGGGGTGATTTGTAGGCCCCTAAGGGTGGGCCTTGCAATCTGCTTTAGCAAGAGTTTGAAAACCACTGCACCAGAGAAAGATACATCTTTAGCAAGATCTGCAAGGCCCTCCAAAGAGACACTGCTGGTCCATAGGAGCCTTTTTGTAAATTAGAAGTAGGGCTGCATCTGAAAGGATGTAGCTATAAGCACCTGTTTGCCAAGTGGAGACACAGCTATATTTCATCCCCTTCCTGCTTTGACAGGTGACCTCATAAAGTGAACAGCCTGCAGTCACACATGGAGGCCCTGCCCCTAGGACCAGACCCTCCAGCCTTATATTCCATCACTTGCCTGCTCACCCACTATGTTCCAGCCACTCCAAACGTTTTACAATTCCCTGAACAGATCCTGGTTCTTCATGATTCCTTCACAACTTTGCCCAAGCTGTCCTCTCTACCTGGAATGCCTTTCCCCCATTTTTCCACCTAGAAAATTACTACATCCTTTAAGACACATCTCCCTGTCCAGGAAATATTTGCTGACTGCAGGAGAGTCCAATTCCACTCCTCTAGGCTCCCTTATCTCATTGTGTTCACCTCTCACATTGCCCTGACCTTGCTGTATTTTAATTGTTGGTTGCAATGTCTCCATCCTCCTGTAATACAGGATCTACATCTGAGACCAGAAAGGGGAGCTCTCATACCCTGCCATGATGGCAGAGCCCAACAACAAGAAGAAAGGCTTTTCTTTCCTAGCAACAGCTCAGCCAATGAAAAGCCATGAACTCTTTGTTTACTGTAGCCCCCCCACCAACTTCTTTTTCTCTATGAAAGCCTTCTCCTGGACTTCCCTGGTGGTCCAGTGGTTAAGAATCCACCTACCAATTTAGGAGACATGGGTTCGATCCCTGGTCCGCAACTATTCCACATGCTGCAGAGCAACTTAAACCGTGCACTGTAAGTACTGAGTCTGTGCTCTAGAGCCCAGGAGCCACAACTACTCACCCCACACTCCACAACTACTGAAGCCTGTGCTCCCCAACAAAAGGAGCCGCTGCAATGAGAAGCCCATGTACTGCAACCTAGAGTAGCCCCCACTTGCCACAACCACCAAAAAGCCTGAGCAGCAACAAAGACCCAGCACAATCAACATAAATAAAATAAACAAAAATCTAAAAAAGAAAAGCATTCTCTTTCCCTTCCTGTGTGGGTACTTGCAAGTGGCGCTCCATGGTTGTAGACCCCAAAGTACAATTCTCTGCTGATCTCAAACAAATTCATCTTTGCTGGAGAAATATCCAGCAGTCTATTTATTTGAGGTCAACGGTAGTATCAGTGAATACCTGGCACATTGATACAATGACAAAATGCTGAATATTAATCCTGCACAGAGGCTCTCAGTGAAAGACATACAGTGAAGATCACATCAGACAGCTCAACCTCATGAGGCTAATTCATAATTAAGGGCCAGGTACAAAGGGAGTAATGGAGGGAAGGGAGAAACAAGGCCCTTGCAAAATGATGGGAGGCAACTGCTTTTCTCAATGATTTAGAATGATTCAGAAGTTGCTTCAAAAGCAGATTGAAACGTTCTATAGCTCTGGGAAGATGAAATCCTATCTTTTCCAGACTTATGTGTGAAAAAGCCAAGACCAGTCCCAAGCAGAAAAACATCGCTCATGGAGAGACCTGTCCTCCAGTGGGGATGGTTCAGCCCCAGCCACTGAAGAGCCATCTTCTAGTCCAGAATGTTCTGTGACTTCCCCATGGCAGTGCAGCCAGAAGTGTGAACAGGGGTGAGACCGGATGAGGAATTTGGATGCCTCTTCTTCTTGTAATCATGACCCTAATCACTGTATCAGGACTTAAATCAAGTTGGCATGCCCCTTCTCAACTAGCAGCTTATCTAATTCTGTTCTGTTCTGTTCAGTCTCTCAGTCGTGTCCGGCTCTTTGCGACCCCGTGGACTGTAGCCTACCAGGCTTCTCCGTCCATGGGATTCTCCAGGCAAGAATACTGGAGTGGGTTACCATTTCCTTCTCCAGGGGATCTTCCCAACCCAGGGATCGAACCCGGGTCTCCCGCATTGGAGGCAGACGCGTTAACCTCTGAACCACCAGGGAATTGCAAGTTTCAGCCCACTGCAGTAATGCAATAATGGACTCATTTCTATACCCAATGAGGAATGGAGGGATAAAATGGGAATTCAGTTTATACCCAGAAAATACGAATTTTCTCAAGTGAAAAAGAAGGTTTGAAGATAAGAAGGGAAGAGATGTTGAAGAGGCTGTTGCCATGGTCAAGGACAGAAGTTCACAAGGGCAAGGCAATGGGGATGGGGAGACTGTTGTAAACAGAGAGTCACTGGAGATACAGAAGTGAAAGCAGGAGAGAGGGTGAGAAGAATCAGGAGGGGAAGAAGGGGTCTAGTCTGAAACCTGAAGGTGCTGCAGGAAGAGTTCAGACAGATGTTCTAATCAATCATTAGCATGGTCCCCAGCCTGAGCCCAGGTCTGCACATGCAGGCACACACACACTCATGTACACATGCTCACAGCTCCACCTTCTTTATCGACATGACTGTGCTATAAAAGCCTCCCCTTTGGAAAACTCACAAAGCTCAACTGAAGACGATTTCTTCAATTGCTCTCTGTAATGACAAATCATGACCGTTTGCTCCCTGGTGCCAAAGAGCCGCTCCCAGGGCAAGAAAGCAGATAGCATGGCCAACAGAAAGGAGAGAAAAGAAGCTCAATTGTAGCGCTTATCCACGTGCTGAGAAAGACTAGTTCTCACCCTCTCCAGCTATAAATTTGGAGTGAGTTCAGACATAAACAGAGATTCCCAAATACATTCATATACACTGTATATGTACACACACATAGAGAAATTCTGACATACGTAACACACACGCAGATTCACAGATATATGCATATACACTGTATATGTACACACACATATACAGAGAAACTCCAACATGCAACATGCACACAGGCTTCCTCACTCATGGATTCATACACAGAGAAAACAAAATTGCACACGTAATCCCATCACACAGCAAATAGGAACTCTCTGATAAATGCACATAAATACACTCATTCACATAAAACAAGAGTTTGGAAATAATTACTCAGAATTTTAAAGCAAAAATCAAGAACTAGAACAAATAATCTCACAATTTGTATGGAAATACAAAAAACCTCGAATAGCCAAAGCAATCTTGAGGAAGAAAAATGGAACTGGGGGAATTAACCTGCCGGACTTCAGGCTCTACTACAAAGCCACAGTCATCAAAACAGTATGGTACTGGCATAAAGACAGAAATATAGATCAATGGAACAAAATAGAAAGCCCAGAGATAAATCCACGCATCTATGGACACCTCATCTTTGACAAAGGAGGCAAGAATATAAAATGGAGAAAAGACAGTCTCTTTAACAAGTGGTGCTGGGAAAACTGGTCAGCCACTTGTAAAAGAATGAAACTAGAACACTTCCTAACACCATACACCAAAATAAACTCAAAATGGAATAGAGAGCTAAATGTAAGACCAGAAACTATAAAACTCCTAGAGGAGAACGTAGGCAAAATACTCTCCGACATAAATCACAGCAGGATCCTCCAAGACCCACCTCCCAGAATATTGGAAATAAAAGCAAAAATAAACAAATGGGACCTAATTAAAATCAAAAGCTTCTGCACAGCAAAGGAAACTATAAGTAAGGTGAAAAGACAGCCTTCAGAATGGGAGAAAATAATATCAAATGAAGCAACTGATAAAGGATTAATCTCCAAATTATACAAGCAGCTCCTGCAGCTCAATTCCAGAAAAATAAACGACCCAATCAAAAAATGGGCCAAAGAACTAAACAGACATTTCTCCAAAGAAGACATACAGATGGCTAACAAACACGTGAAAAAATGCTCAACATCCCTCATAATCAGAGAGATGCAAATCAAAACCACAATGAGATACCATTTCACACCAGTCAGAATGGCTGCTATCCAAAAGTCTACATGCAATAAATGCTGGAGAGGATGTGGAGAGAAAGGAACCCTCTTACACTGTTGGTGGGAATGCAAACTAGTACAGCCACTATGGAGAACAGTGTGGAGATTCCTCAAAAAATTGGAAATAGAACTGCCATATGATCCAGCAATCGCACTCCTGGGCATACACACCGAGGAAACCAGAATTGAAAGAGACACGTGTACTCCAATGTTCATTGCAGCACTGTTTATAATAGCCAGGACATGGAAGCAACCTAGATGTCCATCTGCAGACGAATGGATAAGAAAGCTTTGGTACATATACACAATGGAGTATTATTCAGCCATTAAAAAGAATACATTTGAATCAGTTCTAATGAGGTGGATGAAACTGGAGCCTATTATACAGAGTGAAGTAAGCCAGAAAGAAAAACACCAATACAGTATACTAAAGCATATATATGGAATTTAGAAAGATGCAAATGATAACCCTGTATACGAGACAGCAAAAGAGACACAGATGTATAGAACAGTCTTTGGGACTCTGTGGGAGAGGGTGAGGGTGGGATGATTTGGGAGAATGGCATTGAAACACGTATGTTGTCATATGTGAAACAAATCACTAGTTCAGGGTCGATGCATGTTATAGGATGCTCGGGACTGGCATGCGGGGATGACCCAGAGGGAGGATAGAGGGAGGAGGGAGGTGGGAGGGGGGTTCAGGAGGGGGAACTTATGTAAACCCGGGGCAAATTCATATCAATGTATGGCAAAACCAACCAATATAATATTGTAAAATAATTTGCCTCCAATAAAAAATAAATTAACTACAAAAAAAAAAATAAAGCAAAAATCAATTAGTCTCAATTACTTGAATTTTTTTAAGTTAAAAGCTAAATTGTTTCCTTGACATGTCCTGCCCACAATTCTGAACCCTCTCCAGCTATAAACCACTTTATATCTGCATGGTACATTTTACTTGTCAAAGGAAATTGACAGATGTATTCTCCTTCACAGAGCTCTTTGATTTGTATGGGTTTTTTTTGTAATTTTCAAACGCATTTCTGGTTGCTGACTCACAGCCCTCAGCACCATCCCAGGCCCTCTGAACTCTTCCCATATCACCAGCTGCTGGAAATCAAAGAGTACATTTCCCAGATTTCCCTGCCGGAAAGGTTCTAGTTTTAATTCCACCAGTGAGAGACACTGCCACAAGATTTGGAAGGTGGTGGAGAAACAGAAGTCATGTTCTCTCCCCATGGTCTCTCCCCATGGTCTCACAGGCGGGAGGTTCTGCCAAGGCTTCCATCCATTCCCCTATGAATCACCCACACTGGGGCTCCAGGCTCCTGAGATCACTGGTGATGGGGCTTTGTTAATTTTTATAACTCATTTAAAGCTTTTATAGAGTTTTAAGCAAAAAATAAGGGCACACTGCTAGTGTAGTTCACAGAATTAAAGAAGTAAGCAGCTGCAGGAGCCATAGGAGCCATGGTGGGCTGGGTTCCCCAGAAAGCTGACTCGTAGATGGATATTAGCATGGAGGAAGTTTTTTCAGGAGAGCTGTGGAAGGGAAGGAAGCAGGACTGGGTGGAGGGAGAACCTCAGGTGTGAACCTGCCATACCTGCCCCAGGCCACCTGGGGAGAGTCCTGAAGCTGCCAAGATCATTCAGTGATGAGGAGAGATGCCAAGCCTTTATCCCTGCATGATTATCAGTGGTCCTGACTTGAGTGAAGGAAGCAAGGCATTGACAAACCACAAGGCAGCTCTCTTCAGCTGAGGCGATCCCTGTTGAAAACAGGGCTTGGGGCTTTCTGCCAACAGCTCCCAGGCTACCGGAGGTAAGCAGTCGTTAACTCCTGTTAGGGACTGGAAATGTGCGCACCCCCAAGATTCATATGCAGAAGCCCTAAAGACCGATGAGACTGTATTTTGAGATAGGGCCTGTGAGGAGGTAATTAAGGTTAAAAAGTAGGACCCTAATCTCATAGGGCTGGAACACTAACGGGAAGAAGAAATACCAGGGCTCTGTCTCTCGCCCGGTGAAGACACAGTGAGAAGGCAGCTTCCACAAGCTGAGGAGAGAGCCTGCGCCAGAACCTGACCACGTTGGCACCTGGATCTTGGACTTCCCAATCTCCAGAACTGTGAGAAAGCCAATTTCTGTTGTTCAAGCCATCCAGTCTATGGTACTGTGTCATGACAGACCAACAGATTAATACAATTCCTGAAGGAGAATATGGGCCACACATGACAGGATCCAGTACAGGGACTGACTCGGTTACCATCCACTTTCTCCCTCCTTCCCTTGCTCTCCCCGACTACCCACTCTCCCCACCTCCGCTCTTTTCCCCCAAGTTGTGAGAGACAACACGACCACCTCCAACCCCTCCCCTTCTGAAATCGTGATCCAAGAAAGACAAGAGGCTCCAGCTTGGAAAATCCCAAAATCTTCGGAAGGGCTGTGGTGTACCAAGCCCACACCGTATGCACCCTCTTGGACCAATCCTGGGCCAGTAGCTTTGCCTTTGGCCAAATAGGCAAGATTTGCTATCAAAAGGTAAGTTCAGTTCAGTCGCTCAGTCGTGTCCGACTCTTTGCGACCCCATGAATCACAGCACGCCAGGCCTCCCTGTCCATCACCAACTCCCGGAGTTCACTCAAACTCACGTCCATCAAGTCGGTGATGCCATCCAGCCATCTCATTCTGTTTCGTCCCCGTCTCCTCCCACCCCCAATCCCTCCTAGCATCAGACTCTTTTCCAGTGAGTCAACTCTTCGCATGAGGTGGCCAAAGTATTGGAGTTTCAGCTTTAGCATCAGTCCTTCCAATGAACACCCAGGACTGATCTCCTTTAGAATGGACTGGTTGGATCTCCTTGCAGTCCAAGGGACTCTCAAGAGTCTTCTCCAGCACCACAGTTCAAAAGCATCAATTCTTCGGCGATCAGCTTTCTTCACAGTCCAACTCTCACATCCACACATGACCACTGGGAAAAGCCACAGCCTTGACTAGACGGACCTTGGTTGGCAAAGTAATGTCTCTGCTTTTTAATATGCTATCTAGGTTGGTCATAACTTTCCTTCCAAGGAGTAAGTGTCTTTTAATTTCCTGGCTGCAATCAGCATCTGCAGTGATTTTGGAGCCCAACAAAATAAAGTCTGACACTGTTTCCACTGTTTCCTCATCTATTTCCCATGAAGTGATGGGACCAGATGCCATGATCTTCGTTTTTTGAATGTTGAGCTTCAAGCCAAACTTTTCACTCTCCTCTTTCACTTTCATCAAGAGGCTTTGAGTTCCTCTTCACTTTCTGCCATAAGGGTGGTGTCATCTGCATATCTGAGGTTATTGATATTTCTCCCGGCAATCTTGATTCCAGCTTGTGCTTCTTCCAGCCCAGCGTTCATCAAAAGGTAAAGGACTAAGCAAAGATACTGAGCAGGGGGAAGAAACTACGAATGACAGCTTTTATTTTACCAATTGAGCTTCCCTGGTGGCTCAGACGGTAAAGAAACTGCCTGCAATGTGGGACACCGGGTTCGATCCCTGGGTTGGGAAGATCCCCTGGAGGAGGGCATGACAACCCACCCAGTTTTCTTGCCTGGAGAATCCCCATGGACAGAGGAGCCTGGCAGGCTACAGTCCATGGAGTTGCAAAGAGTCAGACACAACTGAGTGACAAACAGACACATAGATTTTACCAATTATTTGCTCAGCCTCTCTAAGCTTTGCTGTCCTCATCTCTCTGGGGGAGATGGCAGTGTTGTAGTAAATATGAAGGCAGGAACGCATGTCACAGGCCTGCCTAGCATAACGCTGGCACACAGTAAACATCCAATAAAAGGTTTCTTCCATGATGGTCTAAACATTGCTCTAAGAAAATATCACTTTGCATCTCAAACTTCTGAGCCTGTTTTCAAAACAGGGGGGAAAAGCAAAATTCCGTCGAGTAGAAATACATTTGCCCCAGGTCCCAAAACTCTTAAAGTTACCTGGAATATGCATTCTTCAGGTAAGAAAACTGAAGCCCCAGTAAGTTAACAACTAGCCCCAGGGCTCACACAGAGGAGAGAGAGGGTAGGGATCAAGAACCATGAACTCCAGAGATGTTCCCGGTCCCCCTCAACCAGCTGCCCCTCCACCCTGTGATTGTGTCCCCGTGTCCCCTCAACCAGGCCCCCGGTGCATCCCAACCCGCGCCTGCAGCCTCTCTTTTCTTTCTCCCAGACACCCGCCTGTATGGTCAAGCCCAGGGCTGCTCAGCAAGTGTTACTAAGATGGAATTGAAACCCACTGAAGTATCTGGAAAGCAAGTGGGATGTCTGAAAGTAATAAACTTCTGACTGCTTGTTCATTTGGCACCCAGTGGGGGTGGCACAGATTCTTCTCATCGCTCTTTCTTAAGAATCAATAAAAAGTTAGTGATGCATTTAGCAGAGATCAAATAAATGAAATTGGGTTTCTTTTTTAACCCTTTGTGGGACCGATGCTCTGGTCTCATTCCTAAAACTCACTTTAGGTTAATCTGACCCATCTTTTGGTAATCACATTACAGATTTTAAAGTCTGAGTGTGTGTGCTGAGAAGAAAGAGAAGTCTGACTGGCCAGGGGAGGTGCAAGCAGCAAGGGGGAAATAGCATCTCTGGCTGAGGTTCAAGGATGGATGACTAAGTAGGGAGTGGGCGTTGGAGGCAGGAAGAATCAGCGTGAGCAAAGATGTGGGAAAAAAGACACATAGAATGTGTTTGAGACTGGCAGGACCAAGTGGGAGTTGGGGGAGCCTTTTGATGAGTTTCATGGCTGGGGTCAAAATGGGACTGGTCGCAATGGCCAGCACTGCCCACAGGCTAAGGCAGAAGTAGTGCTGCAGACAAGGGCCTTTCGAGTCAGAAATGATAGACTTGGAGGCCAAACTTGTCTCGTCTGATCCTTATAGGAGAGTGCTAGAGAAAGACAGGCCTGAATTCAAATGCCACTGCTGCCATCAACTTCATGTGAGATTTTAAACACTTGTTTTTTAATGCCTTGGTGAGCCTTTGTTTTCTCAGCACCTGGAGGCAATAATAGTGCTTCCCCTTAGAGTTTGCAAACTCACTGTCTATAGGTGCCAAGACGGGGAAGATAAATGACTTCTCCTGGGTATAAAGCAGCAAGGGATTGCATTCAACTTCTAATGCTAGAATTAGGCAAACACAAAATATTTTTTAAAAACATTGTGCAAGCTAAACAAAACACTTGGCCAGCATATAACCAGCATGTAAATTCTTGATTGTCTCACAGGACTGTTGTGAGAATTAAGTGAAATAATGCATAGAAAGTGTTTTGCAGAGTTGAGAAGCTAAACAAAAATAGACCTTCATGTATACGAGGTTGAAGAACAGGCTAAACTAATCTATGGTGATAGAATCAGAAGAGTGTTTACCTAAGAGAAGGAAGGGCGCTGACCATGAAGGGTATGCAGGAGATTTTATGGTGTCTTGGAAAATTTCTAGTTCTAGTTCAGGTTGGGTACAGGTTTGTAAACATACATAAAAATTCACTGAGTGGTACACTTAAGCTTTGTAAACTTTGTTGTCTAAAGGTTACACTTCAATCAAAAAGGAAAATTTAGAAGAGGTCCTTCACAGAGTGTAAGTGTGCTGAATCACTAAGTCATGTCCAAATCTTTGCAACCCCATGGACTATAGCCTGCCAGCATTCTCTGTCCATGGGATTTCCCAGGTAAGAATACTGGAGTGGTTAGCCTTTTCCTCCTCCAGGAGGTCTTCCTGACCCAGGGATCGAATCTGTGTCTCCTGCATTGGCAGGAGGATTCTTTACCACTAAGCCACCTAATAAATGGTTATTATAATTGTTATTATCATTACTACTTTTACCATTATTATGATAATGTATCACAAGGTCAGTAAACCAACTAAAGAGTAACAAACATTCACTGCAGACTCACTATGTGCTGGGTGCTTACGTCAGATTACTTTTTCCCAAAATGACCACACTCATATATATGTACGGAGAAGGCAATGGCACTCCACGCCAGTACTCTTGCCTGGAAAATCCCATGGATGGAGGAGCCTGGTGGGCTGCTGTCTATGGGGTCGCACAGAGTCGGACACGACTGAAGCGACTTAGCAGCAGCAGCAGCATATATATGTATGTAAGTCCTGTGTCCTTCCCTGGCAGAGAAAGAAAGCGCTGGTGTCTCTTCCTCCCCTCATAAGGGCACTAGCCCTACAGATGAGGGCCCCACCCCATGACCTCATTTTACCTTTATCACCTCCACACAAGACTCATCTCCAAACACGGTCACATTGTGGATGGGGTAGGGCTTCAACATATGAATTTGGAGGGACATAAGCATTCAGCCCATAACACATAGTCAGGGAAACTTTAACAACACTGTCTTCTATGGTAAAAAAGGAAAACAGAAAATGTACCAAATGAATAAGATAATCTAGCAAAGGCAATTTCTATCAAAGGTGTCACCTGGGTTCTTCTGGCTGCTTATAATCAAATGTGAAAAGGGAGAAAACATGTTGAAGAAAGAACCATTGAGCACAAAGGAGTCAGGACTTGCTGGGTTTGAAAACTAAAATGTCTTATTCTTAGATTCTCCAGACAGGAAACGATGCTAAAATTTTTAAATGACCTCTAGGCAAAGATCAAATCTAGGATACTGTCAGGATGATATGCTCTGAAGATGCCCCTAAAGGAGTGAACATAAAACTCTTTATTAAGACCTTAGAAATTTGGAAGGTGGTGATTCAAACAGAAAAAGAAGTTCCTCATAGAGCCCCACCAACACACAGCAGGGCTTCTGATATAATTTCTTTAATTTTCTTGAGATATAGTTGATTTATAATGTTGTGTTAATTCCTGCTGTACAGCAAAATGATTCAGTTATACATGTATATATGTATAGTTATGTGTATACATCTATATTCTTTTTCATGTTCTTTTCCAGTAGGGTTTATCAGAGAATGCTGTATATAGTTCCCTGTGCTATACAGAAGGACCTTATTGTTTATCCATCCTATATATAGAAGTTTGCATTTGCTAATTCCAAACTTCCAATCCTTCCCTTCCCCACCCCCCAAGGGCTACTGATAATCTTAAGTGTGGTGTTCCCTAGCAGTCTTACAGGGAACTCAAGATAGAAAAAGGCTTATCTCATTGATATTTGTGGTAGTGAGTTTTATCGAATGGAAGGAACAGCAATAAAATTCATAGACAGCTGAAAATGATATTAAGGTGATTTCTCTGCCTGTCTGGACGAAGCGGTACAGAGACAGTGTGATACGAAAACTATTCTTTGACCCTCCAAACTAAGAAAGAGGGCTGAGAAAATGATGTAGCTGCAAACAATAACTATTTCTTATGGAAAAGAAAGGATGACTCCAAGAGCTGATGCCTCTGAGCACAGGGGATGGAGCCAAGAGCTACGGAAAACCATTCCCAAGCAGCAGGGCTGAGTTCTAATCTGAAAACTACCTGTGTGCCCAGGCTTCCCTGATAGCTCAGTTGGCAAAGAATCTGCCTGCAATGCAAGAGACCCCAGTTTGATTCCTGGGTCGGGAAGATCCCCTGGAGAAGGGAGAGGCTACCCACTCCAGTGTTCTTGGGCTTCCCTTGTGGCTCAGCTGGTAAAGAATCTGCCTGCAATGTGGGAGACCTGTTGGGAAGATCCCCTGGAGAAGGGAAAGGCTACCCACTCCAGTATTCAGGCCTAGAGAGTTCCATGGACCGTATAGTCCCTGGGGTTGCAAGGAGGCAGACGTGGCTGAGTGACTTTCACTTTTAGTTTCACTTTCACCCATGTGCCCAGTAGAATTTCAGAATTGCTAAGGATCCCCATGTAGCTTCCATTTTCCTTTTTCTATTTTGCTTTTAATGAGACGCAGTTTCTATCCCTGGGTTGGGAAGATCCCCCGGAGGAGGCAGTGACAACCACTGCAGTTTTCTTGCCTGGAAAATCCCATGGACAGAGGAGCCTGGCAGGCTACAGTCCATGGGGCCACAAAGAGTCTGACACGACTGAGCAACTGAGCACATGCCTGTCCCACCATTGTATATTAGGTGGTATGAAGGCATGCTGCTACTGCTAAGTCACTTCAGTCGTGTCCGACTCTGTGCGACCCCATAGACGGCAGTCCACCAGGCTCCCCCATCCCTGGGATTCTCCAGGCAAGAACACTGGAGTGGGTTGCCATTTCCTTCTCCAATGTGTGAAAGTGAAGTCTCTCAGTCATGTCTGACTTGTAGCGACCCCATGGACTGCAGCCTACCAGGCTCCTCTGTCCATGGGATTTTCTAGGCAAGAATACTGGAGTGGCTTGCCATTGCCTTCTCCGGTATAAAGGCATAGTGTTTCTTTAATTCACAGGTCTAGAGATCAAGAAGAACTGTACAGGAGGAGCTGTATCTGAGAAAGCCACCCAATGAGCCTCATCTGAACCTGGGCCAGATTAGATGACAAGGCCCAAGTAGATGCTTCAGTGGAATGAGACTTTGGGAGATCTTGGAAAGAAGTGAGTGTATTTTTATGTGAGACATGTCTGGTCGCAGGAGCCAGAAGGTAGACTGAGTAGCCAGCCTCCAAGGAGCCTTCTGGGATTCTCACCCTCCTGGAATCCCCTCTCACACTGCATCAGGGCTTGCCCTGTGTGTACAGTACAGAGAAGATGAGGCTAGGTCATAAAGGGCCTGACAGCTTCTTCCTTGGGCTCAGATCTGCTCTGAGCAAAGCTTCTGCCATGATGTGAGGACACTCACACTGCCCTAGGAAGAGGAACTGAGGCCCTGCCAATACCAGCAGCAATGCGCCAGCTGTGCGAGTGAACCCGCTTGAGAGCAGATCCTCCAGGGCCAGTCAGGCCGTGAGATAGGGGCAGTCCCAGCTGACATCTGCCCGCAGCTTCATGAGAGTCCCTGAGCCAGAACCTTCCAGCTATGCTACTCCAGAAGTTCTGCTCCAAAGAAAGGAGGAGCGAGAAAAGAAAGGTTACTGTTGTTCTAAGCCACTAAATTTTGGAGTGATTTGTTACCCATAGATGACAAGTACAACTCTACAGGGTATAAAAAAGAGAATCCAGTGTAATCACCATGAGAGTAAAAAGAAAATGTGTAGACACAGGACAACACATAGCATTGGGCAGCCTGATAAAGGGCAACTTCTCTCTCCTGGTGGGCATTGGCAACGGGGATCAGGACGTGAGGTGCTGGGGATGGTGAGACTTGGGGATATGGTTTCAAGAGGGGAGCTGGCCATCTTAGACAGGAGCCGTTCCTATCCACACTAAACCCTCTCAGGTCCAGGCTTGTTGCTGCCAACGAGGCCTTTCCGCTTTCAGGGCTCCTTTGCATCCACCTGTCATCGTTGACAGAAACAGGTCAGGGATTACCAGTCCTGTGCTGCAGAGGACAGAATTGAGGGTCCCACTGGGTGATTGACTTGTCCAGGTCCTGGGCACTTTCTGCTCCCAGGACAGTTCAAAGCTGCCTTCAGCTACCAAAGGAATCAAAGACCCCAAAGAACCTCAAGGCTGAGCCAGAAACGCACACTCAGGCACAACATGCAGAGACAATGCAGGCCGTCTGCTCTGACGGGGACGCTCCATAAGTAATAACTGTGGCTACCTTAAAACAGTCTTGCACACATGCTGAAATCTGGGCCTCAGGATGCTGAAGCTGAACTAGTGTCACTGCCCTGACTGTGTCTCCTTCACCAGGCAGGCTCAGGCCTCTCCGAGTCTCTGAGGCTCTTTCCTATGATGTAGGGTTCAACTGGTGGTCTCAAGGTTCTGCGTGGCTCTGACACTGTAGGATTCTTGAGCAGTTGGTGAGACCTTCGACAGTGATGTTGGCATACTAATACCAGACTCCCACTTCGAGTCTCCAATCGACAAAATCAATGCCAAACAGGAAATTGCAAGCACTAATTTATTCTGCATTTTCTCACCATAGGACTTGCTTTATATACATTGCAACATGCACTCTAATAAGTTATTACGCAGACAAAGGTTTCTGCCAGCTTCCCAGCCCCCTGACATATGCTCCCATTTCTGCCTGTCCCCTAGAGAGGGGACCACCCTGCAACTGTGACCAAGAATGACTGCAGAGAGCCAGGCAGAAGGTTGGTTGTGAAAACAACCAAGCTCGTAAAATCAAATGGAATGACATAAAATGATGAAATGAAATAATAAGATGACCAAGCTAAATTAATGTCAGACGGCCCTCTGCCCAGCACCCTCTCTTGGTGGATCTGTGAGTTTTGGTGGTCTTTATATCTAAGACGATGGAGATAAGCTGGAGTATCTTTCTGTCCAGCCCTACCCAGCTGACTTGGCCTGCCAAGGCCCTGGGGCAATGGAATCATCCCGACAAAACAAGAAGATGAAGTGGGGTCTGCATCAAGCACAGTGCATGCTGGCACCTGCTCTGCTGGGCTTGGCCCTGGGGGCCCAAGCGAGCACTGGACTGACACTTGGCAGCAGCCAATATGCCTGCACGTGGGAGAACAAACCTCCAGTCTTTCCCTGTTACAGCCATCTCTGCAGAAGCACATGGGACCGGGACTGTCTAGAAACCCAGAAACACAGTCATACAAAAACTCAGCCATTTGAAGGCTAAATTTTGATCCCTCAAAGCAGGCATGCCTGACAGCTCTGAGTGAGGCATCTGCTCTGAAAAGAGAAAATGACCCGTGTAGAGCTATGCACGTCGTGAACTGGAGCGCGAAGCAGAAATGGGCTGGCGGGACACTCAGAATCGGGACAAGGCGGGCAGCAGGGGACCTGGGTGGCGCTTAAGTTGCCAGTGTCTAAAGAGGCCAATGTGGCCCTGGGGAGTCGGGCAGGCAGTTAGTACATGGCCCCTCTGAAGTGGAGCCGCACATAGTGTGTGGCTGATGTCACTGCACTAGTGAGCAGGTTGACCGAGTCATCCAAATACAGGGGCTCACATCTTAGCTCGGAGAAGGCAATGGCAAGCCACTCCAGTACTCTTGCCTAGAAAATCCCATGGATGGAGGAGCCTGGTTGGCTGCAGTCTGTGGGGTCGCTAAGGGTCGGACACGACTGAGCGACTTCACTTTCACTTTTCACTTTCCCACATTGGAGAAGGAAATGGCAACCCACTCCAGTGTTCTTGCCTGGAAAATCCCAGGGACGGGGGAGCCTGGTGGGCTTCCGTCTATGGGGTCGCACAGAGTCGGACACGACTGAAGTGACTCAGCAGCAGCGCATCTTAGCTGAGCTGTTTGTGGTCTTTACAAACTCCTAAATAAAGGGGGCTTGTTGATAACTTTGAGGCCACAGGTGAGGTGTGCAGTACCCCCCCACCATGATTCTTAACAGGGTTAGACTCAGAAAGGAGGTCCCCTGAATCTCCCCCGCAGAGGACAGAGAGCCAGCCTCTTCCTGCTCAGGTACGTGAGCCTCTCCTAACCCTTTAATTTCCCCCGCACTCTGTGAGAGGCAGACCCAAGACGAGATCTCCTGTCTTGACTCCTAGTCCAGTGTTCTTTCTGCTGGGCATTGGAGAAGCAGAACTGAAAGCCTGGGATCAGAAACTAACACCACATCTCTATCAGGTGAAAGTGGGACAAAGAGACAAATGATCCCATTTTCCGTCTCATATCCACATGCCTCCGAATTCCTCCCACTCCTGTGAATGATGGGAGCATCACCTACACTTGCTGCACACACAAGCCTGCCCGCATCAGCACCTGATGTGGATTGTGGGGTGAAGATGTAAGAACAGAGCCATGGATTGGCTCAGTTTCCCAGGAAATGCAGAGGCAGAGTGCAGAGGCTGTACAGCCTGGGGCCTGACCTGCCGCAGGACGGCAGAGTAAGCGAGACTCTTGCCTTCTCCCAGTGATGCGGAAGCACACCCATGCACACACCATTCCCCACCTGCCCATAACTGCTGTGTGGACACCACTGCCTTTACTCACCATCAACCTGCCTCCACTCGGACCTCAACCCCTTCACCACCCCCACCCCGATTCCAGCCCTGGAGATACTGCTTTTTGTACAAGGACTGTAACATCAGAGCCTTACTTCTCCCATGTGAACCATGACTTAGCCCATCCTGAAGACCTCAAGGTACCTAGTAATCCCCTTCAGCTGCAGACCTGAAGACATCAACTCAAATCGCAGCCCCTTGGCCAGAGCCTCTGCAGGCCCAGCTGCCCCGGGCAGAGTGAAGACAGACAACAGGACACTCACCCTATTCCCTGCACCCAGAGGACTAGGAGGCTGCAGTCTAAATAGACATTTCTCCAAAAGAGTCATACCTGTGACCAGTAAGCACAGTAAGATGTTCAGCATCATTGGTCATTAGGAATCACAAAGAGACACCATTTTATGACCATCAGGATGACCACTGTCATTACTACAGAAGATAGCAAGTGTTGGGCAGGATGTGGAATGGTTAAAATTGTCGTGCACTGCTGCTGGTATTGTGAAACAGTGCGGTCACTGTAGAAAACAGTTTGACAATTCCTTAAAAAATTAAACAAAAAGTTATCATATGATCTAGTAATTCCACCCCTTAGGTATGCTGCTGCTAAGTCACTTCAGTCGTGTCCGACTCCATGCGACCCCATAGACGGCAGCCCACCAGGCTCCCCCATCCCTGGGATTCTCCAGGCAAGAACACTGGAGTGGGTTGCCATTTCCTTCTCCAATGCATGAAAGTGTAAAGGGAAAGTGAAGGCGCTCAGTCGTGTCTGACCCTTAGCGGCCCCACGGACTGCATTTAGGACGTGTATTTGAGTGCTGAAGACTTGAAGGAGGTAAGCTATGTCAAGCCATAGAAATATCTGGATGAGGATCAATCAGGACAAAGGAAACAGAGCAAAGGCTCTGAGCAGAGAGGGTGCCCACTATGTTAGGGAAACAGCAAGGAGCCGGCGTGTGTGCCTTGCAGCGAGAAAGAGTCACGACAGAGAGAGGGGAGGGGTGGCAGGCAGGTCACAGAGGGCCTGAGAAAGCACTGCAAGGTCTCTCTGGTCTGTAAATTTGCTTTGAGGCCCCAAGGCTCCCAGCCCCAGCAGCCTCTCTTGACTTAGTTGGGCACCTGATGGGAAGGAACATCAGGGCTGGGATGCCAGCCCAGCCTGTTTTGCCAGATGCAGGCCATGATGCTGTCTCAGGAATGGCTGCCACGTGTCTTGGCACTGAACTTGGCAGCCTAGAGCCAGGCTTGCAGTATGACTTTCGCAGAGACAGGCCGTGTACCCAGGCCTTCTCCTGCCTGGTTCCATCCCTTAGTGGGGCTCACCCTCCCTCTCGCACAGCCTATCTCCCCATTGCTGGGCACAGAGGAGGTAGGAAGGAAGGCACTGGCCACATTCTGGGTTGTTGATGCTTTTTTGCCAGCCTATGTCTTTACTGCTAATTGACCTTTATTAGACCCTCCATCACTTGGAAACCCATTTCAGCCCCCATTGCTCTGAGTGCCTCTTGAAAGTAAAAAATCACAGACTTCTAACTGAACAATCATTATCTTGACATTGCAACGCCAACCAGGTCCCTCACCCTAGCCCATTACCTCTCTCCTCTTTCCAGCTTGGAAAAAAAATATATGATCAATGTAAGAAAGTCATTTATTCTCCCCTTTCTAGGCTGCACACCAAATAGTTTGTCAAGGCCTTTTAAAAGCCACTCACCTCACTCACATTCTGCTCAGAAGGTTGCTTTGTCTTTTTCTCAGCCATTGATTTTTGCATCTTGTTAGGATTGTTCTGTGCTCTTAAGGAATTATTAACAAATTAGCCAAAGTCTGTGAGCTGCAACTCAGCCAGCAAGGCTCACCTAGACAGGCAGTCTGGGCTCTCTTCCTTTCTACCTAGCACCAGGAGAATGGGGCTGGGGGTTGGGCAGGGGGAAATGGTGCCTGGTCAGGAGTACAGCCTCAGGGAGGGCACTCTGCAGTGCCCAGGAGGAGCGGGGGGACTGCTCTAGGCTTGACAGAGTCCTGAGGATGAAGTGTGGACTTCTGGAGATAACAGGGGAATCCACAGAGAGTGGTTAAAGGATGTGGTTTTTGAACCAGAAAGACTTGAGTTTGAGTCCAAATTTAACTAGTTACTGGCTGTGTGACCTGGACAGTTCTCCTGGTGTTTTGGGCTACAGGGGTCCCAAGGGTGTTATAACCGATAAGGATCTAGCTGCAGCTCTCACTGAGTCTCAGCAACAGAAGGACAAAGGAAGGTGACAAAGGATGCTAAGGAAGAGCAAGTCTGGAGTCGGGGGAAAAGTCTGGGTTCTACAGAGCAGAGCCCTGCACGGGAGACCCAAGAAACCAGATCTCAGTGTCCAGACTGGGGTCACTGAGCAGTCAGATCTAGTCCAAGCTGGCCTCAGCATCCAAGAAGTCCTACATCTGCCCTTGGTTTCAGAGAAGCACTCTAACTAGAACCCTGTACTACATACAAGACAAGAAACAGCACAGTAGCTAAGAGCATGAACTGGGAGCCAGAATTCCTGGGTCCAATCCCTATGCTTAAGAAAATCTCTTAACCTTTGGTGCCTGTTTCCTCATCTGTAAAATGGTCTAATCATTGTACCTCCCATGGAGTTCTTATTAAGATTAATGAGCTAATATGTGTAAAGGGCATATAAAAGTGCCTGGCCCCTAATAAGTGCGATAGAGTTAACTTTAAAAGAAAAAAAGCGGAGGGGAGCTTGCAGATCACAGAAAATGTAACCCCAATTTCCCCTTCCTAGTATGAGTAAGTATGAGTAAAAACTATGGATGGCTTTACAAACCCAGGCTTCGTCTCTAGGGCTTCCTTCTCCCCCACCATCAGCCCAGCCAATTACCGAGTCTTCCCACCGCTTCCACCACCCAACCAGGCACACTGCCACGATCCCCTTCTGGACTGTTGCAGCAACTCCCCTCCTAACTGCTCTATGGTCTCCTTATCTCTGGTCTCATGTCCCCCAACTCACTCATCACACTTGCAGCAAAGTGATCTTTATAAATCACAAGTCTGGTCCTATTGCTCCTATTGTCTCTCGGAGTCACTAACTCTTTAGAACACAAGGCCCTACGTGGTCCTCAACAAAATCCTGTAACTTCATTTACTGCACTCGTTCTCGCTGTTTATAGCCCAGCAACACTCAGTGGCCTGTTGTCATCCACACCACACACACACACACACACACACACACACACACACAGACACCACGCGCCTTTTGTTCTATTCTCTCTGCCCGAAGTATCCTTGAGGCTTCCCCCACTTCCCTCCACCAACCTTTCATCTCAACACTGCCACCACCGCCACAGCTGAACCCAGCCAGCACTGAGGACCCCACTGTCACCTCTTCCTGGAATCCTCCCCTGAAGCCAGCAGTTGGATTTGACATCTCCGTACATTAGAATAATCCTAGATAACATAAATTTCTAAGTGACTTAACCCAATCAAAGTTTATTTCTCAGTCCCAGGTTAGTTTAGTGTCCCTGGTTAACAAGCAACTTTCCCTCACATAGAAATTTAGGGGTGGCTCTACAACCCTTAGGATCTCAGAGTCTTCTGCATTCAACAGGTGGGAGGGGTGAAAGGAGCTGGAAGAGGCATATTTGCTTCTTAAAATCCCTGGTCACAAGTAGTGCACCTCACTCCACTCATTTCCTCATGAGGACTAGTCACCAGGTCACTCCAGAGTGGAACATGTACCCTGCCACCCAGGGGACAGCTGGCCTTTGCCACCTAAGGGTCCCTGCTAGGCTCTCCCCTGGCACCCTGTCCCTCCATCCACCTCAGAGTTGTCAAAATGTATCTCTGTGATCTGCATCCAGGCCTAGCCCCCAGCAGACTGTGAGCTTCTGAGGGTAAGGGCCCCGTTCCTTTTCCCTCTCTGTCACCAGCCTGGCACTGGTGCCTCGTACTGTGCAGGATGAATGGCCAAGCTGAGTCAGAACCAGCTCCATGACCAGATAGGTGTGACCCCGATGGCAGAAAGTCCTCCCTGGAAGCGGATGAGCTAGACTGGGGAAGGGAGAGGCCAGAATACAGACTGAAGGGAGATCTTCCCAGGAAAGATAAAATACAGAGAGAAAGATTTGGTCCTTTGCAGAGGTTTACATCTTGATCTTCATGGCATCTCTTAGGCTGGAAAGGGCTCAAACTCTGAGAGGTCTGAAACACATACTCTTCGTAGCTAACACAGGTAGCCCATGTCATGTGCCAAGCACTGTTCTAGGTACTATGCATGTGTTAATTCATGCATGCGTGCTAAGTCGCTTCAGTCGTGTCCGACTCTTTGCGACCCTATGAAACAGCCCTCCAGGTCCCTCTGTCCATGGGATTCTCCAGGCAAGAGTACTGGAGTTGGTTGCTATTCCCTCCTCCTGGAGATCTTCCCAACCCAGGGATCGAACCCACATCTCTTACGTCTCCTGCATTGGCAGATGGGTTCTTTACCACTAGCGCCACCTGGGAAGCCCGCATTAATACATAAATCCTCACAATTACTTCATATTGCAAATAGGGAAATGAACGCTCAGCTCAGAAAAGTTCAATGACACGATACTCTCTCTACCTGTGACTTTATTTTCCTCCTTTCCAGCCCCTAGAAGCCCTAGGACAAGGAAGATTTCAACCTATTTTCCAGCATTTCTTTCAGTGGGAATTAGATTTGGGGGAACACCAGAGATTTGACATCCTGGAGGCCAAAGCAAACCTTTTGGAGTTTTCTTGCCCCAATCTGAAACTTAGGGCTCAGGTAAGAGGCCAGAAAATGAATTTCCAAAATTATTCTTCACTTTGAATGTTAAGCATTTCACAAACTAAGAAAGACTGGAGTTTCCACTGATGTTTATGTCTTATAATGTCCCTTGGTCAAATTAATGAATAGAGTTTGGAGCCAAATAATAAATTGCAAGTCTCCAAGGCCATCTCAACATGACACTTCTGCAGAAATAACAATGATCATGTTACAGCAGGAGGACAGTCTCTCTGCATACAACACCAGGGCTGACTACCCAGAGGCCAGCAGGGCAGAAACCCCATCCCACTCCAGCCAGGCTTCCCATCCCCAACACTGGGCATTTCTATAGTCTTAGCTGGATAACAACCACAACCCCTCATAGAAAATCACTGCTTCAGAAACGTTTGACACTAAAGACAAGAGAGGCAGCTATAGTTTGTCATTATAGAAATACCCAGTGACTGTAGCCACCTGTCCTCACTGCCATCAGTCTGGACTCCGAGCCGCACACTTGTCACAGCCAGGGCCTGCCAGGTGACAGCCACGGAAGAGCTGCTTCTTGTCCCATCACCTCGGGAAGATCCAGCAGCCCCCGCTTCGGATAAAATAGGTGCCTTCAAGGTCTCCCCCTGACATACTTGCAAGAAGAATAGATGATGAGCAACCACACCTGCTGACCTGCCACCCCCTCCATCACGGCCCGGGAAGTCACTCTTCCTCCTCACTTTCCCACAAGCGGATAGAGTGGCCTGTGACAAGCTAAGGCGCTTGGACTTTGAAGCCAGGCAGGCCCAGATTCAATCTATGTCTCCAGGATATCCTAGCTATATGTGAGCCATACCGGGGACAGAACCCTCCCTTGGTGGAATGTCCCGAGGTAGAAGCAAATGGATGAAAAACAGCTGAGTGAGTATGATAGTAATAAGCCAACACTTACAGGTATTAACTGTTTTACATGAATTAACTCATTTCTACAACAACCCTACATAGCGAGTGCTATTATTGTGTCTGCTTTGTAGTTGAGGACTCTGTGGCAAAGGAAGGTTAAGGGACTTAACCAAGGGCACCGAGCTGTGAACGGCAGACTTGGGATTCACCCCTAGCTGTCTGGTTCAGGAGTTGTGCTCCTAATGTTCTATATTCCTCTTGACAACTATGACTGGCATCTGTGTCCCAGGCGCTGTGTGAAGTTCTTTACACGTTTATGTCTTTTAGTCCCCATAAGACATTACCACCAGTGGACAGAGTATTAGACTGAAGCCCAGAAAATTTAAGTAAATTACCCACATCCACACAGGTGCTAGTAGCAGAGCCAGGACTCAAATCCAGGGTTTCTGGAACCATCTGTGTGCCAAGCCATTGTCTATACAGACTGTGCTGTGATGCCTTGATTACTTTACGTATGCACACTTGTATTTAATTAATCTTCCCAACAGCTCCGGACGAAGGTACTACTATTAAATCCATTATATAAATTGGAAACGTGAGAATTATAAAATCCATGCAAATTATAGTCAGTACTTGAGGATCCAGGACTCAAATCCAGATGTTGTCTGGAACACTCTATTTAAACCCCTAGACTGCAGTAACTTCCTGCCCTAACCCAGCACCTGTTCATGTGAATTCACAGAACATGTGAATTTGAATTCACTTGACCTAAAGTGTGAATGATCTGCTTAACACCTGGTTCAAATGGCACCTCCTCTGAGATGGCCTCTCTCAATCCCCTAGCAGAAGTCATCTTTCTTCCTCTGTTATATCTGAGTTGTTTGTTGTTTGTTTGTTTTTTCCTGACTTTTGCACTCAAACTCACTCTTGATCACTCCCGATGTGATTGAGAGCAATTTTCTGTGCAGAGGAGTTCAGTGTGCTGTGGCCTGACCCAGACCTCACTGTTGCGACCCTGGAGAACAGCGTCAGTTACAGGGAAGGCAGCCACGGGTGAGCATGGTCTACAGCCCTGGAGCAGACGCCTTGTGAAAAATAAGAACCACGGAAATGAGAAAAACAGACCAGAGACCACAACAGCAAGCTGTAGAGCAATGGTAAGTGGCCACTGACTTGGCAGATCTGAGGGAGCTAAATCCTAGATGGACAGTGGAGAAAACTGAGAGCACAGTAATAAGAGGCACAGATATGACGCATCCGGGATACGGGGGGAGGAGGTAAAGCGAGTTGCATTGGTTGGGATCACTTTGGAAGAAGTTAGAGGACTTCCCTGGTGGTCCAGTGGTTAAGAATCTGCCTGCCAATGTCGGGACATTCAATCCCTGGTCCAGGAGGATCCCACATGCCACAGGGAAACTAAGCCCGTACACCACAACTACTGAGCCTGTGTCTAGAGCCCTTAGCTGCAACTACTGAAGCCCGTGCAACCGAGAGCCTGTGCTCAGCAACAAGAGAAACCACCACAAGAAGAAACCACACAGCACAACTAGAGAACTGCAACTAGAGAAAGCCCGCACGCAGCAATGAAGACCCAGCACAGCCCAAAATAAGTTTGTTTTTTTTTAATCAGTCAAAAAAAAAAAAAGAAACAGAAACCTTGATCCCTCCCCCAACTCTGCATCCCCAGGTGGCTGCCCTGCCCCAGTCTGGAGAAAACTGGAGCCTTATTCTCTGCAGAGGTCAAAGCAAAGGGCATATGGGCAAGGGGCAACAGAATCATCTGAAGGCCAAGACACTGTATTGACTGAAGTGAACACACAGAATGTTCAGGCTCCCATCTCGCTTCCTGCCCTGGGCTCCCAAATTCAGCAAGCAGACCTTGGCCCTCCAGGCTGGAGAGTGGAAGAGTCTATAAGAGGAATCTGGGTGGTTCAAGAGGAAGCCCTTTTAAATAGACATTGAGGTTTTCCCCCAACAAATGGCACAGCTGGGTTACCCTACAGAAAGTTCCCAGTTAACAAGCACCGCCTACAGGGACTTTAGTTCCCCTCCTCCTAAGGATGAGTGGGTATCAGGGGCTTCCCAGGAAGCTCAGGAAGGTTCCCAACATGAAGGACAGAGACCAAGAGACCCAAATCTGTGGGCTGGGTCTCCAGATCAAAACGGACACTAAGTGCCCGCAAAAAGATGGATACAAATGCCCAAAACAAAGGCTCATCAATGTGAAATTTCAAAATGCAAGGAACAAAGAGGCTACAACTTTCAGGGGGACTGGCGGGGAGGCACGGAATAAAAAACCGGTTTACATATGTAGAATTAGGAGTTAGAGATTTCAGACTTCTCAAAATAATCCCAGCAGCTAGAAGGCAGTAGAATAATGCCTTCAAAATGCTGAGGGAAAATAATAAAGCTGGGTAAGGTCTCAAAAAATTTATATCCCATACCCCATTTCTCAGGACTCTGCTGATAATGTCTCCCCCAAATTTGAGTATAAACCCAAAAAGTGAAAGAATATAATATCAGAAACAGGAGACCTGACCCAAGAGAGAAGTCAAAGGAATTCTTATGGATGCTGCTAAGAGGTCTCCGGATGACAGCTGTGCATGGCCAGGCAGGGCAATCTGCACCAGCAGTTCTGAGGCCATGGAAAAGCCTTCAAGAGGATGAATTGATGGAATATCTGAAGTGAATGAAGAGGAATGTGGACAACCTTTGAAGAGTTTAGGAGCATGGGAAGATGGAAAGGTGCATGTGTTTGGAGGGACAAGAGAAAGAAAGGTGCATTTTTTTAGAGTGAGAAATCAATAGATGTTTTTGAACTGTGGTGCTGGAGAGTCCCTTGGACAGCAAGGAGATCAAACCAGTCAATCCTACAGAAAATCAACCCCGAATATTCATCGGAAGGACTGAAGCTGTAACTGAAGCTCCAATATTTTGTCCACCTGATGAGAAGAGCCAGCTCATTGGAAAAGACCCTGATGCTGGGAAAGACTGAGGGCAGAAGGAGAGGGGGTGACAGAGGATAAGATGGTTGGATGGCATCATTGACTCAAGGGACATGACTTTGAGCAAACTATGGGCGATAGTGAAAGACAAGGAAACGTGGGGCACTGCACTGTATGGGGTTGCAAAGAGTTGAACACAACCTAACAACTGAAGAAAAACGGAAACAAACCCTCTCCCAAATCAAGAAACAGCAATACACACAGATTGTTGGCTATAAGGTGATAATGACCAACAGACATCTAGAAAAGATGAACACAGTTGCCTCTGTGGAGGGGAAAATGGAGGAGGTGACTGGGGGCTGTTCTTTGCCTTAACAAACCCTATAGCAGCCGTTGAACCTTTAAACTGTGTGCAGGTATAATCCTAACAAAAATTAAAACTTAAAAACAAAGTTTTCCCTGGATCTGGAGTGGCAACTAAAGAGAACAGGAGGGTGATCTCTGAAAGAACCTGAGCCCTTTCATGCTTTGACAATGAAATAAATAGCTATAATCAGACTGCTGCACTTTTGTACCACCTTAAAGTTTATTCGTTCATTTATTCAACAAATATTGACCAAGGTCCCACTGTGCAAAAGCTATTTCACATCCATTACCTCTGACGATTTGACTTTAGAAGTTAGATGGAAGCAGCATGGGGCTCATGACTCCCTCTCTCACCAAGTTTACACAGAGACCACCAACTCCCCTGGTAGGGAGAGGGTGGGTTCTGGTCCAGTGATGCCAGGGAGTAGAAGAAGCAGAGGCAGGTCAGTCCCTCTGAGCTGCAGTGGAAGCTTCTCTAGTGTGTCTAAAATGAGACATCTCGCCACCCAAGGCTCAGTCTCCTTCCAAACTAATGCTTGCTCCCAACATAAACTTCTATTTGCTGTATTAATGGGGTGCGTGAGAGAACACTGTGGGATGGGGAGATAGGTGTCTGTTCTCCTCTTTGTGGGCTATTCGTGAACTGGAAAAGGGATGTTGATGAAGTTCAACACATTCCTGATAAAGAGAGAGGAATCTATATAGCATCATGTTTGGGTCCATAAAACATGTCCTCCTTGAGCATGTTTTGCCCACTGTAAGTCACCAGAAACTCTCAACAGCCTGTCCACTCACAGGGAGCCTGCATCGCCTCCTCTAATTGGGAAGCCGTTTTGACTTTCTTGGCAATGTCCTCATCCATAGGAGAAGTGTGTGAGCTTTTTGTGACTGAGACTACCTTAGGATCAAGGTGCTCAAAGGCGAAACCAATGACTCCTCATACAAGGAAGAGTCACCAGGCACTTACCTACTCATCAGGGTAGCTACTCTACAATGGGAAGAGAGGAAAAGAGGGTTCAAAGTGAAGATGCTTAGGCAGTATCCCTCTACAGTCTGTTTAATATCACACTTGACTATCACTCACTCCTTTCATTACAGACTCCCCGAGTCACAGCCAAGACAGAGGGGGGACTAGTCAACACTGAGATTATTTGTTGTGTTTGCCTGTTGTAAAAGCTACATTTCAGAGCCAAAAGATGAGCTAATATTCTTCTTCAATGTCAGTAGCAGAAAGCAAATAACTTAGGGCATGAGAACCAAGAATAAGAAGGGAGCTAAATGCTTAAAAAAAGAAGCAAATATTTGCTCTTATTAATATCCTGAAACCCACGTTGCCATGAATAGTTCCTTCTCCTTTTATCCCCCGCCTTTTGTCTAACACAGTGATATATTGCCACTCTTTCAAAACCCTGACACAGATGACATTGAAGCAAATTATGTACCTTGGCCAGATTTCTCAGTTGAAATGGAGATAGCTGATGTGTACTTTTTTCCATCTAATTAACAATCCACAATCTGAATAGCTGTTATCATGCCCTGGGTCCCATATGAATGGGTGAATAGATAGAAAGATCCATAACAGCTTGGCTTGCATAGAATGAGATTTCTCTTCAGACAAAGAGAAAATGGAATGAATCATTGTCATCTGGATGGTAGCAGTCATCAGAGACTACCACGCAAGCCCTCTCTCCCATGTGTGCAGAATATAAGTATGTTGCCAGTGCCAGCAGCCATCTCTACAGAATCTTACCCACTCCCTGTTTCTGCAGTTGGCCAAGTAATTTTTTTTACCCAGGTCTTTGTTTACACTGTGTGGTAGCTTTCAAAATTATGTTTCCTAGATTTTTTTGCTACTCCTCCACTCAGATTAATTCTCCTCCCCTTGAACTCAATGACTAGCTTCCAAATGAATAGAATGTGGCAGAAGTGATGGTATGGAACTTCCAAGACTAGATCAAAAAGCACATTGCCCTCTTCCTCTCTCCAAACCCTCGCTCTGGGGAAAACCAGTTGCCATTATGAAAGGCAGCCCTATATAAGATGCATGCCATCCTATAGAGAGAAACCAAGGCCTCCTGCCAATACTCATGGGAGCAAAACATCTGGAAGTGGATCCCCAGCCCCAGAAAAGCCTTCAGATGAGACCACAGCCCTAGCTGACGTCATGACTATAACCTCATGAGAGACCCTGAGCCGGAACCACACCGCTAAGCAGATCCTGAATTCCTGACTCATAAAAACTATGTGATATAGTAAATGTTTGTTGCTTTAAGATGCTAAATTTGGGAGCGATCTTCCATGTAGCAATAGCAAACTAATATACACTGTGATTTCTCTTGACTGTCATCACCATCAGTTCAGTTCAGTCGCTCAGTCGTGTCTGACTCTTTGAGACCCCATGAACCACAGCACGCCAGGCCTCCCTGTCCATCACCAACTCCCGGAGTTCACTCAAACTCATGTCCATTGAGTCGGTGATGCCATCCAGCCATCTCATTCTCTGTCATCCCTGTCTCCTCCTACCCCCAATCCCTCCTAGCATCAGAGTCTTTTCCAGTGAGTCAACTCGTCGCATGAGGTGGCCAAAGTATTGGAGTTTCAGCTTTAGCATCAGTCCTTCCAATGAACACCCAGGATTGATCTCCTTTAGAATGGACTGGTTGGATTTCCTTGCAATCCAGGGACTCTCAAGAGTCTTCTCCAGCACCACAGTTCAAAAGCATCAATTCTTCGGCGATCAGCTTTCTTCACAGTCCAACTCTCACATCCATACATGACCACGGGAAAAACCATAGCCTTGACTAGACGGACCTTGGTTGGCAAAGTAATGTCTCTGCTTTTTAATATGCTATCTAGGTTGACCATAACTTTCCTTCCAAGGAGTAAGCGTCTTTTAGTTTCCTGGCTGCAATCAGCATCTGCAGTGATTTTGGAGCCCCAAAAAATAAAGTCTGACACTGTTTCCACTGTTTTTCCATTTCCCATGAAGTGATGGGACCAGATGCCATGATCTTTGTTTTCTGAATGTTGAGATTCAAGCCAACATTTTCACTCTCCTCTTTCACTTTCATCAAGAGGCTTTTGAGTTCCTCTTCACTTTCTGTCATAAGGGTGGTGTCATCTGCATATCTGAGGTTATTGATATTTCTCCCGGCAATCTTGATTCCAGCTGGTGCTTCTTCCAGCCCAGTGTTCCTCATGATGTACTCTGCATATAAGTTAAATAAGCAGGGTGACAATATACAACCTTGACGTACTTCTTTCCTATTTGGAACCAGTCTGTTGTTCCATGTCCAGTCATCACCATATTTTATGGAAAAAAAATTTCTCCCAAATGTTCAAAGACCAGAATGACTACAGCCTTCACAGCAAGACTCTAAAGACATTGCAAAGTGAACATGAGGGGATCAGAAGCTTGATCAGATCTTCTATAAGCTGCTGCTGCTAAGTCACTTCAGTCGTGTCCGACTCTGTGTGACCCCATAGACGTAAGCCCACCAGGCTCCCCCGTCCCTGGGATTCTCCAGGCAAGAACACTGGAGTGGGTTGCCATTTCCTTCTCCAATGTGTGAAAGTGAAAGTGAAGTCGCTCAGTCGTGTCCGACCCTTAGCGACCCCATGGACTACAGCCTACCAGGCTCCTCCATCCATGGGATTTTCTAAGCCATAGTACTGGAGTGGCTTGCCATTGCCTTCTCCGTTCTATAAGCTAGACAAGCCCAATCACTGGGAACTACAGAGATTGCTGGAGAATGAAAAAAAGAGAACAAAGGGAAATGTCAAGGGCATGCCATGGGCCCCTAATCACTCACTCCCACCTTCCTCTGAAGCCTCCAAGCATTGTCTCACCTCTCACAGAACTCACTGTGTTCTTCAGCCTTTTCATCAGTGGTGTGTATACTTTGGCCCCTAACTAATTCCTTGCACACTGGTCTTCCCCCAGAAACCCATAGCTGGCCACACTGGTGCTCACACCTGCAGACCCCAGTCCATGACAAGTCCTGAGCCAAGACCAGCCAGGACAGATGGTGTCAGAGATCCTTCAGTGCTGTCAAAGCAAGCTGGATATAGAAATCCCCATAAGTAAAGTAACTGCAAACTAGCAGAGAGGTTGATAGTCTTTGTTTCAGAGCTAGACAGAAATGGGTTTGATTCCAGAATCTACTCTTGACTACCTGATTGATTTTGGACAAGCTAAGTAATCCTTGGGTCCCTCTGTAAAACAAGAGCATAATACTACCTATCTTTAATAAGATTATATTAAATCTATATAACCTCTCAGCAAAGGGCCTGACACTTTGCTTAGTAAATATTGCTGTTAAGATCAGGAGTGGAAGGGTTGATATCACAGCTTAGAATCCACTCCTAGCCTTCTGCTGTAACTTCATTCCATCTCATAAATGCTGGTGAGTCCTCATACCCAAAGTGGGTGGTTAGTTTGGGGGAATTTCCCCTGCTATTTTACTCATTCTTTGCAGTTTCTATCAGCTCTTATCATGGCTCCTCCACAAACTCACAGCCCATTCCTAGGCTCCTGTCATCTTCTGCTATTATTGGTATCTGCCCACACGCACTTTGAACACCTGTCTCACCCTGGCCAGCCCAGCTAGTCTGCAGGGGACAAAGAGGAGCTTACCACCTGGACAACAGTGTGTTTCTACACGTCTTTAAAAGATTTCCTGTTTGGTCTTCAGGAAGAAAGATGGAACCTAGGCACCTCGCTTCATGCAGGCAACTGCCTATTCTGTGGAAAATCAGCTGAGGTAATTTAAGTACCCTGCTTAATTGCTTCACTACCAGACTCCCAGCTAAACTGCCCTAGCAACACCTAGCAACCGGCTGCTGCCCCCAGCAGCTACTGTAAGAGGGTTCTTCTAACTGCTTTATAAGCAGTCATTATTGGTAGCCTTGGTACGGAAATGAGTACGTTAAATTAAGACTGGGAATGATATGTAAGCCAGTTCCATGCTATCCCCTTTACTTGGTTTTGCCTCCACTTTCCTGTGCAAGCCCAATGTCAGGGCTGAGCTTGCCTTTTCAGAGATGGGTAGAGGCAGTCATGGATGTGTTTCAAGCACATCTTTAGAGTCAGATGGACACTCTAGCTATGTGACATTAGGAATATTATTTAACCTTGATGCACCTCAGTTTCTTCATCTGTAAAATGGGAGTGAAAATGTACAGGGCCTAGCATATAGTACATATTCACTGTTGGCCGCTATGATTATAATTAATCTAAGATGAAGAAATAACAACCAGTTTTCCAAATGATACTGCAGCAGAGCCAGCCAGCCTGGATACCCATGTGATTGTGAAATGCAGACAGTCTACCAGTTGGGTTGGCCCCTCACCCTCCTGCTTGGTCCCCTGGCTGTCCCCTACCCCTTGTGTCCTATCCCCACTCCCTCTGTGACATAAGGTCCATAAGAGCGAGAATTTTTGTCAATATTTTGTTCACTACTATATGCCAGCACAGTGTTTGACATGTAACAGGTGATCAATAAATATTTGTTGGATAAACGGATGTTTGCAGGCTACCGCCTTATGCATACAGGTTCCCTTAGGAATTTCAAGTGCTAGGATATGGGAATTCCTGGATCCCTAACTTTATGCATCTTTATAACATACCAGCCCCTAACAGCTGCTATATCTTGTCTTTGTATACGGCCAGATCTAACCAAAACCCCAAATGTAATATCTAAGACCATCCTAAGTGTTCATTTCATTGCCAAGACTGTCCTATGTGGATATAGATCACAAATGAGAGTGAAGGTGTTGGTCGCTCAGTCGTGTCCAACTCTTGGTGATTCCGTGGGCTGTGTAGTCCACCAGGCTCCCCCTTCCCTGGGATTCTCCAGGCAAGAATACTGGAGTGGGTGGGCGTTCCGTTCTCCAGGGAATCTTCCCAACCCAGGGATTGAACCCAAGTGCCCTGCATTGCAGGCAGATTCTTTAACGTCTGAGCCACCAGGAAAGCACGAATCACAAACTATTTGCTAAAATTAAAGGTATGAACACAAGGGGAAAACTAATAAAATGAAATCCAGATTCTCAAGACCCAGAGTGGAAGGAGGGTGTTACCAGTGTACCATTCCCAGCTTGTTTCTGTCTCTAACACAGTGGATCTGTCCTAGAGCAGAGAGTCCAGTGGGAGAGAGAAAAGAAAAGTCCAAACCAAGCAGAGAGAGCTTGTCAGGTTATGAAGAGGAGGCAGGACTGGAGCCAGAGCCAGCCAGCACCTGGGGTCAAGAAACCAGAAATTTAAAGGAGGCCAGAGAATCTAAGCTATGTATTTGTAGGAAGCAGAGGGAAAAGCCACAAGTGAGGGTAACAACAGGTTTATTGCCAAAGTGACCTGGAAAGTGTGAGAGGCTACCTCCTGCAGACTTTAGGATCTCCCAAACAGGCACCTTTGGAAGGCCCAGGCTTCATCTCCCCATTCTGGGTCTTCTGTTACATCAATAAATCAGAAGAGTTTTATGAATCCAGAGGAAGCATATGTTCCCACCAGAGCCAATCTCTTGTGATCCAGCTCATGTCCTTCCAAATTTTCACATTTTGGAAGCAAAGTTGAGAGGATCCCAGAATGAAACTTCAGTTAGCAGGACTGCCAGGGTCCCTGCACAGACTGATGGTGGCCCTCCCAACCTCTCCTAAAGGTCACTAATAGGAGTTTTCTCTGTCATTCCCAGTGCTTGGTTCCCTTGTATGTGGGTGGTCCAGGAAGCAGCCTCTCCCTGCTGAAGGCAGAATGAAGACCCTGCCACCAGGGTTCCAAAGCAGATGTGGATTCAGTTCAGTTCAGTTCAGTCGCTCAGTTGTGTCCGACTCTTTGCAACCCCATGAATCACAGCACGCCAGGCCTCCCTGTCCATCACCAACTCCCGGAGTTCACTCAAACTCATGTCCACAGAGTCGGTGATGCCATCCAGCCATCTCATTCTCTCTCGTCCCCGTCTCCTCCCACCCCCAGTCCCTCCCAGCATCAGACTCTTTTCCAGTGAGTCAACTTGTCACATGAGGTGGCCAAAGTCCTGGAGTTTCAGCTTTACCATCAGTCCTTCCAATGAACACCCAGGATTGATCTCCTTTAGAATGGACTGGTTGGATCTCCTTGCAGTCCAAGGGACTCTCAAGATGTGGATTAAGCTACACCAAATATCAGAGACCCGTCAACCAACTGCTCCCTGGCATCTAAGCCCATCTCTCTGGCCAAACTCTTTAGAACCCAGGCTTTGACCCTTAGAGGCACAACCTGTGAGACCATCTGAAAATCCTTATTTATAAAACTGTGAAACTGAGATTTAGAAAGGAGCCTTGGGACTTCCCTGGTGGCCCAGTGGTAAAAACTCCACCTTCCTTCCAATGCACAGGGTGCAAGTTCAGTCCCTGGTTGGAGAATTAAGATTCCGCCATGCCACACAATGTGGCCAAAAAATACAAAATAAATTAATTTTTTCAAAAGAAGATGAGGAAAACCTTCCTGTCTCCTGTAAAAGAGGGTCAAAAGTTAATTTTTGAAAAAGAAAGAAAGAAAGGAGCTTGTGATTTCCTTGACACACATCAAATCCATGGGCAAGCAGAGACTGGGACCCAAGGCTCCTGATTCCTGTGTGTGTGCTTAGTCACTCAGTCGTGTCCATTTCTTTGCAACCTCATGGACTGTAGCCCTCCAGGCTCCTCCATCCACAGAATTTTCCTGGCAAGAAATACTGGAATGGGTTGCTACTCCAGGGGAACTTCCTGACTCAGGAATCAAACTCCTGTCCTTTGCATCTCCTGCACTGGCAGACAGATTCTTTACCACTGTGCTATCTGGGAAGCCTCGTCCCAGTTTTTCTTTCCAGCACTTCTGGACTCTGCATTAAGTCTCCTGGGACTGGCAATGCTCTGAGTGACCAGGAATATATTAGGTGCACTTCCCCTGGGGAAAGCATGAGATTAACTATCAAAAGACCTGATTTAGTGCCCGGCAGCACCTCTCACCAGCTGTGTGATGTAGGCAACTCATGTAACGTTTTTGATCTGCATCAAGAATAACTGAGAAGTGGGCAACACTGAAGGCTATACGTCATGAAGTCGTCTGGAGGACTCAATAAAAAATGTATTAAAAAGCTCTATCTTCAAAAGTAATATACATGTAATTATTCTTATTTTCTTCCCCACATTTTTCATTGTTTTCCAAATTATCTACAATATTGATTTTAAAAAAAAGATTATACAGAACTTTTAAAGAAATGGTACCTTTCACCTATCGAATCAGCAAAGCCTTCATTTCATACTCCAACACTAAAGGGTACACAGAGATTAGCACTGTCAGGCTCTGGTAGTGGAATTATGAATTAGAACTAACTTTCTGAAAAATTACTTGGCAACAGGCATCAGGAGGCTTAAAAATAGTCTATATCTCTTGTCCCAGTAAATCTACTTCTCAGAAACTATGTAAAAAAATCATTAGCTCTGAAGTTAAGAATAATTAATAAAGCAGTTTGTAGCTGAATTTTACTTAACTATTCCGGAAAACTAGGAACAAACTAAATGTTGTCCAATGAGAAATGGTTAAATAGCTTACAGTACTCCTTACAATAAAATGTCATAAAGTCCCTTAAAATCAACTTTTCAAAGAATACTTAATGAACCGAGCAAATATTCGTAGTATAATATAAAGTAAATCAAATAGAATATTACACTGCATAAGTAATAAAATTCCATTTTTTAAACACAGACACACAGAGAAAGAAAATCTCACGAAAACATTAACTACATTCCCTCTGGACGATGGGATATAAATATTCTTTATAATTTTTTCTGCATTTTAAAATAAATTACAATGGGCTTACTCCCTTTCACCACCTGAAAATGCTGTTACAAATGAAAATGTAAATAAATATTTAAAGTTGTAGGTTTTTACATTCCACTTTGTCACCGTGGTAGCAATTATTTACACATACCTGTTTCAAAGCCTCTCTCATTAGTGGTTAGAAGCTTTTACTAGCTTTATGCTTCTTTAACTGGTTTTTGTGCTTTCTGCTGCTCTCTTTCCAATCCTTAATTCCCCATCTTACATTTTTGCTTTGATTCATTTTCACATAATTTGGGGGGAAATTTGAGTCATTTTATAGAAAGAGTACTTGGGTGATACCGTTTCTTAGCCTTTGGAGATCAGAGAATGTTGGCATGCATTGATGACAACGCCGCTAGGTGTCTTGGTTCATTCGGGCTGCTGCAACAAAATACATAGACTAGGACGCTCACTCCTTGGAAGGAAAGCTATGACCAACCTAGACAGCATTTTAAAAAACAGAGACATTACTTTGCCAACAAAGGTCCATCTAGTCAAGGCTATGGTTTTTCCAGTGGTCATGTATGGATGTTAGAGTTGGACTGTGAAGAAAGCTGAGCACTGAAGAATTGATGCTTTTGAACTGTGGTGTTGGAGAAGACTCTTGAGAGTCCCTTGGACTGCAAGGAGGTCCAACCAATCCATCCTAAAGGAGATCAGTCCTGGGTGTTCATTGGAAGGACTGATGCTGAAGCTGAAATTCCAATACTTTGGCCACCTCATGCGACGAGTTGACTCACTGGAAAAGACTCTGATGCTGGGAGGGATTGGGAGCAGGAGGAGAAGGGGACGACAGAATGAGATGGTTGGATGGCATCACTGACTCGATGGACGTGAGTCTGAGTGAACTCCGGGAGTTGGTGATGGACAGGGAGGCCTGGTGTGCTGCAATTCATGGGGTCGCAAAGAGTCGGATACGACTGAGCGACTGAACTGAGGTGGCTAATAAACAACAGAAATTTTATTTCTCACAGTTCTAGAGGCTGGGAGTCCAAGATTCCATGTCTGGTGAGGGCTTACTTCTTTGTTCATATAACCTCACATGATGCATGGCAGGAAGGAACTTTCTGGAGTCTCCTTGAAATTGTTATTTGCTAAGTTGTGTCCAACTCTTTGCGACCCCATGGACTGTAACCCACCAAACTCCTCCGTCCATGGGATTTCCCAGGCAAGAATACTGGAGTGGGTTGCCATTTCCTTCTCCAGGGGATTTTCCCAACCCAGGGATCAAACCCAGGTCTCCTGCATTGCAGGAAGATTCTTTATCATCTGAGCCACCAGGGATTTAAGAGCACTAATCTCATCCCTGAGAGCTTCATTCTCATGACCTACATACCATCCAAAGGCCCCACCTCCAAATAATACCACCACATTGGGCATTAGGTCTCAATATATGAATTGGGGGTGGGGGATGCACAAACATTCAATTTATAGCATTAGGTAAGAATTCTCTATTTTTATGGGCATTTGTACAATTGACTTCTCAGATTTATTGTTTCAGAGAAGAAATCTAACATTAGTTAGATTCCTCTAAAATTATCCTTAGTTTTTCAGCTTATTTGCTTCTGGGACTCGTACATCCTTGAAATTGAATTATACTATGACTCTAGTGACCCTCTCAACCAAGTGCCAGAAATCAGAGCAACAGCCAAAGCCCAGATCAGATGAGTAAGCTTTCACTGAAGGTTTCTCCACTGTACAATCATCTACATTCCACTCAGAGTTCAGACTCACCTCTTTACCACTTCACTTTTGTTGCAATAAATACAATTGCAGACAAAACCTTATTTCTTGGTCTCTTAATTTCTGCAGGATGAACCCCCAGAAATGAAATTGCTACATCATGAGCATGTTTCCCACCCGCCTTCTGTAAGTGCCTTTAACAATTATTTCTACGAGTAATATGAGAAAGTCCTTTCCCCAGCAAAAACCTCTATGAATTATTACCCCTGTTTAATTTTCCCAGCAAGGTGTGTGAGAGGTCTTATCTCACTGTCCTGCTGATTTGCACTTCCCTAACATCTTTCACATTGTATCTGGATTTCCTCTTGGATGAATTATCTATTCATATCCTTTGTTTATTTTCCAACTGGGATGTTTTTCTTTATCAGTTTGCAGAGGCGTTTAAATATTTTGAACATTAATCCTTTATCTGTTTTATAGGTTGCAACTTTTTCCCAGTCTATCATTTGTCAAGTAGATATGACTATCTTTCCATTATACTATCTACATTTATTGTCTTGGTTTAAAGATCTCCCAAGCCGCCAAGTCATAAATGCATTCTCTTAAATTTTGCTCTGGTATTATTTTGTCCATATTTTACATTTAAATGCTTGATCCAGCTGAAATTTATTTTAATATGTAGAGTTCTCTTCCATTTTCTTTTTGGATGGATATGGTCAGTTGGAGAACATGATATGTTACACAAGCCAATCTTTTTCTTCTCACCAGGGCTGGTGTCATAGATGTGTTTTTTACTTGTGCAGTCATATGGGGCCTCACACTCATGGTCTTATGTGTCTGGTTTAATGCTCTGACCTTGAAATTCTCAATAATTTGATCTTTCAGTTTGTGTTTTGTAAGTGAATTGGCGCACTGAGTAGGGGACTTGGATCCTCAGCACAGTCCCATCCCTCACTGCCTCTCTGCCTCCTTGGGATGGTTCTGGGCCTCCAACTTGCCCGGTACCTGGTGCCCTGGCCCTGCTCAGCTTCCCCCTTGCCAACCCTGCTCTTCTTCAGACCTTTTCAGATACACAAGATCTCAAAGAATTTAGCTGTCTGCACCCTTTCTGAAAAAGAAACTGGGAAATACACTCCAGCAAAACAAGAGTAAAACAGATAGAGGAAAATAGTGAGTTCCAGAAATAGAGACCCAGCATGGTAATGAGAAAGAGGGATTCAATAAAGATTCAGCTGGTCCTGAAGCTAGACAACAACTAGTCCAAACCACATCAAGAGGACAGAAGATGTACCAAGGGAAAGAAAGGAAATTACTAGATTCCCTAGTGTGCTTGCTTAACCTTACTCTGAAGTGTTTTATAGCTCTGTGGAAGAGATGGGGCAAATGAGAAAAATGTTCACCAAAAAATCCCTGGAAACTGAAAAAATAAGACAAATTATTAACTCCAGGGAAAACTAAATGCCTTGAAAGTAAATGTATTCATAGGTTACCTATTGGCTATCTGTGGTATAATTATGTGGTCATAAGCAGGTAAATACTGAATGATGATCTAACTAATTATGGTGTGGTAACTCTTTGGGGAGAATGTTGGAAAGAAGTTTGAGTGGGAGGGAGAAAAGGAGTACGAGAACTGGAAGATTACTTCATCTCCCATTGTGGGGAGTTAATAAGGAATGTTTAAAATTGAAAGCGTGACAAAGACATGACAGAATAAGCCTGTTATTTAAAAATAAGGATATAAGTGCCTTTAGAAACAGCTAGAGTTAAATGTGTCTCTGGGAAGCAGAAATAAGGCCTAGGTTTCTGGGAGCAGGCATAAAGTGGTTGCTTTTCTTTAAAATCTGTATAGTATTCTTTGCCTTTTTAAACTGTATAGTCATATTGCTTTTTTAAAATAAAAATTAAAGTTTTTTTTAAAGTAACAGGCATGTAAACCCAGGATGTGGCTCCCTTCACATAAATGAGAGCAGCTCTAGTCATTCATGGAAGGCTTTTAATGTCCAGACCAATCTCTGTCTAGTTTGAATGCCAGCACTTAGGTGTTGATCAGTTTTACTGATTAGCTTTATTTACTTCAATTCTGTGAAACTATTCAAGAATTGGGCTTCCCTTGTGGCTCAGCTGGAGTTGGGAAGATCCCCTGGAAAAGGGAAAGGCTACCCACTCCAGTATTTTGGCCTAAACAATTTCATGGACTGTATAGTCCATGGGGTCACAAAGAGTCGAACATACCTGAACAAGGTTCACTTCATTTCACTTCATCCAAGAACTGCATGACCCAAAGATGGTTAATCTTTAATTTCAGCATTTTTAAAAATTAGTCAATCATTTTTCATGTAATTTTCATAACAGTCTCTTATCTGCCTCTTAGTCTTTAAGTTTCCGCACCTGTTATCAGCTTTTCCATTTCTTTCAACTCCTATTTTCTTTAAATCCCGGGAGTGCTTTTCAAATTCAACTTCTGCTACAAAGGCAGAACTTCCCTCTCAGCTTTCAGCACTTGACCCATTTTTCATAATGGCCTAGGACATTTTAACACCAAGAGGGAGAGAAAGATCAAGGTTCTTCCTTAAAGAAGAATAAAGAAAACCAGGATTACAGAGAGCAATCATCAATACCAATTGAACCCTAGCATGAGAGTCTCTATGTTGTACTTAACATAGTTATATTTATTTCTGAATTATCATTTCATGTATGTTTAGTAACAGTTCAATTATTTTATTTTATTTTATTTTATTTTGGTAATTAATTTATTTTTTATTGGAGGCAAATTATTTTACAATATTATATTGGTTGGTTTTGCCATACATTGACATGAATTCGCCCCGGGTTTACATAAGTTCCCCCTCCCACCTCCCTCCTCCCTTTATCCTCCCTCTGGGTCATCCCCGCACGCCAGCCCCGAGCATCCTATAACATGCATTGACCCTGAACTAGTGATTTGTTTCACAAAGGACAACATACGTGTTTCAATGCCATTCTCCCAAATCATCCCACCCTCACCCTCTCCCACAGAGTCCCAAAGACTGTTCTATACATCTGTGTCTCTTTTGCTGTCTTGTATACAGGGTTATCATTTGCATCTTTCTAAATTCCATATATATGCGTTAGTATACTGTATTGGTGTTTTTCTTTCTGGCTTACTTCACTCTGTATAATAGGCTCCAGTTTCATCCACCTCATTAGAACTGATTCAAATGTATGTAGAACAGTGTGGAGATTCCTCAAAAAACTGGAAATAGAACTGCCATATGATCCAGCAATCGCACTCCTGGGCATACACACCGAGGAAACCAGAATTGAAAGAGACACATGTACTCCAATGTTCATTGCAGCACTGTTTATATAGCCAGGACATGGAAGCAACCTAGATGTCCATCTGCAGACGAATGGATAAGAAAGCTTTGGTAGATATACACAATGGAGTATTATTCAGCCATTAAAAAGAATACATTTGAATCAATTATTTTAATACAGGATTTTGATGGGAGAAGAGTAAGTGACTAGACCAGTGCCCCTCAATCACCTGGGAAGCTTTTAAAAGTACTAATACCAGGCTTCCCTGGTGGCTCAGAGGTTAAAGCGTCTGCCTCCAATGCAGGAGACCCGGGTTCGATCCCTGGGTCGGGAAGATCCCCTGGAGAAGGAAATGGTAACCCACTCCAGTATTCTTGCCTGGAGAATCCCATGGACAGAGAAGCCTGGTAGGCTACAGTCCACGGGGTCGCAAAGAGTCGGACACGACTGAGCAACGGAACGGAACACCAGAGAGGGTTTCATCCTGAGAGATGTTGATTTAACTGGTCTGGGTACAGCATGGTCATAGGAATTTTTTTAACTCCTATTGTTATTCTAACATGCAAAACAATTGGGGCACCACCATACGGGATCACGAGATCCCAAGTGTTCTCTCTCAGTTAAAACATCTAAGAAGAATCTAATTAGTACCCATAATTCAGGCACTGAATTCACCTGGTAGCACGTGCCCTTATGGCATATGAATTCCTGGAGGAAATAACCAGCTGCTGCTGCTGCTGCTAAGTCGCTTCAGTCGTGTCCGACTCTGTGCGACCCTATAGACAGCAGCCCACCAGGCTCCCGTCCCTGGGATTCTCCAGGCAAAAACACTGGAGTGGGTTGCCATTTCCTTCTCCAATGCATGAGAGTGAAAAGTGAAAGTGAAGTTGCTCAGTTGTGTCTGACTCTTCGCAACCCCATGGACTGTAGCCTACCAGGCTCCTCCATCCATGGGATTTTCCAGGCAAGAGTACTGGAGTGGGTTGCCATTGCCTTCTCCAGAAATAACCAAAGGGTCTTGCAAAATTAAACCTTAAAGTTGCAGGAACTGTCAAACAGCCACCCCTGGGCCTCCTCCTCATTTGCAACAGGTTCCCAAAATGGTGGGCCAAGGAGAACACAGACCGGCTGGTAATGCCCCCTCATTATAGCTTCCTTCTGCACAGACGGTGTTCATTTCGTGTCAAGCAGTTTATTCAAATTACAACATTGCCCATTTTAGAGCCACTCTGACTGCCCAGATAACCAGCTCTTAGCTCCCCAGCCAGGGATCAAAACCAAGCCCCCTACATTGGAAGCACAGAGTCTTAACCACGGGACTGCCAGGAAGTCCCTTCCCTGCATTTTGTAATCAAAGAATTGGATTGTCCAATTCTAACCAATTCTGGTTAATTCTAAGTCCTTTGGTTGTGGTCCCTAGCACATTTAATGAACAAAGGTTTTATGGAGCCCATTTCCTATGTGGAATTAGAGGACGTTTTGTTAGCATATGCAACATGGCTCTTCAACAACTACAATAGTGTCTGCCCCCTTGAAAAGCATGTGTTTGGAGAGGATGAATCAAGTCCCACAGCTGAGACCCAAGATTGGTGACTGCTGCCAGCAGTTGGAGCCTATTAGTGAAGCAGACAAGGGGGCTGTTGAAAGAGGGGCTTACTGAGCAGACTAGGCCAGGGAGAGCATTTCTGAACTGCAGCAGGCGAGGGATAGGTGCCATTGGGATCTGGAGCCCAGGTAGAAGGAGCCAGGCTGACATGGGGCCACACTGGCCTGATTTCCAGAACAGAATCACTACTAGACTGTTACGAATGCAGGAATAGATTCAGGGAACAGAAAAGGGGGCAAGAGAAGAAAGAATGTTGTGACTATCTTCCTGCAGATCATCAGCAGTCCCATCAACCTGCTGAAGAAGTAGGGTGGGGAGGGAGGACCCAGGGAGCATCTCTGGGGCCACAGCATCTCAGAGCCAGAGGCCTCTAAGAGCAGGAAGCGAACCCTCATGAAATAACCTCAGCCCTAAGGAAAGCCATCTACCCCAGCCACAGTCTGCAGCCCCTGCTCATACCTGGATGGTATGTCCCCAGTTTCTCCATAACCAGTGTGAGTGTAGTCAGGCCACTGTGCAGGAGCTCAGCTCAGACCTGAGTGAAGGAGGGTACACTCAGAGTGCCCCCTGAGCCTGGGCCAGGCAGGGGCAAGAAACCATCACTAAGTAATGACTGCAACAGAACTTAAGTGGAAACAGAAGGGCACAGCTGTTCAGCCCTTGGAAGGCTGGACCAATT